>NW_028277098.1:103690469-104403204 GCF_059951505.1 Python bivittatus | reverse complement strand
ACCAGAGACTGCGAGGGAAGCCAGGACCCAACGCCTTTATTGCAAGCAAGCAAGGAATGCACCCGGTGTGTGCTTTGTGGGGAGGGTCTCCATGGTGGCCGCGGGGAGAAAGGAGGTCTTTGAGTCAAGTTGGTGCACGAGACACAATTCGGAGAGGCCCAGTCTCCACGGAGAGGGTCCTGGGAAGAGAAACAGAGTCAGGTATGCGGTTCTGTCCAGCACCGTCTTCTGCGCTGCCCAAGTACTAGCTGGACCCCTAGATCAGCCCCAGAGCTTCTCTTTCAAGAAGGGAGAATTCAAAAGATGGCTCCTTCGAGCACATGCAAGGCTGTGTCCAAATGAGGACCATCACTGAGTGGGATAGAGACCCTCTCTGAGAGTCAGAAACCAGGGTTTGAGGTTTGCCCACCTAATCAAGCCGTGGATCTCCATGTCTGCGGGGCTGGATCTCCCTGGCGGTCTCTGCCCATCCCACCAGAGCGGGTAGGGTGGGCACGCTCCAGGGCCCTTCCCTTTTCTGTTGCAGCCCCTGCCCTATGGAACATCCTCCCCCCGAGATCTGACAGACCCCCACCCTTTTAACCTCCCGGAGACCCCTGAGGACTGGCTCTTCCCCCAAGCGTTGGGATGGGGGGAGCTCGGAGTGGGACGAGGACCTGGTGGCGGCATCAGGGAAGGGCGGTGGGGCAGCAGAGCCAGTCCTCCTTGGATGTATTGTTCCTTTTATGGTTGCAGACACTGTTTTCTTCTTGGGTTGAAAGCCGCCCAGAGTTAGGTTTTGAGATGGGCTTAAAGGTTTTGAATAAAGAATAAATAATGCTAATGTTGCCTGAGGGCCCCCTTTCCCCACCACCCAGGAGCCAGAAGAAAAGAGGCCCGCAGGAGGTGAAAGGTCCAGACAACTCCGAAAAACACAAGGCCGGTGGCTGCCGACCGATGGCGGCATGTTGGGAAGGGCTGCCCGATGGCTTGATCAGGTAAGCCTACTCCTCCCAGGAGAAGCCTTTTGCACGCTCCTGATCTGCTTGGATCCAGTCCATGGTGGGATCTGAGAACCCCGACAGAGCAGATGGCTTGATCAAGGAGTTAAACAGGTGCAAATGTCCTTACCTTAGACAGGATCCTTGCAGGCCATCATGCAACCACAATGGCAAAATATGGCTCCTTGGAGCAAATGCAAGGCTGCAATCAAAGGAGGACCATCACTGACTGGGGTAGAGATCCTCTCTGACAGTCAGAAACCAGGGTTTGAAGTTGCCTAATCAACCCTAACCCTAACCCATAGATCTTCATGTTGCCTGAGGGGAGACCAATGACTAGCCCACAGTCAGGCCACTCTTCATCTGTGGAGAGTGAGCTGAACGAAGTGGGCAGGGTCTTCTGCTCCTGCCTCTCCTCCTCTCAAAAGGGGCCTGTTATCAGAAGCGTTCAGTTGAGTGACCGCCATTCAAGGAGGATCAGAGACACAGATGGAGGAGAAGCAGAACGGCAGTGGGAGGAAGAACCTGGAAGGGTTAGCCAGATGGCTACCAGAAGAGAGATGGGGCTAACTGCCAGGAGGAAAGAACCCAGTACACCACTGCCAAGAACACTTTGCTTGCTCCTTTGGGTGTGAACATGTGAATGAGTCAGCAGTGCTAGGACTGGGCAGATAAAATGGGCTGATTCCCATGGATGGAGGAGAGTTCTTGCAGATCCTTGCACCCCCAAACACTTTGCCAACAGTCAGCAGCCACCGGTCTTCTGGCCTTCCACCCCCTGCCTGTCTCTTTCCTTCTGGCCTCCCTGTGGGAGGGGGAGCTTCCCAGGTGCATCAGACACCTGCATTGAGGCTATTGGTCCACACTGGCATTCAGGACACTCCACACAGAAGATGTTTGGCCAGGGAGTTAAACAGGTGTAAAACACAGTATTTTACCTTAGACAGGATCCATGCAGGCAGAAGTGGAAGCATAACCACAACACTTCTGCTTCCCATTGCACTCCCAGTCACTTCCACACCTTGAGATAGTGATCGTACCTGGAGGTGGCTGGGGACACACCCTGGGCTTCCCTGAAAAACAGAACATCCCAGGGCCATGAGATTCCTGATGGAATTGGATTCCCAGAGCAAGCAGGATCCCATCCGTGCATTTTAGCAGTCCAAACCTCCCCATAAGCCATTTCCTTATGGGGTCAGCTCCAGCAAGCAAGGGGCCTCTCAGCACACTGGGCTGGACATTATGACTGGGCTCCAGTTTCTTGACTTGGGATCCTGAGGGTGGAAATGTGCACTTCGAAAGAGGAAGGTGGTTCTCCTCGTGGGCGTGCAGAGGGTCCATCTTGGTCTGTCTTCCCATCAGGAAGGGATTCCAGGAATGGGAGGCACGGCCCTTCTCTGCCGGTTCCACACACTCTTGCAACCCCTTTCCCAAATATACAGGGGGCAAGATAGCACTCTCCCCCAAGCAGAGGGTGGATGGCCAGGGACATCTTCTTTCCTTGGGCCTCCTGGAAGTTGCCCTGAAGTTCTCAGATTAAACAGGGAGGAGCTGCAGGGAGTGAGGTTCAACTTCTAGGGAGGCCCCATCCTGCCCGCTGTTGCCCTCTGAGCTGGCTCAGTCAGCACACACACACCTCGGCTAATCCAGAGCTGGGCACTCTGTGGCTCGGTGTGGGGTTCTTCGTTGGCTCATTACGCTAAACTAACCGAGCAGAAAGAGAGCCAGTTTGGTCTAGCGGCTAAGTCATCAGCTAGAAACCGGGAGACTGGGAGTGCTCGTCCCGCCTGAGGCACGCAGCCGGCTGGGTGACCGCAGGCCAGCCGCTCTCTCTCGGCCCTGGGAAGGAGGAGGCCGGGGCAAGCCACTTCCACAAAGCCTTGCCAAGAAAACTGCAGGGACTAGTCCAGGCATCTGCCAGGAGTCAAAACTGACTTGAAGGCACAAAAACGAACGAAAATCAAAGAAAGAAGTATTAAAGGATCATACGTTGTACATTGTACAAGGACGTATTAAAAAATTGAAACAAAAGAACGTTTAGCGTAGCATAACAATTCTTCTAGCCAGCCCCCACGGCTGAACAACCCACAGTTCTTGAATGCTTGGCAGGTTCCAAGCAGCCAGGAAGAACGCGTGCATCTTTAACGCTCAGGGATTGGTCCAGAGTCACGCTTACAGTCCTCTTGAAGTTAGTTCCAAAGACATCTGTAGTAAGAACGATTGTATAAATAAATACAAGATGAAACCAGCCGACCACTGCCTGGTCACCTCTCCAAAAGGACGGGGACTGTAACCAGCCCTTATCAAACGTTCTCTGAGGCATCCGGTGTGTGTGAAAAAAAAATCAATTCTTTTAAAAATATATTAGCCTCAGTTTAAGATCACGGGAAAAAATTTCACAGTGCATAATACGCGCAGGTCACAACCCTCCGCTCCTTATTTGAAAGGCCAAGTCAGCTGAACCACTGTTGCATGGCAGGTTCGTCTTTGCCAGATTTATCGATGATTGGCATTTCCAGGGAAGAGGAGAAATACAACGATGTTGAAAAACTACAGTAAATGTTTGTAAATGTAGTACAGATGGAGGTAGTCCCCCCTATCAATGGTGGGGGGATGAACTGTCTGCTAGAGATAGATCAATCTCACAAGAAATAAATAAAAATTACTTTATTTTTTTTTTAAAAGGGGTGGTAATGGTGAAAAAGAGAATGTAAAAACTCCTTTTTTTTAATGTACTCACATGCAAAACACTGAATGGCCTTAGAGATAAAAAAATGGATCTGTTCAAAACAGAAAGTAATGGTCTCAAAAAAGAAAAATATCAAGGAAAATTTAAGTTTGAATTAGACCACAAAATGTGATGCTCAAAGGTCCCGAGAAGCATCAAACATACAAAACTGAGTTTGCATAAACATCAGAGACCATAAAGATCTTAGCGACACACAGGAAAAAAAATGGAAACGATCCCCATGCAGTAGACCTACATGGAGGAACACGTTTCACGGAGAAGAACTGTCTACGTGGTCCCTAAGAGTTGATAACGACTTGATGGCACTTAATCAATCGCACCCAAACGGATGTTTTCTCGTATCCTTCCTGAAAGGGATTTCCCCCTGCCTTCCCTTCACTGAGCCCTTCAAGAGGAGAGGCTGGACAGGCATCTGTCGGGATGGTGCATTCGGGTCCGGTGCTGACCAGGGGGAGACCGGGTGGCTTCCACAATCCTCGCGCACTGCTTCTCCCCCGCCCCGCCCCAGCCCTCAGCCCCTCGCCCAGACTGGGACACCTGCAGGCAGAGCCTCTCCGGAGCGTGGCTTCAGTCCAGCGCCAGTCCTGCAGCGCCATCCATGCTCTACCTTCGGACAACACGCGTCACCTCCGTGCTAAAGGTTCCTGCTGGGTCTTTCCTGACCTTGCAGAACAACTGGGGAACACAGCAAGGCTGTGTGGAGGTGGACCCCTGCCTCCTTCCGGACTCTTAGGCTTCCAGGGGGGCTCCTTCCTTGCCAGCCTTCCCCCCCCCACTCCCTGGGCACAGCCGCACAGGAGGGCAGCTGGGGTCCTAGCAGCCCCGGGAGGCAGGGGCGCTTCAGCCCACTTACCTTGACCCCCACAAGCAACCTGACACATCTTCATGGAGTTGAAGCAGTTCAGGTTCCCTTGGCAGCCCCCGTAGGTGAACCCCTGGCACCTCTTTGCCTGCCAGTTGTAGAACACCTTGGGCAGGCGGGCCTTGCAGGGCTCCGAGTCAGGAGGAAGCCTGCAGCGGTCTGGAAGATGAAGCAGAGAGGAGGGGGGGCTCGGGGAGGCTCGGGGGGCCAGGGGTTACTCTGCACTGCTGCCCCGGTGCCCATGGATGGCACCGTCCTTCACACTGAGGGATCACCTCCCTGCAGGGGACTGGCACCTCCTTCAGAGATCTGCTCCGGGATCCCGTTCTTGATGGCAGGAGGTGGGCATTTCCCTCTTCCTTGGCTTGGAAAAGCAGGCAGTTCCCCCCCTCCAAAATGTGAGTTTCTGAGGGGCCGTGAAGGAGAGCGGGCTGGGCTCAGCCTTGGCAGCCAGGTGCCTGCAGGGCGAGCTCTGGAGTGCCCAGAGGATGAGCGGGGGCCTTCCCCTCCCTCCCCCGGACCACCTGCAGATATTCACCCCCCCCGGTCAGTTCTGGCTCCCAAATCCTCCCTCCAGCAGCCCCCCAGAATTGCCAGCTCCAGGCATGGGGAGAGGCACACGATGCAGGTGGTGTTCCCCCTTCCTGCCCCCACCCCCATCTCCTGGAAAGGGGAAGCAGCTGTGGGGCCCCTCACCTGGCTCGGGCGCCTGGCAAGTGTTCCCACACTCCGACCTGCAGCACTTCTTTTCAGGGGGGCAACCAGCATCCCCGCTGCACTCGCCACAGCCCCCTCCTCCGCCGGGGACCCCGGGGGGCCTGGGCGAGTGCCAGCAGTAGCCAACTCGATGGGAGAAGGAAGAGAGCCCCGTCCAGTCCAGCCCTGTGGGTGGGGAAGGAAGCTGCTGCTGGCTGGGCGGGCACAGCTGGATCTCTGTCCCCCGTTCTTGGCTTTGCCCCAAACTCGCCCAACCAGCAATGCTCCAAGGGAGGACATTGCTCAGCCTGGAGAGGGGGCCCAGCGAACAGGCCGCTCTGCTTTGCAGACAGCCTGGAAGGGCCACCGTGGCATTGTCCCTGGCCCTCCGGGAGAGCCTCCTGCGCCCCAGAGGAAGGGCTGGGGGCGGAAGGCGGGGAGGTGCTCCTGCTAGCCTGCCCTGGGCACCCACCGTCTGGCAGACCGGCTGGTGACAAGATCCCCTTCCTGCCGCTGGAACCTGCACCAGGGGATCCTAAGAAACTCCCTTGGGGTCAGAGAGAAGGACAAGACCTCCCCAGAAGAGCAGAAGGGCTGTGGCCAGTGAAATGGGGGCGGGACCCGGCTCGGCTGCTGTAGGCAGGGCCGGGCAGAGGGAAGCTCAGAGTCCAGCAGCCCCATCTGCTCCCAGGGTTACCTCTGGCCCTTGTGGGGGGCAGCTCAGCTGAGACGAGCAGGAGCCCCAGCAGGAGGGCTCTGGTGCCGCCTGTGCCCATGGTGCTGCCAGCAGGGAGAGCGCCCAGCCTGAGCCAAGCCAGCCTCCCAGGCAGAAAAAGGGAACAGGAAAAATACCACCCCCAGTGGTTGGCCACCCCCAGGGTTGTGCAAGGAAGGCACTGCGAGGGGAGCAGGGGAGGTGGAGAGCTGGCCCTCCCTCTGCAAGGGACTGAGCTGAGATGCCCGGCCATGCATGGGCAGAGGGGGAAACTGGCCTGGCTCCTCCGGCAGCGTCCCTAATGCCAGGCTTCCCTCCCCCCGCAGACGAGAAAGCAGGTTCTCCTTCACTGTCACCCGCATTACAGATGGACAAGTCTGAATTGCAGGGTGTTTGCAGTCAAGGATGGGCACCTTTGGGGCCACGGCAGGGCCTCAGGCAGGGTTCCTGCCAGCCCAAACATTGGCAGAGCACCCATCCGTTGAACCTCTCTGGTTTATGTACACTTTTCTTAATTATTGTTTCAATAATTAAAAATATCGCCAGCCAGGGAAGGGAAGTTTCCCTTTTGAAGAGGGGCATACAGGTTTTATAAATAAAATGAAATGATTGAAGCTTCTGGTCTTTCAACCTAACATTTGGGACCGCAGAGGCCTCTTGGCACCCCTATCCTGGGTGTAGGCCAGGAGCCCTCTTAGCAGCGCCCTGCGGGTGGGCTGTGGTAGAAAGCACCCCCGATTCTTCTGTGCAAGTGGTAGGGGTGGAGGGCCATCCTAGCCTGGCCTCTCCCCCACCCCAGAAGGTCCGATCCCTCCAGCGGCTGCCTGCCAGGCCCTCCGCCCTCTCCTGATTGGGGAGCCCAGGACCAGCCGGTGCTTGGCCTCTGCTGCAGCCGGTGCTTGGCCTCTGCGAGAGAAGAGCCACTATGAGCCGCTGGAGCCGAGGCGGTCCGTCGGAGGCCAGCCCTGGGCGAGGGCCTGCAGGAGGAGGCAGGTGCTTTCAGGGTCTCCAGAATCCGTTATCCGGAAGAGTGTCAAAAAGCAGAGGGGAAGAAGCAGCCAGGAAGCCCCCAGTCGGCCAGAGGTTAGAAGCCACATCTGAAGCAGGAATGTCCAGACTTGGGTGCATTATCGCCTGCTGCTGATAACAGCCTCCTGATGCCGCCTGTCCCCCCCCGAGAGGCAGCTCACTCTTTTCTTCAACTGTCCCAGGTCAAGGGTGGCACTTCCCTTCTTCTCGCCCCCCCTCCCCCCACAAGCCTTGCGTCTGCCTGATTGGCAAGGCCTCCCCAGGGCTGCAGGGTGGATGCAGTTGGCCCCTGGCCTCTGCCCGGCCCCTCCGGGCCCCTGAGGCTGCGTGGGGACACCCTGCTCTGGCCCTGGCCCTGTTCTCCTTTGGGCGGCAGGATTGGCTGGCTCTTTCCAAGGGGGCTCTTCCTGGGCCAGAGAGCCCTTCTGGCCCACTTCTGTCCGTCTTGCCAGACCCAGCAGCAGCCCCCGCTGCAAGCTCAGAGGATGGCTGGGTCTCCAGCCCACGGAGCCGACCCATGGGAATAAGGAAGTGGGGAAGCGGCTGTTTACCTGTGGCCGCCCCTCACAGCCCTTCCCCCTGATGAAGATGACGGTTGTCTGCCCCACTGGAGGATGGAAAACCCGTGCTTGAGAAAGAGATCTCGACACTTGTTTCCTGTGACAGCCCTTCACGCTTCCTCAAAGCATCCTCTGGGGCAGTGTTCCCCGGCCATTCCCATGGCTAGCTGGGGAATTCTGGGAGTCGAAGTCCACATATCTTCAAGGGGCCAAGGTTGAGGAACCCTGCTCTAGGGGGAGGACTGAAATTGGTCGCGCGGCTTCAGTGACAGGGGCTGTCTCTGGTTGTCTTGCTCCTCCGCGTTATGTGCTGCCAACCCTCCTCCTCGGGGCTCCTGCTTTTTTCGATATACTCTTTGGGGGCTCCCAAACTCCTTCTTGCCCCCAGTGAGGCCAGACATGCCTTCGGCTCCTCCACTTGCTCTTCCGGTAACCCGGAGCAGATGCAGCTGGTCCTCCTAGGGCAGGAACACCAGCAAGGCTCACACCTGGCAGATCACCATGGTGCTTGCCTCCTTATCCAAATCTTATGTCTCCTGAAGATTGTGTAGCTTGAACAGTTCCCCCTTAGCTGAACGTTGATGCAGCCCATGGAGTAGCTGGTGAAGCAGCACACCTTGCTGCCTTGACATCCCTTGTCACCGATGCAGGTGTTGCGAGGTGGCGGCTGCGTCTCCCGTGTCTCCCGCTGCTTCTGGGGACATTTCCCGGCCTTCTCTGAGGGAGGGAGAGAGAGAGAGAGAGAGAGAGAGAGAGAGAGAGAGAGAGAAAGGGCATTTCGGTCCGAGCTGTCCCCGGGAGGTGTGCTCTGTGGCCCCAGAGGGACCCAGGGTGGGAAGAGCGGAGGCAGACGCCGGGCAAGGGGTGGGCAAAGTGGAGGGTGACGCTCCTTGGCAGCTGGGCTGAAGAGCGGTTGCCTTCCTGCGGGCAGGGTGGGAGGAGCGGCAGCCGCGGGCCGCACCTGCGGTGGAGACCCAGGCCGAGTGGCAGCGGAGGTGGGGAAACTGCAAATGGGGTTCCTTCCTGGACGGGGGTCTGCAAGCCTTCCTCTCTCTCCCTGGGCACTTGCACTGCTCCATGATCAGCTGCCAACCTCTGTGTCCTCATAGCAGGAGCTACGGTTGGCAGCTGAGCTGACTTCTTTCTGATTTTTTTAAAGTGGCTCTTTAGAGCAGGGGTCAGCAACCTACAGCCCGTGAGCTAGATGTGGCCCGCCCCCCCAAATCATCCTGTCCACCGCCTCCGAAAGAGAGATAGCCACTGGTAGAGAAGGAGAGAGTGCATTCCGCCTGCTCGGGCGGTCATTTTGGCAATGGCTTCACCAGCCACCTTGGCACAGGAGAAGCAATAAATCTGCCGCCTGGAGCTGGCGGGAGTGAGAGCAAGCACAAACCATAAGGCGGCGGCGGAGGAGGCCATGGTGGCGGTGGCCGCATGGCCTCTGGCCCCTGCGCAGAAGAAGGGGCAGGAGCACCTGCTTGCTGGCCCTTCCAGCTCCTGGGCTTCAGCTGAACCGCGTTCCCCCTCAGGCCCTGCAAGGCTGCGCAGGCTTCCCATCCCGGCCTCCAGTCAGAGGCTTTGCATCGAACTGGATTAATGAAGATTCTCCTGCGGATTTCCTTTAAAATGCAGGAATGGTGCGCGCTCCTTGTAGATCCCTATGGAGCCTTGGGGGCACATCTGCCCAGACAAGGCAGCCAAGATGTACAGGATCGATTCATCTGGAGAACGGATATGGTGGCTTACGTTACGTAAAGAGCCAGGTGGGTGTGGCGGTGGAGGCCCCAGGCCAGCAACCGGGAGACTGTTGGTTTGGTCCCGCCTTGGGCACGAATCCGGCCGTCCCTCCCGCTCAGCCGGGAAGAAGCCAACCCAACCGCTGCCGGAGACCCAGCCGAGGAAGCTGCGGGGACCGGTCCGGGCAGTTGCCAGGAATCGACACTGACTCAGAGGCGCTTACATCTTCCTCTCGCATCTGAAACGGCCCTAGGCAACTAACAAACAAATACCCAAATACCACAGACAGGATTAAAACCCCAACACGTCACCCTAGCGTTACCCTTTCGAGAAGAACGCCCGCACCCACACCCGCACACCCACATTGCCAGCTCCCCTCCTTCCTGGCCCAGCGCCCGAGGGAAGAGCCAGGTCTTAAGGGCCTTCTGGAAGGCGGGGGGGGGGGGCTGTCTCTCTGGGGGTGCCTGTTCCATAGGGCAGGTGCGGCTATGAAAAGCCTCACTTCCAAGGTCCCACCAGATGACAGCATTCAAGGGAGGGGACCTGGAGGGTGCCTACCCTATCTGGGCGAGTGGGATGGGCAGATTCCCTCAGGGAGGGGGGTCCCACGAGTAATCTGGCCCCGTGCCATGCAGGGCTGTAAAGGGGATCACCAGCACCTTGAATTGAGCCCCGAAAGCACCTGGGAGCCAGCGCAGCTCACGTGGCGCCCCAGACCGCTTGCACTGCTGCATTCTGGACCAATTGAAGCTTCTGGGCGGTCTTCAAGGGCGGCCCCAGGCAGAGTGTGTTGCAACAGTCCAGGAGTGACTGGGGCACGCGTGACCATGAGCAAGATGGACCTGACAAGAGCTCTGCCTCGCTTCTCCTTCTGTGTGATCTGTTGGCACCAAGCACTAGGTTCATTTTCTTTGGGGTTTTTTGTGGGGTGGAGTAATTTTCCTTGCGGGGGAGCCAGTTTGCTGCTGTGGTGAAGGCTCCAGGCTAGAAACCAGGAGACGGTGAGTTCTAGTCCCGCCCGAGGCATGAAAGCCGGCTGGGCGACTCTGGGCCGGTCTCTCTCTCAGCCCACAGTGACGTCAGACTTGGTCGGTCAGTTTCTGTTGCAACCAACGGACCGATGTTCGGTTGATCCAGGAAAAGGGAAAAAGAAGTGGACCCTGCACCCGTGGGAAAAATGCTAGGAAGAAAAAAAGTAATTTTCTGTGGGTGGGGGGTGGGGGTGGTGGCAGCATTTCTTTTCTCCTTGTACAGTGTGGGGGTGGCAAGATGACCTCTCCACACCCCCTCCTGCAAGCAATTTTCAGCCGCTGGTTCGAGAGACAGCCTGTTCTGGACGGATTCCCCTCCTTCAGCCGCCGTTGTAGCTGACAGTCATGGTAAGAAGGGTGGACAAAGGGGCCCACTTGCCAACTGGAGGGCACGAGATGAGGTCCCCTTCAAAGCTCTCAGTGGGGTAAAGGCTTGCTGGGCACGAAGATCCACCCGTTACCAGCAGCGGCCCTTTCTGCCCATGGATGCACGCAGCAGTTGACTGGACAGGGGCCTGCTGGACCGTTGTCCTTTTCACGGGGGGGGGGGGAGAGGGGGACACTTTATCGCTGCAGGACCAGCCCTGGTTTTCGGCAGGGCGCTGGCTGAACATCGTTCTTCCCGCTCTGCTGCCAATCACTCGGAGGAGAGCCCTCATGGTCTGGCATCCTGGCCTGTTCTCCGCACTCAGATCCAAAGGAGCCAGCCCGCTCCTACGACTCATTCCCAAATGTTGGCAGCATTCGGAGGGGGAAAGGGCACCACGGGGAAATGCTCTCATCCGGATAGTGGACCGGGAGGGCGACCTTGCCCTGGCCTCTTTGCTGCAGAGGGAGATCCCGAGCAAGTGCCCCCAGCCATCCTTCAGCCCTTGCCCAGAGCCCCTGCAGGACGGCCGATTGAGCTCCCTTGGGCAGTGGTCACCAGTCCCTGGGGGCCCCCAGCCCACCCCCCAGAGGTGTCCGGCAGCTGAGGCCTCACAGGACTTCCTCCTGCCCTGGCAGTCCTTGTCCTGGTGCAGAAGCTGGCGCAACTCCAGGCCCCCTGCCGCTTCTTCATGGGCGGGGGCGGGCAGAAGCCTGGCTTCCCTGGCAGAAGGGCGCGGGGCCAGAGATTTCTTTCCCTGCCCTGCTTCCTGCAGTGTGGCCCCAGGGCAGCACAATCCCCCCTCCCCCCCCCAGGCAGCCCAGACCCAGGTCAGGATTGCCCCACTCTCTACATTCGGGAGTCTGGCCGGGGCAACTTAATTGCTCAGGGAAGGCACTCTGTACTTGCTCAGGAGTAGTTGTGCCTTTTTGTTATTTGGACAGAGATAAACGTGATGGGCCCCGTTTAAATGCTGTGCACTTTTCTTCCTGGCAAGCTGCCCTGTGAGTTGTGGGCGGTGGAGCAAGTCAGGCGAGGAGGCCCTTCCCTCTCGCACACGGCGGCTCCCGGCCTTCCCAGCCCACCAGGACCTGCCTCCCTTGGCTGGTGTCTGGCAGGGCCGAGGATGGGTCCTCCAGGGGAGAAGGGGTCCCTGGGCTCTGGGAGCGTCTCAGCCCAAGGCTGGGTGGCAAGCCGACTGGCAGCGCTGCTGGTCCTCCGGGCACTCACTGCCTGCCTCACAAGGCAGCTTGTGGGGGGGGGAGGGTGCAGCCCTTTGGGGCCCGCGGGGCAGAATCTGGGCTTTCCTGCCGAAGAGAGGTGGCCACGACACGAGAGAAGAACCGAGGCTAACGGGGAAGCCGATTTAGCCCCAGGCAAAGCAAGGCTGTTTCAGGGCGAGCGGGTTACAGGACACGCCAAGCCTCGCCTCCGGGGCTCGCCTCGCTTTCTCCCTTCATTTATTAAATCTAGCATGTCAGCATCTGCTCAGGTGTCCTGGCAGTTTGCAGTAAAAAGCAAATTAAGAATTGAAGCACTGAGAAAAGTTAAAATAGCGATTAAAGCAAACAATAAAAGAGGCAGAATTAATAATCCAAATTAACTGTTACATCAAGTTCAGATGCCTTTTAAGACCCCTTTTTAAAAAAGCTAACACAAACGCCAGGCCGCTCCCCTTGGCAGGGGGGGCGTTCCAGGAGCAGGGGAGGCTCCCTCCCAAGCGGCAGCCGCAGGTGAACGTCTCGGCCACACGGAGCCCGCATCGGAGCAGGCGCACCCTCAGCCCAGTCCGCGTAGGGCTTTGCCTGCGCCGACCGTCCCTCTGCGCTTGGCTAGGTGCAGATGGCGCCAGAGGGAGGACAGGACGGCACCCATCTTGAGCCAGGTTGGCTGGCCTTCGCCCAGGGTGACCTCCTTGCTCGGGGGGGGGGACGTGCAAGGGATCCAAGTTCCTTGTCCGCCCCCTCTGACCCAGTCCGTCCAGCTGTTCCCAGAGCAATCGCAGGACGGACGGGCTCACTGGGGCTGCTGGAAACCTGCTGCCTCGAGGCCAACGATCTCGTAGGCTGGGCTCACACGACGTGCTACACCCAAACCTGGCTGGAAAAACACAGCGGAGGGCTCGCATGACATCAAGGGGGTGCTCAGCTCTGGGCTGGCTTAAGGGAGACTCTCTTTGCCCCTGCCCCCGCTTGCTAAGACCAGCTTTCAATCCCGTCCCAGCCTGTGGGGAAACCTCCCTGATCTGGCGGAGGGAAACTCCTCCTCCTCCGGCCTCAGTTTGCCGGGTGGGGAGAATGGGGAGATGAAGACCCTCGAAAGAGAAAAAAAGCTGTGCCAGAAGGTGGGGAGGCCTTGGGGTCCTGGGACTGGGGCGGGTGGGGGGATCTGGCCAGGCAGCCCAGAGGGGGTGGGGACCACCCTGAGTGGGGGCTGCCTGCTCCCCCCCACCCACTGTTCTTCTCCCTGGAGGCGGATGCCTGGAGGCCAGGAACCCGGCCAGGAGCCAGGTCAGCCGGGCTTCCTGGCTGGATGGGGTGGTCCTCAGTCACCCGAGAGAGAGGCTCTGTGCCCCCTGTCCCGGGTGTGGCACAGGCCCACTGAGTTGCCTGCCTGGTCCTGCAGCTTCCCCCCTGGCTGCTGACCGAGGCTGGAGGGCACCGGGGAGCCCCAGGTTTAAGCCTGCCCCAGCCATGGTAGTTTCACTGCCCGCCTACCCCATGGGGCTGTTATGGAGAGCGGGCACCATTTGTGCAGTCTCATGCTGCAGGAGGAAAGGTGGCCACTGTATGGATTGTGTGAACGGATGGCGCTGGTCTTGGGCTGTGGGCTCTCCCTGCATCCTTTTTAGGATTCTCCCCCCTCTCCCAGAGGGCAGCCGGGCAAATGTCCAGCCCTGGAGCTGGCTGGGGACAAGTGGTCACCATGGCAGTGGCTGGGGGTGGCCAGTGGGGCTGAGGGTGCTGGGGGTCAGGGGAAGGTGGGGTGCTGCTGCTCCCCTGGCTGGGGGCTGGGCGGCTTCTAGCCCAGGTCTCTCTCTTGCGCTCCTCCCAGCCCCCCGGACAAGGCTGCCCCGTGGAGTTGCGGTTGCCCATTAACACAACCCCCAAACAGGGAGAGTAGAGTCAGAAAATGCCAGAACCCCCAGCTCCCCATGCGTGTATCACCCTTTGCGTCCTTGCGACCCCCCCCCCCGCCATGATAAAACCACTCTTCATCCAAGCCACAACAGGAAAGGTCCTTTGCTTTCCCTCCTCATCCAGCTTCACATCTGGAATCCCGGAATCCTGGCACCAGAAGTGGCCCTTGAGACCACCCGGCCCTTTCCCCGCTGAGTGCAGGAATCAACACCCGACAGCTTCTGGTTGGACACGTCCAGCGCCGGGGAGTCCAGCGCTCTGGCTGTTCGGTTCCTCTCTCGAGCAGCTCTACCTGGCGGGGAGGGCTTTTTCCTACCCCCCCCCCCGGAATCTGCCTTCCTGGAACTCGGATTTATCGCTTGGAGTTCTGCCCTCCGGAAGGTGAAGGAGAGGCCTGGACCTCCGCTCAGGTTTTTCAGGAGAGCTCCCCCTCACCCCGCCCCCCACCAATCTTCTTTTCTTAGGCGTAAACCTTCCCAGGTACGTGAACTCACTGAAGAGCTCCTTCCGGGGCTTTTGCTGTTCGTAGCCATTCCCTGTAGAGAGTCGGGAAGGGGACCTGGGCGGAGATATGCAGGAGCTGACGCGCATCTGAAGAATTTTGTAACTCCAGAGCAGCGAGATAACATTCGGAAGCGGTTCAGGCGGACGCCTCTGTAATTCACTGAATGATGACGATGACGATGACGATGATGACGATGAGGAGGAGGAGGAGGAGGAGGAGGAGGAGGAGGAGGAGGAGGAGGAGGAGGAGGAGGAGGAGGAGGAGGAGGAGGAGGTCCAGCCCAGGCAGACTTGCAAGGCTCTGTTATGATCGCCAATCTCAAGAAAAGTAGGTTTAGCCTTCCTGCAGAGCTGATTTCCTGGTCTGGTCTACCTCGTGGGGCTGACATTCACTCCATTTTCTTGTCAAACACAACTCTCTTGGTCTTGAGTAAGTTAACTGTCCAATCCATGTACCTCCTTGCATCATATATTCTAACTTCTGCTATGAATGAACTCAGCCAACAACTTCTGCAAACCAAGTACAAATGTGTGCCCATCCTCATCCATCGCACCTCAAATGTCAACACAAGCATTTTTTTCTACGTTTCCTTCTATGTTACACAACCAAGAGGATATCACATATCCTTCTCTTTGGGTACACTCAATTTCTTCTCAGATGTGATTCTCTTCCATCCTACGTTCAACGTCCAATGTTCCGCAACCAACTTTGAGCTCTGTATTTGTGCAAAATATTCCCTTAACGCCGACTTTTCCTAAATCGAGACACATACAAGAAACCTTCTTTCTCATGTTTGTGAGTTTCTCAATGACTTGCAGAAGAGCAAACGTGTGGTCTGCATACCCGTTGCCCAGTGTAAAAACTCCCTGCATTTCCACAGTTTTGCTCATCGACATCTCTCGCATCCTTTCATTCAAAATTCAGCCAAAGACCTTCTAAGACAGTGTTTCTCAACCTTGGCCACTTGAAGATGGGTGGATTTCAAGTGGCCAAGGCTGAGAAACACTGTTCTAAGGTGTAACATAACATATCAAGCCTTCCCCTTGCAGTTTCTGCGTCAGCGCTTGCGACCTGCCTCTCGTCCCCTGCACCTGCAGAGGAACAGTCGTGGCATTCCTCCGGCCGTTAGGCCCGGATGAGGTCTAATGTCACACTGCCACTTTAAACCACGTTCCTCATTCCCCTTCGACCCCTGCAGCTCCAGCAGTTTTCAGTGCTCTGACACTGTGACTAACTCGTCACCTTTTCTCGTGGAAATTCAGTTCAATCCCAAATCATGTAATACCTTTTGTATTTTAATTTCTGTTCACTCTGCTGGAGGCTTCTGGTTTAGCCCTCTTCGCCATTTTTTAAAATTTCCCTCCAAATCTCCCTGTGTTTTCTGTACCCTTTTAAATCTTAAATGGTCCTTGCGTTTCAGACTACGTTCTTTGCAAGTCTTTTTCTTTCTCTGTGCATTATGACACCATCTTTCTCTCCGCCTTGCTTGTCTGCAGCAGTTGGCCTCTTCGGTGCAGTTTTGCATCATTTCCAGCCTTTTCCACTTCATTGCTCCCTCTGGGGCCCCTCTCCCAGGGAAGAGCATGCCCCGTGTCCCAAGAATTTGGGACCATTAAAATCTGGGTGGTCTGAAAGGATTTTGAAGAGAATGGGATGTTTGCTTGAGTGAGATGTGGTACATTCTATCATAATCATTGTATTAATTGCATTTTCCCTATTGATAACCATTCAGAGTCTATTGCACCTGAAGTTCTATATAAGTTTCATAAATAAATAAATTCACCAAATATTCTTTTCAATATTTCCCACTAGTGTAATTCTACATCTCCTCTTTCACTCTGTGACATCCACTCTGTTCCTAGTAGCCTCCACATCCGCTTTCCTTGGCCCCACTTCAGTTTATTCCGTGGGGAGATGAATCTGCCTCCTAATGACTTTTTCTTAAGGACCCATGCTTTCTTTTCTGCGCTGTTCTACCTTCAGTCTTGCTCCTTTCACTTCCTTCCACATCTATTTTCCCCAAATTCATTCTTGACATGCACAAAAAATGTCTGTCCCACATTCAGAACTTTTTTTTAAAAAAGAGCATTCGATGAGTTTCATTATTGCATAAGCATTGTACAAAAGTAAGGGATCGAAAATAGAAGATGCAAGAAGTAATAAAAAAGGACATTATGAAAAGAAGCGTTCAATAGTGTACTTTTCCCCTTCTTTTCATTCCCCCCCAACCACAAACTACTACTTAGATGGTTAAACGTCTATGGGGAATATATACATTCCTAATAAAAATATTTGTGGTTTCAATTCAAATTTTATTTTCAAAATTCCCTGAATATTTTGATGTATTCTGAGTTTTTTTGCTCAACCACCACATACGGCAGATTGTTCCTTCTTCGTTTGCATTTCCAGCATTCATTGTTATACAATTTGTCCATCTTGGCAATCGTTGATGGAGTTATATACCATCTATAAAACATTTTATACCGATTTTCCCTTAAATTATAGCTTGGAGTAATTTTTATTGATCCACTGTGATTATTTATTCGAAAAGGTCTTTTCAGATAAAAGGCCTATGGGATTCTCAGCCTCCATCTTCACGTGAGGATGCTGTAGTTTGGGGAGAGATTGAGAGGGCTGTCCTGGGAAGTTTTCCCACGGGGGGTGGGGGTGGGGGGTGGGACTGACCCGGGGGTACTGATCTCCTGTCCCATTGGAACGCAGGAGGGGTGTGGTGGGATGAAGCAGGAGGGGGAATCAGGGTCATCAGCCCTCAGCCCACCGTGCATTTTGGAGAACGGTTGGTGGCTGTTCTCCTCCTGTCAGGTGATGCCCGGGGGGAGCGGAAGGATTGCAGGGAAAGCACCAGCCGCTGCCCTGAAACTGCCCTGTAGCAAACGTTATGAGGACAGTGGCTGTGGGGCAGCACAGTTCACGTTGGTGTCCACGTCTGCCAACTCAAGGATGGGAGGAAAGTACACTGAAGTGGCCATCAGGATGAGCCCCTAGTTTCACAAGTGGGCAGTGTACTTATTTTCCTTTGCGCTCATGTGTTAATTCATGCACTTTACCCTTGACTTCCCTTACATTCCAAGGCATAACCTTCTACATGCCATGATAATCAGGAGGCGGGCCTTTGGATATTGGCCATCGTGACTTGGGCCGGTCAGGACCTTTGCACAGCATCCTTAAGCAATGTTGAGAAGGTTAGACGTGGCTACCAGCCTTGGTTGCCCCGTGTCTGCTCGATCCTGCTGGACCGTTTGAGCATATTTTGGCCAGCCTGTCCCCAGCATCACCAAAGGCCAGTTTTACTCCACGCATCCTGGGCAAGCAGGATCTCTAACGTAGAGATTATTTGCCCCACGGCATCTTGTTACCCGCCTCTAGGACGGGGTTGTGACACACTCAGATGCATTTACATCTGGTGACCTGGATGGAAGGATCATGTTTTAGGTCCTATTTAGGCAGAAATATTGAAAATCCAAATGGGTTCACAAGGTTTTAAGCAGTAGTGTACCTCAGAAGGAATGAAAATGGTGCCACCGGAGAACGGGGCAGATGATCCCAGGCCGCAGACCCTGTCCAGTGTTTTCAGGACAGTCATGCTGAGGACTGACGCCTGGTGTCACCACCATTTACTTAGTGGTTCTTCCAGACTCTTGCGGCTGCCACCAGGCGTGGCCCAGGGAAACATGTCCCAGTTTCTTCACGCTGAGAGTGTTCTTGGGAACCTCTGCTCCCACGGCTTCCTCATGCTTGAGGGCCCTGAGTCTTACCGCTCTTGCCCCAGCGGTTCTGCCCTCTCCCTGTCTGCATCTGGGCACCGGACTGAAGCCTGGCTTTGCCAGGCCGTGATTCAGCCCGTGAGTCAGCGCTCCTGGGGCAACCGTGGCCTCCCAGCCAAGCAGCCAGAGAGACCAGGCTGGCAGGCCTCTGTGCAGCGGGTGAGTCAGAGGATTGGCCCGCTTTGCAGAAGCCCCGTGCCACAGTTCCTTCCCGAGATGGGGATTGCATCAGGCCAGGGCAGGCAGATGCGTGGGTGTGTGTCTGGATGGTTTGCCAGAGCTGTGCATCATCTCTTGGTTTTTCTGGGATGAGTGATGGGGCGCCCTGCCGCTCTCAGGTGCTGCTTCCAGGAGACTGGCACCCGGGGCCAGGCCTTGCTCATGAGGACCACGGTGTACATGCAGGTGCTGAATGCTGGGAAGGATCCTGACAGCCCACAAGCGCTCCCTGCAGGCAGAGAGCCGGTGGTGAGACGCAGCCTCCTTCATCCTCTGCCTCTGCCTCTGGCTCGCTTCCTAGCTGTGTTCACACAAGACTCTTAACCAGGTCAGCTAAAGGCCCAGCTGCTCCTCCCCTCTGCGCCCCATCCAAAGCTCGGCCAGGTGCCATTCTGGCACCCCTTGGCCGAGGCCCACAAGCGATGGGGGTCAGGCTCCCGTGACAGGAGGTGGACAAGCAGCAGGGACGGAGACAAGGCCTGGCAGAGCTGAAGGAACATGGCCGATTGTCTTCCCTGTCTCTGTGGCTGGGCCCACGGGTTCAACTGCCGCTCCCCACCCTCCTGCCCGAAGAACCCTGCTCTACATCCTATCATCTCCCTTCCCATCCTTTCCTCCCACCTTGCTTCTCGTAACCCCAAGGAGGCTTCCTGCCCCACAAGGTGGTGACTTTTTGGCACCCAAAGAGTGGAATTTGCTGAATGTTTCCTTGTCTCGCCACAAGATGTTGGAGAGTTTCTTTAGCTGCGGTCACTCCCCACTTCCTTTTCAAAGACAAGAGGCCAGTCCCTGGACGTGGGCAGGACAAGCCTGCTGCAGATTCCACTTGCACCGTATGAAGTGCATCCCAGAAAGAAGAAAGGAGAAAGGAAGAAAGGAAGAAAGGAAGAAAGAAAAAGAAGGAAAGAAAGAAAGAAAGAAAAGGAGGGAGGGAGGGAGGGAGGGAGGGAGGGAGAGAGGGAGGAAGGAAGGAAGGAAGGGTTCTCAGTTGACTACCTCCCTTGCGTTGGCTTTTATGTTGGATGCAGTGGAGTGGGGTGCTCAAGAGAGGTGTGTGGCGAAACAAAATGAGCCCAAGGAGGATGGGGTGCTGAAGGAACATAGTAGACTGAATCCCAGAGCATGGTCTGACCCATACAGAGTAAGGAGGAACGTTGACGGCTCTGTTGAAATGCCTCCGCCAAGGAGAGCCCACCATCTCCTGAGGCAACCGTTCCATTGCAGAAGAGCCCTTACATTAGGAAATTCTTCCTGAGTGCAGCAGAAATCTGCTTCCTTATAATCCAAACACCTTTATAATCTTACCCTATCTTCTGGGACAAGTCCGAACAATTTTGCTGTATTATCTACACGGCCACCCTTTGCGTACCTGAGGACAGCTGTCATCCAGGCCAGCCGTATCCAGCTGTTCCTCATCAGCTTTACCTTCCAGGTCCTTAACAGTCCAGTTGTTCTCCTTTCAACATGCTCCAGTTTGTCAGGGCCCTTCCTAAAATGTGGTGCCCAGAACGGGATATGCTATTCTAGGTGCCATTTGACCAGCCCTAAAAAGACAGAAATGATGATTTCTCTTGATCTTCATGCTAGAATGACATTTGCTTTTCTGTTGTGGCATCGTGCTGTTGGCTCATGTTCAGCTTGGGTTCCACCAAGACACACAGGTTCTTTTGGCCCAGGATTGTTCCTCCCAATCCTACTTTTTGACTTTTCCCACCCAATGTAGGTCTCTGCATTTGCCTCAACTGAAACTCATATTATTGGTTTCTGCCCATGGTTCTAACCTGTCAGACCCCCCCGATTCTCAATACTGTCCTCTGAAACCTTCCTGTCTTTACTGCATTTACACTTTGGATCATCTTGTTTTCTTATTCAAGTCATTAATAATCACACTGAACAGACAGGGCTGTAAGCCACTCAACACTTTCCTCCAGCTGAATGAGAAACCGCCTGTAGTCCGATTGTTCAGCCAGCTCTGGATCCATGTAATGGCTCCACAGCCCAGCCCACATTTCACTTCTTCCCTGCTAGAATCCCATGGAAACTGTGGGCGGTTTGGCTGAAGGATTCAGGAAGTATCTTAGGGTCCCCTGGTGCAGGTTTCCAGCGGCAGGAAGGGGATCTTGTCACCAACCGGTTTGCCAGAAGGAGGGTGCCCAGGGCAGGCTGGCAGGAGCACCTCCCTGCCTTCCGCCTCCAGCCCTTCCTCTGGGGCGCAGGAGGCTCTCCCGGAGGGCCCAGGGACAACGTCGTGGTGGCCCTTCCAGGCTGGCTGCGAAGCAGAGCGGCCCGTTCGCTGGGCCCCCTCTCCAGGCTGAGCAACATCTTCCCTTGGAGCATTGCTGGTTGGGCGAGTTTGGGGCAAAGCCAAGAACGGGGGACAGAGATCCAGCTGTGCCTGCCCAGCCAGCAGCAGCTTCCTTCCCCACACACAGGGCTGGACCAGACGGGGCTCTCTTCCTTCTCCCATCGAGTTGGCTACTGCCAGTGCTTGCCCAGGCCCCCCGGGGTCCCTGGCGGAGGAGGGGGCTGCGGCGAGTGCACCGGGGATGCTGGTTGCCCCCCCGGGAAGAAATGCTGTGGGGGAATTTTGGAGGGGGGGAACTGCCTGCTTTTCCAAGCCAAGGAAGAGGGAAATGCCCACCTCCTGCCACCAAGAACGGGATCCCGGAGCAGATCTCTGAAGGAGGTGCCAGTCCCCTGCAGGGAGGTGATCCCTCAGTGTGAAGGACGGTGCCATCCGTGGGCACCGGGGCAGCAGTGCGGAGTAACCCCCGCCCCCCCGAGCCTCCCCAAGCCCCCCGTCCTCTCTGCTTCGTCTTCCAGACCGCTGCAGGCTTCCTCCTGACTCGGGGCCCTGCAAGGCCCACCTGCCCAAGGTGTTCTACAACTGGCAGGCAAAGAGGTGCCAGGGGTTCACCTACGGGGGCTGCCAAGGGAACCTGAACTGCTTCAACTCCATGAAGATGTGTCAGGTTGCTTGTGGGGGTCAAGGTAAGTGGGCTGAAGCGCCCCTGCCTCCCGGGGCTGCTAGGACCCCAGCTGCCCTCCTGTGCGGCTGTGCCCAGGGAGTGGGGGGGGGAAGGCTGGCAAGGAAGGAGCCCCCCTGGAAGCCTAAGAGCCCGGAAGGAGGCAGGGGTCCACCTCCACACAGCCTTGCTGTGTTCCCCAGTTGTTCTGCAAGGTCAGGAAAGACCCAGCAGGAACCTTTAGCACGGAGGTGACGCGTGTTGTCCGAAGGTAGAGCATGGATGGCGCTGCAGGACTGGCGCTGGACTGAAGCCACGCTCCGGAGAGGCTCTGCCTGCAGGTGTCCCAGTCTGGGCGAGGGGCTGAGGGCTGGGGCGGGGCGGGGGAGAAGCGGTGCGCGAGGATTGTGGAAGCCACCCGGTCTCCCCCTGGTCAGCACCGGACCCGAATGCACCATCCCGACAGATGCCTGTCCAGCCTCTCCTCTTGAAGGGGAGCCTCCCCTCCCCTCCCCCCTCCCCACATCTCTCTCTCCCTCTCAGTCTGCTCACCACCTGCAAGACAAAATCCATGCCGGGGGACTTCTGGGGCACCTCAACTGCCAGCTCAACCTCCTCCAGCTTTGCTGCCTGAGCTGAGGCTGCCCAAGTCCTGGGCCAAGTCAACATTCTTTGGGCTGCACCTGAGTGGCTTCAGCTGCTGCCCCACCTTCTGAAAGGCTCCCAGCCCACTTGTCCATGACGGACTCTTGGGCATGCACACTTCAATTCATGGAAAGTCCAACTGAAGGAAGCCCATTCAAGTTCATGTCCACCATACTCATCCTTGCAGCTTGTCATCACAAACACAGTTTGCAATGTGTAATGCTGTATGTTATTTATTTGGCTAACACAGCCTCAAAATTACCCATAGGGAGAGGTGCTCCTTCATGCCAGGAATGGGATTCTCCCACCATTGTTTTTTTCCATTGCTCTTTCCCCAAAGAGTTTCTCTCACCATCATCCTGTTTAGCCTGTGAAGAAAGGTGAGCATCAGACTGCAGAACCTGGATCCCAGAGGCTGTCCGTGTCCATGCTTTGCTGGATTTACCTGGGAGACTCTGAAGACCAACTTCTTGGTGGCCTCAGTTTGCAAGATTGTTCTGCAGAATCTCCCCCAATTTGGCTCTCAGAAGGATGGGGGAAAAAGGGGGAAAAGACCACATCTGCCTTCCTATTCTCCCTCTTATGACCTGGAAGGCTCTTTTCATGGGGGAGTGGGTGGGAAAGTCACTTGGTCAAAGTGGGGCTGAGAATTTTCACACCAGACTCAAAACAATCAGACTGCACTTGGGACTAGCTCAGGAGTAATTTGAGCAAAGAGGATCTCTTATGATCACATTAAGAATATTGGACCACAGGATTCTGGAGTTCCCCCTGTCCACCCAACCCCTAGCAATGAGCGGAATCAACCCGGGGGCTTCCTTGTGTAGTGAAGATGTCCCACTAGATGATCTGTGTGGCAACTAAGGCCAGTTTTTCCTTCTGGTGGCCACGAGATCCATCTATAGAAGATAAGGCAATTTGACCATTAAAAAACGTTCAGAGGGAGGGAGGGCAACTGCTGTGTATTTTGCAGTGGGTGGAGGTTATAGCCTCCTCTTCCTGTCCCCCCAAGAGGATTCAGTTCCAGAAGACCCAGTTCTGGAAGATCAGCCCTCCTTCACGTACATAACTCACCTCTCCATCCATCCATCCATCCATCCATCCATCCATCCATCCATCCATCCATCCATCCACACACTCCTATAGAACAAGATTGGGGAAAAGATGTAGAATGAACTGGGACCATCCACAGTGCTAATTCTGTTGGATATAAAAGGCATAAGCATTCCAGAAGTTCAAAAATGAAACAAAAATAAAAGACTATTTCAGGTTAATGGGATGTGCTATGATCAAACCTGGTATTCGATAGTTACAATTGGCAGGTTACAGATTAACCTGAAGATGCTTATCAGTTAAAGTATCTGGGGAAATAACAGAGACATTATTGTGGGGGCAGAAAATGGGAAACATTAAGAGAGTTCATGAGGTGTGGTGGCAGAAAATCACAAATATGTCTTGGGAGGGCCTTGGCTGAGTTTTAATAATGGAAGCATTCTCCTACGCCTTTGTCAAGGTAAAATGGAGCTTGTCCTTTTAGTTACAGGGTATCTTTTTCAAAATACGTGTGATGGTAGTGATGTTGGAGGTCAGGAGAGAAGGAAGGAAGGAAGGAAGGAAGGAAGGAAGGAAGGAAGGAAGGAAGGAAGGAAGGAAGGAAGGAAGGAAGGAAGGAAGGAAGGAAGGAAGGAAGGAGAGAGGTGCCCAAAATCCTCACTTGGACTGGCTTGGCAAGGATGCCTCTGCTGTGTCCCCTGGGAGCTGCTACGGGAGAACTAAAACCCCGGCATTCATAGGCGAGAAGTAGAGATGATGGGGAGGAAAATGGATTGTTGTTTCCAGCTGAGCAGCGAGAGAAGCCCAGCTGATGGACTGGGAGAGCCCTCCTGGATGCTGGCGACGTAGCTGGGGGGAAGCCAGCGAGCCAGAAGAACTGAAGACTGGCTGAGCGAGCAGCAAGGACCAGCGTCCCTCCAAGGCTGCACGATGGACTCCAGGCTGGGCTGGAAGTGACAAGAGACTGGGCAGAAAGAACTGGTGGATGGAGGAGTGCAGACTGGCCAGGTGTGCCAGAGGCACCTGCAGGGTTTAATTAAAAGAGTCGAGATGGCGGCCATGACGGTGGGATCGAAGCTCAGCTTGGTTGATACATGCATGCCTGCCTGGTGGGAGAACTCTTGGGCTCCTTGGGCTCCAGTTGTTGCAGGTAAATGCCAAGTTGGTGCAGAAGAAGACCACACTTGGAGGAGGAGGAGGCGGCGGCACATAATTCAGATTGGGGGGGTCAGAAAAGTGGGCAGATTGATGCCAGTTAAAACATTTCTTGTTACCTGCTTCCTCTGCCTCCCTTCCTGCCCAAATTGTCCCTGGTTTGGCAGCCAAAACAGTTTTTTGCAGCAAGTCCCTCACTTTTACAAGGGAGCTGTGGTTCTCATGTGCTAGAAGGAAGCTGGCACCCCAAGCACCTTGAAGAGCCCTTGCCACGGCTCCTGGATCAGCCAGTTTGGGCACTAAAATAATGGCAACGGCTCTTTTGCTGGAACCGAGTGGCCTTTCTGGAAAATCAATAGCCACTTAAGTCACTGGACACTATGGTGCGAATCCTCCAACACCCATTAGCCTATGGATCCAGGTGGGGGGGCCCTTGGTAAAGGACCATGGGGCCCCCTTTCAAATGACCTGCCCCTTTACAATGCAAGGGTGGAATTCTCTGACTCTGGGGATGAGTGAAAGTGGACGTTGCTTCCTGTGGGCTGTCTCGGGCCAAGGCTCGATAAGGAAAAGGATGAAAGGGCAGAGCGAGGCCCCCCCTTAATGCGCTCCCTGAGGGCCGAGGTGCGCCTGGCCAGGTCGTTTCCAAGCTCAACCTCTTCCCCGCTCACAGGAATAAGCAGCCAGCTTGGCACGGCAGAGAATCCTGCTCTCTAGGCTCTGGGCTGCCCGGAGGGCTTGACGTCCTTACACAACAGCTCCATGGGGATATTGCAGAGTTGCAGAAAGCATGGAAAAGGGTCACCAAAGGTTGGAGCAGGCCGCCTGTGAGGAGAGGCTAGGCTCTTTAGCTTAAAGAGAGAGAGAGAGAGAGAGAGAGAGAGAGCGGGCAGGATAGGAAGGTGTCCACTTGTGCTGAGGTGGGCAAAGGCCAGAAGGAGGGTGCTCCTTCCCTCTCCGCGAAGACCAGGGCCAAGCGAAAGCCAAGCGGGGAGAGGCTCGGGATGGACGAAAGGAAGGACTGTTCCTAGGATCGGACCCTTTCAGGGAGGACAAAGCTGCCGAGGGCTGCTAGCCGTGAGGCCTGTGCTGGACATTCTCCAGGATCAGAGTCTGCAGCCTTCCGAGAACCAGCAGTGATTGGGGAAGAGGAGCAGGAGAGCGTCCTGTCCAGCTGGTGGCCTCTCACTGGGTACCCATTGGGCACTGTGGAGTGGGTGGTTGGGCTAGATCAGTGTTTCTCAACCCTGGCAATGTGAAGATGTGTGGCCTTCAACTCCCAGGATTCCCCAGCCATCTTCACGTTGCCAGGGTTGAGAAACACTGGGCTCAATGGCTTGATCCCACCGCCTCTCCTCAGCCCTGGTGAGACCTACTCTTCCTAGCTTACCGTAATGGCTGCACGCTTTCTCGCATTCAGGCCGACTTTCAAATTTGTTTTCATTTCCTCCGCATCCCGTCCAAGAGAAGGGCAAGCACTTCTTCTGCTCATAGTCATAGTACCAGCGTTCTTGCATCATATAGCAAAGGCCTCCATCGGGAGGGAGGATGCATATTCCTGGGAGCATGAAACAGGGAGAGGAGGAGAAAGAGACGGCAGGGAAGCCGAGAAAGCCATGAGTTCAAAAGATGGGAATGGAAAGGAGGGAGGCAGGGAGGGCACCCCAGCCTTTCAGTGCCCCCCTTTTGTCAACGTCACTCACCAAGGTCTCCAGAGATCCGGCAGAGGTTGGCCCAGAGCAGCAGAAAAGCCTGGAGAAGAAGGATGGCCATGAACCTCATGGGTACGTGGAACAGAATCCAAATCTTGCTCAGGCTGAGGTCCAAGTCACCAAACAGTGGGTTCATGCACAATGTTACTTCCAAGGTCAATAATGCCTAGGACAGAAGTGAAACCAGAACTCCTAAGTATTCGTCAGTGGCCAAATTTTGCCTTCTGAACTGAACACGAACCACTCCTTGTCAAAATCTAACACCTTTGCCATTTCTTTAGCCTGCCTGTTTTAGTTTGATTCTGGCAGTTGAAGGACTGCAAAATTCACCCCCCCCCAAGTCTTGCGTGGAAGGGTGCTGGAATGGCTTCAGTGCTATGAAACTTCCCTCCAGGTCATCTATCAATGGCTTAAATTAAAAGACCACGCATCCCGGTCCTTATCTTTTTCCTTGGGAGAACTAATTTCCCTTCCAGGAACTCTGGATTCTTAGGACAGTGAAAAGAACAGCTTGTCCATTGCAGAAAAACCTTCCCTTTGCGAAGTGCAAACAAAGGAATTCAGGGTTTAAATAAGATGCTGTGCACACTTTAAGCTCCTGGTAGAGGGTTGTAAGGCCTGTGGGGGCCCTAAGCACGTCCTTTTAAGGAGGGAGCTTGCAGGGAGAGGAGGAACTGGGCCCCATCCGTGGACAAACGGTCCTACAATGTTTTTATCAATAATTTAAATGAAAGGTGGGGGGAACCTTCATCATTCGGGCTGACCCAAAACAGAGAATAGCTAACACCTCAGAAGTCAGGAACAACCAAGACAGAATTGAACGTTGGCCTGAAAATAATGCAGATGCAGCCGACAAAGGCAAATGCAATATTCAGCACCAACCGTATCATTCCAGGATTTGCTCCCTGGTCTGCAGCGGATCACAGTCTGGGCACGAGCCACCGGTGCTTCAGGAGCAAAAACGGAACCGGACCCAGCTCCCTAATATGATCTTAAGTTGCATTAGCAGCAGTGCAGTTTCTAAGTTATGGGGATGAGCAGTTCTGGTTCATTATGCGCTATTCAGATTACCCCTGGGGGTCACTCGGAGGGGAAGGTAGGCAGATTGGTTCAGAGGAGAGTAACAAAGAGATCTAGCAGTCTGGAAGACAAATTCTGTGAGGAGCTGAGTATGGAGAAGATAGAACTTGTGTGTGTGGGTGGGTGTGTTTGGACCAGTCAGGCTCAAGTGATAAGAGCTGGGTAGAGCTGAGGGTTTGTTTATTTATTTATTTATTTATTTATTTATTTATTTATTTATTTATTTATCAAATTTATACGGTTGCTCATCTCACAGAAAGTAACTCTGGGTGGCCTACAGCAGTCCAATAAAACAAGAGACACAGAAACAAGCATTACAAAAAACCCTGGGAAAACAGGGCAAAGGAAGCTAATGGGCGGAGGGGTGTTAATAACAGAGCCCCCTCACTGGTTCACCTGCCCCCTGGCGCCACAGCCGGGTCTCGAGGGGCCTTCGAAAACCCAGGAACTGGCCTCCCTTGACTGTCCAGCTGCAAAGCCTGCAGAAGAGCAGCGGCCGGATCCTCTCGCACCAAATCAAATCCCGCCAGCTGTTTCTGGGGAGGCCAGCTGAGGAGGGGGTCTGGCTGCCTTTCCTGGCTCCGGCCGCTCCTCCGACCGGTGCCGCATGGCCTCCTCGCCTCGGCTTCGTCCCCCGCTGCTCTCCCGCCTTCCCCTCTGGCGCTTCGCGTCCCTCCCCATTTGGGCTCCCTCGAGCCTTGTCTTCTTTCGCGGATGGCGGCCGCAGCCGTCCGGTTCACGGCAGGTCCCCGTGGAAGATGGAGGAGCAGGAGGCGGGAGGGCGGCTGCTCGGGCCGGGCCGCAGCGGAGCGCGCGTTCCCAGCGGGGCGGCTCTCGGCCAGCAGCAGCACGCTGGGACCGCCTGGCGTGGATTTCTTCCCGCACGGCACTGGTGACGCTCCCCTGCCGCCCCCCCCCATTTTCCGGTGGTGATAATGCCTACAGTAAGTGGCACTCACTGCCTCTTTATGGAGCCAAATCTTCTTGAGAGATGCCCGGGTTGGAAGATCAAAATATGACCTTGTGCAAAGGGTGAAGGCATCGAAGGAACGGCCTCTGGAAAGTCCTACGGAGGCTCAGCGACGCCTCAAGCTTAAGCCTTGCGCGACTCCTGGCAGGGAGGCTGGTGAAAGTTCCTTTGGGTGGCAAGAGAAGCAGCTGGAATAAAGAAGCCTTCACCTCACAGAAGCCAGGCCTTTCCGTGGGACGGAGGCCCATAAAAATAGCTTAAGAATTACCTTGTGCTCTCAGAGTCCCTGCTGCACGTGCTGTGCCAAAGCATCTCCCCCAGTTCAGGTCTGCAGCTGGCCTTTTGGCACCCCGGGCGCTCTCGCCTACCTTCCAGGGCAGACTGTGCCAATCAAGAGGCAGGCCGGGCTCCCTTAAAAGGACCTTCCCTGCTGGGGGAAGGAGACGCCCCACGGGTCTCTATCCGGGGCCTCCTTTCCCCAGGGTGCCCAGCTTCAGGGGCAAGTCCTGAGTTTCTTTGCCCCCTGAAAACCTGACCTGCACAGACCTGGCAGCTGAGATTTCTAGGTGGGGAGAGCTTTTGATTTGTTACGTTCAGCCCAACAGACCGACGTTGGCCATGGCCAGAGGAACCTCTGCACAACTGTGTGAGCCGTAGGGAGATAAAACTGGGAGTTAAAGTGTTTTCAGATGAGGGTGTTCTAGTTCAAGCATCCTGCCTGCTCCCAGAGCCAGGCCTTGTCTTCTTCTACTTGACACCCTCCTGTGTCCTCTCACCTTTTTCTCCACCATGTTCCTCCTCCCTGCCCGCCCCTCCCCCCGGTGCCAGTCAACTAAGGTGGGCATAATGCAAGCACAGCAAGAGGGCTGGGGGCTGGCCCCGTGGAAGCATGAGACTTTCCAAGTCCCCTCGGGAAACAAGTCCTTTGGCTGCATTCTAGATTACAGGTTCCTGCTTGACAAAGGAATTGTCTAAAGTCTTGGAGAAGAAATACAGCCCGCTAATGCCTCCGTCCATTCCTCTCTTCTTCTGGCCATTTGGGTCCTCTCTTTCCCCCCTCTGCCAAATCCTCCTCACGTCGTAGCCTTCTCTTACCGGCAGGTGCAGGGACTCTCCTGCTCCAGAGAACGAAGGGTTGTGAGGATGTTCTGTCCTCGGAGATCACACCGGGTGCCTAGAGAAGATCCGGCCCCCACTCCGGACAGGTGGGACGACCGGAGCAACTCTTTCCTTTCCCAGGCAGGACCCACCAGACCAAGCCAACGGCCGCCTCCCTCTGAAGTCCTCTGATCCAGAAGGCAAAAGGATGGAGTCGAGGAAGAGCCACGGAGCTGGGCTGGCTTGGCACACGGCAGGGCTTCAAAGGATGTGGGGCTGCAGGGGCTGGGGAGAATCTCTGCCAGAGGTCTGGGTGAACCACTGCCAGCCAGGCCACGCTGAGAGTCAAGCTGGGCAGCAAAGCCTTACTGTTTGCCCAGGCCAGACTCTGTTCTGAGGGCATCTGTATTCTCAGGGGTCTGTTGGCCAAGAGAAGCCCTCCAGGCCCCTTTCAGCTTGGTGATCCTTGTGAAGGGACCTTCAGCGCCCGTTGCCTGTGGAGAGTAATGCTCAGGTGGATCCTCCCAAAGGGGGCGGAACCGGGGAGCAGAAGGGGGTTGTTGTTTGAGGTCCAGATGCTGCCCGCCCAGCCCCATTGTGCTTAGCTTGCCTCCCTGGACCACTAAAGCAGAGCCCTGCATCTGTACACATTTCCAGCCATCTCAGTTAACAGGCTCTGTTCGTGTTGATGCCTGTGGAATGAATGCAGCTTTTGCCCAAGAACAGCCTTCACGGATGCTGAAGCCATTGGGAGAGTGTTGCCAAAATAGGGCCCCCCAAATTCTCACATACCCCCCTAGGGAATTTCCAGGTGTTTTAATCAGCAGCTGTAACCCAAATCTGCATGCTTTTTATTTGTGTTATTTGTACTGTGCTTTTCTTTATCGCAATCAAACAAAATGATTCGACCATTAACAGGAAGGCAATGAAATATATGACACCCAACTGTGACGCACACCCACGCACAAAAGAGCAGGTAGAAATGCATGACCTTTCAGCAGCAGGGGGCAGCAGATGGCAAGGCACTGGCAGTGAGCCCGCTGCCTCTAACCCCTGGGCAGAACCAGCTGATCCTTGAGGAAGAGCTGCTTGTGGGCAACCCAAAGACTTTGTCTAGGGAAGAATGCCAGGGAGCCTTCACCCCCAAGAGATTTGGAAGAGGCCTCTGTGAACCGACGGCGAGCAAGTACAGCGTGCTCTGAACTAATCCCCCTTTTACTCCATTGGGCAATGAAATCGACGCCCCCAGACATGCAAAGGGTTCCTCTTGAACTACTGCCAACAGCACCCAGCTTGGTTTCCCCCAGCCTTCGAGAATAAACATACGTTAAACTTTCTCACGTTCACATAACTGCCATGTTCATATAATATACTACGCTGGAATAAAGAAAGCCCTTTCATTTGATGGCTTACTTCATACGACAGTTTAAAACAATGGCTGGGTTCCCAGATGTGACAGACCCCTCTAGAAGCCCCATTGGTTCAGAACACACACACGTCCCCCCCACATGACTGTAACCTAGTATCTTTACCTGTCATAAGGAAACTTAGAGGGACATTGGGCTAAATTCCTAAAAGCCTAACCAGTTGAAGTCCACACATCTTGAAGTTGCTAAGGTTGAGAAACACTGGCCTAAACACTAGCCAGGAAGAAGCTTGCTTGAGGCTCTTATCTTGGAGTCTTCCTGGAGAATAAAGGACGTGGCTTGAGGGGAAGAGAAAGACAGAGCCTGCTCCAGATCAATATGGCGAAGTCTTCCAGGATCCAGGAAAGAAAACCCACCACACCCAGACATCTAGTTGTGGTAAGTAATCGGGGGGGGGGGGGGCGTGTTGGTTTATCTTATTTTATTTTGCATGCGCTTAAAGCCCTGCCCAATTTCTTTCACAGCTGCCTTCTCTGCCGTTCGGTCTCTGGGATGAGTCTACCGACCTTCCCTCTGTTCCCCCCCCCCCCCCGGAGAGCCGAGCCTTCCTCTCGAAGCCCAGCAGCACCTCCCTCCGTTTCCTTTGCTGTTGGGGGTCTTAGTGAACCAAATATCATTTCGAGGGGCATGGGGGTGCCCTTTGGGGTCTTTGGGTTGCCATACTGATTGATGCCTCGATTGGGGCCATTGGGTTGGCTTTCACCAGTTTCCTTCCTTCAGCCTTGCTGTGATGTCCTTGGCCCAGGGAAGGACAATGGCTGGGGGTAGGGAGCAGGAGGCAGGGACCCAGTGATAGCTGTAACTTCTGCGTTGCCTGCTGGTTGCCTTGGTTGGGTGGGATGAGGCTGGTGGTGGGGTGGGTGGAAGGAAGACCTCCTTTCCCCGCACACTACCCATCTCGGCCTAGACTAGTAGGTTATACAAATCTGGCCGTACTTTTCCTTCTCATCCTCCCCCTCAGCAACGGAGGCCATGAGCTTTAGTGGGGCACAGTACGACTCTTCTCGACGCAGGCTGTTCTCTGACCCCAAAGGAAAGTCCTGAATAGGGTACTGGGGCCTGTCTCTCTGGAGTGCTCGATTGAACACCATCTCTTGCACAAATACATGATCTGGTGATCAACCAGCATTGGTGGTTACATCAGTTCAGAGTTCTAAGCAAGTGAACTCTTCTTGTTCCATCTGGAGAATTCATCATGATTTTTTCCTCATCTAGGCCTTGGGGTGGGGTGGGGTTGATGCCCTCTGCCCTGGGATCCTCTCATGTACTTCACACTTCACCAAACAGATGCTTTCTGTTAACCTGCTAAGCCTGGTTAGTATTAAACTTGGCTCGATTTTTTAAATCCCATTTCACTTTTTGTGCCTTAATGTACTGTACAAATCCAGTTTCTTTCCAGCCCAGGGTATTGTGGGAGCCCAGAAAATGGTTTTTATAAGTGTCTCCGGCAGCACAGCTGAGATCTGGAGTTTTGCAAATCATGGGGATTTTCCTGTCGCCATCAATCCACGAAAGGCAAGGAAGACCTAAGGAGGAATTAAAGTTTCTGTGGGTACAGATGTTTGGGTCTATTTTGCTTTTTGAGACCTGCATTTAATGTTATCATGCTTACACAAAATGGATGCAGTCATCTCTGCTGTTTTCAAGTGAAAAGGACAAACAAGGTAGCAATTTGCAGTCCTATATTATAAAAACTGAAATACTTCTGAAACTGCAGCCCTCTCCAGCAAGGCTGTCCCGCCCGCCCGATGTGGTTTGCCCAAGTTTCTTTGTGTCGTCACGAGTTCCTCGCAAGTGGCGCGCCTTGTTTGGTATCCCTAGGTGTCGGGAGCACTTTAAAACCTAATTATAAGCTGCATTGAGAAACATAACATTCATTGCCGTAAAGGAGGCAGGTTTTTGAAGCAGACTCCAATACGAATGGACCATCATTTTTGGCTCGAGGGCCTCATGGAAAATGTTGGGGTTGCCTGGGGGGGAAGTCAGGAGGAAGCTCCAAGCCTCAGTTCCTCCATCTAAGCATGAGAAGAGACGCAAAAGAGGGCTACAGTTACATGGCTTGTGCCACAGAATAAATGATACCGTTCCCTTATTTTTATTTATTTTATTTATTTATCAAATTTATAAGCCACCCATCTCACTATACAAGTGACTCTAGGCGGCTTACTCATAAAAATGGTAAAAACGATAAAAAATCTTTACAAAATATATATAGTATCTACAGGGTCAAAAGATGAGGAAAATGTCAAATCACCAACCAACCGTAATCTTGCCTACAAACTGATCCCCCCTCCTTATCCCTTCTCTCACATCTCACCATTGCATTTGACTTTAAGCCCCTTATTGTCAGTCAGAGGCAGCTGAGGGCCGCGGAAGGGACCCTGCCAGCTTGTCAGTCACGTTCCTGCAATGAAGGAGCTCAGCCAAACTCTACTTCGGCTTCCACCTGTTCAGGGTCTGTTGGAAATCCTGCTGGGAAGGGCTCCAGATCCACCCTGGAACAGGGCAGTTTGGCCCTCGGTGACTTCCCGATCTGCAAGGGGTGTGAAACAGATCGGGACGGTGCTGGACGGGGGCCCAGATTGTCCCTTCAAAACAAGAGCCTCTGGCATGAGGGGTCCTTCGGGGGCCGGGGCTGCAAGACTCAGTGAAGCATTTGCATTGGAAAGGCCCCTTCTGCTAGTCAGAATATAATGACCGAGCTCATGAAAGATGCAGTGAGGTTTAGAGTGCTGACTTTTCATGCCTGTCATCTGAAGGCCGGCGGAAGGAGGGCTGCCGTAGCCAGGACACCGGACACGGGGTCTGACAAGTGGGGTGGGGAGAGAGAGGCAATCCTTCCGGTGGGAACGCAGCTGCCCCATGGCAAAGCACAGGACCGGATGTCAAGCAACAGCCTGCTTATGGCGAATTCCTTCCACAGCTTGCTACTCATGTCCCCAAAAGGTGATACTGCCTCACAGCAAGTCTGGGGGCAGCGAGGTTGGCCCAACAGCTCTTCCGAGTGCCACTCTCTCTGCAGACTTTCTGAATTTGGCACAGAAACAGACTAAACAGGACGGGGGCTTTAGTGCTTCAGGCATGGAGGCTCCAGCTGTCACAGACTGTAGTGGAAGCCCACCTTAAGGAGCCCAGAAGGCAGTGCTGGAGCGCTGGGTGAATGTCATCTTAGGAACCCATTGATCTGAAGGAGACCCCCAGCACGGTCCTGGAGAGCCAGGACCGACCCGCACTTCCTTCGGTCCCTGGCAGCTCCGGACAGAAAGGAGACTCTCCCCCCTTGCGCCAAGACAGAGGCCACGTCTCTGTCCTCTAGCAACAGTGCAGCAACAGCAGCTCCTCTGAGTAGTACTACTCCCTCCCGCCTCCGGCTCTGCTGATTTCACCCACCTCATTCGGTGTTTTGCTTCCTGCCCAGCCTACCAACAAGGCTGATCCCTGAGCAACATCGGAAGTCACCTGAAGCACCGAAACTGGTGCAGCAACTTGGATGGAACTGAAGCTGCAGCCCCACCTCTGAAAGCAGTCGAGGTGGGGTGGGGTGGGGTGGATCGTTTTCAAGCAATGGGGCATTCAGGGAATGCAAAGCAATGGACGGGAGCATCTCCTCTGCCGCCTCCCCTTATTCGTTCATAATTCTACCTCAGCAGGAGCTAATGCAATCCTGGCTGGGGGTTCCATGAATACTTAGCCTCGCCTCCCTTGTAGCGGCTAATTGCCCACTGCGGGTGGCTGAGCAATGCTTCCTGTTGCGCAAGCAGAGGTTGCTGTGGGACTGTGGGAGGAACGCAACGCAGACGTTTCTGAGGAGCAAGTGAGCCGGTGAGCAGACAGAAAGAGTTAACAGCGGCTTGCTTCTTGTATTTGTCTACCGCTGCAATTACAGGGCCCAGTAAAAGCATTGCATAAAAGCCAGCACGGTGCACAATACTCTAAACCCAGAGAGTGCCAGCCTGTCGCGGAGGGTGATGGGGTAGGTGCTATCCCGACCTCAGAGGGAAACCTATTCCATACTGCAAGGGGCACCCCTGAAAAAGCATATAAAAAAGCGCCTGACCCACTGACCTCTAAGAACTGGAGGACCACCACATTTTGTGGGGATGGGGGGCCTGCCCCAGATAGGTCACTTCCACATAAAGAAGGCAGTCCTGAAAGTACCCCAGAACCGAGCCGTATCGAGCTTCATCGGTTGAAAGCAGACCTCTGAATAACACTCAGAAACCTTTTGGCAGCCAAGTAGGGCCCACAGCACAGGGGTAGATGACGATGGTGATTTTCATCCACCGAGAAGTGAACTGCTGCGTTTTGCACGCTGCTTCGGAATGGCTTTCAAAGGCAGCCCCATGTAGAGTGCACTGCAGTAGTCAAGCTGCATGAGGTAAGGGAGTTCTTCCCCTCCAGGCAGGGCTACCACCAGCCAAAGCTTCCCTGGCCACTGTCTTCACTTCCAATACAGCAGGAGCTGTGAGTCCAGGAGGATCTCCAAGTTGTGGGTGTGCTTCTTCAGGGGAACAACCATCTGGAGTTGACGAAGCACCTGTTTGAATCAATTGCGGCTTCATCTTGCCAGGGTTCAACTTTAGGCCGCTTTCACTCATCCAGATCCCAATACCTTGTACATACCACTAAAGACTTCCATAGCGTCTCTTGCTTGACCTGGGGTGGAACTGTATATCACCAATATTCCCTGGTGGTTACATGTTGATATTAAAGAGCAATAGGGAGAGAATCAAGTTCTGGGGCACTCCACAACTGACCATCCATTCAGTTGACCTCTCCTTCCCAAACACCATTAACTGGAACCATCCACTGTAACATCTAACTCCTTGCTGTCACAGATGGACCAGAAGGATACTCAGATTGATTGTGTCGAACGCCTTTGAGAGGTTTAATAGGACCAGAATGAGTACATTTCCCCCCCTTCAGGTTACAAAGAAGTTCGTCAGCCAGAGAGACCAGTCCTGTTTTCATCCATGGCTGGGCCTGAATTCAGACTGATAATCTGTTGGGCACTCTGTAACTGGTGCATCACCATCTTCTGAACAACCTTCCCACAAAAGAGAAGGCAGGTAATGATAGTTATGGAAAGTGACTGGGACCCAGAGCAGCTGGGGTCTTAAGGAGGGGGCACACCACTGCTTCTTCAAGGTGGCTGGCATCACCTCCTCCTTCAAAGAGGTGTTGATTACTTCCCAGATCCAGCTATTCGCAGTACTTCCAGGCACCAGAAGGAACCTGGATGGGCATGGCTCTAACCCTGTCAGACAGCCCCCTATTTACTTCATTGCAATCCACAGGCTCAAAGGAAGCCCAGATGACATGGTGAGACCTTGTTGCAGGCCCAGCTTCAGTCTTCACCCATGAAGAGTTCAGACCATAGTGACTGTGAATAACTTCATTGGCAAAGTGTTATGCAAACATGCCAGAGAGGCCAAGTGGCAGCTCTTCGTTCCCCTACCAGCGTTTCGGCAATCTTAAGCAAAACCGTTGGATGGCAAATCACTGTTGCAATATGAATGGAGACCTACTGATATTTTGGCCCTGTGGTCACCACTGGTGAGGCTTGCAGGAGAGCTAAGGCCCCTGCTTGGTCAGATTCACTTTTCTTGTTCCTCCACCTGCCCTCCCGACCCTGCTTCTGATTCTTCAGTTCCTGGAGGTCCTCAGTAAACCAAGGAATTCCCTGAGATCAGCCAGCAGAGAGAGGTTTTCCTGTTCCAGGAAGAGAGGGTGCACTTGTTCTCTTAGCCTCTTAGATTTATGGTCTTGTCCTTCTTGTAGGACAAGAACTAGTGGAAGCTTTACAGAGGGAAACCCAGGCTCAAAACAAGAAGGCATCTCCTACCCTTGAGGGCTATGAAGCCATGGAACAGGCTGTCTTCTGGAGGATTTGTGGGGGCTCCATCACTGGAGGCTTTCAAACAAAGGTTGGGCAGCCATTTTGTGGGATGGACTGGCAGAAGGTTGGACCAGAGGTTCTCCAAGGTCCCTTTCAAATGTGCGATACTATGATTTTATGTCTGCCAAGAGCAAATATCTATGATATGACAAGAATGTCCCAGCTACATCATGTCCACTGACATTTATTTATTTATTTATATTTCAAATTTAGACACCGCCCATCTCACGAGGAAGCGACTCTGAGCAGTTTACAATAAAAACAGCAAATGAGTATTAGTTAAAATAGAATAAAAATAGTATAAAAATCCAGTAAAACCAAATACATACATAAATATCCTTCTGCCAATCCATGTGGGGAAAGAAGATAATAGACCGAAGAGCCACAATCGTATCACCGTGGACTCTGAAGTTCTAGGAAGGAACCCTAAGATCCTGGGGGCTCAGGTGATGTCAGTGGAAGAAGCCTGGCAAGTGAGGGAAGAGCCCCCCAAGTGAAAACTGGCTACACAAATGGTGTTAGCAAGAGACATTTAATTTCTGGGACCCTGCACTGAGTTATCCAGATGATGGACTGTTGGTACAAAATGTCCCCACAAGGACTGCTAAAACTGTTTTTAGCAAAGTGTGGTGAGCTTGAATGTGAGGCCTTAAAACTGAATTGCGATCAAAATCTGAAGGAAGGACCTCGGAGAAAGACTAGCACGCTGGTGAAGAAAGAGAGAACATTGCTGCAAGTGGGTTGCTTAAGCCAGGGTTCCTCAACCTTGGCGACTTTAAGAGGGGTGGACTTGGCTGGGGAATTCTGGGAGTTGAAGTCCACCCATCTTAAAGTTGCCAAGGTTGAGGAACCCTGGCTTAAACCACTCAGTGACACTGGCTCATAAAATTTATGGCCTTCCTGAGTGCTCAGAGTTTGGGAAATAAAGAACATGGCCTTGCGCTCTTAGAGCACAAACATCTGTACAACATTAATAGGTGCACCTGGTGAGGTGAGAGGAGGTCTGCCACTGGAAGTCCTGCACTTCCTGTGGTGCAGGACCCTGGCATTGGACATGGCTCACAGCTATCGACTGCATGGTTGAGACTGGCAGCCTGGGCAGCCAAATCTCAACCACGGCTTCAGGGTCGCAGAGAGTGGGCCAAGCATGCAACAGGCAGCCTGCCATCCCAGTGGGCTACATAACTCACAAACTGAGTTTAATTGTCTGGGATAAACTTGGTCTGGAGGGGCCAGCATCAGGACCATCCCAGTGGCCCCAGGGCTGCCTGGTGGTCTTACACACAAGCACTGTAAGATTGCTGGTTATTTCCATCATAATCTGAAGGTTGTGATCCACCTGGCCCAACACCTGGTTCTGAGGATATCGCCACCCCATGGAACTTCACCCATCTGTTGTTCAAGAGGCAGCTCCGACCTCAGGGGGCCACGCGTGACATGGCAAGGCAGTCGGCTGTGTCTCCTTGATCCCTGGGAGCGGCAAAGGTTCTTTCTGCACGTGAGCCATTCTTCTTCGTAGTGAGCCTCTTAAGCACAGAGACAGCCATGCCAAGCCAGGCTCTGTCCCGGTTCTTTTCTTAGAAAAGTCCTTGGGTGAACTCCAGAAGAAGCTGGGCTCTGAGGATGACAGAACTTTGGCAGCCCAACTTCACCCTGAAATCATTCTGCAGCTGTAGTCATTGAGTCGCCAACAAGTATTTGCTTGCCAACTTGTGTACCCGCAAACTGAGGTGACAATTGCTCGCACTGACAGTTTCCATCAGCCCTTTGTTGCAGAAGCGGCTTAGAAGAATGGGCTGCAGCAGGAGGAGGGGGATGGACCATCCAGCAGATACGCCTCGGCAGCAGCCAGGGCCCTAGTTCTGGCGTGGGATTGGCCTTGGCAGACCCAAGCGCAGCAGCTTCCAGCTGGGGTGGAGCACTTGGCACACTGTCATGGGAGAAAGAGTGGTATTGCCTGTTGCCCTGCCCAGCAGAAGAAGAATGCTGTGTTCTCTGTACCTGAACCAAGGAAGGTGAGAGGATCATGGATCAGCTCCAGTTTTGAGCAACTGAGGCCAAGATCTGGCCAAACTTGGCAATAGTTACCTGCTGGTAGATCTCTTGCCCACTAACCAGTGCCCAAGCTGTCCAATGCCTAGATACGGTCCATGGTGAGGAATGAACACTAGATGACAACTCTCTGAGCCAGCTGTTCACTTGCTGGAGCAAGTCATGCAGGGGTGAGAGCCTGGCTTACATCGGTTGAGAGTTGCACGCTGGGGGAGATCTCACCGGGCTGCCCCTTTCAGTTCCTGACAAACTGCTGAGCAAGGCTCACTCCAGAAGAGATTCCACATGGGCTGATCTAGCAGTTAAAGTAAGTGGCCTTCAAAAGAAAAGCAAGTGGAAAGTTGGAGATAATATCAGAGGCGTGTGTGCTGGGTTTGTAGCTGAAAAGAACGAAAAACCTTCTGTAGTCATTACTAAAGAGTCACATTTATTAGGCAGCAGACCCTACTAAGCAAGGGGTAATCTTCAAAGACACCCAGGCTTTGCAGCGGCTCCGATCTGTAGCTCTCAACTCACTGGCTTGCTTTTTGTCTCAGCATGCAAACGGAACACAAAAAGACCTCACGCTTATTTTGCAAATAGAGCCAGTCCAGTCAAGGTCACTTTGGTGTGAATCCAGATTTTTATTTCCAAGCATCACAATGGACTACAGCTCCCATTGTTCTCAATCAGCATGGCCTGCAGCCCATCTAGTTCGCCTCAGCTGGGGGGAAACAGGTTGGGAAGGTCAGGATAAATGGGTGCTTTGGGTATTGAAAGGGAAGGTGTGGGCAAATCCTAACCCCCTGGTATCAACCTGCCAGTTGCCCGGGTGCTTTGCCTCCAGCCTGAGCAACCAGGAAGAGAACGCGATTTTATTTATTTATTTATTTATTTATTTATTTATTTATTTATTTATTTATTTAATCTGTTTGCCGCTGGACTTCCAGGGACTATTGCCATTAAACAGAGGACAATTGCATCGCCTCTCTGACAATACAGCTGAATGGCAGGCTGGGGGAGAGAGTCGGGCACTCCTACCACGCAGAAGCGAGCGAAGCAAAGCAATGTTGCCAAGTTGAGAGGCACTTGGAAGTCAGCAAGAATTGCTTCTGGACAAGGTGTAATCCTTTCCTGTTGACTGCCAGCTTGATTCAAGGAGGAAGTGGTCAATTTTCCATGTTGGATACACTGATCAGCCCTGGCAAAGTCCTGGACCCTGGAGAGTGGGATGGGGTGCAGAGAAGATGGGGCTGAAGGTGGGCCCCGAAGCCCTCCCCCTCTGAGGGAACGGCTCTGGTCTGCTTCCTGGGCTGTTTGGCTCCTCTGCACCAGTTTGGTTTCTGCCAGCGGCCTACAGGTCACCCGGCTACCTTTTCTGCACCGCCCCACGTCCAGGCCAATTCCATGTGTGTTGCAGCGGCAGGACGAATGCGCAGGTCCACTTGGGTTGGGTCATCCCTGCGGTGCCTGCACGGCAGGGCGACACCTGCACCCCACCTCCAATCCAGCTGGCTCCCCGCGACACCTTGGATTAGGGGAACCTGTCTGGGCAGGGCTGGCCCGGGGCCGGCTGAGCAGGGAATTCACACAGTTGCTGGGAGAGGCTCCTGTAAGAGCGGCACCAGGCAGCCCCACCTGCTGGCTCTTTAAATCCAGCCTGGCTTGGCTCCTGGACGCAGATGCGGCTCTGGCAGCATCATGAAGACCCGCGGGCTCCTCCTCGCTCTGGCCCTGCTTGCCCTTGGGGTCCAGGGCACCCCCTCGGCTGGCCAAGGGGACCGAGGTGAGTGCACTCAGCCCACGGGGAGATCCAGGTCTCTGAAAGGGGAAAGTTGCTATGGGGCCACTCACATGCGCGTGGGTGTGCATGCACGCACACACACACACGCACTCACAGCAGCTGCCCTGCTTCCAGCTGCACCTCTTCCAGCAGCCAAAAGTACCTTGCTCTGTGCTGGGTTTCTGGGCCTCCAGATGCACAGGGAGGCCCTGCACCGCTGCTGTGGTTGTCCGTGGAACAGTGGGTGATACAAGCACTGCAGCCTCAGATTCCCCCGTGGATCTTAGTTGCTGTGCCCAAACTCCAGAACTGGGTACGTGGTAACAGAGCCCTTGTGGGGGATCCCGGGCCCCCAAACACCCTTAGAGCTGAAGGATCCCTGTTTTCCTAGTGTGGATAATGAATATCTGAATCTGCCCCCAGGTGGGCCTGTCCTTTAGAAGGGTGTCCTCATGGTAAGGTCAAAAAAGTTAGGATGGCAGCCATGATGGTGCAAAGGAAGCCTAGCCTGTTTTTACATGTATCATTTTTTGACTGTAAGGCAGTCCCTGGGTTAAGAATGTCCAACTTACAGACAACTCATACTTACGAACGTGTGTTTTTGATATACAGCCTGTTTTCAGTGGTTCATGAAAATATTGCGTGGCTTTAATGGTTCTTCAACTTGAGGAAAGAGAATGCCGTCTGCCATTTTTACTAATAGGCAAACTGTTTGTAAGTATGAGTTTGACTTACATACAAATTCAAGCTAAAGACAGACTAACTCATTCTTAACCCGGGGGCTGCCTGTAGGGGTTCTTTCTCTTCACCCCTGGACCAGAGCTGACTGCAGTGGGCAGAGCTTAATTTGTCTCTATTTTTGTGGACACCACTCATTCCAGCAATACCAGATACAAGTCAAGGATACAGGTTTTTTTCCAAGTCCTTGGAAAAGATAGATGTTGTATCCTGTCCTTCTTCCAGGGCCTGAGAGTTCCCCTTGCCTCCCTTCCCTCCTTCTTCTCCCCCAACAGCCCTATGAGTTAGGTTAAGCCTTGGGGAGGGAGGGGGTGACTGGCCCCAGCTCTCCTGCTGGCATGGGAATCCTTTCTAGAGACACCCAGGAGCTTTCACCCAGACGCTCAGCTGCCTATACCAAAGATTAACCCTATCTGAGAAGCTGCCGTGATGGCAGCTCCCGGCTCAGCTATCTGTGTAGGAGACGTGATGGCACGTCATCCATCCATCCGTCCCTACTCAACTGGTTGCTGGACAGGCTGGATCTGTCCTCTCACTGACAGGAGGAGTTGGAGAAAGCTAAATAATGGGAGGGATTCTTGGAGAAGCACTTCTGAAGCAGAATTAGCCCCCAGAGTCTCTTCTCCCAAGGGTGGAGGCCACCTTCTTGGTGGTTCTCTCCGTGTGCTTCACTTCTCATTTGTGCTTTGCAGCCAAGGATGGCCACTGTTACAACGTGCCACCCTTGGGAGACGTCTTTGACGCCCATGACTGCAGTGCCTGCCTGAAGAACAAGTCCTGCTCCACCTGTGCCAGTGATGACCAGTGCCCTGGCACCCAGAAATGCTGCCCTGGCAACTGTGGCTATGTCTGCCAGGAAGCCATTATGGGTGAGTTGCCTCCTCAGTCTCTTGTTTACCTGTGTTTTTCCTTTCTGTCACGGATGGGAGTGGACAGACCATCCAAGAAATCCCTGTGCCACCCCTGCCTCTGTCGCTTTTAGACCTTTCAACCTTTTCAGGACGCACCATGAGGGAGACAGCTCTTCCTTAGATCACATATGTTTCTGGTAGAAGAAGCAGACATTTGCATGGTTCAGGCAATGTCCTAGTTCATAGTGCTGATGGAGATCTCAGAGATGCCACAGTCCAGTTGCCCTCAGCAGAGCAAAGCTGAGCCGGATGTCTTGGCTGAGCAGGGCCAGGTGGGGTGCCGCCCCGAGGACGGACTTGCCCGCTTGCAACATGTTGCGCAGTGTGGAGAGTTGGTGGCCGCAGGAGGACGGAAACCCGTTTCCAGCTACCCCACATCCTGGCCTCTGCAATCCCATTGGCCTCCTGTTCAAAGCTGACTGGAAAGCAAGAAGCAAGGAGCCCCAGCCTACAAGAGGCAGCACCATGGGGACAGAAGGAGGCCTGGCTCCGCAGGAGCAGGAAGGACTCCTAGCTGGCTGCCAGATCTCCTTTGTGGAGCATCACGGCTGCCTTTGGCCCATGCTCCAGTTCCTACGGGCTGGGCTGGTCCGCTCCAAGGCAAAACCGAAATGAATGGGGCAGAGCATGGTGGTATAATCATTGCTTCAGAATTGGTTTGCAAGGTTCCTTTCTGAAATCATTAGCAGTCTCTGTCAACTTCTAATCTTACACATTTGACTACTGTAGTCTGAGTGTTGTCCTGGCAGTCCTGCCTTCAGGCAGAACAAGGGAGCCAAAGGGCTGCTCCGTCAACTCCTCCTAGGTGACTGTCCTCCAAGCCTGGATATTTCAAGGGTGACGTGTGATGTCCCAGATCCCCCTGCTCTGATGGGCCTTTTCCTCTCCTTCGCTCCTCTATGTTTCTGTAATTGCTTCTCTTCTGAGGTGCCCTCCGGGGCACACTGTTCCTATTTGTAACAGCCCCACGTGGAGAGCATCTTGTCAGGTGTAACTTCATCCTGTGCTCCCTCACCTGCAAAAACGGAGCCCTTTGCTGCGCCTGAGATGAAAATCCTCCAGCCAGTTCACCGCAGCTTCCTCAGCTGCCATAGGCTGGAGGGGCAGTGGGGCTGGGAGGATTTGGGTCTGGGAGAGAGACGGGGAGGGAGATGCCGACACCCGCCCCTCCATACTTCCCTGCTGCGTGCCTGGCATTTCTTCCAGTTTCTGTGCTTGGTGTGGAAGGGAAACACCTCGGCGCATCGCCACAAGGGTGGGGCCGGAGGCTGTTGACCAGGCAGAAGCGCACGGCAAGCATTCCGCGGCAAAGGGGAGGATGCAAATGCTGAGGTTCCGTTCTGACCTTCCCCAGCGCCTCAGGGAGCTGCACGCCCTGTTGGCCTCCTGCCTTGGCTTGATCGCGCTGGCATTTTGTTTATCCCTCACTTGCTCGTTCGCTCCTCCTTCTCTCCGAAAGAGCTCAGTCCTCCTGCGCTTTACACTTCCACCATCCCGTCTACGACAGAGTCACGCAAGCATCATTACAATCCTTGGCAGTAATAAATAAATAAATGGTGTCGCGGAAGGCAGAACAGCAAAGGACGTTGGCAGCACGGGAGATAATGGAGTGGGAGCTGTGTCTTTTGGACAAATGCTTCTGAAATTGGAGATTAAGAGATCAGTTCAACCTGCTTTGCTGGGCTGAAGTATCAGCTTGTTCAGTCCTGTCTGCTCTTTTGCAAGCCCTGAAATCAGCGCCATTCGAGGAGCTGGAGGAACTGAGAAGAAACCCGTCATAGAAAGGAACGTCTAGTTCTTATCAGAGGATTTTCCCAAATTATCCATCTATGAGACTTCAAGGCTCTCGAAGCCGACCCGAGGAACGTTTAGCACAGAGCCTCAGCAGGGGCATTTTCCAGGCAGCAGGAAAACAGGCAAACTGGGCGAGCAAGCACCAAATGCTGCCAAGACACCCGCCTGCCCACAGGCCTGGCAGGGCGGCAGGCTCACTTATGGGGCACTTCCATAGAGAAGGCCCACCCCGTTTTTGCACAGCGTGCTCTGGTAGTGAGATCAGGAACCCCACAACAGCTGTTGGGCCCCTCGGCTGGGTGGAGAGCGGTCTGGTGCTTCAGCATGCACTGCCCTGCTGGTGCCTCCACAGACACGTCCCTGCAGCTCTACTGGCGGCGGTGGGTGACTAGCGACCGTCTCCCGTCCGGCCACTAGCCAGGCCTGACTTCCAGACCCAGGCACTACTCCCTGCTGAAGTGCGAATGAGGTGTGGGGTCCAAACACTGGCTTCCCCAGCTGTGTGATTGTGCCCTGCAAGGTGGGCCCTCTCAGCCCCGGCCAAGCGCTGGGGACGGGAAGACTGCAAGGCGAGCAGAGTGCAGGCGCCATCTTTGAGGCACGAGGCTACCGTGTAATCCAAAGCCGGGGCTTGCTTCGTGCCAGCGGGGGACGCGCCACGTCCACAGCCTCCACACATCCCACCCCGCTGTTGGCTGGGGACAGCCAAACCTTCTTCCTTTCTGAGAGGGTGGGTGCCCTGCCAATGTCCATGGGGGGGGGGGGGCGGCTTTCAGAAAGTATTTCCCCTTTTCTCCTGTCTCACCTTGTGTCTCTCTGGCTGCCGCAGATATCTGCCAGCTCCCCTCTGTCTGCGGAAACTGCAAGGCGATGTTTCTACGCTTCTTCTACAACGCCTCCACTCGGAAGTGTGAGAAGTTCATCTATGGCGGCTGTGGGGGGAACAAGAACAATTTTGAATCTGAAGATGAGTGCCTCAAAGCCTGCAGGTCACCCTAGGGTAAGTACCAACCGCTCATCAGCTGAAGGCAAAGATTAGGAGGCTCCAGAAGGTCGGAGGCTGAAGGCAGACTCCTCATGGGGTCAAGCAGGGCAGGGGCGGTGGTGCCTCCAGATCTTCTCTAGAGCCAGGCCCTTCCTTTCTGAGGCCACCTATCAGTTGGTGCTGATATGGAGGATTTGAAACACTTTCAGGGTCTGGGGCTTTGACCTCACTCCGGGAGGAAGGACCCATCCTCACGTCCGGCTAACCATGGCACCAACTTGGCTGGGTAACTGTCTTGAGCACCGCGTCTCCCTGTTGTGGCCTTTTCCTTTTTCCTAGCCCACATCCAGGTCAGCTTGAGGCCATCCTTAGCTTCTTCCCAGTTTTAAAGTACGTAGGGTTTTCCAGCCCCAAACCCAAATGTCTGCTGTGGATACAGCTTAGTCTTTCATTGATGGTTGCTGGAACCTGCCCTTTGTGGTCATTCTAGTTTGGGCTTCAGGGGAGACTGGACACCTGGCTTCCAAGAAACATCTGCCTGCATAATGTCTGACTGGTGCTTCCTGAGGTGCCTGTCGGGTTTTACATGAGCTCCTTATCAACATGGTTTTAGAGCTTTGTGAAAGATCCCTAGACTTATCTTGGAAAACAGGATGAGCAGTCTGCCACCCTTGGGTGCACGGCAGGGTTTCTGCTGCTCCTGCCAACAAGGAGTTTCATGAGCTTGTGCTTCTTGACCCCCTCAACCTTCTCCATCCTCAGTGCCTGCAGCCCATCAGCCAGGACAGTGTCGCATGCTGGTCACAAGGTCACGAGGCAACCCTGTCTAGGCCTGCAGCCTATTAGTCGGGCAACTTGGCAGCTGGCAAAACATGCCAGGGTTCCGAGTAGCTGTTTACACGAAGATGGACTGGTGGCAGTTTTCACACCACAGGCAATGTCTGGTGGGAAAGGAAATGGAGTTGGGGGCTCCACCAATCGCCTTCCTTGACCTGTCCCCATTAAAACAGGAAGGTCGCTCTCTGAGTGAGATGGGCAGTGACTAAATTTGAAATATAAATAAAATAAGGTCACCATCATTGGACAGCAGACAAGGACTCCACCAATGGCTTAGCAAATTTTATGTGACCCTCTTCTCGGGGGCTTGAGGACTGGCGGAGAGGCCATGAATGCAGCTGTGGCCGAGGTGGCCAGCCCCTTCCCAGTCGAATAAGTTCAGTCATGCCAGCCAGGGCTTCTTGGCTGGTGGCTGGCCCTGGGACTGAACTTTAAAACGTTAGCTGGCCAAATGGCAGCCCTTTCAGACTGAGGGCTTGTGAGGTAGCTGGGGAGGCCAGCACCACCCTTGCAATTTGCCCCCGGATTGTCCATCCAAGGCAAGGGGATTGTTGAGAAGGACCCTGTTTTCTATAGATGTTTCACCCAATGGTATCTCCCCTGCTATTTTAAGCCTACGATGCAGTCTTTCCTGTTTCTTGGTGGTCTGTTGCCAATATTTGGGGGTGGTCGTGATTGGCCCTCGTGGTCTAAACCACCATCCTTCCATTTTCAGGGAGCACCTAACTGTGGGTTGGAACAGAGAAGGCGAAATCGTCAGACTGGACTCCCGACTCAGCTGCTTTCCTGGACCTTCAACCTGCTGCAGAGACGGGACGAGGGTGCCTCCAAGTGGTTGGAGCTGCCTCCCCCGCCCCCCCACTGCCCCCTCCGTGTCCTGTGTGTCTGTGCAGTTGCCTCCCAGAGGACGCTTCTCCCACCCCTGGGCTGGTCCCGGTTGGCACGTTCCCCTTCGCCGTGGCCTCTCCCCAGGGAGAGCTTCATACCCCTTTCCTGGACGTTGAGCAGGGTGGCCCTGCCTGCCTCCAGGATTGGATGGGGGCACTAGCAGTCCTCGGCAGTCTGGCCAGATGGGAGCGTGGCTGGTTGGCTTGCTCTCCGCCAGGCCGCCAGGAGGGCTCCTGCTCCCCAGGTCTCAAGAGGAAGGGCGCACCAGGGGACAGAGGGTGCTCCCAGCGCAGGGGGCCCTTGGCTGTTGGGACCTGAGTCCTGGCTTGGCGGGGACTGGGCCAGGGCTCTACCCTCAGAGGAGAGCGCTGGGGCCCCCCTTGGCTCACCCCAGGAACAAAGCGGCCCCATCCTGGCTCAGGGAGCCCTGAATTTGGGGGAACCATGAAGGTGAAGTCAGGCTGCAGCGGCTGAAGGGCCAGACGAGGAGCTGGGAGACCCTCCTGGACCCTTCGGGGTCAGTCTTTCCCAGCCCAACTTCCTTACAGGCCCGCTGGTGTGGGGAAAAGTTGGAGGAGAAATGTGTGTGTGCGGGCACGTGTGCTGTCCTGGAGGAAGGTCAGCATAGAAGTCTGATAAATCAATCAAAAAAGGCTCCTGGGTTTCAGGCTGCCGCCCCTCCCAACCCTCCCACAGACTGTTCACTTTAGGACTCTGCATGTACATAATGAAAGAGAACATTAAAAACCCTGAAAGTTTCCAAAACGGCATGAACCTGGGCGCGGGAGAGTTCGTTTCGTGTTTTGTCAGTTGCTGGGTTGCTGGCAATAATGACCCAGAGGAACCACATTCCAGCCAGCCCTTGCAGGAGCAACACAAGCCAGGGGGTGGAGGGCGGGGAGGTGGAGGAGGAGGAGGAGGAGGAGGAGGAAGAGGGGGAAGAATGGAGAGCCAGCATTTCTGGCTGAGATATACCCTGCCATAGCCTTTCAGAGGCTTATTAGAAGGAAGTGAAACCGAAATGTGATAAAATCTTGCAATTTGAATGCAGGTTGGTGGCAGAAAAAGAGTGGGTTAGGAGGCACGGTCTGGACTGCTCTCCTTCCTGCAACAGTGGGTTGACCGTGCTCTAAACTAATCTGGAGAAAGCCGAAGATTGCTCATCCCTCCTAACACGGAAATTCAGTCAGAGAATCCGAGGGTTGGGAGGGAGCTTGGAGGTCTCCTAGTCCAGCCGCCTGTCCTCAGACCATCAATGCTGCCCAACCTTGGTTTGAGACCCTCCAGGGACGGAGCCCAGGACTCCTCCGGGAGGCAGGCAGTGCCACTGCTTTGCAGCTCTTGTGGGCAGGCAGGATTTCAAGTGGGGCGCTCTCTCTGTGAAGCTTCCAGACGTTGTTCTTGTCCTGCCTTTGGGAGCTGTACAGAATAAGCCTATGCTCTCTTCCCCGGGAGAGCCCTTCAGGAACTGGAAGACGGCCATCACGCCCCCCACCCCGCCTTCTTTTCTTCAGGCTAAACAGACCCAGTTCTTTCAGCTGCTCTTCGCTGGGTTGAGCCTGCAGCCCCCTTCCACAGGTTCAGCGCAGAGACCTGGTGACTGAGGACACCTGGGGAACATCTGCAGGGGGTGGCTGACCGGGGGATGTCTGGGGCTGCTGGGGCACTTGCCCTCCTTTCTCAGGAGTTTCTGGGCTCTCCCTTCCCTCCCACAAGGGCTGAGTACCAAAGGGGTCGTTCCTCCTGCGCTGGATTTGGTGTTGAGGGTCAGAGGATTCACAAACTGCAGAGACCTGGAGGCAGCCCGAAGCGCTAGATTGCAGGATCAGCCCCTGACACTGCTGGCTTTGAGCCCCAAGAGGGGACCCCTGCTTCTTGCCTCTGGGCCAGGAGGGCTGTCTCCACAACCCTTTAGCAGCGAATGTTTGCACATCCCCAAGAGTTCCACAGCACGAGGACTAGACCCTTGATCCCTCAACCCAAAGCACCACCGTCAGACAAGTTTCCCGATTTTTTGGTTCGGGGCAGGTGAGAGGAATTCATATTACCCAGGAGAGGGAAGGGAGCACTTCCTGCTGGAGGTCCTATGCAGAGGCCAGGCGCCCTCATTTTGGGACGGTGTTCTACGTGCTCTTCCTTGCGGCTGCCCCAACATACACTCTGCCTATCGCAGAGCAGGCAGAAATGTTGTGCTGATGTTAACTGCCCTGCCCTGGCTGTTTGGCAGCAAGGCCAAGGAAAGGTGATAGATGCAGACGGGGATTTCATGTTGATCTATTTCTCTCAAGGACAGGTGGAGAGCTTCGGGAGGCTTTCAGGCCAAGCCACCGACAAGTCCATGTGCGCCTCCTTGTGCCGGTTACGGCCTTGTCAGAAGTTTTTCTGAAAAGCTCCCGTAGTTCCCGAGACAGCAGGAGGCCCATGCTTGTTCCTCTGCCGTTTCCAGAACCAAAGAGCATCTGTCGCATTGCAATAATCATAAATATTTTTATGATAATCCTTGGCTGCCTACGTGTATAATTGTAATGGTTTTAATGATCGAAATTTTTCGCCACCCAGAGTCACTTGGATTGAGATGGGTGGCTATAGAAATTGCATAAATAAATAAATGAATAAATATTTAGGACAAGGGGGGAACTCTGATGCAGCCAGTACGAAAGGCTTCTCTGCAGTAGGGGAAGGGCTCTTTTCTTGAAGCAAGCAGGACCTCAGGGAAGAGAGAGACCCCACCAAATTCCAATCTCACATTACAGAGGAGCATAAGACTCCAGCATGTACAGACCCCTGGGTTCAGCTCCTTCCCCTAGTTTCTCCCATTAAAGGGTCTCAGCTCAGAGGGTGCTTCTTGTCAGCTGGGAGCTGAAGTCCACCCATCTTAAAGTTGCCAAGTTTGAAAACACTGGCGTAAATCATAATGAAATGTACCTTGCAAGATCACAATACCAACCCTGGCTTTCATGTTTGTTTCCTGACGTCAGATACAAGCATGCGAGTCACCTAGTTTGTGTCACAACCCGGTGATGCACATTTTGTTATTTGCCCCACCTTGTCCCTCTCCATGCCTATGGTGGGTCTGGGCCAGACGAGAGAAAGAAAACCTGTTTCGGATCCATCTCCTTCTTGGCCCAAACTGGATCTGGCTGGGAGGAGTGACCGGCTGCTGCTGGGCCGTTCCCAACCGTCTTGCCACCTGCATATTGCCACAGACTATGGGCCAAGACAGGAGAGGCCCCACTTCAGATTCAGGAGGGAGGCCTCCTTGACCAGTGTGCAAGCTACCTCTGGATCGAGAGAGACAGTGGGCCTCCAATGCCAACTCTTATGGAGAGACAATGGGTGTGAGAACAAGTTTCCACGCCGTCAGCAGCAAACAGCCTGATACCAGATCAGTCCATTACTAAAACAAGAGACAGATGGAAACTATATTTCCCTCAGAAGAGAGTGGCTTCTAATCCATTGTATTGTGCGTGTGGGAGAAAGAGGTGCAAGAATTTGATTTCATTATAAATAGGGCTTGCATCTGATACAGAGCAGTTGCCTGAATTCTGTCACGATGGCTTCTTTAACTTTGCTGCAATCCAATGGTGCGATGAGGCCTAGATCTCTGGATCCAAGTCCAGCTCCAGGGGTCCCAAATGACAACCCAGGAAGAGACAGGATTAAGTAGTGGGAAACTGTCTTGCTGGAGCAATGTTCCCAGCTAAGGATGCTGATTTTATTGTGTTTACATGGCAGGCACAAAGGGCTAGGTGGATCCTCCACAGTCTGCTTTCAGGCAAGGATTCTGGAGGTCCTGGATTGCACCTTTGCTTCCCACACAGTCCGCACTAGCCTTGGGTTTTGATCTCCCGGGGTGGGGGGCCGCTCAAGAACCACACTCCGAATATGCAGGAAAAATCATGTCTTTATTCTGGAGAAGACGGGAAGCTCCATCAGGAAAGGAGTTTGGGCAGCGGCAGCCTTCTGTTTCATAAGACCCATCTTGTCAAGGAATCAAGCAGGGAGTGAAGTCCCTGGCTTCAGCTTTGGGGAAAGAGCACATTTATTTAGGATATCTCCACCCTCACCATCATTTTGTGGTTGTGCAACATCAGCCTTGTGCAAACGGGGAAATAGCAGAGAATTACAGCAAGCAGAACCGTCTCCTGCTATTGCACTCATCCAGCTAACCACAAAAATAGAGTTTTTACACTTCATAAGGAGGTCACTGGACAATAAATCCCACAATGAAGCAGGAAATACAATATCAGTACCCTAAAGGTAGCTTATTGCAGTCTCACTCCTGACCTGGAGACAAGATGTAGGTGACATCTTAGGAGAAAGTATTAATGACTGAACTGTGGTTGGGGTTAGGGTTGGGGTTGGGGTTAGGGGAGGGCTATCCTCCACAGACACAACACGTGTGTATGCACAAGCCCACATACTTTCTTGTTCCTTACCTAATCCTTCACAGACCATTTGGCACTCCAGTCTGGTGGGGAAGCGATTCTCGTTGCCACCGCACAGTCCATAAACAAACTTTTCACACTTTTTGGTGTCCGAGTTATAGTAATAATTTTCTGAATATCCATGACAAGGGCCTGTCTCTGCTGGAAGCTTGCAAACTTCTGCAGCCGTAGTGAGGGAGTGGGGCAGGAGAGAAGGAAAGAGGGCGATGAGATGGACTGAGGAAGAATCTTAGACCACCTTTCCCTGAAAACATTAGACAAACCCTAAACTCTACCATTTGATGCTTCAGATAGAGATTTGTGTGGGACTGAACAAGTCATGTGGAAGAGTGGAATCACAACGAACGCCAGAAATGTTAGTATCTGTAATACTATGTGGGAATGACATTGGAAGACAGAAGGAAAAGGAATGGGGAGCGAAGCAAATGTCTCAGAAGGGACCCTCCCTAGTTTCTTGGACAGTAAAGGCAAGTGTGTGTGTGTGTGTGTGTGTGTGTGTGTGTAGGGGGGGAATGTACTTTCAGACTTGCAAGATTCTGTTAATGTAACCTTACAATAAAGGTAGTGTTAGTACTCATGGTTGGTGATTCTTGCCTGACTACATCTAAGTAAAAAATTGATCAAAAGGAAGTCATAAATGATAAGGCTGCAGGTGTAGCCAGTGTAACTCTAAAGAAACATGGACGTGGTTTGCTTAGGAGTGACTGTGTGATTGGTTCAGCATGTGTGAAGAGTGCAACTGTGCTGGAGCCGTGGAAGAGTGCTGTGATTGTTCCCCTGTGCAGAGGGAAAGGAAGCAGGAGCGAATGCAAAAACTACAGGGGGATTAATTTGCTAAAAGGGTCTGGGAAGGTGTTTGTAAGAATTCTGTTTAAAAGGGTACAAGAGGTAACAAAGAGCAGTATTTGGGAAATGAAGTTCGGCATTATGCCAGGCAGGGAATGTGCCGATCAGGTTTTAGCTCTTCAAGGAAGTTGCTGATGTCGAGAACTTTATGATGGTGACCAAACCCCCCCCCCCCAGAACTGCATGTTAGTTGGCTTCGAGAAAGTGTATCATGAAGGGAATAGACTGGAATTATGGAATATGGAGGTTGGTTGCTGAATGTAGTAAGAGCATTATATGATAGAAGTTAAGCAAGTGTGAGATTAAATAGGATGTTTAGCAACTGGGTCAACACAGTGAGTAAGACAAGGGTCTGTGATGCCCATTTGATTGTTTGGATAAATGTATAAAGATAAATGCTTGTGGTGACACTAGAAGTGTGTTGTTTGGGGATGCGAACGTACAAGTATTTTTGTATGCAGATGAGATTTTGTTGATGGCTGAAAACCCAAATGATTTGCAGCAATGTTAGCTTCTGTGTGCAACAGGAAGTCTGGAGTTGAAAATTAATGTAAGAAAGACCAAAGTAGTCACATTTAACAATCAAGATGGAGTGAATGATTGCAAGCTGTTTGAAAATGGGGAAAAAGTAGAGCAAGCAGGTTAATTTCTGTACAGGTGGTACAGTTCGACATGACCCACCATGGAGGGATGGTTGGTGAAGATGATGCACTTGCAGAGGTGGCTAAATTGACTTCCTTGGTTAGAGAAAAGTCAGTATCTACATTTATGGCTGACCAGAAACCCCTTGTAGACTTTTTGCATGCAACGGAAAAGAATGCACTTATGACTTGTAGTTCTGATGATTTAAAAAACTGGATAGTAGGAAAAAATGAGCTGTTTTTGTAATCATAGAGTAAGAGATAATTTCATAATTGTACTTATGTTTGCAGCAAAGGAAATCGGGCGCTTCTTCTATTTCTTTTTACCCTTTCTTTCTGAACTTTTCTTTTTTCTTTTTTCTTTGTTTCCTTTATTCTGTATTAGTTTGTGTTAGTCTTTATGTTCTCTTTAAAGCTTTTAATAAAATTTATAGAAGAGGAAGAGGAAGAGGAAGAGGAAGAAGGAGAAGGAGAAGGAGAAGGAGAAGGAGAAGGAGAAGGAGAAGGAGAAGGAGAAGGAGAAGGAGAAGGAGAACAGCAGCGGGGCTAACTCTGTCCCCTTCTCGTCTCCAAGGTCTCCAAGGTCCGGGGCGGGGGGGAGGGTGTGCTGGGGCAGGGGGGAGCGAGGCGAGGCGTCGGTGGCTGTCCGGCCTGACCAGACCAGGGTCACCAATGCAAAACTGATCCTCCGTACCTGGACTGATTTCCCCACAGGCCTTTTCACACTGCTTCCTGGTCTCAAAGTTGTTGCGGTTGCCCCCGCAGCCGCGGTAGACAAAGGGGACGCACTCCTCCTCGGACGGGCTGTAGTAGAAGCGCTCCAAATGCTGCGAGCAGTTCCCCTGGTCCCGAGGCAACTGACACCGGACGCTGCGGACTGGGAGAGACAGAGAGGGGAGCTCGCGTGGCCGGGCTCAGGGGCCCTCCGGCCGCCCCGTGCTCAGGCTGGGGGCAGAGGGCGAAGGAGGCGGGGGGCGGAAGGGGGCCCGGGCGCACCTGAGGGCAGGCAGCCTCGGCCGCAGCCGGTGAAGCAGCACTTCTCGGTGAGGGGGCAGTCCCGGTCATCGCCGCAGGTGTTGATGCAGGGAGCAAAGGTCTGCACCGCTTGCCTCCGGGGACAGATGCCGGGGTGTTCTGGAAAGGGGCGGGAGGGCTTGCTCAGTGCCCTGGGCTCGGGTGGAGGGACGTCTGTCCGCTGCAGCCTTGCCTCTTCCTCGCCTGCTGTCGGGCTGGGCCAGGCCCCCCCACCCCCCACCCTGAGGCAGGGCTTGGTCCCGGAGTGCGCCACGAAGGAATTCCAGGCCTGGAGGTTGAGAAGGATTGAGGCCCTGGGAGGACGCGCAGCGCGCACTGCGCACGAATCAACGCACCCTGAGCAGGACAGGGAAAGGCCAGCAGGTACAGTCTGCCCCTGTGCTCAGCTTGGTTAATGCCAAAACTCACACGGGTGCCTTTGTGGCTTAACGTTTGGTGCAAACCCTGCACATTTCGTTCTTTTTGGATACGGATGTTGCGCAAGTTCAGGAAATGGGTTAATTTAGGAGCCAGGGGAAGTGTGTGGGGTGAATAGATCCCGTGTGATATTATGGGATTGGGCACCCTGCCATCAGTCCCTGTTGCACCTGGGGGGGGTGGAGAGAGAGAGAGAGAAAGGGGGGACCTTCGGCAGCCTCCAGGCACAGCTTCCCAGCCCTAGAGGAGCAGCACTTCTTCCAGGGAATGTGACCGCCATGGTTGCAGTCCATGTCACTGGTGCACTTTGCCATGCAGGTGGTGCCATTGCTGGGCGGGAGAATCAGCGATGGGCAATATCCTCTGACATCTGGAGACAAAAGGGGGACACGGAACGGAAGAGGGTACTTGGTCACGGAGGGAGTTCACGCCCTAGAAGACGAGGAGCTCTCCAAATGCTGCCGGACCTTCCTCAGCCTGGCAAGGGCACCGGGGGGGGGGTGTAATTTTGCAAGCAAGCCCCACAGCAAGAGCCCCCCAACCTCTTACACAAACTCCCAGGAGTCAGACAATTTTTGCCCTACCTCACGAAGCTGATGGAAGGGCCCGTGGCCTGTGCAACCTCTGCCCTAAGATGCCCAGGGCGCGGAGGGGGCTTTTCCAAAGCTGCAGCGCAGCCCTGGAAGATCTTCCCAGCCAGAAGCGTCTTCTCTGACCAGGTGGCATCCGGTCTAGTCCTGCAGAGCACCTTCCTGCCTCCCTGCAGGGCCGATCTACCTGCAGATCAGGACTGACCGGGGCCGTCTAAGCGCAGGCGGGCACCGAGACACCTCCCCCAGCAGCTCTAACTTGTGTGCCTTCTCCTTCCCGCCACACTGTGCGGCTGCTCACGCGAGCTGTGCCGAGCTCTGGCTGCAAGCTCCAGTCTTGCTGGCCTGGGACAATGAGCCCCCACGGACTGGGCTACCGGGAGGGAGTCGCTTCCCCTCGGGCTGCAGTGCTATTTCATGATGGCCCTGAGGCCACGTCCCTGCTGGCAGGCAAGAACCCCACTGGCTCTGGCATGGATCTGGTCCGCTTTTCTTGATACCCGGGTCGGCAGGCACTCTCCCGCTGAGTTGCTCAGCCCTCTGTCCAGGGACCCAGGCCCAGAAGCAGGCCTACCTTCTTGCGGGAGCTCGCATTGCTGCCCGCAGGGAGTTGCGCAGCAGCGCTCATTGCCCGGGCAGCTGAAATCAGTGAGGCAGAAGTGGCCGCACATCGTGTCGCCGTTCTGAACTGGGGTGGGACATGTGCCAGGCTTGTGGTCATCTGCAAAATGGGGGGGGGGGGGAGATGGGATGCCTGTCAGTAAAGAGGGAGCAGTTCTGTTCTCTTCACCTGGAAAATTGCCCATGAATTCAGCAATGCTTTGGTTAGGCTCCCTCGTCCCCCTCCAAACAGGGAATTCTGCACAGTCTTTCATCAGGCTGGGGGAGAAACGGAGGGAGAAACGGTGTGGGGGGCACAAGGGGGGGTTGTTAGAAGCAGCTAATGTTAAAGTCTACCTTTCGCTTCCATCTTAAGATGCAATGTGGGAAGAGGTTGCGCACACTAAGGGAAGACTCTGCCGGATATTTTAATGGTGGCAGCAAGGAGGACGGACTTTTGAATTTCTGGGCTAGATGGAGCGAGAAACCATAGCTTTTAAAGAGGAAATCTAGCTAAGGGCAAACAAGGATAACTGTGAGACCGTGGGCAGTCTGGATGCTGTATTGGGAGAGGGAGGAACACAGGAGGAAAAGTCTCAAAAGTGGCTGAGCCTGAATGCCTGCAAAGATGATTTTATTAATATGCATTTTAAAATTGTTCTGCATAAGTTCTTTATGACAGGGAGATCATCCTGACTGGATCCAGGCATGTGCACAAACAATGCGCAGACTGTGACAAAAAAGCCTTTTTTTTTAACAATAGAAGGTAATGGCCAGAATCTCAGATTTGTGCCCCCCAATCCATATTGGTGTGCAACTTACATATACTTACTTAGGAATTTTTTTTAATAAACTGCCATAGGAGCTAGATAGAATTCTATCGCTAGATACGGAAATGAGTAAATAAACTCAAGGTGAGTGAGAAATCCTGAAGGAGCTGGACGAAAAATAATTCCAGCAGAAAGAAAAATGAAAGATATTTAACAAATGCCACTTGGCTGCCCAAAATAAGCTTAATTTGGAATTGAAGAGGCCGGCCAGCAGCAAGGGGCATGGACTCAATTACGGGCGATGGGGACCTGAAGGACCAGGCTGGGGAGAGAACATAATGGAGAAAATGTTCTATGCGGTTGCTAGTAGTGGAAAACAACTCGATGGCACATAATCAATCAATCAATCAATCAATCAATCAATCAATCAATCAAAGGGATGTATAAGAGATGGAAGGAAGAAAAGCCATTACGGATTAGCATGAATAACTGCAGATATGGAAACAATTTGAGGGAAACTAATGGATGGCGAAGAAATCTACCTGGACTAACCAAAGGCTGACTGATCTCTTGAGCAATGATCAGCAGAGAGAAACCCACATCCTTTGGGCACGTGATATGAGCAGATGGAGGAGAAGAAGAAAAGGTATTCAAGATCGGCAACATTGAGGTAGAAGAAGGAAAAGTCCATGGATAAGGTAGATGGACATGACGGTCAAAGAAATTATGGGATGTCCTTGGAAGAAGTTGTTACTAGACAAGTCAAGAGCGCAAGCGTTTGTTCACAAAGTAACCAGGAATCAAACCCAGGTTAATGGCACACAACTAACTAACCAGCCTAATTAAGCACCGAAAGGCAAGTGCGGTGAGGAAAAAGGGTTGCGGCTGCTCCGCTCCTCCCTTTCCTTCCTCCTCTTCTGAATACTGGACTAGCCCAGCTCGCCCCCTCTGTCCTCTCTTTGAAGTATCATCCATGAATGGAAGTCTGCAAGAGGGCTTACCCTTTGCAATATTAGGAGTGGGGACTTCCCCCCACCATTTCTCCTTTCTCAGCACCTTTCCCTCCCCTTCCTTCCCCCTCGTTTCTGCTCCCTTTCTCTGTTTCTCCTGTTTTCCAACCCACGTGGATCTCAGTCACTCACAGGGGTTGCTCAAAGCAGCGATCGACCCCCAGGGCGGCCTTTGCTGGACAAGGGCCAATGCTCCTTCCCTCAGACCTCGGACCCCCCCTCTGTCTGCCTGGATCTCACCTGGGTGGACACAGCGGCGCTCGCATTCTTCAAGGACCTTGAAATTGTTGGCGTTCCCGCAGCAGCCTCCGTAGAAGAAATGCTCACATCTCTCGGACCTGTGGTTGTAGAACCAGCGAGAAACCAATGCATCACAGGGTCCTTTCTCCTTGGGGAGGTGGCAGATACCTGGGAAACAGAGCAGAAGGCCGGGCCTGAGAAGTTTGCTCCGGGGCGCCACATCTCTCGAGTGGGCAGAGGAGGGCAGGAGGACTCGGCGACTGTGGAACGGAGCTGTCGCCCACCCCTGTGGTGCCCTTTTGCTGGCTGGTGGCCGCACGCAGCTCTGTCTTGGGGAGGACGTGACTCCTGGACGCCCAGGAGGCATCTAGCTGGCAACTAGCGGGCATCTGGCTTGGCTGGAAAACAGAGGGATCTGGTGGTGGAAGAGCTGGCTCGCTGAAGACGGGCCCCTCCTCTTATTATCTAGTGCAGTGTTTCCCAACCTCGGCAACTTCAAGATGGGTGGACTTCAGTCTTCAGTCGGGGTGATTTTTTCAAAAGAGGCGTTTGGTGTGAAGCGTTTCATTGCCTTTCAGAGGGATCAACTTTTCCTCTGGACTTGCCAGGCCCAGCCCAAGAACGATGGTGAAACAGTCCAGTCCAGTTCCTTTATTTGCTTACGCCAGGGTTCCTCACCCTCAGCAACTTTAAGACGGGTGGACTTCATGCTGGCTGGGGAATTCTGGGAGTTGAAGTCCACCCGTCTTAAAGTTGCTGAGGTTGAGGAACCCTGGCTTACACCTTATAGACAGAATCTTGCCAGACTAGATCTATACTACTGCAACTGGTGGATCCACCTGGGAGATTCCAGGGAGCGGCCACCCCAAACCTGCTTCTCTTCTCACGCTCCCCCTGCAGACTGTGCTGCCTCTTGCCCCCTCCCCGCTCCTGCAACGCACCCCCTCCTTCCTGATAGCCTTGATCTCTGCTGCCATCCAGCACGGCCTGAACTGCCCGTCCTTCCGGCTCCAACTCAGCCGGCTCAGGAGTTGTTGTTATACTTTTATCCTGCTTTCCATACATTTTGGTCAACTCAGGTGGGGTGGTGACATCCCTCCCCCCCCCACCGCCCCTTGCTGGAACGCTTTCCTCGCTCTGCTTCTCGCTTGCTCCTTTGCTGCCTGGCACGCCGGAACCGAATCCCCGAACAGCACTGCCGGATCCGGGCGCCAAGTGGCTGGCGTTTCAGAGCTCGGTGCTCCCGCCAGCTCTGGCTAACCATGTCTGGGGTCTGCTGGGCCTGGGGATGAACCGGGAAATGGCAGGTTGGCTTTCCCTTGACTTGGGAACGATTTGCCAGTGGAACGGATTTACCTCAAGTTCACATCCTCCATTTCAAGCGCTGAACTCTCCTGGCAAATGCATTCCATGCCTGGGCGTTTTTTCACCACACAGGGGCGCATTTGCACAAAAGGAGAACCTGATGCATGTTGATGTTCGAGCCAGCTTTTGGAGAGGGCAGCTCAAGTGGGGGGGCTCTGCTTTCCCGGGAAGGGGGAGTCCCCGCTGTCCTCCCGGCTTTCTTCCTGCCCCCTCCAAGGCCACTCGGAGGCCCTCCTGCCCTGAGTCGGCATGGGACCTACCTTGTGGCTGACATTCCCGCCTGCACACTCCCCCGCAGCACCTCTTCTGGTGGGGACAGTCTCGGTCTGTGTGGCACCGCACCTCCATGGACTCCTTGGAAGGCGGAGTGCCTCTGCCATCTTTCCCTACGGTGCAGCAAAGACCCTCTGATGCAGGTAGCCACAGCTGCCAGGCTGCCGGAGACACCCTGCCCGGCAGCTTCTGCTCTGCCCCACAATCACCCCCTGCAGAGGCTTGCTGTGCTACGGACCGGCTTGGTTTCTCGGGCCTTTCCGTTCCTCTGCGCCTGGAGGAGCCAGCCTGGGAACCCCGCGGTGCAAAACAGGCCTCAACGTTTGGCACCCAAGTTACCCTTCGCTCTCCAGCTGCTCTTACTGCGAAGAGCGTTTTCTCACCATTGGTCAGAATCTGACTTCCTGTAACTTAAATCCATTATTATTCCATGTCCTGCCCATTCAGACTGTGCAGAACAGCCTTGAGAAGAAATGGCCTGATTTGGGACGGGGTGGGTGAGGAGCTGCAGAAGGAAGAAGCTGACTTAAAACAGTGATCAGAACATGGATTAGCGCATGGATTTGGTGGTAGGAGCCACCTGGGGGGCTCCGGGGTCACCCTATATTGCCCAAGCATCCCTGGTTTTTTGGAAAGGGAGCGAAACCACATGGATCCAACTAGCCTTCCACCTCTCCAGAGAGACCGGAATGAGCGCACCGTGCTGGTTCCAGTTTGAATTTATGCAGACAAAGGGCCTTTCCCTACCGTGGAGCTGAAAGGCTCCTTCAGTCATCAGAAAATGATCCTGGCGTGGCTTGGGTGATCCATGGCTTATCCCCCATGGATCCCTCTCCTGCCTCAGTTGTCTCTGTTCCCTCCAGGTGACAAATGGGGCCACCTTGTAGCTGTCCTTGGACTGGATCAGGCAAAGGTTGGAAAATAACTTGAGCACCAGAACCACAAGGAGCCCGAAGCCTGTCTCACGGACAAGAGGGCGAGGAGTTGATGGGGAAAAAAAGGTTGCCAGCCTTTGTGGCTGTGGAGGTGCCACAGTTGGGGCGAGTGTGGACAGGCTGGAGGACCTTCTGCAGAACCCCTCAGGCTGCAAGAGGCCCACAGGAGCTGCCTTGCTGCTTCCTCACCTGCCTTCTGCCCTTCAGCCTGATCCCGACCCTGTTTCTGAGGCTCTGCTGGATGATGTCTTTCAGGGGTGACGCACTTTAGGCCACACTCGGCATAGCAGCACTTCCTCCCACGGGGGCAGGACCGGTCATCTTTGCACTGGTTTGTGCAGGGGGTGAAGACCCATGGAAGATGCCTCTTGGGGCAAAGGCCGAGGGCAGCTGGATGGGAGGGAAAGGGTTAAGCGTGCTGGAGCAGCAGGGGCTAGGATGGGGGGGACAGCAAAGAGAAGGGGCTGCACTCAGGTGCTCAGCCCATCAGTTTGGGGGGGACAGAAGCAGGGCTCCCCCATGCACCCATTCACCTGTGGTCCAAGGAGTCTATGTCTGCCTTCCTTTGCTTCCCCCCACCCCCCAGCTGACTCTACTATTTAATTTATTTAAACCAAATTAAAAAGGAAGGTGGATCCTGTGAAGCAAAGAACCAGCCTCCAGACTCCTCCTGATTTCCAGGTGAGTTCAGGGGTATTCATAGCCCCTTAGCCCGAGGGTTGGTTGGGTTGGTGCCCGCCCCTCAACAGCATGAAAATTAGCAGGAAGGGTCCTGGATGGGCTCTCTCCATTTGGCAGCCATTTCAGGAAGTCATTTCCTTTGAATGCCCCAATGTGTGCCCCAATGGGTGATGGTACTCCCAAAGTTGGAGGACCCTCATTTTTGCAGGGCTCGCATGCCTCCACTGTGAGCTAACCATCTGAAGCCCTCCAGGGGAGGGGGGACGTGTGCCCTGCAGATACTCTACCTGGCACAGCTCGGGTGCACTTCTTGTGATGGTCTGTCTTGCAGCATTTCTCATGCCAGCTGCACTGGTGGTCTCCTGCACAGGGCTTCTTGTAGACAGCACCATCTTCCTGCCTGGGACAGTAACCATGATGCACTGGATGGGAAAGGGTGGGCACAGAGTGGGCCCTTCAGGCCGAGGAGGTTTCCTGGCATCTTCTGCAGTTGGGTCTGAACTTGACCCTCGGGTTGCCTGGTGGGCACATCTGCAATTCTGGCTGATTGCCACTGGTAAAGGTGGGACCAGGTTTGTGTGCTACAGTCCCATCTGTGGGGTCTTTAGAAGGGGGCCACAGCACTGGAGGGGAGGTATTCTGACCCCTTTCCAGAAAGGACACCCCTGGCAGAACAGAGTTGGATCCTGGGACAGGACGTGAAACCCCTCTGGAGCCTCCTCCTTCTGCTTCCAGATCTGTCACCCCAACCCTCTGTCCACCTTGCACCAGAGTGGGGAGGGGGTCACCCACCTCCTTCTGGAAGGATGCATTTCCTGACATTCCCAACGCGGCAGCATTTTTCGTCCCCTGGGCAGCGCCTGTCCTCCAGGCAGTAGGCCGTGATGGGGTGGGGAAGTCCAGAAGATGTGGCTGGGCACAGACCGTACTTGGGGGGTCCTGAATGGGAAGGGAAGCAGCCTCTGTCAGTGAGAGGAGGGGACATGTCCAGAGGCCGGAGGGATGGAGCCACATGGGTTGCAGGTGTGGGGAGGGGGGCTCTGGGAAGCCCAGCCTGGACATTCCCTTCCTGTTCTGGAGGACGGCTCTCGGCCTCCTTCCAGTGGCGAGGCAGCCGTGCCACCGTCTCAACAGAGTGAGGACCTGGGAAAAGCTGGTTTCGGCAATGGGCCTAAGAGCTGCCCTGGGAGGGGATGGAGGCACCATAGGTAGAAAAGTTGGCGTTCTTCACAATTTCCCGAAGGGCAGCGCTGCAACGGCTCCTGTTGCTGCGTAAGTCTAGATCTGGGGTGCGTTGCCTGATCCCTTGTCAGGCCCTCTCAGACCCTCGGGGTATCAGTGATGGGGCTGAGAATCCCCCGGAGGGAAATCTGAGGCTATTGCTCCAGCTGTGCTATGGAAGAGAATACCCTTTTTAATTAGCTGATAAATCCTCAGAAATCTCAAAAGGAGAAAAAAGGTGGGGAGACGCTGCTCGATCACAATTGCTAGAAGCTCTGTTATACTGCATCATATCAGAAGGTAATTGGCTATTTCCCCTTTTTTAACAATTTAGCTCACATGGGGCTGCTCGATGCTTTGTATAGTGTTTTATATGATGGTATAAATAAACGTGGAACGCTTCCTCCCATCTGAAAAGCAAAATACTAATGGTTTTCTACAAGGAGGGAACCTTTCCTGTGGTTGCCTGTGCAGGCCGTGGCTGCCTGGGACTGGGGTTACATGGACTTTCCTCTAGGGGAGATTTTGAGATCACCTAAGAGGCTAAATCTGCTCTTGTCCCAGCCAGAAGGTCCATACAAGATGAGATACAGAGATGGTGAGCTGAGAGCTGATGTCTGATGCTTGATTCCAGACCACCCTTTCCATAAGGAGAGATGAGGACCTTGTGTGTCCACTCTCAGTCCAGTCTTCTTTGTCGCTGAACACATGGCCTCGCTCGAAACACTCTCCTTAGCTGTCCTGGGAATCTAGTATTCCTGGAGTTCGATCCGAGGTGGAAAAGGAACCACACTGTCCCTTTTCCAAACCTGGCGTTCCTCTATGTTCCTTCTCACATCTGGGTTTGAGTACTGGAGTTGTGGGGCAATTCAGTAATCTTAAAGGAAGTGCTTTTCCTTATTTTAAGACCCGGGCTACTGAACACTGAAATGAGCAGTGTATAAAGGAACTAAAACATGTGCAAGAATCAATGGACTGCTTAGCAAATGGTACGACGATGAGCAGGGAGGAAGACGAGGATGTGAGACTTCCCCTTGGTTTTTATGGGTGAATGGATGAGGAATGCGGGTGATGGCATTAGAGGTGTGTTGATTGAGGACATGGATGTACATGGACTTTGGTACGCAAATGATGCTTTGTCACTTGCTGAGAAGCAAAATGATTTGCAGTGAATATTAGATAGATTGTGTAACATGTTGAGGAGCGTGGAACTGAAAATAAGGCATTGAAGCAAAGGTATTTGGGTTTGACACAGAAAACAGAGTGAGCAGTGCCAGGTTACAGATAAGGGGCAAACAGTTAGAGCAAGCAGAGTGAATTTGTATGGAGAAATGTTAAATGATGCAAATGCTGGCAGAAAGGGAGGGGTAGTATGTAATTGGTTGTGAGGAATGAGTGGTTGACAAAAGAAGTGAAAAGGGCTGTGGACAGCAGCTCGCTTCTGCCGACTTTGTGACGTGGCAGTGAGAGGTCGGTAGGCCAGGAGGAGCGTCAGAGTGAGTCGGCTGCAGGGGGAACGAAACCCACGCCGGTCGTGGGTCCTTTCCCAGAGCTTCTCACCAGAGGTGATGCTTGTTGGAGGCGCTGGAGATGGGAAGGACAACTCGTCCACAGGTGTTCCCTTCTCATGGTGGTGATGGTCATCTAGAAGGGGGGACAAAACTTAGATCTCCACCATCTGCAGTTTGTCCTCTTCTATTCTTGCACTGACCTGCAAAATGCTGCTCCGTGAACTGCAGATTATTGCCCCAACCCCCACTAGTCCGCCCCAGGACTACAGCTAAACTGTGGGTGCTGCTTCTTTTCCCCAAGGTGGGTGTGCCGAGGGAGGACCCTTTGAAGTGGGGAGCCGGTGGGAAACAGGGGCACGTGTGCGCACGTATCCACATTGCCGCTGTTTCATTCCCTCCTCCAGCAGCTATCCTCACTGCCCCAGACCCTTTGCTCCAAGGGCGCCACTCTGCCCCCTCCAGCTGACCAACAGGAGGGTGCAGAAGCGGGCGCCCAGTGAAGGCACGCGTCCCACCCACGTGTTTTCTTCCTGTCCTGCCTCTTTGTTTGGTTTCAAACCCAGCAGTCATTGCAAAGCGGGGCAACCAAGCCCCCCCTCTGCCCAGGTTCAGAGACAAATGAAAAGACAGCAGGGGGAGGGGGCTGAGTTTCCAGGGAAGGGGGAGAGCCCGCAGGGGCTCACCGGGTGTCTCTGGGAAGCCCACCGTCATGAGAGAAAGGCAGTCCCTCCCTCCACTGTCCCTCAGCAGCTGGTCTTCCAAGGCCAGCGCTAACTAGTAGTCAGCCTCCCCTAGCCTGCCTCCTGTCCCTTCAGTCTCTAAGCCTACAACGTCAGTGAAGAAGCAGAGGTTTCCCTGTCGCCTCCGTGATAATACCAGAACCCCGTGGATCAGCAGAGGAGGCCCAACGGCGGAGACTTCTCTTTGTACGGCATAATTACGCTAAAGAGTTCTCCACCGCAAGATGTGGAGACGGTTGCCAAAGTTGATGGGATTTTCGGGGGACAAGAGAACGCATGGAGGAGAAAGTTACACTGATCGTTAGTAGCTATTGATCGTGCAGGCTATATAATGGTGGTGGCTGTGCAGTTCTGGGGGATTTTCTTAATCTTGTTCTGAGATACGTCCAGTGGGTTCTGTGGGAACCGAAAGCTGGACAGAATGGGCCGTTGTCTGATCCAACGGGGACCTTAGTTCTGTTTGGCGGTCGACCCTGTAAACTCTCACTTGTCCAAGGAAGCATCCGTTTGTCTCCTGGAGGAAGACAGCTCTTCCACCAAAGTGAAGGAAGCTTTGGCAGAGCACAGCTGCATCTGGGCGGCTTCTGCACAACAGCTGCTTTCTGGACTGCTCAAGGAACAATGGATGATTCCTATGTTATGTGCTGGAGAATTGAGGGGATGGGAGGTGTTGCCTTGTACCCCGGCATACCACTCCATCCAGGAAGAAAGGGATCGGCACTCACCGCTTCTCCTTTGATTTGCTGTAGCAGAAGTGGCAGAACTGGACTCCATTTGGAAGACCAGGAGGCCCAGGAGGAGGAAGGAGACAAGGAAGCCCTTCATGGTTGAAGCTGGAGCTGGTGTGGTGTGTTGTGGATGAGCCTGGAATATATACCTCCCACTCTTCGATGCCAAGGCTGGACCTGGCAAGTCTGCTTTCATAACCCTGCTGATGCCAGTTCCCAGAATTCCTTGCAGGCACTCTGCCCAGGTGTGTCCACAAGCTTATCTTGTGGCCCCCAAAGGTTGTTTGGGGCATGTCAGGGTGACTCCCGGAGGAAGGCCGCAGGGTGTACTCTTGCCAGGCAGATCTCCCCACCCCATCCTTGGCAGCAGCCAGCAGGCTGCCCTGTTCACTCTTGATAGCCGTTATTTACAAGGCAATGAAGTCTGGTTACCTTCCATGGATCCTTACTCAGTCACCACGGGGAGATGACCTACTGGCTTCTCGGCAGCAGTGAAGCCATTGCCTGTCCAGGCTGCAGTGCCCAGGTCTGAAACCTGAGTGCAGCCTGTGCTCTTGGTAGGGAGGACCCCAAGGGAGCCACTGACACAAAGGCTTCCTCCGACCGGTTGCTCCCCGTATTCCGCTTGGCTAGAACGTGACGGCCAAGGGCCTGACAGTGCCGTCCTTCTAATCTGGCTTGACCCGATTGTTTCCAAAGACCTTTACAGGCTGAGAAGCCTTGTTCTCCCCCTTCCACTGAGAACAAACACCAAACTCCTTAGCAACCTGGGACGTAGGAGCCTTCTCAGCCTCCCGGGAGCCAAGCCAGCCTGTGAGAAACCATGTTTAGGGAGCGGCACCTGTTTGCAGATGTGCCCAGTAGGGGACTGCGTTCAGCTTTCTTCGGTAAACATTGAATGTGTAACAAACGACTTGTTCTCTAATCATGCTCTTTGGCAAAAGAGTCTCTCCTTCTCCAAAACAGTTGTTCTAGAGCCAAGTCTCATGACAGACTCTGCTAACCCCTCTTCCTAAGGAGTTCATCGGAGCTTCTTCCTTGGTACCTCCACCCTTTCCTGAAATGGAAGACCCCGGCGTCCTCCACGGCAGTGACTGCAGGAGACAGAAGGAAGGGCCTGTTTACACAGCCAGCCCGTGTTTCCTCCCCTCCGTCCTCACCAAGGGCAGAACCTGGCAAGCGCTCAGGAGCAGCCTGCCGCCAGCTGAATTAGGATCAAAGGTGGACCGGGAGGCAGGCAGGCAGGCAGGCAGGCAGGCAGGCAGGCAGGCAGGCAGGCAGGGGGGTGGGCACTCTGCCTCCCCCTCCAGTGAAAGACAAGCCCAGGAGAAGCTTGCTGGAAATGCGTTCCACCTGTATAAAGCAAGGGAAGCGGGGGCGGACTGGCAGAGCAGCTGGAGAATTTTGCTGGCTACCCAAAGCTGGCACAAATGTGCAGCTGACGAGGGGGTGTCCAGACGCAGAATCTGGGGGAGATCTTGGGGGAGGATTCAGCCCGAGCGCTGAGCTGCCCTTGGAGATGGAGCGGCCCCCATTTCAAGTCTTGAGCTTGTTGGTGCAGGATCGGCCCCTTGACGACTCCTAGTCTGGATGGCCGGTGGCAGCCTCTGGAATCCCCGCCTGGGGGAGAGGAGGGAGAGACCCTCCGGGCAGCCTTCTGAACGCGCCTGGCTGGCCGCGGCCGAGAGCCTGGAGCTGGGGGTGGGTGGGCCCTCGGCCTGATCCGGTTCACGCCTGAGCTTGAGCCAACGTGCTTCGAAAGAGAATTCCTTCCCCAGGCCCAGAACTGCATGTTCATAAGCTACCTCTTGAGCCCTTATCAGAAGGTTTTGCTCAATTCCCTCTTCCTGGTTTTGGGGCAAGGAAATCCAAAACACCATTTCCTTTTATTCTTTTCTTAGAGCTGGGCCTTGGCAAAAGCACCTAGGCTGGTCAAGGGGCTTGATCCGGCAGCTGGCAGCTTCTTGGCATGGGGGAGGACACTTGGAAGAAGGAATCCGTCTGCATCCCCTTTCAGGATCCATAACAAACAACATTTCCGTTCAGGTTACAACGTAGCTGAATTTCAGTTGCTGCTGCTACTTTTGCTGAGGTCAACCCCCTGAGCGAGATCACCGATGCTGCCTAAATATGCTATCCCATGTTGGAAGCGGGAGGAAGACTAGGACAGCCCCGCGTGCAGGAGGATGAAGAAGCTACGCTTATAGAATCATAAAGTTGGGAGGGACTCGGGAAGTAATCTAGCCTGGCCCGTTGCTCAGTACAGAATCCACTGGAGCATCTCTGACATAGGACCACCCAGCCTTTCTTTGAAGACCTCCAGTGGAGAACTCGCCACTTCTTGTGGCAGCCTGTTCCACTGGCTGACAGCTCATGCTAGGAAATTGGCTCTCAGCTCCATCGGGAAGTTACCTCTGGATTCTAGCCTGAATCTTCTTCTTTGTAGTTTTAACCCACAGGTTCTGGTTCTGCCCTCTGGGGCGAGAGAGAATGGCCCCACTCCCTCCCTCTGAAGGATGGTCCTTCAGAAATGTGAAGGCATCTTTTCTGCAAGCCGAGCATACCCAGGTCTTTCAGCCGTTCCTCACGGGGCTTGGCTTGCAAGCCCATTGCCATCGGGGTAGCCTTCCTCTGACCTTGCTCCAGTCCGAACTGTGGTGTCCAGAGCGGAAGGCATGCCCCAAATGGGATCTGACTGGGCCAAAGTAGAGCGGGACCACTAAGGGAGCGCACGATACCACCGGCCTTTTTAGCAGCGTGTCCCATAGCTGGCTCTCATTTAGCTACGAGAACGTCCAGAGCCCTTTCACAGGCCCTCCTGCCAAGCCGGGTCTCCCCCATCCTCCACTTGCACCTTCCGTTCTCCCTACTCAGGTGCGGACCTTGCCGTTTCTCCCCGTTCGCTTCTGTCCTGCGCATGCCACCCCATTGCTCAAGCCGGTCTCGAGGCCCTCCTGCCTTGGTGTCATCTGCAGGCTCGATAAGGACCCCCTCCGAGCCATTGTGGCCCAGCGCCAGGGCCAGGCAGAGCCCTGTGGGGCTCCCCTCGGTCCTTCCCTCCAAGCTGAAGCAGAGCCCTCCAGGAGGACCCCCGGGCTGAGGTCATTCAGCCCCCTCACAGTCCATCTATCAGTGGTTTCCGCTAGCCCGCCCTTTACCATTTTATTCTGCAGAAAAGCAAGAGGTGCTGCGTTGAAGGCTGGGCCGAGGTCCACTATGTCCACTATGCCTTCAGCATTTCTCTGATCTAGTAACTCTCCAAGAAGGAGATGAAGTTCAGTCTGGCGCAATTCCTTTGACGCAAACCTCACGCTGGCTCCTGTTATTTGTAGCCTGTCCATCAAGTGCTCATAAGATGCTGCTTAATAATCTGTTCAAATAACCTGTTCAAGGGTAGACATCTGGGTGACAGGTCAATCGTTTCCTGGGTCCTCCTCCTTCCCCTTCTTGAAGATGGGAACTACATGTGCTCTCCTTATCTTCTGGGACCTCACTGGTCCTCCAGGCATTTTCAGAAGTTCCCCAGAAATGCCTGAGCCCAACACCACGACAAGTAAAGTGGAATTCCACGAAGGCAGAGCTTCCCTTGCCCCACTGGCAGCCCCCCTTTGGCTGAGGCCATATAACAACCTATTTGAACGGTCCGCCCCCGGCGACTGATGGACCCGCACGGGTTCCAAAGGGAGCTGGGGGTTGTTCCTGAGGCCTTGCTGCACGGTCCAGTGGAGGCTCTGTCCGGAGCCTGGAACAAGGAGGCGGCCGGGGCCTTGGACAGGATCGCGCCTGTGCGTCCTCTCTTGGCCCATCACCCCCAGCGCTCCCCATGGTTCACAGAGGAGCTGAGGGAGTTGAAAAGGGCTAAGAGACATCTAGAGCACCGCTGGCGGAAAACTGGGGACGAATCAAACCGAACACGGGTTAGAGCCGCTGTTAAGGCCTATCTAGTGGCGGTAAGGGCAGCGAAACGCCAACATTTCTCCGCTCTTATTGCATCCTCAGAGTGTCGCCCAGCAGCCCTGTTTAGGGTCACCCGGGCCCTCCTGGGAAAAGGGGGGGTGGAGGACCACTTGTCTGAGATTTGCCCCGTTCGACAGAGAAACTCTCGTGACACGTGTGGTTCACAAAGAAGGTTTACTCATGCGTAACGTAGTAGTCACAAGCAAAGCCAGGACTGGCTTGGTACAATTGCATCACTTGTTATATTCCCCCCTTCCCGCGCTTTTTCCCGCCTCGTGATCGCGTTGCGGCTGTGGGCTATTAGGCCCCCCAATGTCCCCCCTGATCGTTCATGATGGCAGGGTCGGTCAGAGTCCATTGTCCTTGATTGCCAGTCCCCCTCCGGCTGGGTTGGCCCCTCCCTGCTACGTGCAGACCGCAGGTTCTGTGCTGCGTTGCGATCTTGTTTCGCTGCCCTGCGGCCCCGTTCCTTGCTTGCTCGCGCCGTTATCAGTTCGTAATTAAAAGCTTCCGCTGCGGTTTTCCTGTTTAGCTGGCCGCAGGTGGCTCGTTAATTAGCGGCGCTTTCGGTTCCTCTTTTCCCCGCTAGCTACCGCCGGTGGATTCCGCGTGGTCTGGTTGCGAGCTTCCCTGCAGCCCCGTGCTTCCCTGAAACCTCGTGCTGACCGAACCTGACATGCCGCCCCCCTGACGACAACTCCCCCCCTCGGTCCTATTTCGGCTTCCCGGGGTATTTACTGTAAAAGTCCCGCACTAGGTCCGGCGCCCTTATGTGGGTTTTACTCACCCATTCGCTGTGGGACTTGGGGAAATGTTTCCATTGCACTAGGAGCTGGGTCTGCCCCTTGTGCCTCCGGGCGTCCAGTATCCGGTTGATTTCGAAATGCTGCTCCCCCCCGACCATGATGGGTGGTGGTACTCCCTCCGCCTTGTGCCAGGCGTTCCCCGGCTGGTGCAACTTTAGCAGGCTGCAATGGAACACCGGGTGGATCTTCCCGAGGCTTTTCGGGAGCGTCAGCCTGACGGTCACCGGATTGATGATCTCCGAAATGGGGAACGGCCCCACAAACCTCGGGCTGAGTTTTTCGATGCCTGGTGCGTCTTTAGGTTTTTGGTTGACAGATACACCTGGTCCCCCACTTTCCACTTTTCCTCGGGGAGCCTCTTGCGGTCCGCGTGCTTCTTGTAGTCGGCTTTGGCTCTTTGCAATGCCGCGTGCGCCGCTCGCCGGGTCTCGTCGATTTGGGCGAACCAGGCGTCCAGGGAGTTGATCTGGGATTCCGGCTGAGGCAGCTCCGGCATGGGGACGAATTCTCTCCCGGTGGCTACTTTGAACGGAGAGAACCCGGTGCTCTTGTGGACGGCGTTGTTGTATGCCACCTCCGCGAATGGTAGTAGCTCCGCCCAATCGTCCTGTTGGTGCCCCACGTAGCAGCGCAGGTACTGTTCGAGCCCCCCGTTCAGGCGTTCCGTGGCTCCGTCCGTCTGCGGGTGCGCCGCGGAGGATAGGGCTTGTTTCGTCCCCACCCGCTTCAGGAACTCCCGCCAGAACCGCGCGATGAAGTTGCCGCCCCGATCGCTGACGATACGTCGAGGTGCGCCGTGGAGTCGGTAGACATGTTGCACGAACAGTTTCGCCAGCCCCTCGGCCGTGGGGACTCGCCGGCACGCTACAAAGTGCGCTTGTTTGGAGAATAAGTCCGTGACCACCCAAATGGCGGTCTTCCCCTTACTCTCCGGGAGCTCCACTATGAAGTCCATGGCGACCTCTTGCCAAGGGCCGTCGGGGTCCGCTACCGGCTGGAGTAGGCCTCTAGGTTTGCCTTTGGCTCCTTTCGCTGTTGCGCACACCGGGCAACCCCCCGAGTACGCCTCCACGTCCTTCCGGAGCGTGGGCCACCAAAACTGCCGCCGGATTAAGTGGAGTGTCTTTACGAAGCCGTAATGCCCCGCGCTCCGGCTGTCGTGGGCTCTCTCCATGACCTCCCGTCGGCAACCCTCGGGCACGTACAGCTTTCCTTCGTGCCACCACAACCCCTCTTGGCCGGTTAGCGCCTCTCGGTTCTGCTTGAGCCAACCGTCCCGCTCCGCTGCCTCCGCGAACCCTTGCCTTACTTCAGACGCCGCGTCCCGTCGCTCCCCCTTGGTCTGGCTTCGGGTCACCGCCTTTGCAGCCAGCCTGCTGGCGGGGATGACGGAGTCCACGATCTCCTCCCGTAGGCTGGCGTGCTGGGGCATGCGAGACAGTCCATCCGCTAAGAAGTTGCGCTTCCCGGGGATGTGTTTCAGTGTGAACCTGAACCTCCCGAAGTATTGGGACCACCGTGCCTGTTTGGGGGATAGCTTACGCGGGGTCTTCAGAGCCTCGAGGTTCTTATGGTCCGTCCACACCTCGAACGGTTCAGTTGCCCCCTCCAGTAGATGCCTCCACGTGGCCAGCGCCCACTTGACCGCGTACGCCTCTTTCTCCCACACCATCCACCTCCTCTCCGTCTCGGTGAATTTGCGGGAGGCGTAGGCGCACGGGTGGATGGCCCCATCCGGGCTGGGTTGGAGCAGGACTGCTCCCGTTGCCACGTCTGATGCATCCACTTGGATTATAAACCGCCGGTCTGGGTCGGGATGGCGCAGGATCGGCTCCGCGGTGAACCGCTGTTTTAGTTCCTCAAACGCCCCCTGGCATTCTGCAGTCCACGCGAGTGCCATGCTGGGCTTGGGGGGTTTCCCAGTGCCCTTGGTTTTTAGCAGGTCGGTTAGGGGAAGGGCGATTTGGGCGAAGTTCGGGATGAACTGACGATAGAAGTTCGCAAACCCTAGGAAGCTTTGGAGTTGCCTCCGGGTTCGCGGCGCTTCCCAGCCCAGGACATCCCTTACTTTCGCCGGGTCCATCTCAATTCCCCGGCTGGATATTCGGTAGCCGAGGTAGTCTAGTTGCTCTCGGTGGAACTCGCATTTCGAGAGCTTTGCGTACAGCTGTGACTTCAGCAGTCTCTGGAGCACCGTGCGCACCAGGCTCACGTGCTCCGCCAGGGTCTCGGTGTAGATGAGGATGTCGTCCAGGTAGACCAGGACGCCCCGGTAGAGTAGGTCGTGCAGTACCTCATTAATTAGCTGCATAAATACCCCCGGGGCCCCTTTTAATCCGAACGGCATCACGGAAAACTGGTAGCTTCCGAGCGGGGTGTTGAACGCCGTCTTCCACTCATCTTTTGCGCGGATCCTAACTCTGAAGTAGGCTTCGCGCAAGTCCAGTTTTGTGAACACCCTCCCCTTCGACAGATGCGACATCAAGTCCTTCATCAGGGGGAGGGGGTATTTGTACTCCGTGCTGATTGCGTTCAGCCCCCGGTAGTCTACGCACATACGGAGCGAGCCGTCCTTCTTCTCCCGGAATAACACCGGGGCCGCTAATGGTGACTTCGCGGGTTGGATGAATCCCCGTGCTAGGTTCTTGTCTATGAACTCGCGCAGGGCTCCCATCTCCCTCCTCGACAGGGAGTACATTTTTGGCTTAGGCAGGGTTGCTCCTGGCTCTAGCTCGATGGCGCAATCACTGGGCCGGTGTGGTGGGAGCTGGTCAGACTCCTTCTCCCCGAACGCTGCCGCCAGGTCTCGATACTGCCTCGGGATTCCGCCGCCCGTCGGGGTTCCCCGGGTCCGGCCCCTCGCTTTGCGGTTGCCTCGCCAGTCGCCGCTGCCTCCCTCGCCTCGGGATCGTGGCGGGTCTCCGGGGTCCCGGCGCTGCTGCTGCTGCTGTTGCTGTTGCCGCCCGGGTCTCGGGCCCCATCTGCTCTCGCCCCGTCTCCCGGTGTCCCGGACCCTCCGCTTGTCCGCCGGTGGTTGCGGCTGCCTCCGTCTCCACGGCTCGGTCCCCTCTGCTCTCGCCCCTCGCCGGTCTGTCGACCCCGAACCGCACTGCCTCCGCCGTCCAGTCGACTCGTGGGTTCCGCCGCTGCAGCCACGCCAAGCCGAGTACCACCGCGTAGTCGGCCACCGGGACCACCACGAACCTCAGTTCTTCCCGGTGACTCCCGATCGTCATCTGGACCGGCTCGGTGTAATACTGAGCTGGCCCCCCCCCTGCCAGCGTGCCATCTAACTGGCTGAATGAAATGGGCTCCCGGAGGCGCCTCAGCTGTAGCCCGAGCCCCGAGACCACCGCTGGGTGCATCAAGCAGTGGGTGCAGCCCGAGTCCAGTAGCGCCCGTAGCTGCGCCTCCCCTCCGGATCTCACCCCCGGACGTGTATCCTCACCCGGAACGGTGGGCAGTCCTCGTCTCCTATTGGGTCCGCGCGCCTCGACTCCCCTGCTCGCACTGGGACGCCGTTCAGTGCGAGCGCGCCTCGTTTCCCGCCGGCTCCGAGTCCTCTCCGGAGGATGCTGTCTCCGGGGTCGACCACCCCCCGCGTCCTTTCTCGGTCACCGCCGCCACTGCCCCCTTCCGCGGTCGGTCACCGGTCCTTTTCCCGTTCGCACGCGGGGTTTTGACTTCGGGCCGTGGTGGGGCGCCTTCCCGCTCCGTCGGGCACTGCGCCGCTCGGTGGCCTCTGCCTCCGCATCGGAAGCACAGATTCGGGGCTCTGGTCGCCTCTCGCCTCCCGGTGGACTGCCGTCGACCGCTCCGTCTCTCCTCGGTGGTCCTCTCCCTCGGCCGGTCCCTCGTCTGGTCCCGTCGTCTTGTGCTCTGTTGGATCTGCCGCCACGCCGATTCCGCCGTTCCGGCCAGCCAGATCCAATCCTTCACTGTGGCCGGGTCGTCCCGCCCCAGTGCCCGTTCCAGGATCTCTGGGTTGAGTCCCCTCTTAAAATACTTCACCTTCAGGGACTCCGGCCAGTCCGCGAGCTTCTCGGCCAACCTCCGGAACTCCAGGGCATATTCCGATACCGATTTGCCCCGCTGCCTGAATTGTAGGATGTCGTCCTCCGCCCGCTTGGCGCTCAATGTGTCCTCGAATCTGTCCCGGAGCGCCTGCATGAAGTCCGGGAAACTCCGTAGTTCCGCCGCGTTGGCATCGTACAGCCCGATCACCCAGCTGGCGGCTTGGCCATCTAGCAGCTCGGCCACGTAGGATACCCTGTCCTCGTCTCTAGCGAATAGGTGACCACCCCTCTGCATGAACCCTGACGTGCGTCAGAAAGTGCGGCAGCTGTTCGGGGTCCCCTGAGAACTTCCCAGTGATACCTCGAAGTCTCAGGGCGTCTGCCGCCCGTTGGTCCTCCGACCGGGGCGCCGTGGGTGGTGCCGGCGGGGGTGTCGGACCGCCCCCCCTGTCGCTCGCCTCCTCGTTCACCGCCGGTGGCCCCACTCTCTGTAGTAGGGTCTGGAGCATCGCCTCCACGGCGTCTAGGCGTCGCTCGACTCTCTCCTCTAGTCGGGCGAATTTCTCGCTCCACTCACGGTTCCGGAACCCCGAACCCCGGGTCATCGTAACGCCCGAATCGTCTGGTCCTTGATTCGCGCCCATCGACCACCGCTCGGATGGAGTGCGCCCGGCCCTGGCCGCTGCCCCGTCGCTCCCGGGCGGCTCTGACCGCCCTTCCGCGAGCCTGGATCCCTCGCGCTCCAGCTGACCCACGGATTCCTCGTCGCTGGTCATGCCTGTATTGAGAAAGAAAACGCTCCTCGGTGGTACCGGGTAGCGCTGACGGTGAGTCCTGGCTTTATGTGAGATTTGCCCCGTTCGACAGAGAAACTCTCGTGACACGTGTGGTTCACAAAGAAGGTTTACTCATGCGTAACGTAGTAGTCACAAGCAAAGCCAGGACTGGCTTGGTACAATTGCATCACTTGTTATATTCCCCCCTTCCCGCGCTTTTTCCCGCCTCGTGATCGCGTTGCGGCTGTGGGCTATTAGGCCCCCCAATGTCCCCCTGATCGTTCATGATGGCAGGGTCGGTCAGAGTCCATTGTCCTTGATTGCCAGTCCCCCTCCGGCTGGGTTGGCCCCTCCCTGCTACGTGCAGACCGCAGGTTCTGTGCTGCGTTGCGATCTTGTTTCGCTGCCCTGCGGCCCCGTTCCTTGCTTGCTCGCGCCGTTATCAGTTCGTAATTAAAAGCTTCCGCTGCGGTTTTCCTGTTTAGCTGGCCGCAGGTGGCTCGTTAATTAGCGGCGCTTTCGGTTCCTCTTTTCCCCGCTAGCTACCGCCGGTGGATTCCGCGTGGTCTGGTTGCGAGCTTCCCTGCAGCCCCGTGCTTCCCTGAAACCTCGTGCTGACCGAACCTGACAACTTGCAGGGTCGTGCAGAGGAATTTGGTGAACACCTGATGGACAAAATCGCTCAGATCCGCTCTCAGTTGGAAGCCAAGCGTGGAGCAGGTCCAGGGGAGTTGCCCAGGGAGCGTCCTTGCCCAGTTATCTGGGAACGGTTTGATCCTGTTGCCCCTGAGGAAGTGGACAGGGTCCTCAGGGCTGTCAGTGCGACCACCTGTGGTTTAGATCCTTGTCCCTCCTGGTTAGTTAAAGCTACCAAGGAGGTGACTTTAGGGTGGGTTCTGGCGGTGGTTAATTCATCCTTGCAGGAGGGGGTGTTTCCAAAGCCTTTTAAAGAGGCTTTGGTCCGCCCACTCCTCAAGAAGCCATTGCTAGACCCCACCCTCCTGGACAATTTTCGTCCAGTCTCCCACCTTCCCTTTTTAGGAAAGGTGGTAGAAAAGGTGGTCGGGCGGCAGCTTCTGAGGATACTGGAGGAAACGGATTATCTGGACCCCTATCAGTCAGGATTCAGGCCCGGTTATGGGACAGAAACAGCATTGGTCATACTTATGGATGATCTCTGGCGAGAGCGGGATGGGGGGAGTGCATCCATCCTTGCTCTTGACCTCTCGGCGGCTTTCGATACCATCGACCATGGTATCCTTTTGGGTCGGCTGCAGGAGTTGGGGCTGGGTGGCACAGTGTTGTGCTGGTTCAGCTCCTTTCTCCAAGGCTGAACCCAATCGGTGTTGATAGGGAATGAGAGGTCCAGCCCCCGGCCCCTACTTTGTGGGGTGCCACAGGGGTCAGTGCTTTCACTGCTCCTATTTAACATCTACATGAAACCGCTGGGTGAGATCATCCGGCACCATGGGGTGAGGTATCATCAGTATGCTGATGATACTCAATTATATATCTCCATCCTGGGTGACCTAAGTGATGCCGTGACCACCCTTTCGAGGTGCCTGGAGGCTGTGGGGGCCTGGATGGGGGACAACAGTCTTCGACTGAACCCTGGCAAGACAGAGTGGCTGTGGGTACGGGGAGCCTCAAGATCTAGGAGTTTGTCATCTTTGGTTCTTGACTGGGTCGCACTACCCCAGACAGACCCGGTGCGTAATCTGGGGGTCCTCCTGGACTCATGACTCCTGCTCAAAGAGCAGGTGGCAGTCGTGGCCAGGAGGGCCTTTGCACGACTTCGTGTTGTGCGGCAGTTACGCCCCTTCCTGGATCAGGAGGCCCTCCGCACGGTCACCCATGCCCTGGTCACCTCCAGGTTGGACTACTGTAATGCGCTCTACATCTCGCCCCGGTTGTTTCAGCCCGCCCCACTCGGTCCAGCAGAAGGGGCAGATTGCAGACCCCACCCGTCAAGGAATTGCGATTGGTGGGGTCTAGGCAGAGGGCCTTTTCTGCTGTGGCTCCCGCCCTGTGGAACATCTTGCCTCCCGAGGTCTGGTGTGCCCCCTCCCTCGTGGCCTTCAGAAAAGGAGTTAAATCCTGGCTCTGCCAGAAGGCCTGGGGGCCGGATGGGGGCTCACCTGTGGAGATGGCTGGTGGGGTGAGGATTTTTTTAGGGCCAAATTATAGGAGGTTTTTAGGCCATTTTTATATATGTTTTTAAACTATTTATAGATTATGTCCATGTCTGGAGAGTCCTGTGTTTTTTCTTTTTTATTATTGTGAGCCGCCCAGAGTCACCCATTGGGGGAGATGGGCGGCATACAAATTTGAAAATAAATAAAATAAATAAAAAAACATGCCAGCCCCAAACCTGGGTTAATAATCCACAGTTCTCATGCTGAAATAATGTATCACTCATTTCATGGCTTAATGTGATGGCTGGTCCAACAACTGGGGCTGGCCCCAAGTCATTGCCTGGTTCCTACAACACAATGAACCACAATGTACCCAGCCCCCATTTTAACCTAGTGGCATGAGTTGTACCCATGCAGCCCCTGAGTGACCAGAAGTAGATGTCACCTGGTAGACTGAACTGCACGATGAGAGTCGGGGGTCAGGAATTCCTCTGAAGGCCCCGAATGGAAGGCTGGGCATCTTGCAAGGATGGCACACCCTGGAAAGTTACATCTCCTACAAGTATCTATATCACTTATCTTATGCAAATCTAGAGGCCTTGGTAGTTCGCTCATGCCCCACGTGGAACATCATTATGCCAGTTCCCTTCCTCTGAATTTTATGCTCTAAAACTCCAGGGATCTGGCAGAAGCTGGTATGTTGCTTACACAGTAAATATCAATCCTGTGATTGGACGTCAGGCTTGTTTCTTCCATAGCTAAGAACAGTCCAGAATTGCACCAGCCAGCCTCAGAATGGGCAGTTCTGCATGCCAAGGCAATGAGCCTTGGGTCCCAGGTTCTGTGTGATATGTGGGGGAACATCTCCCAGCTGAGAACTGGCATGATTATTTGTTGTTCGTATTGTAAACCGCCCAGAGTCACTTCCTCGTGAGATGGGCGGTGTCTAAATTCGAAATATTAATTAATTAATTAATTAATTAACATCTCCATCCTTTGCCTGTGTGCCTGCAGTTAATTCTCTGCATACAGCCTTATTCATGCAAAGAAACGGTGGTATTACTGTTGTTGTTGTTGTTGTTTATTATTCACAACGACGTGAAATCACAGCTGCCAATTCTTTAGCTGGTGTTGGCCTTCACTTGCATCGAGTTCTTCCCAAGAACGTAGGATGTCGTAAAGCAGTGTTTCTCAGCCTTGGTAACTTGAATAGGTGTGGACTTCAACTTCCAGAATTCCCCGTAATAAAAATAATATGAAAAAACACCCTCTGAAATAGAACCACTGCTCAACACGGTCCAAATATACAGCCAAGATATTACAATGGAGTTTGGACTGGACAAATGTGCCACCCTGACCATCAGCAGGGGAAAAATAGTGGAAACGGAAGGAATCAAGATGCCCTGTGGAAATCACATCAAGAGTCTGGATGAAGAAGTTCCCTACAAATACCTGGGCATCCTTTAGACTGACAACACCAAGCACACTGAAGTCAAGAAGAAGGTTAGTAGTGAATACATCATGAGAGTGCAGAAGATCTTAAAGTCCAAACTCAGTGGAGGAAATACCATCAAGGCAGTTGACACCTGGGCAATTCCGGTCATTAGATACACAGCTGGAATAGTGGACTGGACTCAAGCAGAACTAGAAGCCCTGGATAGGAAGACCAGAAAGGTAATGACAATGAATCATGCCCTTCATCCACGCAGCGACGTTGACAGACTCTGCTTACCAAGGAGCAAAGGTGGGCGTGGAATGTGGCAAGTACTCCAGGCAGCTGAAGAAGAGAAAAGGGCATTGGAAGAATATCTGAAGGGCAGCGAAGAAGATGCACTGAAGCTGGTACACCATGAAGGCTTGCTGAAGACCGAAGAGACCAAACTGGCCTACCAGAAACACCAAATGAAGAATAGAAAAGAGACAGGGCAAGGCAAAGGATTACAGGGCCAGTACAGAAAAAACTTAGCAGGCAAAGCAGATGACAACAAGACCTGGCAATGGCTAAGAGCAGGAAAGCTGAAGAAAGAGAGAGAGGGGCTAATTCTGGCTGCACAAGACCAACCTCAAGACCAAATGCATACAAAGCCAGAATCGAGGAGACAGCAACAGACAGAAAATGCCGCCTGGGCAAAGAAGCTGAAGAAACAGTGGATCGCCTAGTCAGCTGCTGCAAGATCACACAGACTGACTACAAACAACGGCATGACAAAGTAGCAACAGTGGTGCATTGGAAGATCTGCAAGAAATGCAAGAAATACCCATTGCCTGCAAGCAAGAACTGCTGGGGCCACAAAACAAAGTAATAGAAAACAAGTAATAGAAACAAGACAAATTAATCGAAAATGAAGATGCTCAAGTGCTTATGGACTTTAGAATTCAAACAGACCAGCACCTGCCACACAACAACCCAGATTGAACCACTGTGGATAAGAAAGACAAAAACGTCTGGATAGCGGATATTGCAATACCTGAAGACGGCAGAGGAGAAGAGAAGAGAAGAGAAGAGAAGAGAAGAGAAGAGAAGAGAAGAGAAGAGAAGAGAAGAGAAGAGAAGAGAAGAGAAGAGAAGAGAAGAGAAGAAAATCACAGAATATAAAGACCCGCAAATAGAAGGAGGACGACTGTGGCAAAAGGAAGCAAAGGTCGTGCCAAGCGTAACAGGCACCTTGGGTGCAATGCCAAAACATCTGGAGCACCGCCTGAAGACCCCCGGCATGGACAAAGCCACCCTCGGTCCATTGCAAACGGCGGCTTTCCTTGGAACAGCTTCCATCCTGCCCGATACCTTTCACACCCTCACACAACATCTGCCTGTCCCGGGTCCTTGGGAAGGACTCGATAGGGGGATAAAATGCCAAATCCAGCCTAAACGTCAGGCTGACTGTGAGACTAAGGCTAACGATGGTAACTCTTATTAGCCACGCCGTGCTGGTTCCCTTTAGTCTTAGAGTGAGAGCGCGAAGAGCTCCACCCCGCAGAGGACAGCTGCCGCTTTCCAAGACTTGCCACCCGCGTGTCCCACCCACCCAGGAGCTCCGCTACTCCTCCTCAGAAGCCTTCCTTGGGGGTCCCCTCTGGAAAAGGAGGGGCGTGGAAGCCCACCCTGACCAACGATGGTCTTTCCCGGAATTCTGTGGCACGGACACTCTGCAGCCCTCAGCTGCTCAGTCGGCGGCAGAAGCTTTGGGGCACCAGGTCAAGAAATGGCGCTCTGGGCAGAGGCTGGGCTGGAGAGTCTGCCCAGATGCCCGGCCAGTTGCTCTGCCTCTGTCTGCCGGGTAAGACCACAGGTTGCCTGGCGCATCGGTAGATACGCTCCTCTAGCCCATCCGTACTCTCTGGGCAGTCTACGCAGTTATCAAAAAACCACCGAAGGTTACTAATATAAAACATTTCTTTGGGAAAACGGAAGACCCAGAAATACACCATGGATGGGTAGCAGGGCGCAAATTAAATCCACTTCAAAGGCGAGGGGAAAGAGGCGGCGCTGACTCTCCCCTGCAGGAGAAGATGCCGAGGGAGGCACCCTCCCGGGCCCAGAGGAGTCCCGCACAGCAGCGCAGGAGCCGCCTCCCCTGGGGGACCGAGGCTGCTGCTGGTGGCCCCCAGCGCTCCTGACCCCAGGCCTCCCAGGGCACTGGGCAGGGGCTGGAGCGGAGGCGGGGTGGGAGGGGAGGGGAGGGTCTCAGGGTCTCTCCGCCCGCAGCCGGGCCAGCTGACCTTCCTCGGGCGCCTTGCAAACCGTCCCGCAGCCGTTGGAGCAGCACTGCAGTCGAAGTCATGGCTGCAGTTCTTCGGCCCCTCTTCCAGGCAGGGCCCCAGGGAGCCCCGCAGCAGCCAGGGACACGCCCCGGCTTCCCTGCAGCGCAGGAGGCAGCCTCAGGCCCGAGTGCCGCAGAGCTGGGAAAGGCGGCCCCTCTCTCTCGCCCCAGCGCCTGGGCTCCCCCTCCCCCCACCTGCTTGCCCCCCTCCTCTCTGCGCCCTGAAGGTGTCTTTCAACCAGCGTTTCTCAGCCTCTGACTGGCTGGGGATCTGGGGGTTGAAGCCCACGCCTCTTCAAGTTCCCGAGGCTGAGAAACGCTGGTTTAACCATAAAGCCGGTGAGGATCTGCAGTTCTCAGCCGTGCTGGCGGCGCGTCTGCCTATGAAGGCCACCTGGCGGGAGACGGGCGGGCTTCCTGGGGCAGCTGGCGGCCGCTGAGAGAGCAGGCTGCCAGACCGGACGGGCCGGGGCCGATCCAGCAGGACCCAGCCTTGCGTCCTTCCGAACGCCCTTCGAGAGAGCGAGGACCGAAGCAGCCGTGGGAAGGCTGTGGGAGAGCAGGGCCCTCGCCGGGCCTCTTCGCCCGCACTGCCTTAGGTCTGGGCAAGGGGCCCCGGGAGGCACGGGCAGAGCCAGGACCCACCTGGAAGAGGCCCTTGGCACCGGAAGCCGCAGGCCGTGGGGCGGCACTTCTCCGTCCTTGCGCAATCCGCGTCGTCCCTGCAGAGATCCCGGCATTTTGGCGCAGCTGGGTCTGTGCAAGCACCGGGTGCTCCTGGGGACAGAGAGAGGCTCCCACTGCGCGGTTCCGGGCTCTGCGGCGGGCTCGATGTGCCCTGTGTGTGTGCCCAGTCTGGCTTTCAAGGCCCCAAAGCTGGGCTGGCTGCAGCCCCTCTGCCTCCCTGCCCAGAAACGCCTCCCGCCGCGGTATTCAGCAGCCCCTGGCACCTGGGGCAAAGCGCCCGCCTGCTCGGAGTGCGGGCGCTATTTGTGAGCAACCGGGACGTGTGGCACATGGGGAACCCAAGCATGGGTAACCAGGTTGTGCCCCCGGCACAAAAGAGGGATTTGGCTTGGACCAGCGAGATGCAGGACCAGAAAGGAAGAGAAGAGGACAACACTCTTGGCCTGCAAAATGGGACGCTTGCCTGGACACAGGCCAGCAATGTGTGTGTTTTTAGAGGTCTGATGCTCTTTATACCCGAGGAATAGCGTAGGAAAGGGAGCAAATCAGACGAGGTGTAATGCGCCCAACAAGTCAGTTCGAGACTCAAGTAGCGGTATTCCTACAACATGCCAAGCTTGGTCATTATTAATTCTGGTTTGGGGTTTTTTGTTGTTGTGTTTGTAGCTTAGAAGTGCAACTCTGTTTAGTTTAGGGTTCACTGTATTATGCAGCCTCAGAAAACGAGTTAATTCCATCACCAAGTTCAGCAGGTTGTGCGAAGGGAACCAGAAAAGTTCAACCGGTCTGTCCTCCCTGGGATCAAGAGGCGCGAAGCCTTTACGGTCACGGAAGGCGCACGGCTAAATGGGGCGTTCTAGTCCCGACTCAGGCACGGGAGCCAGCTGGGCGGCCTTGGGCCAGTCGCCCTCTCTCGGCCCCGCGGAAACAGCACGGACTGACCCACGGAGTCCCCAGGAGTCCCGGCTGACGCCCAGGCACACACGGATAAAAAGAGGCTCCAGGGTTGGATGTTTCCCACAGCATCTGCTGAAAAATGCCCCGCTCGCTACGGACGAGGCCCTGCCTGCTTTCCACAGACCGGCAGCCCAACCTGGGTCTAGAGCAGCGTTTCTCAGACTTGGCCGCTTTAGGGCGTGCGGAGTTAAAAGGGCCGAGGTTGAGAGACACGGGTCTAGATGGGGTCACGGAGGAGATAAAGGGGACCCCTGCATGTCTAGGAAGACTTAAGGCTCCGGATCAGGAGGCAGACGCCCAATGGGGCAGAGAGCGCCGTGGCCTCGGGCACAGAAACTGGTGTGCGAGGCCAGGGTTCCCCAAGGCCAATTACAGCCTGGCTGGGTTTCCTTAAGGAGAAGCAGAAGGATCGAAAATGAATCAGTCAGCCAGGCTCTTGGCGGGAGACCAACCATGTTCAGGTGCCGCAAGAGCCTGGGCGGGAGCGCTTTCTGTGGGCAAGGCTGCTCCGCACCCGACAGCCCCACCCCTGCCCGATCTCCTGCCCACGCGGCAGGGCCGGGGAAGGGGCAGGGTTAGGGCTCTCCATTTCCTCGCCCTGCACTTCGGTGCAGCTGGGAGGGGGGCCTGGAGGCCACCTCGGCGCACGGCGCGATCTGCAGGTGCCGCAGACCCGCTGCGGCTGCTTCCGTCGGGGTCCCTCCCCTCCCGCCAGTGGCTGCGTGGCTGGGAGTGAGAGAGGTGCCCCGCGGGACCCACTCTGGGGGCCACCAGAGGGCCGCTACGCTCCCCTGGAGCAAAGGAGGGCTCACTTGGACCAGCGGAGACGTTTGTGGCTCCGAGAGCCCAAAATTGCTGCCACGAAGCAAGTCCCCACGCTGGGTCCAGTCGGTCAAAAACACCCACACTTGTGAACAATGTTGCCCGCTCCCTCCGGCCTCCCAGGATGCCCTCCAACCGCCAGAGCATCCCTCCTTTCCGTTCTGGCAGAGACCTGCCCAGCCTCCCCCCAGCCAGCTTTCGTTTGCAAAGACTGGGGAGGATGTGGGGCAGAGAGCTTCTCGGCAAGGAAGAGGGTCCAGCGGCCTCTCTTTTTCTATTTCTTTCTTTCTCCTTTGAACCCAGGTGGGGCTGTTGCCCCCCAGGCCCGAAGGTCATGGGGGGGTCAGAATTTCCCCCAGGCGGAGGGGAGTGAGCCCCCCCCGAGGAAGGCTGCCACCAGACGTTCCCTCCTGCAAGAGGGGCCGAGGGGCGGCTACCTGCTCTGGGTCGCACGCACAGGCCGGTGAAGCATCACTTCTGGCCTGGGGGGGCAGCTCCTGTTGTCCTCGCAGCGGTTCGGGCAGGGGTCCCCAGTGGGCAGCACCCTCCTCCTCGGGCACGGGCCTGGGTGGGCTGCGGCAGACACAGGAAGACGCCGGGCTGAGCCGAGGCGAGCCTTCCCGGGCCCTGGGGCTGTGGGCAGGCACGTCTGCCCCACAGCGCTTCAGCCTTGAGCCTGGCCGGGCAGCAGCTGCCAGGAAGGCCCCTGCTGGCCGGTCCCCAACTTGCCCGCAGGCTGCACACCAATGCCTGGGGTGCAGCAGAGAGCCAGGGGAACAGCTTTGCCTCTGCCCTCGGCCCCGGGAACGGCTGGGCTGGCTCGGCGGCTGGCGGAGAGACCGAGCCCCCAAAAGGCCCAGAGTAGTAGCCGGGCACCTGTGGCTGTGACCCCCTGCCAGGGGGTCCCCAGGGTATGGCCAGAGCAGCCACAACGGTGGGACCAGACTTTGTGCAATGTATGTAAGGAACAGGCAGCGCACCATCGGGACCACCTGCTGGCCCGCTGCCCCTCCCTCTCTCTCGGGGTCGCAAGGGGAGCATAGCCGTGGGTACGGCCCGACGGCTGCTCTGTCCTCACAACCAGTTCCTACACAGCCTTGAAGTGGGGCTGGCAAGGGGCACTGTGCCCCTCGTTGGGGGCTGAGCCAAGGGGCAGCTGCCCCCCCCTTCAGGCCCCCTACCAAGCACAGGCTGCGTGCAGATCCTCATCCGGCCCAGGGTGCAGCACTTCTCACTCCCTGGGCAGGAGGCGTCCGAGAGACAGTATCACTTGGGGGGCGGTGGCTCCTGGGCTCTCCCCATGTGGCACCGGTCAGCTTTCCCTGGGACTGACCCCGCAGACCAGAAGGTGCCTTGGGTCATTTCCATGGCAGCTGTGAAGAGGAGGTGGAAGTGGTCAGGACAGATGGGCATCTTCGTGGGGGCGCCCAGGCTGGGGGGGACTTCCTTGTGGCCCTCATTGGAGACCATCCAGGGGGCTGAGGACCCGTCCTGTCCCCTCCTCTGCTGTATGGGCCCCCCAGAAGAAGCCTCCCCGGTCCTTCTCCGAAGGCTTCTGATGGCACTGGAGTATCAAAGACTGGAGTGCCCAAAGACCACCCGCCTGTGTGCCCCTGCCCCCCTCTTTTCTTCCACCTTGGGGCCCTCTTGACTTGCTGCTACCGGTTCTGCCATGCCAGAGGAAGAACCCGGGACTTGGACGGGGAGTGCCACAGCCAGGAACTCCTTCGGCGAGGCTGCTAGTCCCTGGGCACTGCAACCAGGCTCAGAGCCCCGATAGGTGCGGTGCCCAGGAGAGGGCATTCAGGGCCCCTGGTTAGAGCAGGGAACATGAGCACCTCCCCCCTTCTGGGGCTCATTTCCAGTGGGGCAGCTGAGGAGGCGCCCACTTACCTCCCCTCCCTCGTCCAGCCACGGACGCGATCAGCCCCAAGAGGAGCCAGGAGGCCTGGGGCTTCATAGTGCTGCTCAGGAGGGGCCTGGAGGAAGCCAAGCTGGCCCCCTTGCCCTATATAGCTGGCCTCACCAAGAGGGTGGAGCCGGCTCCCCCAACCCTCAATTCTCTCCAGCAGCCGGTGCCGAGGAGTTTCCCATCCAGGCGAGTCGTGCCAGCATTGAAACGCTGCCCTCCTCCAGGTTTCACTGGCATCTCCCGGGCCAGAAGTGATTGATTGGCACTTTCATCTGGATGGGAGCAGAGCCACCAGGCCAAAGCGTTGGAAGCGGGGGGGGGGGGCGGTGTGACTCCCGCTCTCCTGGCTATCGGGCCGCTGAGCTGATTCCAGCGGGCAGGCTTCCTCCCGAGGGCTGCTCCCTTCTGTGGAGGGGCCTGGGCAGCCGGGCTGGAGTCGCCCAAGGCTTCTGTGCAACCCCCACAGCCGCGGGGCTCAGTGGGGCCAGAACACCATTGGCTGGCTGCAGAGACATTCGGAGAGCAGATTCTCCTCCGGACTAGTGAGAAGGGCCTCAGTTTCCCCCGGGCTGCAGTGTCCTGGCTGCTGGACATTGGCAGAAAGTCTACAGCCCCGATTCCTGTCATATGTAGCAGTCGGGCTAAGACTCTCCTAAGAGCTCCCATGTTTGTCCTCTCCTCCCTGCACCGCATCTGTGGATGCTGGAATCCCTTTTCACAATATTTTGGGGGGACCCTGAATTGTCCAGTTTCTTCTTCCGGCTTAGAAGGAAGTCCCCAGAGGCTTGGGGTAGATGGTGAGGCTTGACCATCACCATCCAGGTTGATATATCCTGTTGACCTCAAACGGAGGAAAAGCCCAGCATTGCAACGGTGGCCAAAGTTCATGTCTCACCACCCCTCCCGACCTGGAAGAGGGATCTGCACGTTGCAAGTGCCTGTTTAGAAAGGTGGGGTTAACTTTGCCCGCAGGCAGGAACCAGGAACGTGAGGATTCAGCTCCTCTTGGGCTCAACTTGAGAGCTATGATTTGCCCCCCCTCAAAATCGGTCGGCGTTTGGGTGGGGATCACTTTCAAACCCTGTCCCTAATATTGCAAGAGCCTCCTGAGCCACAGCTATGACAATGACAAAGGCGCGTGACCCTTCCGATGCCTTCAGCCAGGGCACCCTTTGTAATTCCGATGTGCCAACCGATGTTGCAATGCAATGGACGTGGATCCAGGAAGGAGCAGTAGCTGGAGGGCTCGCCAGCTCTGCCCTGGGCGAAGCCTGATTGCAAACTCGGTGGGCCTCTGCCAGTAAAGATGATGGTTCTCTGCCCCACCTAGGGAGGGAAAACCCACGGTCGTTTGGTTGAGAAAGACATCCCCACGCCTTCCCATATCACGCAATGGCCCTTCTCACTTCCTCAAAGCAGGACTTAAATGTCCCTCCAGCTGCAGCCTCGCATTCCCGCCGGAGCAGCGCCATGAAGGCTGTGCGTGGCCTCCTCCTTCTGGGTCTCCTCGCCCTCCTGGCTGAGCTGCCCCTTTCGGTGGGGCAAAACAGTAAGGGGGATTCACTTTGCAAATCGCCCAGCCCCATTAAGGAAGAGCCGGCCCAGAGATCTGCAAATGAAATGAAACAAAGGGGAGGGGAGGGGAGGGGAGGGGGTTCCGTTACATTCTGTTGTCCTCCCGGTGCCTCGAGGGCCCTTGCGGGGCAGGACGGCAGGTTCGCAGCTAAGAAAGAATGAGAAGGGCCCAAGAGAAGGGCCCGTGCCCAGCCCCTGCCCCGAGCCCCTCCCTGTACTCCAGCCAAGCCGGGTGCCAAACAGTTGCCAGCGTTCCTCCTCATCCCAATCCAGGTGGCTGAAGTCTCCCACTTCTTCCACGTCTCTCCTCCCTGAAGGTTCTGCACTTGGCTGAGGAGAGCATTATCCGGATCCCCTGCCTGGATCAGAGGCCCATAGCACTGCCCCACAACCAGACCTATCGTGCTTCCCCTTCCTTCTGTTCTGACTTAAACGCTCTCCGCAGGGCCCCTATACTCAAATGCTCCCTTTAATCTGGGCAAGGCCCTTGTCGCCATTTCTTTCACACATGCTTCTCCTTCCCTTTTGTCAGGCCTGTTCCTGTTTCGTTTTATTTACTTTCCAGTTTTATTTACTTTCCAGTTCATCCCAATGTAAGGACAACTTTTTCTGCTTGAGCTTGTCAGTCAAGGAAAAAACTCCTTTCTCTTATACAGCTTAGGATCTCTTTACATACAATTATGCCTGTATCATTAATCTTCAATCTACTATTAAAATGTTGCTGTAACACTTGGTCTCTCATCTTCTTCCTGACAAAGTGCACAGGAATATCCCTTGGTATCTCTCTCAGTTTTGCAAATTGTGTGTTGATTGCAAATACGTTATCTACCTCAGCTTCCATATCATACTCATCCCATTCCAGAAGGTTGTTTAAGGTTGAACATTTTCTCTAATGTTTTCACCAGGATCCTCTGGAACTGCTCTGAATCTCAAGCAGAATTCTTTTTCTCTCAGTTCAATTGTCTAAATCCTTTTCCATCGCTCTGTAAGATTTCCACTCTATCATTAATTTGTTTTACGTCTCCAATCAATTGCCCTACAGGTTCTTCAGTTTTTAAAACTTCTTTCATTTCCACTTTCATCTTTACAAATCTTTCTTCCATTCTCCCTTCAGATGCAGCCAGGTCACTTTTAACAGATTCAGATACGTTCTTCCCCATCTCTTCAAATATTTTCTGTAATATCTCTGGAGTAATCTGCTTTTCAGTGGGTTGCTCTAAGATCCTCATCTCCCTTCACCCAATTTTGCTGCTTTCCTCGCCATTCTTTTATTGGTAATCCAAAAGTCAAAGTGAATCAATTACAAAGGTGACAGTATACCACAAGCCTGTCTCTTTTTTCCCCTCTTATTTCTCTGATTAGTCTTCTTGTGTTTGAAGGTGGGGACATTTCCTCTTCTCCGCTTCGGTCTAACACTTCACCCTTAGCATCGGCTGCCAGGGCTCTCCCACCCCCACAGTATGTACTGCCATGCCTTCCATGGTCTCCACGTGGAGCACGTGCTGCGGTCTGTTGAAGGAGAGAGGATTGCACGGAGAGACACTCTTGCCCCTTCTTCTGTAGTCCCACTTTGTCCAGGAGGACCTCAGGTTTGGCAGGCGGGGGGAGCTCAGATCCTAGGGGTGGACATACAACATGCAAGAATCCCAGAGCTGAGCACAAGGGTGGGGAAGCATGTTAGAGATTTGCATGCCAGCTACTCTAAGAAGAGATGGACTACACTGGACTCCCTTCCAAGCCAACAAACCCTCTTTTCACAACAGAAAGATGTCTCCTCCCTCCTGACCAGGGACCATGCAGAGGCTACTTCCCTCGCTTTTTCTACAACCGAGGTTCTCACATGTGCGAGGTGTTCATTTATGGTGGCTGTGGGGGAAACGCCAACAATTTTGAGACTTTAGAGGAATGCCGTTTCACCTGTCAAGGTAAAGGGGGCGGCGGCTCTGGCGGTGGGTTGGCACTGGCAAGGAAGTCCAAGTTGGAGGAAAAGAGGGAGCAGCCTCAGACCCAAAGATCAGTGGAATGAAGTTTTGCCGAGGAAAGGCCAATCTAGACCCAACCTTGGGCAAAATTCTGCCAAGTGGGAGAGAAGCGCCATTCCGGCTCCCTTGTCTTCTGCCGGTCCTCCCAGGTGGACGTTGAGTGGTGCGTGCAAAGACAGCAGCAGAAAAATAACGAAGTGCCCATTACAGCTTGTACAGGATAGATTCAAACAGCCATCACTGTTTGTTTTTTTTTTTTTAATATTTTTTTATTTTTACAACAAACACAAAACATACATGGACAAACAAAACCATAAAAAGGCATAAAAAAAAGAACATCTTCCGTTTTATAGCGTGTGTCAACCAGTTACCAACTCGTTGGTGCCCCTTTCATAATCTTAAATTCTCATATCATCTATTCAAAATATACTTGTATACTTATCAATTAACAATTATTAATCATTCATAGCTAATCTATAAAATCATTTATTACAAGAAATTTTAAGTTTCAATAGGATTAGTAATACATTTCCATCTATCGATTATATGTGTATATATATAATAATTAATATCAAATTTCTATTATAAAGTTTCCTAATCCATTACATTACTATATTTTCTCATCCAATCATTAATAAAAACAAGTTACTTATCTTCTTACTCTAATTTCAAATCTCAGTTTAACTCATCTCTGCACATTTCATAATTTTCAATAACTTCCTCCTGCATAAGTAATTTTTAATTTTTCCAATTCTTAAAAGTTACAGTTCTAACCAGTATCAGTTACAATATCAGTTACAGTTCTAACCGGGTTACAGTTCTAACCAGATTCTTCACTACATGTTTCAACAAAAATATCTCTAGTTTAAAATCTATATGTTACTATATTCAACCATATGTAAATGTCTAATCTCTTAAAATATTTAGAATCAAATACAATTTTTAACTATATATCTCAGATTTATACTTTATTCCAGCGCTTGCATAATTTTGAGTTCACCCTTTTCATTCAATATCCCAAAGTATCTAGCTGTTTATTCCTTTTTCTATATTATTGGATAAGAGAAAATAATAATAAATGTCCTTTCAAACATTCTGCTTTTTGAAGCTTCTGTCAGTTCCATCATTGTTGTATTCCCCTCGTTTTTTCTTTAAACATCTGAAGTAGTTTCTTTCAATATTGTTTTACTTCTTCTTTTTGTGCATTCTTTTAGTACGATTTTCCATTATAATCTTGTATAATCTTTTTCTCACCCTCAGTGCCAAGAACAAGTCTGTCCCTCTTCATTTATCAGTTAATTAACCACAATAATTCTGTTTAATGTTTCTGATTTCTTGTACTATTTCTTCCTTTTCCATTGATCCCGTTTTATGTTTAATTAAGTCCATTTTAGCTTTAGAATCTTTTTTTCTTTTCTTTTTTTGCGGGAATTTCTGCAGCTCTTCTTCCAGTTTTTTATAGTCATCCTCAATAGTTTAGAGATCTTTTTCTGCATTGTGTTTCTCGTATAGTTTATTATCTTGATAAACCTTCATTGAGTCAAAGGATTCTTTATCTTTGTTCTTGCCAAAAATAAGAAAAAAAAAAAAAAAAGCAGGAGGAGAAAAAAAAAAAAGAAGAGGAGGGAAAAGACTAAGTCTCTTTAAAAAAAAATCCAACTGAGGGGGGAGTGAAAAGCAAAGCAGAGCTTCTAGCAGAAAGAAGAGCTACTGCCACTAATCAGGGCTCTTGTGACTAGCTCAAACTTTCCATCTTGATATTTTCAAAATCGCTTTCAACTCCACTTTCTTGTTTATAGTTACGGATGGCACCTGTATAAACATGCACATCCCACTATCTTTTTAGAAAGCACAGGGTCCTTGAGCATGCGTCACAATAGAAGAAAAAAAGCACTATGTCGAGCCTCTAGATGGCAGTGCAACTTTCTTTCATTTACTTTCTCTTAACTCCACTTTCCCCATTTCAAAATCAAAAAGTATAAATTTCTTACAACAATAAAGAAATCTTAGTCGAAAAAAAGGCTTAAAATAAAAAGTTATTGAGTATTAAAAAGAAAAAGCCAATCCAGTTAAAAATATATTTTTTTAAGAGAAAAACATCTTGCCAAATCCACTAAAAAGGGAAAGTTAAAAAGAAAAAAAAAAATTCCCCCCTTTTTTTATAAGGCTCGATCTCGCCGCTTAATCCACTTTTCTTCACTTTTAAAAATCTCTTTAAGTTACTTAAGGTGTTCTCTAAGAATAGTTAAATAGTAAAAGTCCATCTCACCCAGTTGACACCCTTCTCTTCCTTCTTCCTTTGGAGCTGCCCTGGCTTTCGCAGCCATTTTGGCTGGCTCTCCTCCGCTGGCTTCAAGAGCTTCTCCCCGGATCAATCTGGGACTTGCGGCGTCCCTGAGATCCGCGGGACGTGCCCTTTGCGATCGCCATCTCTACGGGACGGCTTAGGTCCATCGGGACCGTCCGGGGGAGGAGATATCGGCTGCCATCCTGGGAGCCCAGGATCGCCCGCCGTATCGCCGCGACGCCAGCTCCGCCCTGTCCAAACAGCCATCACTGTTATACAGCGGTTTATTGCATGGAAACAAACCATGGTTTCCTTCAGGGATGTTTGGATGTCACCACAAGCCACACAAAGGTAAAAGATGGCTTATTGCTGTAGGAGGTGCAAGCGGTGTTCCTCCCCTCTAAAATAGAAGGCCTTGTGCCCTCTCAGTGGAGAACCGCCTTTCCCATTAGATCTTCTCTGTTCCGTTCTGCTCCCGGTGCCTCAAGGGCCCTTGCGGGGCAGGATGGCAAGTTCGCAGCTAAGAAAGAATGAGAAGGGCCCAAGAGAAGGGCCCATGCCCAGCCCCTGCCCCAAGCCCCTCCCTGTTCTCCAGCCAAGACGGGTGCCAACCAGTTGCCAGCATTCCTCCTCATCTCAGTCCAGGTGGCTGAAGTCTCCCACTTGTTCCACGTCCTCCTCCCTGTTCTTGGCTGAGGAGAGCATTATCCGGATCCCCTGCTGGCTCAGAGACCCACAGCGCTGCCCCACAACCACACCTTTCGTGCTTCCCCTTCCTTCTGTTCTGACTGAGGTGCTCTCCTCAGGGCCCTATACTCAGACTCTCTCTTCAATCTGGGCACGGCCCTTGTCCCATTTCTTTCATACTGGCTCTCCTTCCCTTTTGTCGGCCCATTCCTCTTGAAGAAGTCATGGGGTTGTTGGAAGAGACCGCAAGGGTCATCTGCTCCGACCATCTGCAGGGTCAGGAAAAGCAGTTCAACTCACCAGCTGAGAGGTGACTGTTGAGCCTCTCCATAGCAAACAACAGCCTCTGCAGGAGAAGAGTTCCTGATCACCTTCCCTTGGGGACCCTCTAATGTTCCTAAGTGCTCATCAGGGGTCTCAACTCAGTTGTCTTCTCTCCAGAATGGCCACTCCAAGCTCTCAGCCTGGCCTCACAAGCCATGTCCGGAAGGCCCTGGGTCATCTCTGTTGTCTTCTCTGTCCCAACCTTTGAATGTCTTCCTGGAGTGTGGTGCCCAGAGTCACGCACGGTACTGCTTGAGACTCAGCTACCTTTGATTCCCTTTTCAAGGGCCCTCTTGACCTTTTAGACTTTCTTCCCATGGACTCGTCTTAATTATTTCTCTGGGTTTGCTAAAATTGGCCTTTTAACAATCTGTCGTTCAAATAGGACTGGTTTTTGCACTCAGGGTGTCGCCCCTTGATCTCCAATCAGTTCCTCCCTGTTAGGATGTGCTCATTACACTCGGGGCCCACTCCGCCCAGTTCTGCTCCCAGTACTTGGCATTCAGTTTCCAGCCCTCTGGGACCATTTCCCAGCTCTCAGGAAGAAGAGCCCCTCTGTGTTTGCAGGAGCGCCCCAAATTGATCCTAAATTGAGATAAGCACACCTTTGACATCTTTAACCCTGCCTGGGTGACAGTCCCCCGGTAAGAGCTGGAGCACACGCCGGGGGCTCTCCTGGCGCCTCGGCAGCCTCGGCCAGGAGGGCCTTTGCACACATTTACTTATTTTATTTATTTATTTCTATTTCACACTTGGACACCGCCCGTCACATACCTTGACTGATGAATGCCAGTTTTATCGGGCTTCAATTTGTTTAGTTGGTCTTATTTTGTTTAAAATGGCTTTTTGTCCTGACTATATTGTGTTTGTATTCCTGTTTGCCGCCCAGAATTCCTTCTGGTGGACGGGCAGCCATATAAGTTTGTTTAGTAAACCAATTACACAAAGAAACTGGGAGGGCCGTGGATCTAAGAGAAGGGGGCCACACGTACGGCCCCGTACGGACGGCCCCGGCCCCGCTGGGCTGCAGGAAGGCGGCGAAGACCTGGCTTTTCGCCCAGGCACCGGGACCGGGGTGTTGATGCAGACGGAGGGGATGGTTGCTGGATGGGTGTAAGCTGTTACTGGGCCCTCCATGCAGTTTATTGTTTTAAGTGGTTGCTTTGAAGGTACTGTATTTTGCTTGCCAGCCAGAGCTCCTTCTGGGAGATGGGCAGGGATATAAATTTTGGTTTACCCACATGCGTGTCTCGGAGGACATTTCCTAACAGCTGCTTACCATCCCCGTCCTTCTGGAGAGGTGACCAGGCAGCGGTTGGTGGCTTTGGACTTTATTTACAGGTAGTCCTCACTTAACGTCAGTAACTGGGACTGGCAACTCCATCGCTAAGCGATGCGGTTGTAAAGTGTGACGTCACGTGACTGTGCCGACTTACGATGGCAGTTGTGGCATTTCTAGTTGCTGTTGTTGGGCGAACCCCACGCGGGCACAGCGTCCCGCAGCCACACGGTCGCCATTTGCAACCTCCTGCCGGCTTCCCCATTGACTGCTTTTTGGGAGCTGTCAGGGAAGGTCAGAAATGCTGGTTGCCAAGTGCCCGAATCCCAGTTGCATGACTGCAGGGACGCTGCGACAGCCGCAGGTACAAGGAACAGTTATAAGTCTCCTCGTTCAGGGCTGTCGTAACTTCAAACGGTCGTTGCTGAATGAGGACTCCCTGTATTTATACAATCATTCTTACTACAGTTGCATTGGTAACTAACTTCAAGAGGATTGTTAGCATGACTCTGGATCAGTCACTGGATGTTAAAGATGCACGTGTTCTTCTTGGCTATCCGGAATCGACCGAGAATTCAAGAATTGTGGGTTGCTCAGCCGTGGGGGCTGGCTAGAAGAATTCTTACGCCAGACTAAAAGGAGAAACACTCATGTATTGATCCCTTAATACTTTTTTGTTTCATTAGTTCAGCATAATAAGCTAACATAAAACAAAACAAAACCGCACTGGACCACAAACCGCTGGGATGTTCTGTTTTGCAGAAAAGCCTGGGGCGTGTCCCCGGCCACCTCCAGGTACGCCCACTCCTTGTGTAGAGTACTGTACAAGCGACTGGAAATGTCCTGGGAAGCAGAAGTGTTGCCGTTATGGTTGCATGAGGGCCTGCAAGGATCCCGTCTAAGGTAAGGACATTTGCACCTGTTTAACTCCTTGATCAAGCCATCTGCTCTGTCGGGGTTCTCAGATCCCACCATGGACGGGATCCAAGCAGATCAGGAGCGTGCAAAAGGCTTCTCCTGGGAGGAGTAGGCTTACCTGATCAAGCCATCGGGCAGCCCTTCCCAACATGCCGCCATCGGTCGGCAGCCACCGGCCTTGTGCTTTTTGCAGCTGTCTGGACCTTTCACCTCCTGCAGGCGTCTTTCCCTCTGGCTCCTAAGTGGTGGGGAAAGGGGGCGCTCAGGCAACATTAGCATTATTTATTCTTTATTCAAAACCTTTAACCTCTCCGGGAGGTTAAAAGGGTGGGGGTCTGTCAGATCTCGGGGGGAGGGTGTTCCATAGGGCAGAGGCTGCAACGGAAAAGGGAAGGGCCCTGGAGCATGCCCACCCTACCCGCTCTGGTGGGATGGGCAGAAACCGCCAGGGAGATCCAGCCCCGCAGACATGGAGATCCATGGCTTGATTAGGTGGGCAAACCTCAAACCCTGGTTTCTGACTCTCAGAGAGGGTCTCTATCCCACTCAGTGATGGTCCGCATTTGGACACAGCCTTGCATGTGCTCGAAGGAGCCATCTTTTGAATTCTCCCTTCTTGAAAGAGAAGCTCCGGGGCTGATCTAGGGGTCCAGCTAGTACTTGGGCAGCGCAGAAGACAGTGCTGGACAGAACCGCATACCTGACTCTGTTTCTCTTCCCAGGACCCTCTCCGTGGAGACTGGGCCTCTCCTAATTGTGTCTCGTGCACCAATTTGACTCAAAGGCCTTCCTTTCTCCCCGCAGCCACCATGGAGACCCTCCCCACAAAGCACACACCGGGTGCATTCCTTCCTTGCTTGCAATAAAGGTATTGGGTCCTGGCTTCCCTCGCAGTCTCTGGTCTCTTCTTCTGCCCCTCTGGAGGCTTCCCCTCCCCACCTTGACACGTCTGCTCCCCACGTCAGAGAAAAGGGAGCCGTGAGGCAGGACAGGGTTCCCTAGTGTGACTTTCCAGAGAGAATGCGCAGGTAAAGGAGCCAGCGGTCGGGGCTGAGAAATCCCCTGAAACACCATCCCCGTGAAGGTCCTACTCCAGAGTAGGCCTGGGATAGGCACGGAGACTCTGCTGTCCTGCCATGGCTCAGCACGGGTGGCCTGGCTGGAGACAATGACGCAAATCAGACAAAGAGCTTTGCCTTTACTGAATGAAGCAGAGCATAAAAAAGAAACTGCAGGGAAAAAGCAGGAAAAGGAAACGGGATAGCAGGGAAAATACCAGGTCTGTGAGGGCTTCTCGTGCCTGAAACACGCGTATGTTCTACACGTGTGCCGTTGTAATCGCCCACCAAAGCCTCCTTTGCGTGCCACCGGTTCATCACTCACCAGCAGCCTCATCTCTCCGGCGCGGAGGGATGAATCTCTCAGCAGGGAGAAAAGCCTCCATTTCCATCCTCCGCCCTGAAAACGACAGAGGAGCAGAATATGGGCGTTGGGGAGCGTTAAGGGCTGCAGGGACCCCTCCCCAGAACGCGCAATTTAGGTCCTCGTAGAAGCAGTTCCAACGAAACCGTCTTCTCCCCGCATCGCCCGCAGCCCGGCGACCCCCTCCCTCCTCCCCCTCGCGCAGCCACGGCGGGCGCATTCTTCCTTTTCGGTCTCTTGCGCGCTCAGCCGAGGCAGGCTTGGGGGGGGGATTCCACTTCACGGCCATGGGCACTCAGGCTCCCGGGTCGCCCACCGCTGGAGCACGGCCACAAAGCGTCACGGGAGGGATCTCTGCAGCAAAGGGAAAATGGGGCGCCTCCCTTCCGCCTCCCAAGGGCCAGGCTGCTGTGGCCCCGGGGAGCATCCGTGGGTCCGCCTGGCCAGGGATCTCGGCCTCCTCCTCTCCTGGGAGCAGCAGCCACAGGTGGGGCCCTGCAGAGCCACCCCAATGCGACGTATGCTCCAGTGCGGGCTTCCCCTTCTCGCTTGCACACTTGCTGCTGAGGGACTCCAGGCCCTTGTCCCAGAAAGCTCGGTCCTTTACCCGGCGTGCAAGCCCAATGAATCACACCAGGTAGGTGGGAAGGAATAAAGCTTTATGTGCAAATAAAAGGTGGCCAGTAGTAAGTTCCCGATGGGCGCACCGCTGCTTGGGGTGGACCCTCTTTTACACAATTCTGAGCAACGCACAGACTATAACCCAGTCGAAAACCATCTGTTCGGTCCAGCTGAGGGGGGACCAATCAGCAGGAAGTAACATGGTTCATCCGAGATATTTTATTTCACCAAACATTCCCGAGTAACTTGGCACCGGGGTCCCATCCATCACCTGAACTGACCAGCCTCCCTAGACAGAGGGGCAGATGGTCCCGGTTTCATCTACAGCTGCCACGTCTATCGAACAAGAGGCCACCCAGCGGTCAAGGCAGTAGCAGTGGGGGCAAAACACCATAACTGTGCTAAATAGCAAGCAATCCCTGGATTAAAATGGTTTATCAATCTAAGTGAATAGAAAAGATAAAACATGGTTAAAATTGGCTGCCTATCCACGTGTCTCTCAAGGCCAGGCCAGAGGGAGACCCTTCCTTGGGGTCAAGTGGCTTCCCCCTGTTAGAAGGTTGGGACATGTAGACATTTTTATATATTAAGACATTTAGAGGTTTAAACATTTATCTTTATATATTGTATAACATGAAGTAAAAGCAGGCCCAGCAAAATGCCAACATTCCCTTTCCTGTATGTATGGTTGAGCTCACTTTAGATTATCAAAAGGTTGCATTCTTGAGGATGTGACCCTCAACACTTCTCAATATCTCAAGGATGCGTTAACTTCCCTCATGGATTGTCTCTTCCTGACTGGAAAGATGGCAATTCATGTAAACAGATAAACTGTCTTGACCTGAGAGTCTCTTCTTGTTCAGATGACCCCTCACAAAGAAAGATAAGCGGTCCTGACCTTGTTTCTTAGGGACGTAAATCAGGACAGCGCCTGGTGGACAATCAGAGTGATAACGGATAGTTTACATATGGCTGCTAACACTCAAGGTGATAGAAATTAGTTTACATACAGAAAGGAAGAACCTTATTCAGCACCAGAGAGAGGGGTCCTTGGTAAGGGAGGAGTATGGATCAAGGTAATTGGCTTTGATTGGATCAGAAAGTCATGACATCTTAACGTAGGTCTGAATGTAATGAAAGGTATATAATGTGCTGCATGGAGGGGGTCCGGCGCGGCCGCTCCCCTAACTGCTTGCTGTCATTGCTTCTGCTCTTGGGTGAAGAATAAATTTCCTAACTTCATGCAATTCGTCAGTGTCTTTACTCCGGGCTCAGAAACGGACCTGAAAAGATAAACCTTTCTTCCAACATTTGGCGATCCAGATGGGACTGGGCTAACCTGATGGGCTGGGTCCCGGGAGGATAACACGCCCTGCTGGCACCGGGCCATTTGCCCAGAGGGTTTGTGGTTTTCCTGCGGGGTTGCCCTGAAGGTAGTAAAGGGAGCTTTGGTTTTGTGCCAACCGATTGCATGAATTTAGGACAAGGTCACAGTGGGTGAGTACCCAAACAAAATTTTTTCTTTTTATATATATATATAAGCCCAGCGTTTGTGTGTAATTTGTTGTGCCCCAGTGTTCGGTTGTGAGAGATTTGTGTGTTTCCCCAATTATTTCCCCGCTGTTGACCAGGGCTGTGTGTCTGTCTGCTCCAGCCGCACCTCTCTGGAAAACCCAGGTAGAAAGCAAGGGGGGCTGACAAGATCCGCGTGCCTCAACAGGCTGTGAGTGTGTGAGTGAGTGGCCATAAGCCGAACCTGGGGATGTGTGTTTGACCCCTTTTATAAAACCCGACTGCAGACCAAGGCTGTGTGTCAGACTGGTTCAAGACGCCCCCGGGCCTCTGCTAGCTCTTGTTGGGTGATGACCAGAGCAACCTGGATAGCAAGTGGGACCAGGGCGATCCGCATGCCCAGGCAGGTTGTGCTCGCATAAGTAGTTGAGGCTACGGTTGTGCTTGAATGAGTGGCTGATACCATAACTGGGCGATTACCGCTTGTGTGCTAGAAATTGCAAAATTTATAAGTGATCAGGAAGTTTGGAAGCGCGCAGAGGGTCGGTACTCTAATAGGGAGTCTCTGGGTGTTTGGACACACCCAAATCCGATGGGCACCGGTGCCACGCTTAGGGACACAAGAGGGTATGGGGAATACTCAGTCGACGGTACCCCCATCTTCCCCTTTGGGGAGGTTGCTACAGGCTTGGGATAAGGGGATTTTGCCCACCCAGCCAGGAATGAGGAAAAGACGTGCACCTGAACTATGTATGGAATGGACTCAGTATCTAGACACAAGCGGTAATGCAATTTGGCCTCCCATGGGTACATTCCACTGTGAGAAACTGAAGCTTCTTGAGCTCCAATTGAAACGGAATTGCCAGAGCACTTGTCTTATTGGCACTGTTGGAATGAACTTGCCGATTTACTCCCTCTTGCCAGCGCTCCAGACTCCGCTTGTTCGGAACAAGGGCACGAAGGCACTTTGCCTTCCGGCCAAGTGATGGCACCTCTGTTACTAAATCCAGTACCTCTACCTCCCACACCTGCTACAGATGGGCAACCGGCTACAGCTGGGCATATAGCGTTTCTAAGATATCACACTCCTTTTTCACCAACGGACTTGGCGGTGTGGCGCTCCGATACTCCTTCCTTCCAAAAAGACCCATTGGCTGTCATAAGACGCTTAGAGGCAGTCATTCGAAGTCACAACCCTTCATAGGCAGATATGATGGAGCTCCTTAATATGTTATTGACCAGGGATGAGGTCTTGAAATTGTTTGAAAAATGTGTAGAAATTGGCCGTCGTCCTGTTCTATCGGTTCCCAGGGAAGCGCCCCCCCCCCCGGGTCCCTTGGCCAATTCATGAGCCTACATGGGACTATAACAATACTGCCCATTGGACTGAGTATAACAGGGCTAAGGAGAACCTCATTGAGGCCCTTCGGGAAATGGGGAAGAAGCCTTTGAAATGGTCTGAATTTAATAACACAATTCAGAGACTTGACAAAACCCCGGACGCTTTCTGGGTCCGTTTATCTGAGGCAGGGGTCACTCACGCCCATTTGGATATTGAAAATGATGACAATAGGCTTCTCCGCTCTGCCTTTGTTGAGCAAGCAGCTGCTGACATTAAAAACCATTTCCAAACCATCGTCTCCAACTGGCAAAGTTTAGATGTTGCTGAGCTCCGTCGTATTGCCAATTTTGTTTTTGATCACCGTAAGCGAAAAGAGGAGGAGGAGAAAGATAAGCGGCGTCGTGCTGAGCGCCGTGAAGACCTAAAAATGTTTGCTACTTTTCAAACGGATCATCGCAGCCGACCACAATACGTGAGGCTCAGGTCTGGGATTCCACCGGCCCGTCCCCTCTGCTATTTCCGTCAGAAGGAGGGGCATTTCTCTCGTGAATGCAGGACCCGCCAGGCGGATGCCCGGCGAATGGAGGAACGGCGGGGGAGAAGCGGGAACCCCTTTCTTCCCCAGCAACAACCCATACCGTTTCCTCGTTCCCACACTCTGGCTCCACCTCCTCCCCTCCCTTCCCGGCCTCGCTCATATCCTGTTATTCCTTCCACAGATTCTCTGGCGCAGCCCGGATTTTCTCCGCAATGACGGGATCTTGGGGATGCCCAAGAACCGAAGCCCTTGAGTGCACTCGCCTTACCTCTTCGGTCCGGACCTGGGGGGGAACCCTTTCTGTCTCTGACTGTGGATGGCCAATAGTATCACTGCTTGGTTGATACCGGGGCCACGGCATACCTACTAACCCACCCTCCTTCTTCCTCCTCTGTTCTTTTTGATGTTTCTGACCATATTGTTGGGGTTGGGGGTAGGGTTATCCCCATGAATGTTACCGATCCTCTAAAGGTTGAAGTGGGTCCCCTTACTATTGAACATGCTTTTACCATTTGTTCTGAATCTCCTGTTTCCCTTTTTGGTCGCGATTTACTCTGTAAACTTGGGGCCACTATCAAATGCACTCCTAATGGGCTGATTTTGGACGTTCCCTTGACATACATGCATTGCCTTTTTTCCCTTTTCTCAGCTGACTCGGACCGCCATATGGTACCCCCGGACTTGCGCACCCTCCCAGATTCCTTATGGGGCTGGGAGTCTTCAGACATTGGCTTCCTGAAGAGTGTGGCTTCTGTTGTCATTCAGACTAGATCTGGACCACCACTGTGTCTGCCCCAATATAGTATTCCAACTGAAGCTATTGGACCCATTCAACTGCTTATTACCAGCTACCTTAGACAAGGGGTTTTGCGTCCTTGCACTTCCCCATGTAATACCCCCATTTTTCCTGTTCGTAAACCTAAGCTAGACTCTGCGGGGAACCCCATTTACTGCTTTGTACATGATCTCCGTGTTGTCAACTCATACGTTATTCCACGGGCACCAGTTGTCCCGAACCCCGCTACCATTATAACTATGATTCCTGCCACAGCCACGTGTTTTACTGTCATTGATTTGTGTGCTGCTTTCTTTTCCATTCCAGTGCACCCTGATTCGCAATTCCTTTTTGCCTCCACCTGGAACTCCACTCAGTATACTTGGACTCGGCTACCCCAGGGATATACGGAATCCCCTACCCTGTTTTCGCAAATTTTGAAAGCTGATTTAGCATCTATTGTTTTACCCTGCCGGTCCGTTCTTATCCAATATGTGGATGACTTACTGGTGGCATCGGACACGGTGGACTCTTGCCGTACGGATACCTATGCCCTCCTTGCGTCACTGGCAGACCGTGGCCATAAGGCATCGCCGACCAAACTTCAATATTTACAATCAGAAGTGAAATACTTGGGCTATATCATTGCCCCTGGTTCTCGCAGATTGGCCACTGAGCGTATCCAAGCTATTTTAAACATGAAACAGCCTGCAACTAAATGCCAGGTACGTGCTCTTCTTGGGGTGTTGGGGTTTTGTCGCCCCTGGATCCCTTCTTTTGGGGAACTGACCCGTCCTTTGATCCTCCTCACTGTGAAGGAGGCCCCCACATCCGTTATCTGGACTCCCGACCTGGACGCTTTATTGATCAAAATTAAGCGGACCGTTTCCTCTGCGCCAGCCCTGGGTCTTCCGGACTATTCTAAAGCTTTTTTCCTTTTCGTCCACGAGAATTGTGGGGTTGCTTCTGGTGTACTTTCTCAACTTTTGGGCCCGGCACATGGTCCGGTCGCCTATTATTCAGTCCAGCTGGATCCTGTTGCCCGCGGGGCGGTTCCCTGTCTGCGCGCTGTGGCTGCGGCTGTTGAGTTGGTAAAGCGCTCACGTGACTTGGTTTTGGGTCACCCTCTCGTTTTAAAGGTACCGCATGAGGTCGCTGCAATCCTCTTGAGGTCTCAAACACAGGCTTTCACTCATCAGCGCCTTGCCCGATATGAGGCTGAACTTTTTACCCCTAACCATATTTCTTTTGAAAGGTGCTCTACACTGAACCCTGCTACATTGTTACCTGAATCTGATGCTTCTTCACCCCTCCACGATTGCCTTCAGGTCATCCAGGACGCTGAAAACCCCCGGTCTGACCTCACTGACCAGCCCCTCCCGAACCCTGACTGCGAATATTTCACCGATGGCTCCTCCTTCCTCCACGAGGGCATCCGTGTCTCTGGAGCAGCAGTGGTTTCGTTGTATGACATTATCTGGGCCTCTCCGCTTTCCCCCTCCCATAGTGCCCAGGGTGCAGAACTTATTGCCCTTACCGAGGCTTGTCGGGCTGCTTGCACCCTTCGTGTCACTGTTTATACGGATTCGAGTTACGCATTTGGAGTATGTCATGCCACAGGGGCCCTGTGGAAACAGCGGGGCTTCCTTACTTCTTCTGGCTCCCCCATTGCTCATGCTGCGTTGGTGGCTTCGCTCTTGGAAGCCGTTATGCTCCCTAAAGCCCTCGCTGTGGTGCCCTGCTCGGCACATCAACGAGACAACTCCCTGATCACCAAGGGAAATGCTTTCGCAGATGCTGCAGCTAAATGGGCCGCCCTGCAGCCTCTTCCCCTTTCCGTTGCAGCGGCTGAGTTTCACCTTCAATCATCTGTTCCATACGATGATTTCATTGAAAGGGGGGAGGTGGAACAGTGGCAGGCAAAGTATGAAGCGACCTTTTCTGATGGGTTTTGGAGGGTGCCAGATGGCAGACCCTTAGCCCCCAGATGACTACTACGCCTCCTTTGCCAACAGGTCCACTCAAAGGGCCATTGTGGAACTCAGGCTATAGTGGACACTGTCAGAAGAGTATGGGACGCCCCAGGGGTGTACATGGAAGCCAAAAAAGTAGCATGGGCATGTCTCACGTGTCAAGCCAACAATGCCTCTTCCAGACAAAGGATACACAAAGGAGGCAGACCCTGGGCTCAAAGACCCTTTGAGAATTTACAATTGGACTATATCCAGTTACCAAAAGCGAATGGTTTTGAATATGTTCTTGTTTGCAGAGATCAGCTTACACACTGGGTTGAAGCCTTTCCCTGTCGGCGTGCGACCGCACTCGAAACCGCAAGACATCTCTTGAAAGATGTGGTACCTCGATATGGGATCCCCTCCATCTTGGATATGGATCGTGGCCAACATTTTGCAGCACACGTGATCACCCATATTTTGCAAGCTTTAGGCATCACACAGAACCTACATGTCCCTTATCATCCCCAAACTTCGGGGGGGAGGTGGAACAGGCTAACAGGGAACTTAAATCACTGTTAGGTAAATTGTGTCAGGAAACGCATTTAAAGTGGCCCCAGGTATTGCCTATTGCTTTGTTCCGTTTGCAAATGCGACCTTGTAAGGATGTGGGATTGTCTCCCTTTGAATTGCTTTTTAGCAGACCGCCCGATGTCTCAAAGGGTTTGGATCCCCGCTCTCTCCATTTAGAGAGGGGGGACTCTACGCTGTTTTCTTATCTTGTTTCTATGTGTAGGTTTCTCCGGTCTTTGTGGACCCAGAGGGCCCTTCTCCAGACTTTACCGTTGGAGGAAACCCTTCATCCCTTTGAACCAGGCGATTGGGTGTGGATTCGTTCCTTTTCCAGGAAGACGCCACTGCAACCGAAGTGGGATGGTCCGTACCAGGTCCTTCTGACGACGCAAACAGCCGTCCGGATTGCGGAGCGAAACACCTGGATCCATTGGACTCACGTCAAACCAGCAGTTTGAGATCACAGCCCTTCACCTCCACTGCCAGTGCTGCCCATCCGACTCGTTCGGGATCCGGATTCGGACACTTGGGGCTTGAAGGCATGTCTCGGCTTGTAGTATTGTGGATTCTCCTACTTGGAAGCTTCAATCAAGGTTTCCTGGCTGTTTCCGTATCCCCTTTTCCTTTTACCACTACCTGGGCTCCTCCAAATTCTCAGCGCATTCTTAACTCTGCGAATACTTCCTTACAGCTGTGTAAGCAACAAGTACTGTCACAATACCGATGGCTTCCTGGATCCATGGGTGACTGCATGAGTTTTAATGGAACGGGTGATTGGATGTTCATCGGTTCTAAGCTTTATTTCTCTATTCCATGGGACCAGCCTCGTTTTTACCTCCTATGGTCCACCCCACTGAATCTCACTTTTCAGACATTGACTGATGGCTCTTGGCGAACTATTCGCACCCAAAAACAGGCCACTTCATGGAACTTTCCTGAGGTGGGACGATTGCGTGGTGACTGTCTAATAGGTTTCAATTATAGTTTTTTCTATATTAATTTTATCCGTGCTTACTCCCTAGTGCTGGGAGCTCCCTCCACTGTTATACTCTTGAGGGATCACCCCCACCAGATAATGGAAGCCCCCTTACGCCGTATTTATCATGTCACTATTAATGTTTCTGCCTACAATGTTTCTGTTCATGAACCTGTTTGTCTCCCATGGGCTTTACCCATGTATACCTCTTGGTTTCGTGGTCGTTCCACTCGCTCAGTTTTGGACACAATAATGGGGGGAATTGGCACGGGTGCTGGGGTTATCAACTCTATAGACGTTGAAGCTCTTGAGAATAAAATAGCCTCCCTGGGGAAGCATATTCAAACTATGTCCCATCTCACAGAGCGACAGATTTTGCAAAGTGCTGATGTTCTTCACCAGGATATTCAAGTCACAATGGCTTACTTTAACTTTCCTGCTTCTGCCCTCCATCTTTTTCATAATAGCCTGCTTAATTCTTCACTTGCGACCCGATGTGCCATTCTTCAATTAGGAAATCTGTTCCGTATGGATACAGATATCAGAGAATGGCAGCAAGGCGATAGCCACGCTTGGAGGCCTATTATTTTGGATGGTGATGTCAATTGGCAATGGATTAAAGTCGGCCGTTTTAGGAGGGCCTACCCTTCCTTGTATTTCACTCTTACCGCGGTGGTAAAGGGTACTCCAGTAGAAGCATTTCAATTTCTTCCCCTCCCTTCCATTGTTAATCACCATCTATGGATCCCCACCTTTAATTCCAAATTGGCTACTGCAAACTCTTTTCTCATGACGGCTCAATGTGCCCAATGGGGTTTTCATAAATGGCTTTGTCCTGCATATACCACTCCTTTTGAACCTTGTGCCTACAATTTCAGCGCTGCCACCTGTGTTTGGACCCAGTTGGCCAGTGAAGCCCCCCGTATCATCGATAATGGTAGGGGGTGTGTTTGTGTGGTCTCCATCACGGCTATTCGCTGGGAAGATGGTACGGTGTCTCATCCTCCTGTGCGACAGTGCCACTGTCATGTTTCGTATGGGACCTCCTCTGAGGGACATTATACTGTAGTCCACTATTCTTCTAGAACACTGGGGTGGGAGGCCCCTGACTGGAATTTTTCATTGCCCCTTGGCTTTGATGTTTCCTCCCTAGCTCAACTTGCTTGGGAAAGTGATCGTGTGCAACAGAAATTGAAAGCTTTGAAACTTTCCGATAAAGGTCTTGTATTAAAATTACACCACGAAGGGGCTGAATTAGTACGTGTTGTACAGGAAATAGGTGTTCTGACTATTCATCATTGGTGGGATGTTTTCTCCGGCTGGAGTCCCACATTCTCCAATGTCTTGCACCTTGCCTTGCACCCAATTGTCATTTTGTTTTTTTAACAGCCCTTCTGTTTATACTAATTGTCATTTGGTATTTGAAAACTCGTATTTTATACTCTCAATTTTTTTCTATTCGTAAGTCATGCTATCGTTAATTAGTGTGCTATGGGAATATTCTTCCCATGCACAGAGGGGGGATTGTTAGAAGGTTGGGGCATGTAGACATTTTTATATATTAAGACATTTAGATGTTTAAACATTTATCTTTATATATTGTATAATATGAACTAAAAGCAGGCCTAGCAAAATGCCAATATTCCCTTTCCTGTATGTATGGTTGACTGTACTTTAGATTATCAAAAGGTTGCATTCTTGAGGATGAGACCTTTAACACTTTTCAAAATCTCAAGGATGTGTTAATTGCTGACATGGTTTGCCTCTTCCTGACTGGAAAGGCGGCCACTCATGTAAGCAGATAAACTGTCTTGACCTGATAGTCTCTTCTTGTTCAGATGACCCCTCACAAAGAAAGATAAGCAGTCCTGACCTTGTTTCTTAGGGACGTAAATCAGGACAGCGCCTGGTGGACAATCAGAGTGATAACGGATAGTTTACATATGGCTGCTAACACTCAAGGTGATAGAAATTAGTTTACATACAGAAAGGAAGACCCTTATTCAGCACCAGAGAGAGGGGTCCTTGGTAAGGGAGGAGTATGGATCAAGGTAACTGGCTTTGATTGGATCAGAAAGTCATGACATCTTAACGTGGGTTTGAATGTAACAGAAGGTACTATATAATATCCTGTTGGGAGGGGGCCCAGCGCGGCCGCCCCCCTAACTGCTTGCTGTCATTGCTTCTGCACTTGGGTGAAGAATAAACCTCCTAACTTCATGCAATTCGTCAGTGTCTTTACTCCCGGCTCAGAAACGGACCTGGTAAGATAAACCTTTCTTCCAACACCCCCACCTCGCTTTTATTGGTCTTGCAGAGGCTTCCATGCATCCTCTGCTTGGGAACCGCAAGGCACACGGTTGCCTTGGCTCCAGAGATATGATTTCCCCCCCCCCACTCGAAATGGGTCGCTGTTTGGGTAGGGATCACTTTTAAACCCTGCCCCTAATGTTGCAAGACGTAGATGGAGCCTCCTGAGCCACAGCTATGACAATGACAAAGGCGTGTGACCCTTCCAATGCCTTCAGACATGGCACCCTTTGTAATTCCAACTTGCCAACGGATGTTGCAATGCAATGGACGTGGATCCGGGAAGGAGCAGTAGCCGGAGGGCTCGCCAGTTCTGCCCTGCGCGAAGCCTGATTGCAAAATCGGTGGGCCTCTGCTGTAATGATGACGGTTGGTCGTTTGCTTGAGAAAGAGATCTCAACATCTTCCCGTTTCCTGCAACGGCTCTTCTCACTTCCTGAAAAGAGGACTTAAATGTCCCTCCAGCCGCAGCCTCGCATTCCCGCCGGAGCAGCAGCATGAAGACTGTGCGTGGCCTCCTCCTTCTGGGTCTCCTCGCCCTCCTGGCTGAGCTGCCCCTTTCGATGGGGCAAAATGGTAAGGGGGGCCCGCTTTGCAAATCGCCCGGCCCCATTGAGGAAGAGCCAGCCCAGAGATCTGCAAATGAAATGAAACAAAGGGGAGGGGAGGGCAGGGGAGGGGAGGAGAGGAGAGGGGTGTAAGGTTTGCCCCGTTCGACAGAGAAACTCTCGTGACACGTGTGGTTCACAAAGAAGGTTTACTCATGCGTAACGTAGTAGTCACAAGCAAAGCCAGGACTGGCTTGGTACAATTGCATCACTTGTTATATTCCCCCCTTCCCGCGCTTTTTTCCCGCCCCGTGGTCACGTTGCTGCTGCGGATTATTGGCCCCCCAATAATCCCCCTTGATTGTCCATGATGGCAGGATCGGTCAGGGTCCATTGTCCTTGATTGCCAGTCCCCCTCCGGCTGGGTTGGTCCCTCCCCGTTACGTGCAAGCCCGCGGGTTCTGTGCTGCGTTGCGATCTTGTTTCGCTGCCTGCGGCCCCGTTCATTGCTGGCTCGCGCCGTTATCAGTTCATAGTTAAAAGCTTCCGCTGCGGTTTTCCTGTTTGGCTGGGCGCAGGTGGCCCGTTAATTAGCGGCGCTTTCAGTTCCTCTTTTCCCCGCTAGCTGCCGCCGGTGGAGTTCGCTGGCTACGAGCTTCCCCGAAGCCCCGTGCTGACCGAACCTGACAAGGGGAGGGGAGGGGGTTCCATTCCATTCTCCTCCCGGTGCCTCAAAGACCCTTGTGGGGCAGGATAGCAAGATTGGAGCTAATAAGGAATGAGAAGGGCCTAAGAAAAGGGCCCATGCCCAGCCCCTGCCCGAAGCCCCTCCCTGTTCTCCAGCCAAGACGGGTGCCAACCAGTTGCCAGCGTTCCTCCTCATCTCAGTCGAGGTGGCTGAAGTCTCCCACTCGTTCCGCGTCTCTCCTCCCTGAAGGTTCTGCACTTGGCTGAGGAGAGCATTATCCGGATCCCCTGCTGGCTCAGAGGCCTACAGCGCTGCCCCACAACCACACCTTTCGTGCTTCCCCTTCCTTCTGTTCTGACTGAAGTGCTCTTCTCAGGGCCCTATACTCAGACTCTCCCTTCAGTCTGGGCATGGCCCTTGTCCCATTTCTTTCACATTGTCTCTCCTTACCTTTTGTCGGCCCATTCCTCTTGAAGAAGTCATGGGGTTGTTGGAAGAGACCGCAAGGGTCATCTGCTCCGACCCTCTGCAGGGTCAGGAAAAGCAGTTCAACTCACCAGCTGAGAGGTGACTGTTGAGCCTCTCCATAGCAAACAACAGCGTCTGCAGGAGAAGAGTCCCTGATCACCTTCCCTTGGGCACCCCCTAATGTTCCTAAGTGCTCATCAGGGGTCTCAACTCAGTTGTCTTCTCTCCAGAATGTCCACTCCAAGCTCTCAGCCTGGCCTCACAAGCCATGTCCGGAAGGCCCTGGGTCATCTCTGTTGCCTTCTCTGTCCCAACCTTTGAATGTCTTCCTGGAGTGTGGTGCCCAGAGTCACGCACGGTACTGCTTGAGACTCAGCTACCTCTGATTCCCCTTTCAAGGGCCCTCTTGACCTTTAAGACTTTCTTCCCATGGACTCGTCTTAACTATTTCCCTGGGTTTGCTAAAATTGGCCTTTTAACAATCTGTCGTTCGAATAGGACTGGTTTTTGCACTCAGGGTCTCGCCCCTTGATCTCCAAGCAGTTCCTCCCTGTTAGGATGTGCTCATTACACTCGGGGCCCACTCCGCCCAGTTCTGCTCCCAGTACTTGGCGTTCAGTTTCCAGCCCTCTGGGCCCATTTCCCAGCTCTCCGGAAGAAGACCCCTCTGTGTTCGCAGGAGCGCCCCACTGCAGAAACCTCCTGCCTTTCCCCGTTGGCACCGTCTGCGCAGGCCGTTGTTCGCCTCTAGCATCCCCTCTCTTCTTGCGCCTCGTCCCTGGGTAGGAAGGAGTGGAGAAAACCCCACCGGTGTCCCCACTACTCCCCCTCCTTCCCAGATGGTGCTATTTGTGCCCAGATGCCTTGTTTCAGATTTGAACTTTGGGGTCGTATGCAGGAGCGACCCGTGCAAGGGGGCGTACAGCACACAGAGGGGTCTTGTTCATCTACAAAGGCTTTGCTGGTGAAGCATCACGAACACCCACACTCATGCTCACTCGCACCACTGCAAAGCTGGCAGGGGACGTGCAGAAGCGCTCCATAGATGATAGCTGCATGCATGACTTGGGGGTCTTCCAACCAGTCTTGCACCCTTTCCCTTGGACCTCTTGGCGGGAGAAGGTCTTGAGGTTCATGTCCTACATTCTTGGGTGAAACGTACACGTTGGATATTAACTTTTAATGTTTGCAGCTGTTCCGTAAGCACATTCCTCGCCTATTGTCTGCCTGGTGCATTGTGTACCCGCTTGATGTACGTCCCTGTTTGCTGTAAAGCTAAAAAGGCGAAGGGCGGATGCTGTTGTCACACCGAGAAGAGCCTCCCAGGAAGTGTGACCTATACGCCGAGGCCACTGGGGGTCCAGCTTTGGCAGAAGTATTGGGATTGTGCCGCCCGGAATACGTGCGACGTATAGCCCTAGAGGGGAGGAAGAACATGCTGGCTTCAGGCGGGCCTGTGGGCCTGTCCCATAGACCAGCTGGAAAGGCCGGGGGGCTGTTCTGTAATGGCTGAGATAGAGGAACTGGAAAAAAGTCTCCCGCAGTCATTTCACCAAGGAGTTTCTCTTGCCATTACTGAAGATAATGCACTAGTTGAAGTTCCCAGAGAGTCTTCGAGGGCAGCTTCACGTAAAGAGAATTACAGGGACCCAGTCAGAAGATGACCAGAGCATGACAGGGGGATGTTCTGCAGAGCCTCCTGCTCCAAGTGCACCAGCCGAAGCCAGCCGAAGGTTCCCACCCTGCTCTTCCAGGAGAGCCCTTAGTCCAGGGGCCTTGAGCCAGCTCCCCGTGGAGCACGGCCCCTTTACGAACTGGAGTTGATGCAGTGAAGTTGGCGACCGCCAAGGGGTGGCCAGAGCCCTGTCTCTTTGTCTGCCCGTGGATGTCTGGGTGACCCAAACCGGGAGGGGATTGCGAACACCTCAGAAGGCCAACTTGAACGCTGGGCCCTCTTCAACAGAACGGGGCTCGTGGCGAGGACTGCGGGGTCCTGCACGATGGTGGCTTTTCTGTGTTTTTATCTTGGCAAGCCACCCGGAGTTCCTTGTGTGAGACGGGTGGCTATATACATCATCTGAATAAATAAATGGGGGAAAACAAGATACGAGACAGGTAGTGCCTGGCTCATCAGTAGCGTTGGTAAGAAGGATCTGGGGGTTTTGGTAGACCATAATTCAGCATGAGCCAGCAGTGTGCTGCGACTGCCCCAAAGCCAGTGCAATCTTGGGCTGCATCCGTGGCGGTTCCAATGCCAAGATCAAAGGAAGGGCTAGTGCCACTCTGGGCTGCACTGCTCGGGCCACCCTTGGCCTCCTGCGTCCAGCTCTGGTCTCCACCATCAAGAGGGACGCAGGGGAGCTGGGAAGAGCGCAGAGAAGAGCGACAGGACGGTGAGGAGCTTGGGGTGTGACTCCTACGGAGAGCAGCTAAAGGGACTTGGTGGGCTTAGCCTGAAGAAGAGGAAGCTGAGGGGAGCCATAACAGCAGAAGGGAAGTCCCAGGGCAGGCAGTGTGGACTTATTCTCTGCAGTGTCCGAAGGCAAGACACGAGCCAGCAGGTGGAAGCTTCCAGAGGGAGATCCAGACTTGAGCAGAGGAGGACTTGCCTGCCTGTGGCCACCCTCTTAGCTTCTTGTCCTCTCCCATGAGCGCTGGTGCTATCCTGGTTTCAGCCAGCTACTGAATGAACGTCCACTCCATCTTGGTTGGGTCAGATCCGAGCCTGTTTTCCTTCATCCAGACCCTGACAGTGTCCAGAAACTGGGCCGGAACTTACATTGCATCAGCCCAAGGCAGAGACGCAGGATTGTCGGCACGATGTTGATGATGCCCCACCATAAATAAACTGGTGGCTGACCTCTCTCAGTGGTTCCGAGTTGAACAGGAGAGGGAAGGACCAAGCCCGTGGCTCCCCATGATGGAGTGGCTGAGGGCCCAGCCTCACGGTCCCTGCAACCCCTGACTGGATCTACTCACTTAGGTGGGACCAAAACCACTACTGGGTGATGCCTCCAACATCCAAATCGTACAGGTGATCCGGAAGGATACTGTGGTCAATAGTCTCAAGGGCCATTGAGACATCTGGCAGAAGGAGGGTGGCTGCATCGCTTCCACCCAAGTGCAGCCCAAGTACAGATCATCCAGTTCAGTTCAAGTTTCCTAGCCAGCCTACAACCGCTCTACCACAGGTCCAGATAATCCACGTTTCGCAGGCCCGTCTGAAGTTGTCGCCCTGCTACGTCAGCTGTAGAATAAATGTACAGACGTCAGTCTGGCCACATTCTGCTGGCTTTTTCAGTGTCCCGTGTGTTCCCCGTTGTTCAGAGCGGGCTTTTATCCGAGTAACATAGTGGGTGGAGGGAGCCACGGGGATGACCTTGGAGAAGATGGCTAGAAGCAAAGAAAACACACATTAAGCCAGGAACTGAGGCCCCAGCTGATGACTTACAGAAGATCTCAGTTCTGGTAGCCATTTTATTGTTTTAGTAGGTTTTAATGAGCGATATCATTTTGTATGAACTGATTATGGTTTCCTTCCCTTCTTTCTTTGTATGCAACCCAGAGTCACTGGGGCATATAAATGTTTAAATAAATAAATAAATATCACGAGGACAAGAGGGGGAAGAGCTGTTGTCAGGCACGATGGTGTTTGGGTCCAGCACAAATGGTGAGAGGTCCTTTATGGGGCCATTGGGCTTCTCGTTTTCTTCTGGGAGTTTCCCCAAGGGTGGGCTTTCCAGAGGGTTGACCACCCTCCATTTGCTTTGAGCCCGGGTGGGATCCGGAGACATCTCTCTTCAGGCTTTTGCCCTCTCAGATGGGACCAGATCTCAAAATCTTTCCTGCTCCCCCCCCCTCAAGAGTGGGAAAAGGCCACCTCAGCTTTGGCACGCCCTCCAAGGGGGAGAAACCTCCCTCCCTCCTCCCTCACTTTTGTCCCTGAACTGCAACTGCCAAGGGCTCTCCCTGATGGCTTATAAGGGAAGGGAGGGCTGGTGAGCAGCGGCTGAGCCAGGATGCCACCGGGTAGCCTTCTCCTGCTGGTGGGGCTCCTCGGCCTCTGGACCGAGATGACCCCTATCTCTGGATGGCGGACTCATGGTAAGAGATGCTTTTTCCTCCCTCCGTTGAAAGAAGAATCTCAGCATCTGTTCCCAGGTGTCAGGAGCTTAGCCAAGAGGCAATCTCCCACCACGTGCTGGTGGTGAGAGAGGTGCGCCTGGCAAAGTATCCAGAAAGCTCGTGCACGCGGTTTCCTGTGTTTTATACGCTCGACCCTCTGAGAGAAAGGCAGACTGCTTCCGAACATGGTGGCCTATTTAGCCATCGTGGAAATACCAGCCGCTCTCCATGAATCTGTTCACTCCTCTAGCATCTTCAGACACAGAACCTCCGTTAGACATTGTCCCGATCAAGGTTGACTGCTGTCCTTAATAAATGCCCTTTATGAAAACTTTGGCCACATTCCCACTTTACCATAACGTCTCCTCCTTTTTCTCAACCTCTTCCTGTCCTTGGCTCCGCATTTGTTTTTGAGGACAACAAAATCCTGCAGATTGCTTAAGTTGCTGAAAACCAGTTTGTGCTTGCTGACTCAAGGATCCCATGATGTGGCAATGAACAGGATGTTAAGGCTGGAAGGAATAATGGATGTCGTGGCCAAAACAGGAGCACAACGCTGAGGAGGAGAACCGGGTTTATTTCAAGAAAGAGGGACCCCGAACAACGGGAAGGCGTAGAATTTATACACTTTTGAGGCTGAGAGGCGGGAAATCTGAGGGATCTGATCGAGGATGGTTTGGATAGATGTTAAATGGGGGGAAAATGGTCTTTCTGTTGTGAGATAAGAACCAGGGCAAAGCCTTAGCAGACAGGTGATGCCCTCCCATTGTACTATCAGTAGGATAGTATTAAGAGGGCTATTTTCGGCAGCTTCGCTCTTGGGTCATGCAACAGCCTGGAGCTGATCCTGTTTTGCATGAGCAAAGAACGGCAGAAGCAAGTGGAGAAAAGAGGCTGCAGGAGAGGCGAGGGGGAGGGGGCAGAAAGAGGGGCAGGGGGAGGAGTAAAGAGTTTGCTGCGGGAGAGGCAGGTGGGGGGGGAGTGTACGGCTTTATTTTATTATTTTTCCACCACACGGAGGCCTGAGATCTGGAATGCAAGGTGCCAGGAAGGAAAGTCCTCTGCTGTCCACAGCCATCTGCTCCGTTTCTAAATGTCCCTCCCACTGTATGGCCTAAACCTGCTTCTATGGAATCTCTCCCCGCTGGTTTCAGCCCCATCCCAGGGAGCCACAGAGGAGCACTCTGGCCCATCTGCTCATGAGGGTCTTTCCAGAGACCTCTGCCAGGTCTCCCCTGAATTTCTCCACGGGAATTGATTCCCAGGCACCTCACAAGGGTGTCCCAATGGGTCAATGGCCTTCTTAACTGGCAGTGGTGCAGCTGTACACTTATCAAGCCAAGAGTTAAGGGCCTCCCACTTCTCCCCCTTCCATTGTGTCAGAAAACGACAGACACGGGTTCGGTTGTCCAGTAGACAGAAGTTTTTATTGGGCACGTTTGCAAAGGTGGGTCCCTCCCGCAGCAATGGAGGAACCGCGAAACAAGGTCTGACAGGTTTTTATACCCCCTATCTGTCCTCCCCCTCCTACGAGGGCTTGGCTCACAATCTCACCTTTTTTACCGCCCCGGAGCGCCGCTAATTAACCGCAAAACCACAGACATTCCACTTTCCGAATCCAATCAGCGCAATACACATTCCAATCCCCACTTGACCCGACAGCCGCCTCCTGCCGTCCCTCTCCACTCTGGTGCGAGTGTGCCTTCTGCCCATCCTCCCTCCTGTCATCCCCCCAAGGCTGCCCCATGGTGCACAGCACTCTCCCCTAGCAAACATGGTTCGTTTGAGGCCCTCACTTCTCCCTGCCTTCTCACAATCCCCCCTTTTTCTTTTCACGCCTCTGTTGGGCCTCAAACCTGGCTAACAGGATTGCTCCCTCGTCCTGGACCCGGGGCTTCACACACTGGGACAGGTAATTCCCACAAGCAGGGAGGCATTGCATTAAGCAACATACTAGGACCAGTAAGGCAATGAAGCCAATAGCTAGCACAGAAAGTTGTTTTAACCAAGCAAAGTTAGGTAACCAACTAGTGAGCCACGACCAATTCCATCCCTCTGGATCCTCGGATATGCGAGAGGCTAAGGTCTTCAACTTGGCTAGTTTTGCTTCAATATAATTCTCATTGTTGGTTAGGTTAAAGCAACAAAGACCTTGAAAAGATTCACAGCCTTGTCCTGCCCTTAATAGGAGATAGTCTATAGCTATCCGATTTTGAATGACTGCCCTCCTGATCTCAGTGACTTCTTCAGTGAGAGCTGCAATGAGAGAGGATGTAAGGTTGACACTTTTAGCCAGGAGGCAGGCCACCTTCCTTAGGTCCAGGTAAGCTCTTCTGCTTAGTGCAGGAACCCCTACTAAGGAGAGGGCCAGAGCCATGGCTTCTGTTTCGGACAAGAGTGTCACATCACTCTCACAAGCAGATGGCAGCTCCCTTTTTCTTTTTTCTTTTGATGGGTGCGCTTGCATCGGAGGCAGGGCATATAGAGAGGTCAGGCGCCCTACGGCACAAGGGCCCCCTGAACTATAGGCTGGAACATAGGTATAGGCTTCATGTCCACATAACAAAAAGAAACCTTTAGGTAGGTATAGAGGGGTTGAGGCGTAAGGGATATTATAGACCCCTCCACAAGTGAAAGCAGGACCTTTTGAGGGCAATGGGGGGTCCGGTTCTGGGTATTGTTGAAATATACACATTGAGTTGCATTGGTTATCCCCAAGAGATTTAGAACCATTTGCCTTTGATTAGTCCAGGGTCTTGGTATGGGAGAAGACCCAAAATGATAGAACATCCCCCCCCCACGGGGATCATCCCCAGTGATCAAAGCTGTCTGTGCCAATTCTACGCCTTTATGTCGGTCATCTCCTCCCCTGCCTTAGTTCAGTTCCTTTTAAGTTTTACTTTGAGTCCGTCTCCCGGTTGGGCAGTCCACGGTCGGGGGTCGGGAGCTCGCTTAACCCGATGGTAGTGGGTCCAACCCCCCTGTTGGGTCCGAACCGCTGATTCAGTTGTCAGGAGAACTTGGTAGGGTCCCTCCCAAGACGGTTTCAGCTTCTCATCCTTCCATGTCTTTATCAGGACCCAATCCTCTGGCTTGTGGGGGTGTTGGTCTTTCAGCAAGGGGGCCGTTGAGCGAGGAGTCCCTGTTTTCTTAGAGACAAGAGAGATTGTGACAGTACCAAGAGATACTTTCTTAGGAAGGCATCCTTTAGCTCGGGGATAGGCTCTCCCATTGGAGCCAGGAAAGGTCTTCCCATCATCAACTCGAACGGGGAGACCCCCACATCCTTGCGAGGGGCTGTCCGCATTCGAAGCAGGGCAACCGGAAGTGTCTTTGCCCAAGGTAGCTAGCTCTACTCGGCTAGACCCATCCACAAACCAGACCTCACCCTCCTCCAGCGGGACCTCCTGCAGGTCCTCCCAGGTCTTTGTTTGCAGCTGCAACAGGGTGGAGCACTCGTGCTCCGCCGGCTCCCATTCTTTCCGCTCCCCCGCAAGAAACTCCGCTGGGTTCAAATTCCTGTCTGTTCCTACCACCACATCAGGACTTATCCGGAGAACTGTCTCATATTTCAACATCCTCCCTTCTGTCATCCAAGCAGCCGCCTGCTGACTAAGCACACTTAAGATCTGATGGGGTGAATGGACAATCACGGGGCTCCCAAAAGTGAGTTTTTTCCCTTCTGTCACTAGTACAGCAGCGGCAGCCACTGCCTGCACACAAGTCGGCCATCCCCTCACCACTGGTTCTAGGGCTTTGCTCAGGAAGGCCACTGGTTGATATTTCCCAGCCCGTCTCTGAGTCAGCACTCCAATGGCGGTTCCCCCATGGGCTGTGACGTACAGGTGAAAGGGGAGGGCCAAGTTCGGTAGAGCCAGAGCCGGGGCCGTCACCAGGCTCCTTCGTAATTCCCCCCACTTCTCTGTGTCCCTGTCTGTCCATTCTACCCTGTCAGATGATCCTTTCAACTTCTCATACAGAAACTGAGCCTTGCTCATGTACTCATCTATCCATAGCCGGCAATATCCTACTAGACCCAGAAACCGCCGCACCTCCGCTTTAGTATGAGGGGGCTTCAACTGCATTATCCCCTGTATCCGAGAAGGATCAATCAACCTCTCGCCCTTCCGGAGTACATGTCCTAAATACTTGACCTCCCTTTCCACAAATTGGACCTTCCCTTTTGACACCTTCAATCCTTCCTCAGCCAACCAGTTCAATAAAGCCACTGAGTCTTCTCTCACCTTTACTTCCTTCTCTCCAGACACCAACAAATCATCCACATACTGCAGCACCCGAGAACCCCCCGGGGCCCGGAACCCCTGGAGTTTCTCTTCCAATGCCTGTCCAAACAAGAGGGGGCTCTCGGTGTACCCCTGGGGCAGCACCGTCCATCTCAGTTGTTGCTTCAGCCCACGCCTCCCATCCCGGGACAGCGGGTATTCGGCTTGCCGCAAACCCGTCACCCCTGGTTTCAAGGGGATGCTAATTGGGGCGATGCGAAACCGACCTGCCCCCCCTCCCCTGCCCATACCTCAGGGTTCACAACCTCCACGTCCGCCTCCCGCAACAAACACATCCTTTCTGCCTGTTCCACATTCCACAACTCCACTCCTAAACTACCCATTAGATCCCTTCCCAGCAAGTTCACTCTCGCCTGTGGGATCAGTAACACATCTGCAGTTACCTCCTTCCCATTCCACTCCAGTCTCACTTCCTCCAGTACGTCTGCCTTGACTGGAGAGCCTCCCATCCCCATCACCGATACCGACGCACCCCGGGATTTTGCAATCCCTGGGATCGGTTGGCACAGCGATGTTCGAGAGGCTCCGGTGTCCACGAGGAACTGCTGTTCCTCGCCGGTGGGACCCACCGTGATGTTTACCAAGGGTTCCCCGTGGGTCCCGGTTGGGGAACCATGACCCCCCTAGTCGTACAGGGGGAAACTCCTCTCATGTTCTCCCGATGTTCAGCATTATTGGGATTCCAATTTGGGTCTGCCAGAGGGAATTTAGTATTCGCGGCCGGGGCATTTGGGACATTTGCATTCCTTCGTTCCCAAGCCCCGAGCGCAGCTCGCTGAATCTGGCCCCTCTCTTCTGGCATATAGAGGTGGGCTAAAATGTAATTCAGTTCCCCCAGGAGTATTCCACCGGGCCGAGAAAAAGTTCCAATTGTTCGGCGGCGGTATGGGCGTTCTCTTGCATATGAGGGAGGGTCTTTTTTTTTTTAATTCCCTCAACTCACTGGGTTTGATGGGAACCGTTAAGTAACTGGTGACGGACACCCCCTGTGCGTTTGTTCTGTTCGGGACCTCCAGGACGGGGAAGGCACTGGCCGAACTTAGAATAAAGGGCAAGTTCTGGATGTCTTGGTTCAGCTGGTCCAGCTCTTTCCGCAGCCCGGGATAGGGTGGGGGCGCCGGAGGGGGAGCAGTAGGAAGAGGAGGAGGAGGAGGAGGTGGTGGCCCCCATTGGGGTCCAGTCAGCCAGAGGTCCTCCTCATCCTCCTGTTCTTTTTGGACAAAAATTTTGGCTAACTTGGGTCGAGGCCCCTCCCAATGAACATGGAACCAGACTTCCACATAGGGTTCCTGTGTTAACATTTTATGCTCCACAATGTAGTTTTTTAGTTGGGTCACCCAGTAATTACTGGGGATTCCAAGAGTATCCCAATGGTAGGGGAATTCGGGGTCCACTAGTGGATATTTTGGCCATTCTTTAGTGCACAAAGTTATCATGGTCGGTTTTTCCAGACCCCTGGTGAATGGACACAACCAGGGTGTCTCCCATTGTTGCAACAATTGTCCTAATGGAGAATCCGTGGGGATTCCCCCTCCTGCGTTTTTCCCACTGGCCCCTGGCCTTACACTCTTACTCTGCGCCTTACCCATCCTTCCTAACTACGTTTCCCACCTTACAGAAGGTCCCGGACTCTTCTGTCCCCTTGCGGCGTCCAACGCCTCGTAACCACGCTAATCTCCCCAAGATTATGGGTAGGTTGTACTCACCAGACCTCCCAGAGGTCCCCTCGTCGGCCGACTTCCTCTTTACTTCTGTCTGACTGGCGATTGGAGTCCCGTCCCGGACCCGACTCCGGGGAAAACGGGAGACACCTCAACGGGGTGTTACGGCCGATTACTCACCGGTTCCCCACAGTCCGGTCCATGTCGAGGACTCCTGCCTGGCTCGCCAATTTTGTCAGAAAACGACAGGCACGGGTTCAGTTGTCCAGTAGACAGAAGTTTTTATTGGGCACGTTTGCAAAGGTGGGTCCCTCCCGCAGCAATGGAGGAACCCCGAAGCAAGGTCTGACAGGTTTTTATACCCCCTATCTGTCCTCCCCCTCCTACGAGGGCTTGGCTCACAATCTCACCTTTTTTACCGCCCCGGAGCGCCGCTAATTAACCGCAAAACCGCAGACATTCCACTCAATCAGCGCAATACACATTCCAATCCCCACTTGACCCGACAGCCGCCCCTGCCGTCCCTCTCCACTCTGGTGCGAACGTGCCTCTTGCCTGCAGTCTTTCCTCCCTCCTGCCGTCCCTCTCCACTCTGGTGCGAGTGTGCCTTCTGCCCATCCTCCCTCCTGCCGTCCCCCTCAAGGCTGCCCCATGGTGCACAGCGCTCTCCCCTAGCAAACATGGTTCGTTTGAGGCCCTCACTTCTCCCTGCCTTCTCACAATTGTAATGCTCATTAATCTCAGGGTGACTCTTGCCCCAGATATAGAGACCCCCCCCTCCTTTTGACTGGAAGCGTGGGGAGGCATGTTAGAGATTTGCATGCCAGCTACTCTAAGAAGAGATGGACTACACTGGACTCCCTTCCAAGCCAACGAACCCTCTTTTCGCAACAGAAAGATGTCTCCTCCCTGCTGACCCGGGACCATGTAAAGCCTACATCCGTCGCTTTTTCTACAACCGACATTCTCACAAGTGCGAGCAGTTCATTTATGGTGGCTGTGGGGGAAACGCCAACAATTTTGAGACTTTAGAGGAATGCCGTTTCACCTGTGAAGGTAAAGGGGGCGGCGGCTCTGGCGGTGGGTTGGCACTGGCAAGGAAGTCCAAGTTGGAGGAAAAGAGGGAGCAGCCTCAGACCCAAAGATCAGTGGAATGAAGTTTTGCCGAGGAAAGGCCAATCTAGACCCAACCTTGGGCAAAATTCTGCCAAGTGGGAGAGAAGCGCCATCCCGGCTCCCTTGTCTTCTGCCGGTCCTCCCAGGTGGACGTTGAGTGGTGCGTGCAAAGACAGCAGCAGAAAAATAACGAAGTGCCCATTACAGTTTGTACAGGATAGATTCAAACAGCCATCACTGTTATACAGCGGTTTATTGCATGGAAACAAACTATGGTTTCCTTCAGGGATGTTCGGATGTCACCACAAGCCACACAAAGGTAAAAGATGGCTTATTGCTGTAGGAGGTGCAAGCGGTGTTCCTCCCCTCTAAAATAGAAGGCCTTGCGCCCTCTCAGTGGAGAACCGCCTTTCCCATCAGATCTTCTGCGGTGGCCTTCAGCTGCAAGGGAGCACACTGAGTAACGCCTCCCCTCTCACCTTCACACCAGCCGTTTCGTGTGCTGGGTAAATGCGCCTATTTCGTTTCCAGTGGGACTCTCTCGTGCGTGCTGAGAACCAGCCCCTGTGGAAACCCACTTGACTTTGCCTTTGGTGAACAAATTAGGCAAACAAATTTCTCGCATCTGGTCCAAACCCAACTCAGTGCAGCAACCCACATTCAACCTTCCTCAAAAGACACCTGTTGAGTTTCTGCTTGAACAAGCTAGAGAAGGGAGCCCAAAATCAAGTGGGTTTCCACATTGGCTGGTTTTACAGTTGGATTCCTCTTGCAGTTACGACTTTGCTCCTGTCATTCCACTTGAATCTGCCAACTTGTCGCTTAATTCCCTGTTGCCTTCAGAAATTCTTTGTATGTCCAGAAGGAAAGCAAGCTTCCTCTTTGAAGGAAACATGGTGTGTGCGTCTCAACCCTCAGGATCCCAAGTCAGGAAATGGGAGTCCAGTTATAACATCCAGCCCAGTGTGCTGAGAGGCCCCTTGCTTGCTGGAGTGGACCCCATAAGGAAATGGCTGTGCTTTGTGGGGAAGGAGGTGGGGAGGGAGGATCCTGCTCCAGCCGGCGCATCTCATCCTGGGTGCATGGAGAGGCTTTGGCTGCTGAAATGCCCAGATGGGATCTTGCTTGCGCTGAGATTCCCATTGCAGGGGGAATCTCTCAGCCTTGGGATGTTCTGTTTTGCAGAAAAGCCTGGGGTGTGTCCCCAGCTACCTTCAGATATCGCCCCTCCTTTGGTGGAGTGTGGAAGTGACTGGGAATGTCCTCGGCAGGAGAAGTGCTGCAATCTTTCTTGCAGGGTTCCTGCATGAATCCTGCCTAAGGTAAGGACATTTACATCTGTTTGACTCCCTGACCAAGCCACCTGCTCTGTAGGGTGTCCTAGATCCCACTATGGACTGGACCCAAGCAGACCTCTTTGGAATCCTTCAGGCTCTCTTGCTTCTTGGATATGCCCTTGGATGGACCAAGCCCCCAATGTGATGATCAGAGGAGAAAATCCAGATATCTCCCATCCTTAGAGAGCAGGCAGTGGAAACCGATCCCGTCTAAGGAGGATCGACAGAGAGGGTCGCGGGCGGGCACAGTTGTCTCAGCCGCTGCAAGAGATGGCCTTGTTCTGATCCGGGGGCTCTTTGGCTGCAAAGGACCTGGCCTCCTCTCCTTTTCCCCTCTTGCGGAAAGGAAGGCCCTGGTCCCGCCATGCATTTGACGTTTATTCTAAATTCCTCTCTTTGACTATACCGAGCCCCCAAAGGCTTCAGAAAGCTCAAGACCCATGGCTTTGATCCACCTAACCCTAAGATTGAGCAGGGCATGTCTGTAGGGGCCTCCTGCTCATAAGACCTGGGCAGGGCGTAGAAGACCTCTCTGGGCAGAAACGTCATGACTGACTCTCTTTCTAAAGGATCCTCTCAGTGGAGATTCACCACTCAGCTCTTCTGAATTGCGTCTGGTGCCCCAGCTTGGACCAAAGGCCCTTCTGCTCTCGCCAGCCACCACCATGGGGGTCCTTCCCCTCAGACACACGGTGGACCTATTCTTCTTTCCTCATAATAAAGGCATTGGGTCCCTGCTTCCCACCGAGCGGTGTTTTTCTGTCCTTTTGGAGACTTCCCTCCCGACCTTGATGCGTCTCCTCCCCATGCCAGAGAAGGAGGGCTGAGCAGCAGTGTATCTTTCCAAGAGAGTGTGATCAAAGAAGGGATCTCTCAAAGGCAGAGGTTTGGGGGTTCAGAAATCCAGCCTCCCTGAAAGAAGTCTGGGATAGACACAGACTCTGCTATCCTGTAATGGCTCGACATGAACGGCTTGACTGGAGAAACGATGCACACTAGCCCTGTCTTCTCTGACAGCCAGTGTGGTTATGGGGCTGGGCAAGGAGCCGGGACACCCGGGCTCTGGTCCTCCCCTAAGCAGAGAGGCAAAGAGTCCCTCCCTCGGAGACCTAATTGGCATCAGGCTCTGCAGCAGGCCGGCTGAAAAGCAAAACCCCTCGTCACATCACGCACTCGTAGCTCCGCTGTAAGAACTCGGGGAGTGCAGGCTGAATAAGTGGGGCCTTCAGCTAAGTGGGACAACCAGCAACCGACAGATACAGCTTTGGCTCATCTCACATCTTAAGAGACGCAGGCTCCAGAATTTCACAGGGGTCCCAACAGGAGCATGTAAAGACTGTTACTGCGTCCCTGAGCACGGGAGGCAGGATATAAAGCCTGTCTTCATTCCTGTGGGTCTCTCCTTGCAGGTTCCCTTTTAGAGAACAAATGTTAACCTTTAGTTGAGAGAAAAGGAGAAATTGTGGAAATAGAACTAGGTTTACTGTAGAAAAGAGGCAAAGAGTGTATCATGTTCTTCAGCAAAGAATGGCCTCTGGAATCCCACCAGGTATGACCTTTAAGCAAAGGCACTGGGGGGGGGGCTGTCCAGCTTCCTCTAAATTACTGGGGATTTTACCACCCAAAACATATGCGATGGAATATCATATGAGTCAAACTAGGATAACTTGTGGACTTTCTTAGGTTTAGAATCCTGGCTAGAGCAGAAGTATGGTGACCTCCTCAGGGTGTGGTGCTTACCTCTTGAGGGTCTTTGCCGATGTCAGCTGAGTAGACAGAATGAGAGACCAGCTAAGAGAAGGCGAATCTGAGGTCTCAGGATGCAGCTGAGGCCCAGCTGGACGTGGCAAGAATTCTCCCTTCTCAACAGCATCTTTCCCCACCTCCCATGGTTGGGGCTGATCCTTGAGGTTGGGTCAGGTGGTGCAACATCTCCATGGTGGTTTACTCACATCCTCCATGCAAGAAAGGGGCATAAACAGGAGATTAAACATTTGTCTTCAGGTACAGAAAGCTATCTCTATTCAGCTTATCCAAGCTTCCATGACAACTTCAGCTGCTATGACTTATGGGCTGGGACAACATCATGGGGACGAGAGGGAGAAGAGCTGTTGTCAGACATGACGGTGTTTGGGTCCAGCACAGATGGTGAGAGGACCTTTATGGGGCAATTAGGTTCTCACTATGGGCTTTCCAGAGGGATTTCTTTGTTTATTTCTAACTTATTATATTTATATGCTGCCCATCTCACAAAATGTGACTCTGGGTGGTGTACAATAAAACCATAAAAAACAGTCATTACAGAAAGCACTCTAGAATTAAAACATTAATACCATATTATCATTATTATTATCATCTATATATTACTAAAATTCTCATTGTGTTTATCTGTTTGTACCCTCAAATTAGCCCACAGTGCATTATAACGCAACAGTTTTTGAATCAAGGTACCTAAAATCCGCTAATCCACTAACTAAAATCTGCTAATTTAATGAATGTGTTAAAAAATCTGGGACCCATTATTCTTGTGGAATTGAAATTTCCACGATGTTCAGACCAGATTTGTTTGCAAAGCTGTGGCTGTTGCAACGTCCCCGCGGTCACGTGATTGTGATTTCCAACACTCCCTGCCAGCTTCTCACAAGCAAAGTCAGTGGGGAAGCCGGCAGGAAGTCGGAAATCGCTCCCGCTCCCCCGGCTTTTTTGCATGCCTGTGGTCATTCTGCTTATCTGGTTAGGTAAGTAAATATTGACTTATTATTGAAGTTTGTTTGCCACTGCAATTATTTTTCTGTTTATGATATATACTCTGTGAGATTTGCCCCGTTCGACAGAGAAACTCTCGTGACACGTGTGGTTCACAAAGAAGGTTTACTCATGCGTAACGTAGTAGTCACAAGCAAAGCCAGGACTTGCTTGGTACAATTGCATCACTTGTTATTTTCCCCCCTTCCCGCGCTTTTTCCCGCCTCGTGATCGCGTTGCGGCTGTGGGCTATTAGGCCCCCCAATGTCCCCCCTGATCGTTCATGATGGCAGGGTCGGTCAGAGTCCATTGTCCTTGATTACCAGTCCCCCTCCGGCTGGGTTGGTCCCTCCCTGCTACGTGCAGACCCGCGGGTTCTGTGCTGCGTTGCGATCTTGTTTCGCTGCCCTGCGGCCCCGTTCCTTGCTTGCTCGCGCCGTTATCAGTTCATAGTTAAAAGCTTCCGCTGCGGTTTTCCTGTTTAGCTGGCCGCAGGTGGCTCGTTAATTAGCGGCGCTTTCGGTTCCTCTTTTCCCCGCTAGCTACCGCCGGTGGATTCCGCGTGGTCTGGCTGCGAGCTTCCCTGCAGCCCCGTGCTTCCCTGAAGCCTCGTGCTGACCGAACCTGACATGCCGCCCCCCTGACGACAACTCCCCCCCCTCGGTCCTATTTCGGCTTCCCGGGGTATTTACTGTAAAAGTCCCGCACTAGGTCCGGCGCCCTTATGTGGGTTTTACTCACCCATTCGCTGTGGGACTTGGGGAAATGTTTCCATTGCACTAGGAGCTGGGTCTGCCCCTTGTGCCTCCGGGCGTCCAGTATCCGGTTGATTTCGAAATGCTGCTCCCCCCCGACCATGATGGGTGGTGGTACTCCCTCCGCCTTGTGCCAGGCGTTCCCCGGCTGGTGCAACTTTAGCAGGCTGCAATGGAACACCGGGTGGATCTTCCCGAGGCTTTTCGGGAGCGTCAGCCTGACGGTCACCGGATTGATGACCTCCGAAATGGGGAACGGCCCCACAAACCTCGGGCTGAGTTTTCGATGCCTGGTGCGTCTTTAGGTTTTTGGTTGACAGATACACCTGGTCCCCCACTTTCCACTTTTCCTCGGGGAGCCTCTTGCGGTCCGCGTGCTTCTTGTAGTCGGCTTTGGCTCTTTGCAATGCCGCGTGCGCCGCTCGCCGGGTCTCGTCGATTTGGGCGAACCAGGCGTCCAGGGAGTTGATCTGGGATTCCGGCTGAGGCAGCTCCGGCATGGGGACGAAATCTCTCCCGGTGGCTACTTTGAACGGAGAGAACCCGGTGCTCTTGTGGACGGCGTTGTTGTATGCCACCTCCGCGAATGGTAGTAGCTCCGCCCAATCGTCCTGTTGGTGCCCCACGTAGCAGCGCAGGTACTGTTCGAGCCCCCGTTCAGGCGTTCCGTGGCTCCGTCCGTCTGCGGGTGCGCCGCGGAGGATAGGGCTTGTTTCGTCCCCACCCGCTTCAGGAACTCCCGCCAGAACCGCGCGATGAAGTTGCCGCCCCGATCGCTGACGATACGTCGAGGTGCGCCGTGGAGTCGGTAGACATGTTGCACGAACAGTCTCGCCAGCCCCTCGGCCGTGGGGACTCGCCGGCACGCTACAAAGTGCGCTTGTTTGGAGAATAAGTCCGTGACCACCCAAATGGCGGTCTTCCCCTTACTCTCCGGGAGCTCCACTATGAAGTCCATGGCGACCTCTTGCCAAGGGCCGTCGGGTTCCGCTACCGGCTGGAGTAGGCCTCTAGGTTTGCCTTTGGCTCCTTTCGCTGTTGCGCACACCGGGCAACCCCCGAGTACGCCTCCACGTCCTTCCGGAGCGTGGGCCACCAAAACTGCCGCCGGATTAAGTGGAGTGTCTTTACGAAGCCGTAATGCCCCGCGCTCCGGCTGTCGTGGGCTCTCTCCATGACCTCCCGTCGGCAACCCTCGGGCACGTACAGCTTTCCTTCGTGCCACCACAACCCCTCTTGGCCGGTTAGCGCCTCTCGGTTCTGCTTGAGCCAATCGTCCCGCTCCGCCGCCTCCGCGAACCCTTGCCTTACTTCAGACGCCGCGTCCCGTCGCTCCCCCTTGGTCTGGCTCCGGGTCACCGCCTTTGCAGCCAGCCTGCTGGCGGGGATGACGGAGTCCACGATCTCCTCCCGTAGGCTGGCGTGTTGGGGCATGCGAGACAGTCCATCCGCTAAGAAGTTGCGCTTCCCGGGGATGTGTTTCAGTGTGAACCTGAACCTCCCGAAGTATTGGGACCACCGTGCCTGTTTGGGGGATAGCTTACGCGGGGTCTTCAGGGCCTCGAGGTTCTTATGGTCCGTCCACACCTCGAACGGTTCAGTTGCCCCCTCCAGTAGATGCCTCCACGTGGCCAGCGCCCACTTGACCGCGTACGCCTCTTTCTCCCACACCATCCACCTCCTCTCCGTCTCGGTGAATTTGCGGGAGGCGTAGGCGCACGGGTGGATGGCCCCCTCCGGGCTGGGTTGGAGCAGGACTGCTCCCGTTGCCACGTCTGATGCATCCACTTGGATTATAAACCGCCGGTCTGGGTCGGGATGGCGCAGGATCGGCTCCGCGGTGAACCGCTGTTTTAGTTCCTCAAACGCCCCCTGGCATTCTGCAGTCCACGCGAGTGCCATGCTGGGCTTGGGGGGTTTCCCAGTGCCCTTGGTTTTTAGCAGGTTGGTTAGGGGAAGGGCGATTTGGGCGAAGTTCGGGATGAACTGACGATAGAAGTTCGCAAACCCTAGGAAGCTTTGGAGTTGCCTCCGGGTTCGCGGCGCTTCCCAGCCCAAGACATCCCTTACTTTCGCCGGGTCCATCTCAATTCCCCGGCTGGATATTCGGTAGCCGAGGTAGTCTAGTTGCTCTCGATGGAACTCGCATTTCGAGAGCTTTGCGTACAGCTGTGCCTTCAGCAGTCTCTGGAGCACCGTGCGCACCAGGCTCACGTGCTCCGCCAGGGTCTCGGTGTAGATGAGGATGTCGTCCAGGTAGACCAGGACGCCCCGGTAGAGTAGGTCGTGCAGCACCTCATTTATTAGCTGCATAAATACCCCCGGGGCCCCTTTTAATCCGAACGGCATCACGGAAAACTGGTAGCTTCCGAGCGGGGTGTTGAACGCCGTCTTCCACTCATCTTTTGCGCGGATCCTAACTCTGAAGTAGGCTTCGCGCAAGTCCAGTTTTGTGAACACCCTCCCCTTCGACAGATGCGACATCAAGTCCTTCATCAGGGGGAGGGGGTATTTGTACTCCGTGCTGATTGCGTTCAGCCCCCGGTAGTCTACGCACATACGGAGCGAGCCGTCCTTCTTCTCCCGGAATAACACCGGGGCCGCTAATGGTGACTTCGCGGGTTGGATGAATCCCCGCGCTAGGTTCTTGTCTATGAACTCGCGCAGGGCCCCCATCTCCCTCCTCGACAGGGAGTACATTTTCGGCTTAGGCAGGGTCGCTCCTGGCTCTAGCTCGATGGCGCAATCACTGGGCCGGTGTGGTGGGAGCTGGTCGGACTCCTTCTCCCCGAACGCTGCCACCAGGTCTCGATACTGCCTCGGGATTCCGCCGCCCGTCGGGGGTTCCCCGGGTCCGGCCCCTCGCTTTGCGGTCGCCTCGCCAGTCGCCGCTGCCTCCCTCGCCTCGGGATCGTGGCGGGTCTCTGGGGTCCCGGCGCTGCTGCTGCTGCTGTTGCCGCCCGGGTCTCGGGCCCCATCTGCTCTCGCCCCGTCTCCCGGTGTCCCGGACCCTCCGCTTGTCCGCCGGTGGTTGCGGCTGCCTCCGTCTCCACGGCTCGGTCCCCCTCTGCTCTCGCCCCTCGCCGGTCTGTCGACCCCGAACCGCACTGCCTCCGCCGTCCAGTCGACTCGTGGGTTCCGCCGCCGCAGCCACGCCAAGCCGAGTACCACCGCGTAGTCGGCCACCGGGACCACCACGAACCTCAGTTCTTCCCGGTGACTCCCGATCGTCATCTGGACCGGCTCGGTGTAATACTGAGCTGGCCCCCCCCCTGCCAGCGTGCCATCTAACTGGCTGAATGAAATGGGCTCCCGGAGGCGCCTCAGCTGTAGCCCGAGCCCCGAGACCACCGCTGGGTGCATCAAGCAGTGGGTGCAGCCCGAGTCCAGTAGCGCCCGTAGCTGCGCCTCCCCTCCGGATCTCACCCCCGGACGTGTATCCTCACCCGGAACGGTGGGCAGTCCTCGTCTCCTATTGGGTCCGCGCGCCTCGACTCCCCTGCTCGCACTGGGACGCCGTTCAGTGCGAGCGCGCCTCGTTTCCCGCCGGCTCCGAGTCCTCTCCGGAGGATGCTGTCTCCGGGGTCGACCACCCCCGCGTCCTTTCTCGGTCACCGCCGCCACTGCCCCCTTCCGCGGTCGGTCACCGGTCCTTTCCCGTTCGCACGCGGGGTTTTGACTTCGGGCCGTGGTGGGGCGCCTTCCCGCTCCGTCGGGCACTGCGCCGCTCGGTGGCCTCTGCCTCCGCATCGGAAGCACAGATTCGGGGCTCTGGTCGCCTCTCGCCTCCCGGTGGACTGCCGTCGACCGCTCCGTCTCTCCTCGGGGTCCTCTCCCTCGGCCGGTCCCTCGTCTGGTCCCGTCGTCTTGTGCTCTGTTGGATCTGCCGCCACGCCGATTCCGCCGTTCCGGCCAGCCAGATCCAATCCTTCACTGTGGACGGGTCGTCCCGCCCCAGTGCCCGTTCCAGGATCTCTGGGTTGAGTCCCCTCTTAAAATACTTCACCTTCAGGGACTCCGGCCAGTCCGCGAGCTTCTCGGCCAACCTCCGGAACTCCAGGGCATATTCCGATACCGATTTGCCCCGCTGTCTGAACTGTAGGATGTCGTCCTCCGCCCGCTTGGCGCTCAATGTGTCCTCGAATCTGTCCCGGAGCGCCTGCATGAAGTCCGGGAAACTCCGTAGTTCCGCCGCGTTGGCATCGTACAGCCCGATCACCCAGCTGGCTGCTTGGCCATCTAGCAGCTCGGCCACGTAGGATACCCTGTCCTCGTCTCTAGCGAATAGGTGACCACCCCTCCGCATGAACCCCCTGACGTGCGTCAGAAAGTGCGGCAGCTGTTCGGGGTCCCCTGAGAACTTCCCAGTGATACCTCGAAGTCTCAGGGCGTCTGCCGCCCGTTGGTCCTCCGACCGGGGCGCCGTGGGTGGTGCCGGCGGGGGTGTCGGACCGCCCCCCCTGTCGCTCGCCTCCTCGTTCACCGCCGGTGGCCCCACTCTCTGTAGTAGGGTCTGGAGCATCGCCTCCACGGCGTCTAGGCGTCGCTCGACTCTCTCCTCTAGTCGGGCGAATTTCTCGCTCCACTCACGGTTCCGGAACCCCGAACCCCGGGTCATCGTAACGCCTGAACCGTCTGGTCCTTGGTTCACGCCCATCGACCACCGCTCGGATGGAGTGCGCCCGGCCCTGGCCGCTGCCCCGTCGCTCCCGGGCGGCTCCGACCGCCCTTCCGCGAGCCTGGATCCCTCGCGCTCCAGCTGACCCACGGATTCCTCGTCGCTGGTCATGTCTGTATTGAGAAAGAAAACGCTCCTCGGTGGTACCGGGTAGCGCTGACGGTGAGTCCTGGCTTTATGTGAGATTTGCCCCGTTCGACAGAGAAACTCTCGTGACACGTGTGGTTCACAAAGAAGGTTTACTCATGCGTAACGTAGTAGTCACAAGCAAAGCCAGGACTGGCTTGGTACAATTGCATCACTTGTTATTTTCCCCCCTTCCCGCGCTTTTTCCCGCCTCGTGATCGCGTTGCGGCTGTGGGCTATTAGGCCCCCCAATGTCCCCCCTGATCGTTCATGATGGCAGGGTCGGTCAGAGTCCATTGTCCTTGATTGCCAGTCCCCCTCCTGCTACGTGCAGACCCGCGGGTTCTGTGCTGCGTTGCGATCTTGTTTCGCTGCCCTGCGGCCCCGTTCCTTGCTTGCTCGCGCCGTTATCAGTTCATAGTTAAAAGCTTCCGCTGCGGTTTTCCTGTTTAGCTGGCCGCAGGTGGCTCGTTAATTAGCGGCGCTTTCGGTTCCTCTTTTCCCCGCTAGCTACCGCCGGTGGATTCCGCGTGGTCTGGTTGCGAGCTTCCCTGCAACCCCGTGCTTCCCTGAAGCCTCGTGCTGACCGAACCTGACATACTCTTCTTAGATGACCACAGGACCGTCCAGCACTGGGGTAAAAAAACCAGGGTCAGCCTGAAATTTAATGCTCATTCTGGTCCCATAGACTGCACTACCTTCCTCTCAAAGGATGACCAACGGGTCACGGGGTTGTCTATTTAAAGCTAAAGGGCTAGGGGAGAGTTACACATAATGTAGCCACCTCATTAAATCCCCATTTCCATGACCCCCCTCCATTCGCTTTGAGCACAGGCGGGATCTGGAGACATCTCCCTTCAGGCTTCTGCCCCCTCCATCTTCTTCCCGCCCCTCCCCTGGTCCCTGAACTGCAGCTGCCAAGGACTCTCCCTGATGGCTTTGCAAGGGAAGGGAGGGCTGGTGCTTGTTTTCGGTTACACTGACCGCCAGGAGGCATCGCATGACCTGATGAGATCTGGTGAGAGACCTCTTGGGACTCATCAGACGTGGGCAGCCAGATGTTATTCTATGGGGTTCAAACCCTCTACCAGGAATTGAATTCATGGCCCTTCGTACATTAGGCGACTAGTTCATTTGCTTTAAAAGCTGCGCAGGTCCTGGCGCTCACTGGTTGCCACGGGGAGGCCGACTAAGGGAAAGAGAACCCACGGGCGCAGGGGGCAGCCGGTCCAGCTCGCAGCAGCAGGAATTCTGTCCTCAGCTGCGTCTTCCCAAAGCTCACCATCTCGATGGTAGTTTACTCGTGTGCTAGTAAAGGAGTATAAACAGGAGACGAAAAGTTTGCCCAAAGGCTGGGTAAACCTGGCTTTGCAGCACATACTGGGGTCAACTAGCCCCCGATGAACTCTTGAGCATCCTTGTTCAAGCCAGCTGGAGGACCAAGCTGCTGTCTGCGTTTGCCAGGCTGCAGAGCCTTGCGTGTCAAAGTCCTCCACCACCAGGGGAAGTAGCTTGTTCAGCTGAACGGGCAACTAAAGGGTTACCACAGAGCACCGAAGCTCCTGCAGCAGTAGCTGGCCGTGGCTTCGCGCCAGGGCCCTTGGGCGGCAGTTCAGCTGTGCCTCAAGCCTCGTGGCCTGGGCTTGGGGGCTTCCGACGACTGTGGGAGGACAGCTGGAGTGTGGTCAGGCCCTGTGGGGCTTCTTGGCCTTCTTGAGCTGAAGGGCTCCGGGCTTCTTGGGGATTTTGGCAGAAGCCGTGTTCCTCCTCCCATCTTCCCCCCTCAATTCTTTTCCAAAGTAGAGAGGAGATTTACGCTCTGCCGGGCCTGAAATGGAAACCTGTTGCATTGTATGACGACGGCTTGAGGAAATCATGCGGAAGGTGCAGTGAGGTTAACGCTTCATTTAAACCCCCGTGTGTAGGATGTCCTCCTTGTTACACATGTATTACCCGTGACAGATGCGGTTTTCTGTTCTCAGATGTCCATATTCTTCAGAACTTCTTCCCATCCAACTATACCTTTATAAACCCATGGTTAGCCACCGCAACGGCTAGGTTCACGCGTCATGCCACAACATGCCACAGCTTATTCAGCTGTCCGACCCTCCCGCTTCTGCCAAACGTGTTGGCGGCACCATCCTGCTTTCCTGCTGGGATGGCCGGAACGCGCACGGCCAGAGGCAGGGCCCTCATGCTGCTGTCTGTCTCACCAGGAAGCTTCCTCCTTGGAGAGCTCTTTGTCCTCTGCCGCTGGCCAAGCCCGGGGCCTCTCTTGGGCACTTCCTGGGCACGCTTTCCTGCTCCTTGCTGCGGCCAGGACTCCCCGCATGAGCTGACTTGGCTCAGGTGTTCAGGGGCTGGCCTGGCACGGGGGACCCGGAGGGGGCAGGGAAGAGGCAGGCTGCTGCAGAGACTGGTCTGCTACGGAAAGCCAGTCCCTTGGTCTCCGTCATGGGGGGGAGAGTGGGGGGGAACGCCCTTTTCATTTCATGGGGATCAAGCCCCCTGAAATTGCCACAAACGCTGGGCGCCTGAGAGGGAGAAAGAGGGCCCTGTGAACGGCTGGACACTTTGGCTCACTGTCGTCGTGTGAAGGGGCTCTTCTGCGTCTGCACTCGAAACAGCACAGGCTTGGCTGGAGGACCCGTGAAAATAAATAAATGTCGACCTGGCTGCTCCTCTTCTGCGGATCTTTTGGACCAGCCAAAGGCTCAGTGTGCAATAAAAGTGGAAACGGTTTTCCTGCAGGTGGCCCTGCCTTCAAAAAATTCCCCAACGAATCCCGGAAACACAATAATATTTACGTGTTTATGCATTATGAGGGACCACGTGTGGGGCTTATTGTTCCACCAACTGCGAATCCACCTGGCAGTGACAACGTCAGGTCCAATACGGAGCTTCCATCGCTGGTTCCGGTTCTTTGCTTGCCTTGAAATCTTGCCCGTTTCGCAGCTCTCCGGATCCCTCGCGCTCCTTCGACTCCCAACTTTCGGCCTCCCTGCGGCGGCGGCGCCCAGCGGGCCTCCCGCCCGGGGCTGCTCCCGGGCAGGCGGGCACCACTCGGGCCCTTCCCTCCGTGGGCTCGGCCCCTCGGCGGCTCCCGCAGCGCCACGCCCGGCCGCGCTTCTGCGGCCCCGGGATGCCGCGGAGCCGCTGCCTTTGCGCGCCCGGGGCCGCTGTCCCGGCCCGCTGGTCCCGGGATGGCCGTGCTCGCCAGCAGGAGCGCTCGCGGCGGTTCCCCCGCCCCCGACTTCCCAGGCCGGGCTCGGACTCCGGATCTCCGGAGCGCTGCGACCCTGGGCTGTGGCGGGCTGGGAGGGGCTGCCAAGCTGCGAGGGGGGCGGCGCGGCCGGAGTCCGGGGAGGGGCGCCTCTAGTTGCCCGGTGAGAAGCGGCCCGGCTCTCCCAACGTTTCGTGGCATTGTGCTCGTGGCTGACTTGCGTCCATTCGGGTCCTTGGAGTTTTGCGGGGGCGTCCGTTAAGGTTACACTAAGGGAGGTGTGACGGCAAAAAGTTCAGGAACCGCTGCATTAAGTGCCATCAATCAATCAATCAATCAATCAATCAATCAATCCATAAAACGATTTAATTCGGAAAGCAGGCCAAGGATGTTGTGTGAACGAAGCGGCCCGGCCGTTGGGCTGACCTTGGGCAGGTCCTCTCTCTCATCCAGCCTCCCGCACAGGGCTGTTGCGAAGAGAAGAGCTGGGTGCACCCCGCCCAGCCCCCGAGGAAGAGGGCAGATACATCTGACCAGAGTAAATGCCTTCATTCCTCCTGCTTTAGGCCCCAAACCCGGTTTCTCAGGTATTGCCTCCCTTCTGCCAGCAGGCAGCACCACCTGCCCGGCTTTCTTTGGGCTGGACTCTGAACGGGCTCCCTTAGGGATGGACACACACACACACACACACAGGTCTCAGCAAGCCCTTCCCTGCATGGCTAAGGAAACCACAAGAAACCGAGCTTGACTCGAGGGCGGGCGAGTGCCGTTGCTCTCGGCGCTCCTCTTCACCCAAATCCCCCTTGACCATGTCGAACAACCGACTCCAAGGCTGCGGCCTCAAGGATCCTCCGCAAAGCGCGCTCTGCTGCAAAGGGGAGACACAGCTGGAGGCCTCCAACCTCCTCCCTGGAATCCCACCTGAAGGAGAAATGGCTGCTGGCCCCCCCCTGCCCCCCCCACAGCCCCTGGCGCAGAATGCTGGGCGGGGGTGCCCCACTAAAGAGGGTGAAGGAGAGTTTCTTTCCTCTTCCTATGGCCTTTTCCGAGCCCCCCCAAGAGAGTTTTGTGAGTTTATGATCTACGTATTTAAGTGCTATTTTAAAAGTACCGTGGATTTTTCTTATATTAGATAAGCCACGGACAGATATGTATATATTACATCTATATCCCACCGCAATCTATTATGAACGTATCCAGGAATATAGAAGAACAACTTCTAGAACACGCTGAGCCTCATTTGCTCCACGGTTAGGTTCACTCAGCTCGCTGGACCTGAGTTAACCCTTCGCTGGGTTTGCGAATTAACTAACCGAATGGGCTCGCACCACATGCTCAGCTAACCCCTCCTCTCTCAGCTTAACCCCAGCCCAGCTTAGCATGTTGTGGAAATGCGCCCATGCGCTTTCAGCAGGCCTCTTTTGCGCGCGCTGAGAAGCCGCTCGCTTTGGCCTCTGGCAAGGGAGAAGGCATGTCTCCCGCCCTGGCCCAAACCCTAACTCGGGAAGCTACATTCTGAACGCGAGGACGTTTTTCCTGCCGCCCGAAGGAGGCCTGCCTGCTTGTAGCATTTACAGGTTGCTCCCTTTCACAAGAGGAACGCTGCTCTCGCCTCTGTTAAGTTTAGTGCTGTGACTTTCGGCCATGTCTTTGACTAGTGAGATCATTCTGAACTTTCTTTCTTTCCTCTAGAGGATTAACTGTCCCGTGCAGTCCCTGAGCATTCCCTCCACCTCTTCGTCAGGGGTCCATAGCCACACGGAAGAGCAGAGGGCCCAGGAGAAGTCCTTGCGGCCCCACCCTCGGTATCTCTTGATGGGTTCTTGGTGCTCTGAGAGCTTGGTTTTCACACTGCGCACGTTTCGCCACCATTCTCAGCCACTCCATCAGCGCAATAAGATTGGTGCAGCCACACGAAGGGTTGATAGGCATCGGCTTGCCCTACCTGCCCGCGGTGGCGTTTGTCCCTTGCTTGTTCTTGTTTATCTGTGCTGGCTGGCTGGCAGATGCGAGGTCGGGGGGGCGCTCTGGGCCGATTACCCCTCGTGTGGCCTTGGGCTGTTCTCAGCTGGCAGTCAGAAGACCTGATGGAGATCCCTTAGTTTCACAACACAGAGGTAAGTTCACCTACAGTGGGGAATGATGCACGTTTAAGACCAAGCGAGGTCTAGGAGAATTCCTAGAAGCCTGGCACAAACGAGCCGTCACATAGCAATACACCTCGTTTGTATAAAACATTCAAAAGAAGAGCCAAATCGTACTCGTTTGGGTTTTAGAACGCCGCAGTTGCTGTGGTGCGTCTGCTCTGCTGCAGGTTCAAATATGGGATGAACGCCGGGTGGGGCCTGTCCGGGAAGCCCATTTTGGAGGAAAAGGGGGAGCGACTCGATCTTCAATGGACGCTATGCAAATCACCTCTACGGTCCCGTCCGAACCCCCGTGGTCCTGGGGTTCTAAGGTGCTACTGTTTCCACTCCTCCTGGCCAGGAGGGCCAAGGCCGGGAAGGGCCATCTGCACGCCAGCTTCCTGCTTGTCTCTTGGCCCCTTGTTCAGGGCCGAGCCCAGCCTGACGCTCCAAGCAACTCTCCCTGGACGGGAGGAGGGAGAGAGGGAGGGAATATCCGGAGCCCCAGAAGAAGAACCTTGTTTTCTCCACGGCTGGGTTCGCTGGACCTGCATATGGAGTTAACCCTTCATTCAATTTTGCAAATAAACCAAAACATCGACTAACCACGGGCTAGTGCCCGTGCTAAGGTGAGGTCTTCCCCTCTCAGCTTAACCCCAGCCCAGCTTAGCACGCCGGGTCAGCGCAGGAAATGCAGGGCTTGGGCTGACCGGTGCGAGCCTCTCCTTCCAGAGGCACCGTGAGGACCTGGCTGTGGGCAAGGAGGGGGGCGGGGGCCTGCTCCTGCTGGGCGAGCTCCCGCAGGGCTGTGAAGAGGCTTCGGCTTCCTCAAGAACGGGAGCCTGCTCGCTCTGGGATGGCAGTTCCAAAGGGAACTCCACAGCCTCGGGACGCTCCCTTTGCAGAGAAGCCAGAGATGCGTCTCACGCCACCCCAGGCGCGGCTGCCACCTACCCTGTGCGCTATAAACATGTTTGGGACCGACCAGGCGAGCAGAAGGGCTGCAGTTAGGGTGGGTTGCAGGACCACACATCCTCTCCAAGCAAGACCACTTAGCTCCCTGACCAAGGACTCGCTGTGTGCCGTTTCTGGTTCCAGGCCCGGCCTGGGCATATACAAGACCCGAAGGCTGGACCCTTCAGGCTTGCAAGGAAAGAGCTGTGGCAGCCTGAGGACAAGCAAGTCAGACCAAGGAGTTCATTGCCAAAGGCCACCATCTCCCCTCTGCGTTGAGGCATTTGGGGATCTGGAGGGTACTTTGGATATGCAGAAGGACTGGAAAGTGCCCGTGTTTGAACAGAATGTAGCCTCTTTGCAGGTTTGCCAAGCAAATGATCGTGAAGGAGAGTGAGCTCAATTAACTACCCGGTCTAAGGAAGCACAGACTGTCCCTTCGAATGCGCAGGTGTGTGCAAGTGCAAGTGCAAGTGCAAGAGCACGCTAGGGTGACCTAAAACAATAATGTGCCAAAGACGAGGAGAAGATCAAAGGATGGCTGAGGGATCACAGTGCCAAAAGTCAGGACATGAACTTACAGGATCAAGAACTGCCCAAGAAGTTCTAGACCCCTCCCCAAATTGTCTTCTAAAGTGTAACAATATTCCAGGACAAGATGGATGCAAATCAGAGTTCAACATTTTGAGGTTGCGGCAGTAGGAGACAAAGAGGAGCGTGTGAAGTGTAAACGGGCGTGCATGTAGAGTGTAAGAGCTTCTCTATTCTGTAGCTTGCCATTTTGGTTGCCGCTACTTCTCTCGCTCTCATTTCCACCCTGGAAAATCTTTCTGGAATCAAGGAGCGCTTTTTTCCTGTCTCGGAGAACTGCGGATCTCTCTCTCCACCTCCGCAAACCCTCTTCCCCCACAGGTGGCTGCTCCTGTGGCAGTGGCGCCAACTGGCGTAAGGGCAGCTGCCCTGTTGCCACCTTTGGGCCTCTCCTCCTTTCTGACATGCTCCAGAACTCTTGGGAGATTCCCAGGACACGTGGCTTCCTGCAGCACCTCCTCCAGAGACGTTTCATGCCCTCCTCGCCGTGATCGTTTGAACCTCTCTGGGCATCTCCAACTAGATGGTTGTGGACCTCTGCAGAGCTTCCAGCCTGGGCCAGTCGGTTACTGCTCCTCAAGATCTGTCTTTTCAAACTTGATCTTCCAGCTTCCGTCCTCTCCTTGCCTTCCTTGGCTGTCTGTGTACTTTTGGTCAGCAAGTTCCTTATCGTGTTCAACTCTCTGTCTCACCCCCCCCCCCCTCCCCCAGTCACCGTATTCCTTGTTCTGCTCCTTTTGCAGTTTTTATGCTCAGGTGCATTCAGATCTTTACTACTGAAGAGCTGCATTTAAAAAGGTCATCATGGTCATCCTCATTCCCAAGGGTTAGATGCCCGTCTGCACTGCTTCACGGACGGATGACTTGCTCCAAGTGCTTGCAAGCATGCTTCTCCCACTCGTTCCACCCCGACCCCATCACAGTTTGGTTTAGTGGCCTTTCCTGCTGCTGATCTCTTCCTCCAACAGCTGGACAACCCTTCAGGGTCAGAGGCAAGATTCTTTTTCTTATATGTATTTTATTTTGTTTTTTTTAATTTACTGGCTGCCCAACTCCAGTGGACTCTTTCCCACATGCTTGTTCTTCCACCTGGTCTTTCGAGCTTCCCAGTCATCCTGACTGGGTGGCAGAAAGCATCAAAGTTATGGTTTTGGCTTTGCTTCTCCTAGTTTCTGGACTTCCGTGGTCCCTTCCTTCCTCACATCTTTCTGCAAGTCAGTGTCATGCTCGATTTCCCTTTTTGAGTTGCACAAGCAGCATCTTTACTGCAAGCATTCTGACTATAATTTGGGGACCATTTTGAATTATATATTCATGATCTGATGACCTGCAGCAAAGAGGACGGACTCAGTTACAGTGGCGATGGAGGCACCAATCTGCAAGATCAGGTTGAGGACAGAGCCTCCCGAAGAAAATCTAAGATCTGCGTGGTCACTAAGACTTGTCACTAAGACTCGGTGGCACATAATCAATTAAAAAGAATCTGTAGAATGAGTGGTAAGTTCTTTTGCCTTTAAACATCTCAGTGATAAACGTCCTCTTTCCAAATCTGAAGTTTTCATTTGGACACTCAGCTGGTTCTCATATTTATTAGTAATCCAAAATTCCTTATCTACAGTACTTCCCTTGGTTTTACTACTGTTTCCTCTAGTAAGCTAATTTTTTTCTTTAACACAGAATCATTTCTGTGTTTATAGACATTTATGGAAAGATCTTCTCTAATTTATCATTTGACTTGTAGCTCAAGAGTCTGTCTAACAACCGTGTTACAAATTCTCCTACAGAAGTTTAAAAATTCCAGCCTAGCCTGACCCTTTGGTTATTGCTCTGGTTTATCTCAACTTCTCTGACACTTGTTCTCCTTTCCACGCTGTACATTTTTACATGCGTTTCATGCCAAAGTTCAGGTAGCTTTAAAGATCATGACTCATCTAAGCTAAACATCCCCAAAGTTGTCATCCTTCCTTCCTCAAACACTTAAAATCTGCAAAGACCTGTTCTCTCTCGTTCCAGAGGACAAAATGTGGACAAATGGGTGCACATTACAGATTCAGTGGACTTAAGAAATGCATTCCTAACTGCTAGAACAGTTGGGCAGGGAAGCCGATGTCTCAGGAATGGGGTGGGCTCCCCCTCGCTGGATGTGCTCAAGCGGAGGCTGAACAGCCGCCCACCTGGGATGCTCTCACCTGGATTCCTGCTTGAGCGGAGGATTGGTCTAGGCTGAAGGGACCCTTCCAACTTGTGGATTAATGGTTGGGCGGTCAGATTTATCTTAGTTGCCCTTCTCGGCACCATTTTCAGCCCAAGGATACGCCAGCTTATGGTCCTGCCACTGCAGCTCCGCTGTTGGCTTGTAGAGGGACCGCGTTGGCCTGGTCACAGTACTTTGGTCCCTTCTTCATAATCCCTCTCATGGCGTCATGCATGTGCCTCAGCCCAAGTGACAGAAGCAGGCATCTGCGTATGTTGCTCAGGCACAGAAAGGGGACACTCTCAGAGCAACAGTGGCACGTGCCCTGCAGACAGTCTGTTGTTCTGAACACAGGAAATGAGCTCAGATTCAGAGTCTTGGCAGACGGTTCAAAGTCAGTATGAACCCACACACAATTGTAGTGTTCAAAGAAGGTTCCATGGGCAGCATGTTAGACCTTGAGATGATCAGGTGGTTCATCCAGGGCTTTAGGATTATGTCTGCTCGATTCCATTTCAACTGAGTCCAACATGATGTGATGCAGCAGCAGCAGCTGGCTTATCAAAAAACACTAATGTTTTTGTTCTACCAGGAATACAGGTAGCCCTCGACTTACGACCATTTGTTTAGTGACTGTTCAAAGTTATGACAGTGCAGGAAAAAGTGACTTACGACCAGTCCTTGCACTTACGACCATTGCAGCGTCCTCGCAGTCACGTGATCAAAATTTGGGCACTTGACAACCAGCATGTATTTATGATGGTTGCAGCCTCCCAGGGTCATGTGATTGCCATTTGCGACCTTCCCAGCCAGCTTCTGACAAGCAAAATCAATGGGGAGCCACATCTTTTGCTTAACAACTGCCACAAAAAATGTCATAAAATCAAGTGCAGTCATGTGATGTTTCATTTAATGACTGCATCGCTTAATGACAAATTTTCCAGTCCCTACTGTGGTCGTAAGTCGAGGACTACCTGTAGTTACAAAAAGCAAGAAATTATTGAATCCAGTACTTAATGAACAAGCAACCCATTCCATTCTGGACCTCAGAAGCAACCAGAGAAATGAGAGAGGTGGACCCTTCTGCTTTGGTTAAGATGTAGAGGAGAGATGCCTTTCCATCGGCCCACCTGCTCGAAGCCTAAGATCTGCCAGGAATCATCTTCTCCAAGTATGTCCCATGTATCAGTTCTGGGGCCCTCTTTGTAGGATTCCCTCCCTCCTCAAAGATCCACAAAGACCAGGAATTTCTTTGTTTTGCTTTATAAGGCAAAGAATAAACATGATGTGTGATAACAATGGTGACATGCAAAATTATACATGCCATGTTAACATTACACAAATATTGTAATCGTAGAATAGTAGGCAGGGAAGGGGTTCTTGAAGGCATTAATCTCAGCCCCCTGTGATGGGGCAGCAAATTACAAGTGGTCCTCACTTAACGACCACTCATTCAGTGGCTGTTTGAAGTTACGACAGCACTGAATGAGTGGGATTTACGACCAGTCCTCAAAGTTGCACCTGTTGCAGTATCCCTGCAGCCGTGTGATTGCAGTTCAGGCACATGGTGACCAGCCCACATTTACGGCAGTCGCGTGATCACCATTTGCGACCTTTACTGCCAGCTTCCCACAAGGGGAAGCTGGTAGGAGGTTGCAAATGGTGACCATGTGACATCACGCTTAATGAGCATGTGGGATTCACTTAACGACAGCAACTGGAAGTGCCGGAACCACCGTCTTAAATCGGTGCGGTCATGTGATGTTGCGCTTTATGGCGGCATCGCTTAGCGACGGAGTTGCCGGTCCCAATTGTCATTGTTAAGTTAGGACTACCTGGAAAGGGTCTGCACCAGTGGCCATCCAGCCTCGCCTCGGACACATCCAGCAAAAGCAGCTTGATGCCTCTCTGGGTCTTCGGCTGCCCCAGCGAACCGTCCTTCCTCTTGGGGACTCTCGGCCAGGACTGGCTTCCTGCACCCTCAGCCCGTCCCTCTGGGTCCTGCACTTGGAACAGGAGGGGGAAGCCTCGACCTTCATCTCTCTCATTAGGGGTATCAGTGGGGCTCTCAGAGCCCCACGGCAAACTTCTCATTTGGGGCTTGCAAAGGTGAGACAGCTCGGGGATCAAGCCCCCAGCCCCCCAAAACTGAGAGAAGGAGGCGGAGCAGCAGGCCCAAGCCCCACAAGGCGGCCAGAGGGCAGCCTGCAGTGAGCCCTGGGGAAGCTCGGAGGGCTCTGCTTGCACCGCCTCACCCTGACAGTCTTGGCTAACCTGGTCCTGGCCGTGGCCCTGCGGCTGACCGAGGGGTGGCTGGCGGAGCAGCAGCAGCAGCAGCAGCAGCAGCAGCCCCTCGCTCGCTCCTGTCTTTCGCTTAACTCCTCCTTAGGACCCCAGGTTCCTCATAGGAACAGGGCAAGCAGTGGGGTAACGGGGAGGCTGGGATTCCCTGGGCTGGGGGTCCCAGGGAGCCTCCTCCTCCTCCTCATATTTCACTGGGGAGCTTGTCGTTTTACAGTCCCTGCACGCGCCAGTGATGTCTGCGGCTCCTGGTGCTGGCCCGTCCTCTGATTTCAAGTCCTTCCATGGAGAGAGGAAATGAGAGGAAATCCGTGTGCCAGGAGGAGGTAACTAAGGGTCTAAGGGTGTTTCAGGGGTCTCATCTCCTCCATGGTGAGTCCCACTGTGAGGGGTGCACAGAGGCCATTCAAAGGAGACTTTGCATTGTGTAGCACAGACAGGCAGAAGGCTGGCAGAGCGCGTCCCCGAGCACCAACTAGCAGTCAGAAGACACGATGAAAACTCCTTAATCTCACAACACGTGGACAGACACAACCAGAGCTTCAAGTGGGAAATTGTCAGCATCTTAGACCAAGCTAGATCCAAAAATGCAAGGGAATTCTTGGAAGCCTGGCATTCAGACAAGGCAGCCATCAACAGGCACATAGAGATAAACAGCATCTACACACTGTTCAAAAAAGGCAATAAAAAAGCTAAGAAGGAAACAAAAAGACCAGCACACATCCTCCCCAGCAACCAACTTCCAGAACACGGCCACACAGCCCGGAAGACCCACACCAGCCAAAAACAGGGTTCTTCCCAGGCCTTGGGTAAGCGTGGTGGCGGGTGTGTGCGTGCGCGAGGGTATCTATTTTTGCCCCTGCTGGTGGGAGGGAAATTTTGCCTGCTCATCCCTCTGGTTGATGCCATCGATTGGATTTTAACTCTGGTTTTACGGGTTTTGTATATGTCAGGCCGTCCAGAGTCATTGGAGTCAAGCGGCTTAAACATTTAAATAAATAAATATTGTAGAATCCACATCGGCCTCACCTTCGTGAGGGATTGTTGGACCATCTTGTGAAAGAGAAAATAATTTGTTTCCTCGCCCCATTAAGTCATCCTGCTTCCTGGATCTGCAAGCATGAAATTCCCCTCTGAACCTGTTTACAAGCATATATAGAGCGAGGTGCCCGAGTGCGAGGCAGACGGTCAAGCCGGCTTCATCATGCCTTCCGGAGGTCTCCTGCTGCTGCTGGGACTCCTGACCCTCCGGGCAGAGCTGACGCCTGTCACCAACAATCGTCCAGGTGAGATCCTCCGGAACGATCTTGAAACTGCCGTTGGCAGAAAGGGGCTGAAATGAACGGAGAGCAACCAATGTTCTTCACCTAGGAAGGCCCAGGTCTGGGATCTCTGGCTTGGTGACGGTCCTCATGGAAAGGTTCCTGAACGGGTAGCTGGCTGTCAACTGAACAGGGGTCAGCAGTGGGAGGGGGCTCCAAGAAAGATAAATGCAGAGTGACTACTACTGACAACTAATGTCATTCTGCTTTGGTTACGCCCACCAGCTTAAGAACTTTATGCAGAAAACTTGGACGGGTTTAGAGACAGGCAGCAAGGATGGTCAAGACCTACAGAGAGAGACTGAAATATGTTCTGCTTTAAAACACCCCACGCACCCCCACTCACAAACTGAAAGTTTTGATATCCCTGAAAGGCTGCTGGGTGGGGGAGGGCTTACCTGTCCTTACCAAACACAGCGGCGGAATCACGGTTTTAAGCAGCAGGAACGGCCCATTCCAGCCATCTGGTCCAACCCCCGGAGCAGGAAACCAAATGGCTCTCATCGCTGAGCATGTTAGGAGGGCACCAGGTTGGGAAGTGCACTGAAGGCTTTCATACTAGCTGATCAACCAAGAGGGGAACCGCTTTGCTCCCCATTGCCAAGCAGATAACATTCCCTCTCCGTGTGTCACAGAGTTTTGTCACCTTCCTGCTGATCCTGGGCCGTGTAAAGCAAAGATGTGTCGCTTTTTCTACAACTCAACTTCAAACAAATGTCAACAGTTTATTTATGGTGGATGCAAGGGGAATGCCAATAACTTTGAGACCCACGATCAATGTCACTACACCTGTGTTGGTAAGTAGGGGAGGAGCTGTGGGTGGCCTCTTCACCCGAAAGAACTGCTGTGTCCAGAAATCGAGCATAGGATGCGTTAACGAAATATCCTGGTGTTCACAACAGGCTATGGCTGCTCCACTCTCTGTAGCTCAGGGCTGAACTGGGGCTCTCTGCTTGGTGGTTTGCTTGCAGGCGTTTCGTTACCTGGCTAGAGACCATCATCAGTGCGAGGGAGGGTGGGGTTTTCTCCTTGTTTATATACAGTAGCTCGCCCGTCCAGTGTTGGTGGGGTATGATATTCTCCTTGGTAGTTCCTTGATTAGGGAGTTGTTTTCTGCTTGATCGTTTGTCCCTGCTGATTTGGGTATTGGCACGACTGCTCCCCCCTGCCCTGTCCCGGAATCACCAAGTACCCAGCTCTGTATTAGCCCAGGTGCGTGAGCTGAGCGCGCCAGCCCAGAACATGAACCTCGCTCCCTGCAGCCCCTCCACATTTAACCTAAGAACTCCAGGGCCATTTCCAGGAGACCGAAGGAAAGAAGACTTCTCTAGCGGTCCAGAGGGAGAGCGCCGTCTTATCCCCTCTGTATTTGGGGAGAGGGCTGCGGGACTATGCAGAACCGGCAGAGAAGGGCCGCGCCTCCCATTCCTGGAATCCCTTCCTGATGGGAAGGCAGGCCGAGATGGACCCTCAGCATGCCCACGAGGAGAACCACCTTCCACTTTGGTGGAAACAGGGTGTGCACCTTTCCACCTCAGGATCCCAAGTCAAGAAAGAGGAGCCCACTTATAACATCCAGCCCAGTGTGCTGAGAGGCCCCTTGCTTGCTGGAGTTGACCCCATAAGGAAATGGCTGGGCGTTGTGGGGAAGGAGGCGGGGAGGGAGGATCCTGCTCCAGCCGGCGCATCTCATCCTGGGTGCATGGAGAGGCTTTGGCTGCTGAAATGCCCGGATGGGATCTTGCTTGCCCTGGGATTCCCACTGCAGGGGGAGTCTCTCAGCCTTGGGATGTTCTGTTTTGCAGAAAAGCCTGGGGTGTGTCCCCAGCCACCTCAAGATTTGATCACTATTTGTCCCGTGCTGTGTGGAAGTGATTGGGAATGCTCTGGGAAAAGCAAGTGTTGCCCTTTTGGTTGCAAGATTACCTGCATGGGTCCTGCCTAAGGTAAAATCTGTACATTGTCGCTTGTTTAGATTGGTTAGACCAAAGGAACTGCTGGGTGGTATCTCCTAGGCGTAGACTTGGCCTGGGCATATGAACATCTCCTTGGGGTCTTTCAGGCTGCCTCCAGGCTCTGCCTCTTGTCCATCAAAGGTATAGCTGATGTGAAAAAGAAAGGTGCCGTGATGCTCGAGCAGCAAGCACGCAAACCTGTCGGTGTGCTGTGGTGTGGTGTGGTGTGGTGTGGTGTGGCCCTTCTTCCTGATAGGTAGCCACCTCCACTCTGTGGAAGCCATCAGGCTGCCCCTTCGTGTTCCCCTCCCACTGTCTTTTGACTTCTCCTCCTCCTGAAACCACCGTTGCTCCTTCTAGAATAGTGGCTTCCCAGTTCAGCTGCTGCTGGGCAGTGTGTTCAAGAAGATTGCCCCCCTAAAGCCTGGCCAGGGAGCCAGAATTCCCAAGGCCATGAGCACTCCCAAGAGAAGGGGAGGCGGGGCAGAGCGCCTTACCAGTTTTGCTCCAGCCCAGTCAGCTGCCTCCCTGTAGACAAAAACTGGTCCACGCTCAGGTGACATGAAGACCTATGGCTTGATCAGGTGAGCCAGGTACGAGCTCACAGTTCTGACCGTAAGAAATGCTCCCTGTCCAGTTAGAAAGCTCAGTGTGGTCCTCGTGTGAACATGCCCTCACCCAAGCTCCGAGCAGTGACCTTGAGTTCTCATAGGATTGGAAAAGATGCTAGAGAACCTCTAGTCCAGTCCATGCCCACTCTCATGCCCGCTCTCCTGGCCGTCAAGAAGAGCGTGAAATCTATGCCAGATGGCCTGGGGGCCGGATGGGGGCTCGCACCACTGGAAGTGGCTTGTGGGGCAATTGATTCTACCCCCCCCCCGTCATCTTGAATGTTTTTAGTTTTTATGTATAGGGTTTGTTTTATATAGCCTGACTTTTTAATTAATTAATGTGGGTATTTAGTTTTTAACTGTATGTGGGTTTTTCTCTAAATGTGAGCTGCCCAGAGGCACTCGCTGGGGAGACGGGCGGCATACAAATTTAATAAATAAATACATAAATAAATGCCCAGGCAGGAAGCCTCAGACCATCCCAGACAAACAGCTGCCCAACCTTTGCTTGAAAACCTGTGTTGGAGCCCCCGTGACTCCAGGTGGGGGGCCATCCCACTGCTTACTAGCTCTCACAGTCCGGAAATTCCTCCTCATTTCAAGTTTGGATCTCCATTGTTGTAAGATTAGGCACGGCAGGTCCGCAGGGACCTCATTTAAGTCCTAGGCAGTACTGCAAGTGACTATGGGCAGAAACCTCATATCTGAATGTTTGTTTTTACAGTATCGCCAAGGAGAAGACCCACCTGAATTGCGTCTCGTGCACCAACGTGACTCAAAGACCCTCCTTTCTCCCCGCGGCCACCATGGAGACCCTCCCCACAAAGCACACACGGGATGCATTCCTTGCTTGCTTGCAATAAAGGCGTTGGGTCCTGGCTTCCCTCGCAGTCTCTGGTCTCTTCTTCTGCCCCTCTGGAGGCTTCCCCTCCCCACCTTGACACGTCTGCTCCCCACGTCAGAGAAAAGGGAGCCGCGAGGCAGGACAGGGTTCCCTAGTGTGACTTTCCAGAGAGAACGCGCAGGTAAAGGATCTCTCGGAGCCAGCGGTCGGGGTTCAGAAATCCCCTGAAACGCCGTCCCCGTGAAGGTCCTACTCCAGAGTAGGCCTGGGATAGGCACGGAGACTCTGCTGTCCTGCCATGGCTCAGCACGGGTGGCCTGGCTGGAGACAATGACGCAAATCAGACAAAGAGCTTTGCCTTTACTGAATGAAGCAGAGCATAAAAAAGAAACTGCAGGGAAAAAGCAGGAAAAGGAAACGGGACGGCAGAAAAAAATTATTTATTTATTTATATTTTGAATTTAGATATCGCCCATCTCACAAGGAAGTGACTCTGGGCAGTTCACAATAAAACAACAAATACATATTAATTAAAGTACAATAAAAACAGTATAAAAATACAGTAAAACCAAACGCATACACAAATAATAGTATCTTCCAAGATGCTGGTGATCGAAAGGACGTTAACATATGGGAGCATCTTCAAGGTGCCAGCCACCCCCAGGTTGGTTGCCCCTTTTCTCGCCCCATGCCAGTTGGCAGAGCCAGGTCTCGACTGCTTTCCAGAAGGACAAGAGTTGGGGCCTGCCCCACCTCTGGGGGGAGCCTATTCCATAGGGCAGAGAAGGCTCTCCTTCCGGACCCCGCCAGTTGACATTCTTTCATCGACGGGGAGCGCGGCATGCCCCCCCTGCCTGACCGGGAGAGACAGGTGGATATAATGGGGGTGAGACGGTCCCTCGGGTAACCCAGCTGGGCCTGTGAGGGCTTCTCGTGCCTGAGACACGCGTATGTTCTACACGTGAGCCGTTGTAATCGCCCACCAAAGCCTCCTCTGCGTGCCACCGGTTCATCAGTCACCAGCAGCCTCATCTCTCCGGCGCGGAGGGACGAATCTCTCAGCAGGGAGAAAAGCCTCCATTTCCATCCTCCGCCCTGAAAACGACAGAGGAGCAGAATATGGGCGTCGGGGAGCGTTAAGGGCTGCAGGGACCCCTCCCCAGAACACGCAATTTAGGCCCTCGCAGAAGCAGTTCCAAGGAAGCCGTCTTCTCCCCGCATCGCCCGCAGCCCGGCGACCCCCTCCCTCCTCCCCCTCGCGCAGCCACGGCGGGCGCATTCTTCCTTTTCGGTCTCTTGCGCGCTCAGCCGAGGCAGGCTCAGTGGGCGGGAGGGATTCCACTTCACGGCCATGGGCACTCAGGCTCCCGGGCCACCCACCGCTGGAGCAGGGCCACGAAGCCTCACGGGAGGGATCTCTGCAGCAAAGGGAAAATGGGGCGCCTCCCTCCCGCCTCCACGTGTCCACCTCCAGGCAGCCTTGCTGTGTTCCCCAGCTGCTCCGCGAGGTCAGGAAAGACCCAGCAGGAAGCTTTAGCACGGAGGTGACGCGTGTTGTCCGAAGGTAGAGCATGGATGGCGCTGCAGGACTGGCGCTGGACTGAAGCCACGCTCCGGAGAGGCTCTGCCTGCAGGTGTCCCAGTCTGGGCGAGGGGCTGAGGGCCGGGGCGGGGGAGAAGCGGTGAGCTAGGACCCCTCCTGGTCTGAAACAACCCAAGGCAGCTCATATACCAAAGCACGAAGCCAGCTAGAGCCATACAAAAGTCGGAATAAGGGTGTCCTTCTGCGCCCATTCGGAGGCTCCGCCACTCTGTGATCTGCTCCAAGACCCTCCCAGCCATCGGTGTCAGACGGAGGGCCTGCAGTTCGCTGGACCTTCCGCCTTCTCCTTTAGAGGGCGAGGATCGCCTTTGCTCTCCCTGGTCGCTTAGCATGTCCCCAGACGGTACTCGCTTCTCCAGGCAGAGACGGGACGTAAAGGCTTGGCCGGACCACTGGTGGCTTTTTCAGACCACGGCGGCTGTTCATCTGCCCGGAGAGTTCAGCTCCAATAACGAGAGAGAGATTCTCTGAGCGTGTTTTTCGGAGGAGGAGGTTCATCTGGCCCTGGAGACTCCAGGGGAGAATCTTAGAGATGGGAGGGGACATTTCGGCCCGTAACGGCCAGAGAGAAGCCTCCTCCCTACAGGCAGCGGAGGCCACCCCGAAGGATTTCCGGCCCGTGTCCCTGGCGGGTCCCGGCTCCGATGCTGCCCTTCCTCTTGCTCTGCGGAAGGTCCTGCTGGGATGCATCCTTCCTGGGGGCTGAAGGGGAAGCCAAAGGAGCTGAGCAGCCCGGGCTTTCCTCACTTTCTGTCTGCCAGTTTTTGCCTCCCTTGAGCAGCTGCTCCGCTGAGTCTTTTCCTTCATTTCGTTTTGTGAGCTAGAAGGGAGGGGTCTGGATCCCAGACGAGTGGGCTGGTGCGCGCTCGGGTTACGGCGGCGCGGAGGAGGCCGGTCGGCCAGACACGAGTCCCCTTGAAATCTTTCTTGGCCTGCAGATGCTGAGAAATCGGTCCTTCTGGTTGCTTCTTTGCAGACAGCGGACCAAAGGCTGTGGGCCAGGGAAGGGAGAGTGTGGCCTCTGGGTAGCTTGGGCGGCCAAGAGGATGGGAGCTGTAGTCCAACACTCTCTGGATGTTGTAACTTACAGCATAGGCACCTGTGCTAGACTCAAATATTTAATCAATAGATCAGATTAATCAAGGAAAAGCACTTTAATTGTCCAGAACTCTCTCCTCTTAGAGAAGGGAGGCATCTCTTGTCTCCAGAGTGCCTCCCAGAGTGCATGACGGAAACACGAAGGTACGTTGCTTGCCGAGCAGGGCTGGCCGTGTCTGACGCCATCTGGGGCAGCGCTCCTTCCAGCGTCCTGGCCGGGTGTCTTCTCCATAGGCTGCGGGAGCCATCCTTTCAAATGTTCTCCTGGCTGCTGCCAAGGGGCTTGGAAGGCCACTTCCTGGTCATTCTGTTTCCTTCTTCTCCAGAATGGGAAGTTTTTCATATTTTTTAAAAAGACATATAATCAAGGAGTTGGGAGGGATGCTGCAGGTCCCCTAGTCCAACTCCTCACCTGGTAGGAATCTCAGACCATCCCAGGCAAGCGGCCGCAACCTTGACTTCAAAATCTTAATGACGGTGCCCCAGTAACTCCAGGAGGCAGGCTGTCCCGCTGTTTAAAGCTCTCACAGTCAGGACCTTTCTCCTTATTTTGAGCCGCTCTGCAAAGCTTCTGCCCATCGGTTCTTGTCCTACTCTCCCCAGGTCCTACAGAGAATCAGTCCACACCCTCTTCTTTCAAAGGTGGACGGAGCTAGTGCGGATCACAGTACGCGGGCAGTTCTGGGTGCATCTCAGCCTGAGCCTGTGGCCCCTTTGCTCCGCGAGCTGCATTCCTTGCCAGGCTGCTTCCAGGTGCAATTCAAGGTGATGGTTGTCACCTAGAAAGCCCTCTATGGCACAGGGCTCAGTTTTGGCAGGACGGCCTCTCCCTGATTGTTTCTACCTATCCCATCAATCCAGCGGGAAAGGCATGCTGGGGGTCCCGTTGGCCAAAGGATGTCGTCTTGTGGGACCCTGGAAGCAGGCCTCTTAAGTTGCTGCCCCTGCCCTACAGAACACGGTTCCCCCAAGATTTCAGTCGCCCTGACCCTGCCAGCCTTTCGGAAGGCCCTTAAGACACGGTTATCTTCCCACCCTGGCGGTCAGAGTGGGACTGAGAGCCTGTGAGGCGCTATCTCGCTCAGATTGGTTCGGCTTCTCAACCACCGCCGGTGTTGTTGTGTCTTTCGTTTTCTGCTATTTTTGTCCTCTGTAAGCTGCCCGAGTCGCTATGTGAGATGGGCGACTATAGGAATGGAAGAAATCAGGCTGGAACCGAAGCCTCTGGCGCTCGCCTTGTGTCTTTCTGAGCGCTGGCCCACCCACTGCTGGATGTTCCCAGGCACTGACCAGTCTTTAGTTTCTTGGGTGTCTGTGTTTCTCCTCTCAAAAGATGGGGACAATGTTAGCTCTTCTTCAGTTTTCTGGCATTTCCCCCGCAGTCCAGGAGCCTTTAAACAGCAGCCCGTGGTCCTGAGATCCCATCCGCCAGTTTCTTTAGCCCCCTGGGAGGTAATCCATCTGGCCCCGGCAACTTGAGTTCCTGCAAGGCAGCCAGATGTTCTCTCGCCACCTCCTCGCCTATCTTGGCCTGCACTTCTCTTCTGCCCCCCACGGCGCACCTTCTGACAGGTTGGGCCACTTTCTCCTTTCGCAAGGGCAGGTTTGCAAAATAGGAGTGAAGCAGTTCAGCCTTCTCCCGGTTGCCACCACTGTCTCGCCACCTTCTCCCGCCAGTGGACCATCAATTTCCTTGAATTCTTTTTTCTTCCACACCCAAAGAACCCTTTTTTTGTTATTTTTGGCATTCCTTGCAAGCTTCAGCTCATTCTGAGATTTAGCCTTCCTGACCCCCTCGTTACAGATTCTGGCTATTCCCTGGTGTTCAGCTTTTCTTAAAGGTCCCTCCTTCCATTTTTTAAAACTGACTATTCAGTTTCTAACTTCCCCCTTTTTGTGCATCTGCTAATTTACAATATTTTTAAATGTTTGAGCCAACTTAAAAGCCAGACTGCAAAAGTTTACATTTGCCATGCTGCGTGATGTATTATATGCCTGGGAAACATTCTTGCTTAAATTTGGTTAAACCTTTTGCCATTGCTGCATATCCTCCAAGTTTAAGTTACCAATTAGATATTGTCAGAATTCTATATTTCTTCCAGTATTGGGCAAAATTTATTTCACTGTTGTGAGCATGTATCTCATTAAATTGTGATGCTTCTTGTTGATTTTTTCTGGGATTATACCTAGTAGGAAAAGTAGGTTTCCTTTACAATTTAAATTCCAAAATGTTCTACATGGTACTATGTACATCTTTCCAGTACTTTGGGGGGGGGGGGTTACATGTCCACCACATGTGGTAAAACACTCCTTCTGTTTTATGGCATTTCCAACATTTATTACTGTATGATTTGTCTATCTTGATAATATTAATGGAGTTGTATACCATCTGTAGAACATTTTGTACCAATTTTCTTTTAAGTTATAGCTTGGTGTAAATTTTATAGATTTAGTCCATAATTCTTCCCATTATTGTGTTCAATATTGCAAATTTTAGAACCACTTGATTCTTCCAGGATTCCTACAACTTCCACTTCCCAACCGTTTTGTCCCTGTTAGTGAATAGTAAGTCCAGTGTAGCAGTTCCCAAGTTCCCACCTCCACCTTTTGGACAATGAAAGGGGAGCGTGACCCTCTCAGGATCTCACTTCCACGCCTTCAGCCAGGGCACCCTTTGTAATTCCGATGTGCCAACCGATGTTGCAGTGCAAAGGACGTGGATCCAGGAAGGAGGAGCAGCCAGAGGGCTCGCCAGCTCTGCCCTGGGCGAAGCCTGATTGCAAACTCGGTGGGCCTCTGCCAGTAAAGATGACGGTTCTCTGCCCCACCTAGGGAGGGAAAACCCACGGTTGTTTGGTTGAGAAAGAGATCTCGACACCTTCCCATTTCACGCAACGGCCCTTCTCACTTCCTCAAAGCAGGACTTAAATGTCCCTCCAGCCGCAGCCTCGCATTCCCGCCGGAGCAGCGCCATGAAGGCTGTGCGTGGCCTCCTCCTTCTGGGTCTCCTCGCCCTCCTGACTGAGCTGCCCCTTTCGATGGGGCAAAAAGGTAAGGGGGATTCACTTTGCAAATCGCCCAGCCCCATTAAGGAAGAGCCGGCCCAGAGATCTGCAAATGAAATGAAACAGAGGGGAGGGGAGGGGAGGGGAGGGGGTTCCGTTATGTTCTGTTCTCCTCCCGGTGCCTCGAGGGCCCTTGCGGGGCAGGAAGGCAGGTTCGCAGCTAATAAAGAATGAGAAGGGCCCAAGAGAAGGGCCCGTGCCCAGCCCCTGCCCCGAGCCCCTCCCTGTACTCCAGCCAAGCCGGGTGCCAAACAGTTGCCAGCGTTCCTCCTCATCCCAATCCAGGTGGCTGAAGTCTCCCACTCGTTCCGCGTCTCTCCTCCCTGAAGGTTCTGCACTTGCCTAGGAGAGCATTATCCGGATCCCCTGCCTGGCTCAGAGGCCCACAGCACTGCCCCACAACCAGACCTATCGTGCGTCCCTTTCCTTCTGTTCTGAATTAAACGCTCTCCGCAGGGCCCCTATACTCAAATGCTCCCTTCAATCTGGGCACGGCCCTTGTCCCATTTCTTTCACATTGTCTCTCCTTACCTTTTGTCGGCCCATTCCTCTTGAAGATGTATGGCACCTTTTATTTCCCAAGTCTCAATAAAGCCAAATAAAAAGACTTGAGATGAGGCTTCTTTAAGATAACAGATGTATTTTGATCAAGACACAGCTGGGTGACCCCAATCAACACATTCAGAAGAGATGTTGATGAAATCACACCTCACAAAACAACATCAAAGGCTTTATAGACATGTAAATCTGTAATCAGATAGTACATCCCCTCATACCCATACAAGGGATTTTTGGGACGGTCTGAGCAAGTGAAAGGTGGTTCTTAGGAAGGTAAACTTAAATGTAACTTTTTCTTCTGGTTACCAAGAGAATGGCATACAAGATTTTTCTTATCTTTCTCTGGAATGCAGGGCCCCACGACTGTTGCAAACTTGGTAAAACAAACAACTTGTACTCAGCTAATTGCTTCTTCGAAGACAATCGGGCATTCAGCAAAGAGATAAGGGGGGGGGGGGAGAAGAAGAAGAAGCCAGTGCTCTTTACAAAGCAAAAGCAAGTTAACCCTTTAGAAATAAAATAGAGTGCACTGTTACAGGTATGGTTATACATTATGTGAAGCATATATATACTGTATATATATAGAATATAAAATTGTGTATCAAAATAATGCCCTTCAAAGAAGTCATGGGGTTGTTGGAAGAGACCGCAAGGGTCATCTGCTCCGACCCTCTGCAGGGTCAGGAAAAGCAGTTCAACTCACCAGCTGAGAGGTGACTGTTGAGCCTCTCCATAGCAAACAACAGCGTCTGCAGGAGAAGAGTCCCTGATCACCTTCCCTTGGGCACCCTCTAATGTTCCTAAGTGCTCATCAGGGGTCTCAACTCAGTTGTCTTCTCTCCAGAGTGGCCACTCCAAGCTCTCAGCCTGTCCCCACAAGCCATGTCCGGAAGGCCCTGGGTCATCTCTGTTGTCTTCTCTGTCCCAACCTTTGAATGTCTTCCTGGAGTGTGGTGCCCAGAGTCACGCACGGTACTGCTTGAGACTCAGCTACCTTTGCTTCCCTTTTCAAGGGCCCTCTTGACCTTTAAGACTTTCTTCCCATGGACTCGTCTTAACTATTTCTCTGGGTTTGCTAAAATTGGCCTTTTAACAATCTTTCGTTCGAATAGGACTGGTTTTTGCACTCAGGGTCTCGCCCCTTGATCTCCAAGCAGTTCCTCCCTGTTAGGATGTGCTCATTACACTCGGGGCCCACTCCGCCCAGTTCTGCTCCCAGTACTTGGCGTTCAGTTTCCAGCCCTCTGGGACCATTTCCCAGCTCTCTGGAAGAAGAGCCCCTCTGTGTTTGCAGGAGCTCCCCAAAATGATCCTAAATTGAGATAAGCACACCTTTGACATCTTTAACCCTGCCTGGGTGACAGTCCCCCGGTAAGAGCTGGAGCACAGGCCGGGGGCTCTCCTGGAGCATCGGCAGCCCCTGCCAGGAGGGCCTTTGCACACATTTATTTATTTTATTTATTTATTTCTATTTCACACTTGGACACCGCCCGTCACATACCTCGACTGATGAATGCCAGTGTTATCGGGCTTCAATTTGTTTCGTTGGTCTTATTTTGTTTGAAATGGCTTTTTGTCCTGACTATATTGTGTTTGTATTCCTGTTTGTCACCCAGAGTTCCTTCTGGTGGACGGGCAGCCATATAAGTTTGTTTAGTAAACCAATTACACAAAGAAACTGGGAGGGCCGTGGATCTAAGAGAAGGGGGCCACACGTACGGCCCCGTACGGACGGCCCCGGCCCCGCTGGGCTGCAGGAAGGCGGCGAAGACCTGGCTTTTCGCCCAGGCACCGGGACCGGGGTGTTGATGCAGACGGAGGGGATGGTTGCTGGATGGGTGTAAGCTGTTACTGGGCCCTCCATGCAGTTTATTGTTTTAAGTGGTTGCTTTGAAGGTACTGTATTTTGCTTGCCAGCCAGAGCTCCTTCTGGGAGATGGGCAGGGATATAAATTTTGTTTTACCCACATGCGTGCCTCGGAGGACGTTCCCTAACAGCTGCTTACCATCCCCGTCCTTCTGGAGAGGTGACCAGGCAGCGGTTGGTGGCTTTGGACTTTATTTACAGGTAGTCCTCACTTAACGTCAGTAATTGGGACTGGCAACTCCGTCGCTAAGCGATGCGGTTGTAAAGGGTGACGTCACGTGACCGTGGCGACGTACGATGGCAGTTGTGGCAGTTCTAGTTGCTGTTGTTGGGCGAATCCCACGTGGGCACAGCGTCCCGCAGCCACACGGTCGCCATTTGCAACCTCCTGCCGGCTTCCCCGTTGACTGCTTTTTGGGAGCTGTCAGGGAAGGTCAGAAATGCTGGTTGCCAAGTGCCCGAATCCCAGTTGCATGACTGCAGGGACGCTGCGACAGCCGCAGGTACAAGGAACAGTTATAAGTCTCCTCATTCAGGGCTGTCGTAACTTCAAACGGTCGTTGCTGAATGAGGACTCCCTGTATTTATACAATCATTCTTACTACAGTTGCATTGGTAACTAACTTCAAGAGGATTGTTAGCATGACTCTGGATCAGTCACTGGATGTTAAAGATGCACGTGTTCTTCTTGGCAATCCGGAATCGACCGAGAATTCAAGAATTGTGGGTTGCTCAGCCGTGGGGGCTGGCTAGAAGAATTCTTACGCCAGACTAAAAGGAGAAACATTCATGTATTCATCCTTTAATACTTTTTTGTTTCATTAGTTCAGCATAATAAGCTAACATAAAACAAAACAAAACCGCACTGGACCACAAACCGCTGGGATGTTCTGTTTTGCAGAAAAGCCTGGGGCGTGTCCCCGGCCACCTCCAGGTACGCCCACTCCTTGTGTAGAGTACTGTACAAGCGACTGGAAATGTCCTGGGAAGCAGAAGTGTTGCCGTTATGGTTGCATGAGGGCCTGCAAGGATCCCGTCTAAGGTAAGGACATTTGCACCTGTTTAACTCCTTGATCAATCCATCTGCTCTGTCGGGGGTCTCAGATCCCACCATGGACGGGATCCAAGCAGATCAGGAGCGTGCAAAAGGCTTCTCCTGGGAGGAGTAGGCTTACCTGATCAAGCCATCGGGCAGCCCTTCCCAACATGCCGCCATCGGTCGGCAGCCACCGGCCTTGTGCTTTTCGGAGCTGTCTGGACCCTTCACCCCCTGCGGGCGTCTTTCCCTCTGGCTCCTGGGTGGTGGGGAAAGGGGGCCCTCAGGCAACCTTTGCATTATTTATTCTTTATTCAAAACCTTTAAGCCCATCTCAAAACCTAACTCTGGGCGGCTTGCAACCCAAGAAGAAAACAGTGTCTGCAACCATAAAAGGAACAATACATCCAAGGAGGACTGGCTCTGCTGCCCCACCGCCCTTCCCTGATGCCGCCACCAGGTCCTCGTCCCGCTCCGAGCTCCCCCCATCCCAACGCTTGGGGGAAGAGCCAGTCCTCAGGGGTCTCCGGGAGGTTAAAAGGGTGGGGGTCTGTCAGATCTCGGCGGGAGGATGTTCCATAGGGCAGAGGCTGCAACGGAAAAGGGAAGGGACCTGGAGCGTGCCCACCCTACCCGCTCTGGTGGGATGGGCAGAGACCGCCAGGGAGATCCAGCCCCGCAGACATGGAGATCCATGGCTTGATTAGGTGGGCAAACCTCAAACCCTGGTTTCTGACTCTCAGAGAGGGTCTCTATCCCACTCGGTGATGGTCCTCATTTGGACACAGCCTTGCTTGTGCTCCAAGGAGCCATCTTTTGAATTCTCCCTTCTTGAAAGAGAAGCTCCGGGGCTGATCTAGGGGTCCAGCTAGTACTTGGGCAGCGCAGAAGACGGTGCTGGACAGAACCGCATACCTGACTCTGTTTCTCTTCCCAGGACCCTCTCCGTGGAGACTGGGCCTCTCCTAATTGTGTCTCGTGCACCAACTTGACTCAAAGGCCTTCCTTTCTCCCCGCGGCCACCATGGAGACCCTCCCCATAAAGCACACACGGGATGCATTCCTTGCTTGCTTGCAATAAAGGCGTTGGGTCCTGGCTTCCCTCGCAGTCTCTGGTCTCTTCTTCTGCCCCTCTGGAGGCTTCCCCTCCCCACCTTGACACGTCTGCTCCCCACGTCAGAGAAAAGGGAGCCGTGAGGCAGGACAGGGTTCCCTAGTGTGACTTTCCAGAGAGAACGCGCAGGTAAAGGATCTCTCGGAGCCAGCGGTCGGGGTTCAGAAATCCCCTGAAACGCCGTCCCCGTGAAGGTCCTACTCCAGAGTAGGCCTGGGATAGGCACGGAGACTCTGCTGTCCTGCCATGGCTCAGCACGGGTGGCCTGGCTGGAGACAATGACGCAAATCAGACAAAGAGCTTTGCCTTTACTGAATGAAGCAGAGCAGAAAAAAGAAACTGCAGGGAAAAAGCAGGAAAAGGAAACGGGACAGCAGGGAAAATACCAGGTCTGCGACGCCCGGTCAGTCCGCCGGCAGCGAGCGGCGGCGGGCAAAGCTTGGCGACGTCACGAGCCCCTTCCGCATTGGCCAGGCGGGGGGCGGGGCTTTCGCCCCCCGCCCCTGCCGCCCACAGCGCCGCCCCCCGCCCTCCCCCGCGGGGCCCGGCCCGCCGGCTGCCAAGCGAGGAGCCCAGCGGGGGGGCAGCGAACGCGCCCTCGCCCGGCCCGGGTCGTCTGGGTTGCCCTCTTAGCCTGCTTGCGAGGTCCTTGCCGCGTGCATTTAGCCTTGGCGCCAGGGCTGCCGCAGGGTATGGTCCAAAAAGGCAAGATGGCGACCCCGGTGGCGCCGTCGGCGCTCTGCCCGTTTTTGCGCTCAGCGCACATTAAGGCCCCTCCCAACCGGAGGATTCTGCGGGTCTGAATTCTGCAGCCCGCTAAGTGCGCCGCGCCGCGCTGCGCCTGGTCACGAGCGCCGCCCTTCGCCTCTCTGCTCAGCGCAGTCCTACGGCCGCGCTCCCTTCTTCGGGCCTGCGACGGACGCTGCAGCCGCGGGAACGAAGGTCGCCTCTGCTCGCGGCGCCGCCAAGAGGACAGGTCCAAGCCTCCTCTGCCGCCGCTCCCGGCCGCTGTCCAGGCAGCGGCCCGGGCGGCCGGTGGGCCAAGAGCCACCGATCAGCTGCCAGCCCGCCCCGCGGCTCGCGCCCCGAGACACCCGCGGCGCCTCTCGCCCCGAGCTCGGCGCCTCCGGATCAAGGCGCCGAGATCGAAGCCAGGCGCCTTCTCCGTCATCTGGGCAGCCCCAGCCGTCTGGCAGGCGGCGATCGGCAGCTCCCTGCCGCCAAGAGCCGCCCGTTCCCAGAGCTTCCCCTGGAGAGACCCGGGGGGAGGGTTGGGAATGGGCTGGAGAAATCAGTCTCTCTGCTTTTTATGCTGGGCCTGGGGTGGGCCAGCGTGGCCCTTTCCTCCGTTCCCTGCTTTGAGCGGCAGACGAGGGGCTCTGGGAACCCCTTTCTGCAGCAGCGCTGAGCGCCAGGCCCAGGGTAGCTCCTGCGTACCGTCCCGCGAAGGGCGAGTGCCCGTGCTTCGGTTCCCAGTCAAGGGTCGAAGCCCCACAGAATAACCCCTGGCTACCCACGTCTGATGAGTCCCGAGGACGGACGAACTGGCCCTGCACTGCCTCCCAGGGGTCCCTGTAACGGAGACAGGCTCAGAGTTTGGCAGAAGGGGGCCCTCTTGGCAGCACCCCCTCGAGACAGCCTCTTCTAGAGTCCTCCAACCATTCTTGGGCGGACGTTTACTTATTTGTTTAAATTTATTGGCTGTCCAGCTCCAGTGGACTCTGGGTGGTGTACAAAACTAGAGAAAACATAAAAACAGCTAACAACATTAAATCAAACAGAGAGCCCAGACTAAAATAATCTTTTATTTGTTTGTTTAATCCATTCAATTGTGTCTGATTCTCAGAGACTGCCTGGACAGGCCCCTGCAGCTTTCTTGGGAAGGTTTTTCAGAAGGGGTTTGCCCTGGCCGCCTCCTCCTCCTCCTCCTCCTCCTTCCTGGGGCTGAGAGAGGGGGACTGGCCCAAGGTCCCCCAGCTGGCTTTGTGTCCAGGCGGGACTAGAACTCAGGGTCCCCCGGTTTCTGGCCGGATGCCTTCACCGCTACGCCAAACCGCTCAAATTTAATAGATAGGAAGTCAACAAAACAAAACGGGCCATTGAACAGCTCATGAGCCTCAACCCCAGGCCTGGGACCAAAGCCAGGTTTTCAAAGCTTCCCGTAACCCCGGGCGAGAGGGCGCCGTCCTTCTCTCTGGGGGGGACGCTGTTCCAGAGGGTGGGGCCCCCACAGAGCAGGCAGGCTTCTAGGTCCCCCCAGATGGCAGTGCTTAATGGAGGGGACTGGAGTGCACGCACTGGGCAGGGCCGTGAGCGTCCCGGGTGGGCAGAAACGACGGGACCAACGGCTCTCGGGTATCCAGGCCCTCTGCCCCAGGGGGCTTCATAGGTAACCGCAAGACAGAGTGGCCCTGTTGCCTCCAGGAGGGCTGGACCAGAAGACGCTGGGGGAAAGGCCTTCAACCTGCTGTTCATTTTGTGGGCCCGACGGGCTGTTGGCGTACGGGGAGCGGTTTGTGTCTGTGTGTTCGGGATTTCTTGCGTCACTCGGCTTGTTCTGGCTGGATTTGATATGTGACTAGTTAAAAGTTGAACTGTAGTACCCTTTGCCTCATTACAATAGTAAAAAACGCTCCCCTGGGAGTAAACATGAGATGCTACTGAGCCCCCCTCATGGCTTATTATGGGGTACACAGTTGTAGTACGCATGTGCATGATGTAATTCACCCATGGAGGTGTTTTAGCCAATGAGAATTGTGGTGAACGTAACCCGCTTAGTGAAATGTATAGAAAGCTCTGGACGGCGCCCCTTTGCGCGCTCGATTTGGATTTTGGTCCCGAGGGCGCCCCTTTGCTTCTGTACAGAAACAAAGCGGGCAAGCCTCCCCCTGCTCTGTGTGTCATGTGGCCCTCTCTCGCACCGGGTAAAAAGGGGCCCAACCAATTGGTCACCCCGTGGCCAACAATTCGATGTTAGAGATGCCGCTCCAGAAGCACTAACTCTGGCACGTTTTATCCACTTGGCCATGAAGGGCGCCGGGGAGGGGGCCTCCCTCCTGGTTCTTGGTCTCGGCTCCGCTTTCCCGAGTGTCAGAGCGTTTCTCCCTGGCTCTCCCCTTCGTCCGTGGCCCCATAGGAAGAGCCCTTCCTTCTCCCCCACCCCGGAAGAGGAGGTTCAGCGAGGCAGATGTGCTGTCAGGGCAGGCAGGGCATCCGTAACCTTTGCCCGCCTTCCTTGTCGTCTGCCTGGCCTCGGTTCCATCACAGGTCGAGGCTCTCTGAATCGGCCGGAGGAGCCCAGTCACGAGCTGGCTTTACTTTTCCTCCGCATTTGAGACGCTTGGGCACAACCTTCCATTCTGAAAGAGAGGATGGGGGGGGGAGCTGGCCAGGGGAGGGGTCTGATCCTTCTCTCTCCCCCTCCCGTGGCCATAGCTCAGGGGAGGAGGGGGCCCTGCCTGCCCACGGGGAGGGAGGCAAAGCAGTCGGCACAAAAGCAGAGGAGTCGGAGGCTGCTGTGTGAGGTGAGAGTTTTACTGCGAAAGGGCGGGGTGGGGTCTCCGGCACGGAGGGCTGGCTGGGGGGTGGGTGGAAGGGGCTCAAGGGCGTCACGGTCGTTTCTTCAGGGTCCGGTTCGGGGGAGACATTGGATTCCCCAGCCTGAGCTGCTCTGTGGGTCTCAGCTGCATCTGCAGAGCAAAGGAGAGCAAAAGTGGGTCTTGGCGCTGAAGCATTCTGCAGGAGGAAAGGAAATGGATCGGGACGTTGTCTGGACATTCCATAAAACCCTGTGAAAGAGGCCAGGTGAACCACCGTAGTGCGTCATTCCCCAAGAAGTCAGAGGTGAAAAAGGATTACAGGGGTGAACCTCCAAATCTTGCTTAAAACTCTGCTCAGGATTTCGTTGGGGGAAGCTGAAGGGAGGCAGGAGACAACCCTTGTTCAGCCCCTCTGCAAGAGGGCCAAAGCGGGTTTCTTCCCCTGTTGCGGAAAGTCCTTCAAAGGGGAGAGGAGAGCAAGCAACAGGGAGGATTTGGGGGGAAACAGCCAGACAGCAAATGGAAATAAAGGGCGGGGGTCGATCCCTTGCTTGGAAGCTGTGCAGGTGAGTCCTTGTTGAGGAAAGAGGCGCAGGGGCTTGTGTCAAGGGGGAGATGCACCACCCATCTATAAATCCAGACTTTTCATTCTCACTGGCAGAGAGGCTGAACATGGGTGTGTTTGCTCAGGTGTAACGCAGCTGGTGCTGCAAAGGCACCTTCCGCTCTGGGTGCCTTGAAGCTTTGGGCCACGTGCCTTGCTCCCTTTCTCCTTCCAGCCAGCCCGCCCCCTCCCTGCTTCCCCTGTCCGGCGGGGGATGTCCCTGGCTCCCTCCTCCCTCACCCTCTTTCCCCTTGGGGAGGGTTGCCTCCTTCGGCACCCCGTGGCCCGTCTGGCATTCTGCTGGTAGGCCCAGGCTCAGGTTGGTGTCCATCAATAGCACGTTGCCTGGGGAGATAAGAGGAGCTTCTGCTAGGCCAGACTGCCTGAAGGGGACTCTCCACTCTCTGGCATGGGCGTGTTTTGCACCCAGATACATTCCCTTCCACGCCTAGCCCATGTCTGAAAGATGCTCACCTCAGGAAACAGGAGCTGCGCAACCGAAATTCCCACAGCCATTCTTGCAGCACTTCTGGTTGCCTTCGCAGTTCGAATCCGTTTTACATGTGTCTCTGCAAACACCCAGTGGTGGGATGGGTTGGCTCAAAACTGGGCAGGACCCAGGTTTGTCTGCAAGAAGAGAAGGGCAACTGGTGAGCTGACAGGTCCCTGCTGAGAGGGGGCATCAGGGAAAGCGGAGGAAGCCTGTAAGAGCCCTTGGGAGGATCTCCTGATGACGCTCCGGGTAGGATCTCAGGGGCTCTGCCGCTTGTGGGCGCAGCAAGCGGTCAAGGTCAGTGGGAGAAGCTGCGTCCGCTGTTTCAAGACAACCCCTGGAGGATCCTGCAAAGTCCCGGCCAGGAAAAACCAGGAGCATCTTGATCCGAAGGAGCTGCAAAAAGCAGGAAGGAACTGCAGTAGGAGAATAGCCAAGAGGGATTTATAAGGCAGTGCCACCGCCCAGGTTTTTACACCTGGAGGAGCATATTTTGGGTATGGCACCAGCTCTTTAGACTCAGAGCTTTTCATGCCTGCTCCCTGCAGCTGCTGTTTTGCTGTGTGCTCCAGATGCTGAGGTCACGCAGGCTGGCCCGGGCTCAGCACACTGGGTTTATTGTGCCTTAAACCGCCCACCGCAGGCTGGCAGTTTGTGTAAAAGTAGGGCTGGGGGCAACCTGGCGACTTCCTACCCTAGCAAGAAGGCTGCCTCGACCCCAGAGGCAGCCCAGCCTGCTTCTTCCCCATTCAGCATCTGCAGGGGCAACTCAAGGTCTCGCCTGCCACTCTGAATAACACCCTGCTGGGGAGGGAGAGGGGGCACCTGACACAGCCAAGCCCTTGTTAGGTTGTGCTGGCAAGGCTCTGGCAACCACCACGGATCACTCAGGAGAGGGCAGGTGTGATCCTTGGACTGCCCTGCAAGCAGCTGCTTGTTGCATGAATTGCAACTTCCAAACAGTTTTCAGGAGATGCCTCGTGTTGCCAGAGACAAGACTGGCTGAAGCCAAGGTGTGGAGAAGCATCCCCAAATCTGGCCACTTCAGGAAGGGACACAGCTGGTGCACTAGACCTACTTACGCAAAAGGCCGCCTTGCCACAGCTGCCACTAGCTCCAGCCGTACTGAACCATCAACTTTCTAGGGAAGGTTGTTCAGGTGACAGTGGGCAGGCAACTATGGAGCACCCTAGAGGAAGCAGATTATCTGGGCCCCCTTCAGTCAGAGTTTGGCCTTGATATGGGAGAGAAATCACAATGGTCTCCTTGCTGATGATGTGGGAAGCATATCCCTTCTGATCTTATAAGACCTCTTGGTGGCCTTTGTACCATCGGTCATGCATCCCTCCTGACGCTCTGCTGGGTTGGGGGCCCTGTGCTACGGTGGGTCCACTCCGAAGGAGAAGAAGACCGGGAAGGCTGGCAAGAGGGGGGTGCACTAAGAAAGGGGAAAAGTAGCTTTTTGGTGTGCATGGGCTTAGTCTTAGCAACGCTTGGGACCTGTACGCTCCCTCTCAATAAATGAACTTTAGCCTGAACCTACGTCGGTTTCACAGAGAGTTTCTTTCACTGGGAGGTGAAGGTGACAGATCGTTACAGATTGGCCCAAAGGCCTCTCCCTTGGAAAGTGCCCCAGGATTTTGGTTCTCCCCCCTTCATTTTAACAATGACATGAAAACACTGGGGGAGGCCAGCCTTTGGTTCAGAGGGTGATGTCATCAAAATATGCTGAGGACACTCAACTGTGCATCACGCCCCAGGCTGCCCCGGCGATGTGGTGGAAGTCCCGAGTCAGGGCCCGAAAGCTGTAGGGGTCTGGATGGAAAGGAGGAGGCTGAACTCAAGCAAGACAGGTTCATCAAGGCCACCTCCTGCCCCGGTATCGTCTTCCAGGTGATGGAAGTTCCCTTGCTCCACAGGGAACAGAACGCATCTCCTGGACATCTCCTCCCCAGGCCATCTAGGGAACAGCGGCCCCAAAGAATTCACAAAAGACACTGGAGTTGCGCCGACCGTGTCTGAGCCCCTTGCATGAAGAAACCCCTCTGCCCCAGAAGTGCATTGCAGCGCCTGCACCTTCCCACAACTTCCAAAGGGCCATCAGGGAACATCTCAAGAGCTCATCCTTGGATTACAGAAATACGAACAAAGGCTCACAGGCCTGGGGTCAGAAGGTGGAGCTGCAGCCTCCTCTGGCACGAAGTGAGGGCTGTGAAGCTGCATATCTTGGTATGCTCAGGAGCACCGCTGTATATTCCAAACAATCTACAGGACTGGGGACTGTTGATTTGCCTCAAGCAGCAGAGTCCTCATCCATCTCCCTGCAAGCCTCAGTCGAGACGTCTCCAAGTTATCACTCCCTCGGCTGGTGGACTCGGTTAGCAACTCCTGGAAGGAGGCAGCCTTGGCTCCGCGCCATGCCTTTCCGGCCCGGGCTCAACGAGTCATCGCTGTGGCTTCTCCCAGTCCCACCCAGGGGGCCAGAAGATGCTCTGCAAGGGGAACCCTTTCCAACCCTGCTAGCTCCCAGGTGCCTTCTTTCTGGGCGTCCTGGCTGCAGGTTTTCCTTGGCATCGAGCGGGTCAGGAAAGCAACTCTGAGGTGGACGGGTGCTCTTTCCAGGAACGTTCTGGGCACCTTCGCCCTGGACCTTCGTCCCCTCTTCTGGAGCCTGGTTGACATATCTGGGAGACCAAGGAAAGCAACCCAGGTGGAGCAATCCTCTGGGGATGCAAGCTTCATCTGCCACTGTGGCACTCAAGGCCCTGCCAATGCTTTGGACATGGGGGGGGTACATTCCACCTGCTTCATATACCCCCCCCCCCATTTATCACCTTCTTGGCAGGCTACCTGATGGCTTCTTAGCTGCTTTCTGATTTGGCAGAAGATGGCTGTTCTCACCTCTTCTTCTCCGCAGATTTGTGGCAGGTGATTCAGTGCTGTTTCTTGCTTCCGGCAGCGCTTCCTCCATGCCAGGGGAAAGTATTCAGAGCAAGAGGCCCAACCATGGACGGTTTTCTTCCTGACCAGCTTCCTAGAACGACCTAAGTGCTTCCTGAGGCCCCAGAACAGGAGAGCAGCCTCCACTGGTCTAGATCATTCCCCGCCCCAGCCCCAGTGTTGCCGTCCTCCTGCCAGGCCCTTTGGGAGCTTCTCTCCCCCCCTCCATCCCCGGGTCATGTTTTTCTCCTTATTCTCGCCTGGGTAGGAATGCAGGTGAAACCAGAGTCAGCCCCGGAGAAACACGCCCAGGAAAAACACAGGCCTGGAGACAATCCAGAGGCTGCGTTCCCCCAGCCCAGCTCTGACTCAGCTGAGAAGCCCGAAGAAAGGGTGGCTGGCCGGGTTTTCAGGCCAGGAGAAGACCTCTCCCTGTGCCAGAGGAAGCACACGGCGTTCCAGGAAGAGCCTGGCAATTCTGGAAAGAAGAGAGGGGAACCCAGTTGCAGAGGGCCTGCCGATTCTGAGAAGATCCTGGTGGAAGCACGCCAGAAGCATCTGGGCCACCCATGCCCCCAACGCCTGCTTGCGCCTGTGGAGAAGCAGCTCCGGGCGGGGGGAGGGGGGTTGTGGGAAGAGAAGAAGGGCGGCAGTCACTGACCGACCAAAGAGGGAGAAGAAGCAGAGTATGGGGCAAAACTGGAACACTGGGTGCCAGGGAACCAGGCTACCACCATTATTTAGTTTAACAGTGCTGTACATCGCCCAGAGTCAGTTTTTGGGGAGACGGGCAGCCATGCAAATTTGATAAATCAATAAAATCAATCAATCAATCCATCAAGTGGATTCAGAACATACCCTTAACGTAATGAGAGGAAGAGACTGCATTGGCCTGAGGGCAAGAGGCCCGACCTCCTGCGCAGGGCAGGAACCCACACCCGAGGATCCCAGACAGACGGCGGCTATCAGGGGGTCTGCTGAGCGTGGTCAAAACAGACCAGGTGGCGCAGTTAAAGTCCCGCACGGTTTTCATGTTCATTGAGGTGCAGCTTCAATCCTGCCTTTTCACCACCACCCCCCACCCCTTCGCAGTTCTGGCAACGGACTGCATGGCCTCGCCCTTGCCAGGCAGTCTGGCTGGGGTTGTCCTGGGGTCCTGGGCAGGCAAGGCATTTGTCCAGCAGCTGAGGACCACGGGGAGTTTGCAGCGGCTGTCCTGAGGAAGGGCACGGTGGCCGGCAGAATCCGGCCGTTTCCAGAAGGAGCCTGCCGGGCTCTTCCCTGACGCTGGCCCCTCTGGGCTCCAGACACGTCTGCCTGGGACTGAGGAAGGGGTGGCAGGGCCCTCTGGCCCCACCCCCCAGCCCCAAGCCTCCCACTGCTGCTCTTCAGATCAGGTCACTGGCAAGGGAAGAACAGCCCCCCCCACCCCCCAGGAACAAGGGCTGCCTTGGAGACGTCTCCCCTCCCCTCCCCTCCCCCCTCTGAGTTGGTGAGCTGGAGGGCAAAGCCCACCTTTTTGTACATAAAGGAGGTGGGAGATACCTGGATATGGCCACTGTCTAAAAAGCAGGATAAACTTGCCAGCCATAATTAAATAAAGCTAGACTAGTTATTGACTGCCGTAAAACTTATAAATATTGTCGCTCACGCCTCCCGCTTTCTCCTTGTTGAATGCCAGTTCTGCCGCCCACAGTGAGCACTCGTAGAGAATATCCCCCCGCCAACAAATGCAAGTGTACATCAAGTACAAATCTGATCCTTCATCAAGCCCTACAACTTTGTTTCACTGGAGGAGATCTCTAAGGGACCCAAATGACCCCTTTCGGCCCCCTCTTTGCTCAGATCCCAACAGAGCCATTCTGAACCAGCGGCTCGGCTCGTGAGAAGCGCCAGAGGCCCCAAGCAGGCAGCTCAGGGCAACCCCCCTCCCCCTTTAAAAAGGCCTCCGGGAGCAGGCGCTGCCCGGAAGGCCCTGGAGACAGACGGATCCACAGGGTCCCACAGTGCCCAGCCCCCACGAGGGCAGGCCAGCAAACCCAGCTGCTCGGAGGTGCCGTTAAGCGCACAGAAGCAGGGCTGGGACTGGATCCGTGAGCCACAGAATCCTGACGGGGCTGGGGGAGGCGGGTGGTTATCTAAGCCGGCCAGCGCAGAGAACGCCGTCACCCAGGCGGAGCGCGAGGCCGCCCTCCCTCCCCAGACCAGGCCAAGACCTCATCCCTGCAGTCACATCGCCCATGGTGGTTTCTGTGTTCAGGGGTGAGTGAGTGTGCCTGAGCACATGGCACCAGTTCAGGCCATTTGCCAGCTTATGATTCAGCGTCTTGTGCAAAGCTAGAATTTGGTTGATTTAGTAACCAAATTCAACCAGGAAGAGCAGCTGGAGCCTGGCAAGAACCATTGGGGGTACCGTTTGGGATCTGGCAAGAAGTTCTGCATCCTGTCTGGCAGCACTTCTGGCTCCCCTCGCAGCTGGCATCGGTCTGGCATTCTTCTGTGCAGTTCCCACTGGGCGGCTCCAACTCTGCTTTGGGACAGGTGCCAGGTTTCTCGGCAACCGCTGGAAAAGGCCCAGGAGAGAAGCTGACCCGCAGGCGCCACCTGGTGACTGGGCACCCCTGCCAGGGCTGTGGGGCATCCCCCCACTGCTGCCAAACAGAAGGGCTGGAGTGGAGGAGGGCCTTCTGTCCACCCAGGTGCCCCGTAGAATCCCATCCCCAGCCCACCCCGGCCACGGGAGGCCTGCTGTGGAGGGCCGGAGAAGAGGCCTCCTTCCATCTCCCGGGGAGGCTGGGCAGGGCAGGGCCGGCCCTTCCACTCACCTGTGGTGTTCCGTCCAGCTGTGTCTGGTTCCTGAGCACAGGTAGAGAGGAGCCCCACCAGGGAGAAGAGGAGGAGGGGACCGCGGCTGCTCCCGGGCATCATGGTGGCTCTGCCTGAAGGAAGGTGTGGGATCCGGCCTGGCCCAGGCCAAGCTTTAAGCTCTCCCAGGTGTGGCTGGCAGAGGGGAAGGGAGGGCAGAGGGGAGGGGAAGGAGGAGACGGGCACCTGGGTGAGCAAGCGGCACTCTCTGCTCTTGCACAATTGCAAGGGATCAGGTGTCACGGCTGGTCCCCCGATGCAAACCAGGAAGCTGCGGGCTCCGAAAGCAGGCTTGAACTGACCAACCGACCGAGGCGATTAGGATGTGCCAGGGAGATTCCGCTCCACCTGCTGGGCACCAGCAGTTGGTTGCTCCTGCAGCATTCTGGTGTGTGCAATGCTCAGCAACCCCTGGTCTTTCCAGGGAGGCTGGTCAGTGCCTGGGAGCCCAGGGGATGGGCCCTGGGCTGTGATGTGATGTGATGAAACCAGGCAGAGCTTTCATGAGACATTGCGGCCACATCTAAGCTCCAAGGAGTTTCCCATGAGTTCTGACGGATGGCTGCTGTCAGTGGATCCTGGCAGCTTCCTGTAATGAGCTCTAGGGTGGGGCGCATCAGAGAGGACAGTGACATAGCAGGAAGAATGGAAGGCCACACGTGGTGCCCACACAATGGAGAAGATGCCCATGGGGTCAGAGAGGGCACCGGGGCACTCCTGGAGGGTGGGAGTACACATCTATGTACCCTCATCTTGCAGGGCGGCCTCGAGAAGATCTTCTGTGGCACCTGATGCCCGCGTCAGGCCAGTGGAGGGAAGAGAAGATCCTTGCTCCATCCTGTCATTTAGTCCTCCTTTTGGGTCCAGCTTAGAAAAGAGCTATAGGGTGGCCTGGAACGACCTTGGTGATTTTCCTACGTTCAGACTCAAGAGCAAGGGGGAAATCTGGTTTCACTTCTGCTTGTGGGCTTTCCAGAAGCCTCTGGAGGAACAACGGGGAGTAGGGACATGTGTGAGTGCAGGAAAGGAGCTCTGAGCAGGATCCGACGGTAGATACTGTAAGGTATTGTCACGGTATGGCCCATCTTCCCAGTTTGCCTCCAGAAAGCAGCGCTGGGGCGATTTCTCCTCACGGTGACACCCACATGCTTTAGCTTTTACACCAAAGGCTGGGAAGATGTCCCCTGGGGGTCTGGAGTGTCCATCTGGAGATAGCTCCCAGCCCTGTCCTCCTCCTCACCTGCCAAGTGAGTTGCTGAAGGGGAATCGGCTGAAATGAAGTCCTGAGAGACGGAGTGGCGCTCGGTCTGCAGAAAACCAGACACGGCTGCTGGGCAGGAAGGAGCTACGCTCTTAGCCACAGTCGTTGATCTTGGACCTCCGGGGGTGGCAAGGGCAAGGGCAGACATTGGCACAATCGTGCAGTGTTCACCAGCTGCCACGGTTGCTGAGTTTCAGTTTTGGCAAGAATTAGCGGTGACTAGTCTATTGCCACATACTGTACGGCAGTGTTTCTCAACCTTGGCCACTTTAAGATGAGTGGACTTCAACTCCCAGAATTCCCCAGCCAGCCACGCAGGGTTAGGGTTAGGGTTAGGGTTAGGGTTAGGGTTAGGGTTAGGGTTAGGGTTAGGGTTAGGGTTAGGGTTAGGGTTAGGGTTAGGGTTAGGGTTAGGGTTAGGGTTAGGGTTAGGGTGGCTGGCTGGCTGGGGAATTCTGGGAGTTGAAGTCCACTCATCTTAAATGGCCAAGGTTGAGAAACACTGCCGTACAGGTATGAAGTGGCTAACTGCTCTTCCCTATAGATAATCCTGTGGTCTTTCTGGGGGAATTCAACCTGTGGTGGCCCACCCTTATCACCACCAGCAATTCAGGCCAGGTGTCCTGAGGCACCTGCTTGGGTGTTGAGAGGGGCCCCTGCAGAACCTCAATTGCCCGCCTCCCCTCTCTTGGCTTTCAGAAATGGGAGCAAAAGATAACTTGCAAAATACATGCCTTTTTCACCATTTATGACATTATTTTGTGTATAACTAGGACATCCTATTCCATGTATTCTAAACGGTGTTTTTTTTTTTTTAAGTTTCATTCTTTTTTTTTTCACTTTTCTACTTTTTTACACTCTGCTTCGTCTTGCAGGAAAGCAGGATCAGAAGCAATAAAGCAAACCCCTGGGCACGGGCCTTTGGGATTCAGACCTGCAAGGAGGCCCCTCTGCACGCTACTCTGGAGGAGCCCCCAAGGATAAGCTGCAGCCCTGCTAATTCAAGGCCTGGGGAGGTGCAGTTCCCGAGGGGCTGATCTCGGGCAGGTGCCAGGCGTTGCCTGGTTCCCTTCTGGGCCTCCGAGTTACTCTCTGCCAGCCCCACCAGCACAATGGGGGCTGTCCTAGTTAAAGGGGGGCGGGAGGCATGTGCGTGTGCGCCTGTGTGCGTGCAAAGGATGGGGGGGGCTGCAGTGGGTGGCTGCAGCCTGGCCCTGGTGAGGGAGACAAGGGGCCCTGCCCCTCCCTTTCGAAAGGCGACCCAGTCAGGGAGCGGCTCAGAGTGGGCATCTGTGCTCGCTTGCGCGCTGTGGCTGGTGGGCTGGCAGCCCCTCGGGGGCGTGTGACAGGTCACTTGGCAGCCTCGGAGCGATGCCCTGTAAATCCTCGCAGTCAACAAGGCTCAAAGAGTGGCTCTGTTTGCAGAGCGTCCTGCCCCGCCCGCCACCGGGGAGCCGCTTTATGCAACTCGGCCCAGCCCAGCCCCCGGCCTGGGAGGGGGCTGCTCCGGGCTGGCGGGTGGGTCCAGGGCGGGCGGGTCCCGGAGGCTGCCCTTGAGGAGGCCCACCGAAGCCCTCTGAGCAGGACCACGTCCTCACCAGTGGATCTCCCCTGTGCAGGGATGTCTGGGCGGGAGGGTCTGCTAGGAGCCTCCTGGATGAGAATTTGGCTCTTTGGTGTAAAATATGGCTGCCGAGAGCCTGCGTACGATCGGATGAAGAAATAAATCAAGGTGGCCTCTTATTTGGTCCTAAGGAGACACGGCTTGCTTACTTCCCCTCAAAATCCCCCAAGCGTTTTGCGCAGGGGGAAGAGGCTCAGCAGACCGCAGCTCGCTGCCACCCTTACCTCAGAAACTAATCAGGGTTAGAACTTGGATGGGGGACCACCAGGAAATTCTCTAGCTGTAGACCAGACTCATACGTTGAAAACATGTCCCCCAAGAAGGCAGTGCCAGTCCGCTTCCATACGCTTCCCTTCTTCCTTTCCAAAGTTAGCCTCCCAAATCTGTGATTCTTGCTCGCAGGGAGGCCCTTCAGAGATTCCTGTGCTGAGTCTTAATTACCGCGCGGTCTTGCAAAATATAGTCTTGCTGTTCCAGTGACTTTGTCTGCAATCTGCATTCTCCGGGACCAGGGAGGAGCATCCAGGGAACTGGACGTGGTGCCTCAGTGCAATGAAAGGGGCCTTTCCAAGCCACGTGGCCTCAGAGCTCTGTGGGATCTATCCTGGGGTGAGGGTTGCGTGGGTTTTCAAGGGGAACCTGGCGTCAGCCTCACTGCAGCTGAAGTCATTGGCTGAAGCAAAGGCCTGAGTCGAGCTGTCCTCTCCTCTCCTACAAAGTGCCCAGCAGGAGGGTCCCTGGCATATGCAGAGGCCTGAAACAGCTGGTGAAATAAATCAGCCCCGTTTGGATGCTGTGATTTGAGGCAGGGAGGCCAAAGGTCTGGATTGAGGCCAGGGGGTTTTGCCCAGGGCTGCCCGGCCCCATCTCCAGCCAGAGGAAAAGGCGCACCCGGCAGGGCAGGGCCCCTGCCATGGGGCTCTCCTGATGTGCCGGCTTCCTCCAGAGGGAAAGCAGCCCAAACAGGATTTAAGTATGGATTTAAATATACATGCCAATATCCTCTTCCGACAATGATGGGGTGCCAAGTGCCCTTAATCAAGGAGCCTCAATCTGAAAGGAGGCTTCATCACAAACAGGCAAAGGCTGAAACGGGGTCTGTGGTAAAGCAAGCACAGAGCTCTGGCACCCTGAAGCTCCCCAGATCCCCAGCCAGCCAGCTGGCATGGCTTTTGTCCCTGGGCCCCTGGAGCAGAGGAGGGTGCCACCCCTTGGCCTTGGCTTTCCCCCACTCCTGGGGTCCTCCAAAAGGCTTGTCCCAGCACCGTCTTTCGCTGAACTCCTACCCACCCCTGGCTTGGAACTCCTTTGCCTTAGGGTTCCTGCTGTTCCCCCAGGGACAAGCTGCCCAGATGGCACCTGACCCGCATGCCCACCGTGCATCAGCAGGAGGATCCCTGGACCGTCTGACAGGAGGGGAAGCACTGCAGAACCTCCTCTGAGGCCCCAGGGAGACAGAAGAGTCGCTGCTGCTTGGGGATGGGAGGGGTTCTGGGGGGGGTCCCATGGCAATCAAGCCCAGAAGATTCCCAGCCCAGATGTGGGGGCATTCAAGCGCCCCAAAGCTGGCAGTGCAGAGAACACTGATGGGCATGAGGGGCCTGATGTCCAGCATGCAGGGAGGGGGGACTCCAGGCTGGAGGTCCTCTGGGTGGGTTTTGGCGCCTGCAGTTTCCTGCCGTGGCCCAATTTGTCCTTCGTCTGTGCCCGTTCCTGGTTTTTGTCCTGGGAAATAATTTCCTGTCCTTTTGAACTGATGGCCCATGGTAGGAAATGGGACCCCCTTCCAGGGTGGAATGCCTAGCACCCCCCGCCCCCCACCCAGTGCAGACCAGCACTCTGTGTGAAGTCCCGCAAAGAGAAAAAGGAGGGACGTGGCGGACGGGATACCCAGCCGTGGCTGCTCACCGTTAGCCACCGCAATCTCCTGTTCAGCACGGACTAGCTACCTTCCACAGACCGCCCCCCTCCTTTTCCACAACCCTTAAAGCACCCCAGAAGGGTGACACTAATGCCTGGTGCCTGGATGCAGAAACCAGTGAGAAAATAAAGGTATAACCCATACTAAGCCTTTGAACAGGCTTACACGGGTTAATAGCAAACCCACAAAAGCTCTGCGCAACGCTGGTTGTTGACACCTTCGCCACAGCTCCCTCCCCAAGGGGCGTTCTAGTAGCGCAATCGTGAACGTTGCGCGTCAGCGGAGAGCCGAGCTGCGAGACTGCTTGCTTCACCCCTAAGCGGAAGACGTCCTCCCAGCTTTGGCCTCCCAGCTCCTTCCCGCCCAGAGTCTTGCAAGGGGAATTGGCCAAGAGTTTGCCAACCTTAACCCTAACCCTAACCCTTACCCCGCCGTCAACCGAGCCACAATATCGTCTCAAGAAGCAGGCTAGGGCATGTGGCCAGAGATGTTCAACCTCTGATAAAGCAGATCTTGGAAAATTTGCCTTAAGGAAGTTGCTGCAATTGGTTTCGGTTATTTCTGTGATCTCTGGAATAATGTCCAGTCCTGGCAAGCCAGCTGATGATCCCTTAAAATAATTTGAAAACGTTTTCCTATCTTAAAATGAGGCTAATCCAACAGAAAATTGCGTTATGTCTACTGGATAGCTCAGGTGTCTCACATGGGCTGGTTACAAGCATCTTGCTGCCAGAGATGCAATTCAGGAGTTGGAACATTAACTCATATAGCTTGGTTTTGTTTGATTATTGCCACATATAGGGCTGACGACAACAGGATAGTTAATATGACTGTATGTTCTTTTTTGGCTTCAATAATTGGAATATATCACGAGATCAAGAATGGCCGCACTCACACACTCGCTTTGGCACGCAACTTTACTCAAGGGGTGATTCAACTCGGCCCCTCTTCACCTGGGCTGCTCCCAACCTCTTCCGGCAAGGGAGCCGGCAGGGTGGGCAAGAAGGCCCTCCCTGGCTGCGGACAACGCCCCTGCGGCAGACGGGGAAGCCACAGAAAAGGATCTGCCTGGTCCCAGTCAGCTGGCAGCCTCTCTAAGCCTTCCGCTCCTGCCCACATTCTCAGGTTTAGCGTCTTCGCTTTTGCCAAGCCACAGCGTATTGATTCATAGTCAGCCTGCAATCAGAGTTTTTTTCACCAATACCATTGCCAAGCAGGATATCCGTTATCCTATATTGGTGCATCGGATTGCTTTTTCCTAAGAGAAGAACTTTGCTAAATTTCACTCTGTTGCACTCAGCCCATTTCTCTAAACTCCGAAGGTCATTTTGAATATTAAGACTGTTTTCTAGAATATTAACTATCCCAACCATGTTTGTATCCCTTGCAAATATGATACATTTTTCTTCTACCTCTTCATCTAGGTAATTATATAAAATAGAAGCCTAGGACTTAACCTTGGGGCACGTTGCTCCCGTTGGATAAGGAGCCATTGACGAGGACCCTTTGAGTGTGATGACTTTGTGAAATGTTTTTCTGATATCAATATCTACTCTGGCTGAAGCATTTCCTCAATGCTATTAAAGAAGTCACCAGATCAAAACATGAGACAAGCTGATCCACCAAGATTTGTTCTTTCCAAATCTGTGCTTCTAGGGCTTACTTTCAAGTTGACTGCTGTCGATCTCTATATGATCTTCTCTAGAATCTTGCCAAGTATCAGTGCCAGACTGACTGGTCTGTAGCTCTCTGGATCCTCCAACACCCCACTTAAAGGAGGGACAAGGGTGACCTCCCCCAGTGGTCGGACGCTTCGCCCAGACTCAGATAAGCCGTAAAAATTCAGCCACGCCATCTCTGTTCCTTCAGTACCTGAGGACGCAGCTCGCCCCTCTCGGGAGATTCAGACTCCCTCAAGGTACCTAAATGTTCCTGGCCTCGTTTCTATCATTCTCAAGCTTCAGTCCTGCCCCTTCATCCCGCTCTTCTCAATCTCCTCTTGGAAAACATTCCCTCTGGGCTGTTCTTGCTTTTCTTCATTAGCTGTTAGATTTTAATGCCTGCAAGGAGCAGCTGGTACATTGATTTTCTGTTATTTTGAACTTACCTAAAGAGGCATTTTGCACCCTGGCCCAGCTCTCCCTTCTGTACTGCCCCTTGATGACCAGGCCCTGTCCCCATTTCCTGAGGCTTCTCTGTTTTGAGATTGCCCACTGAGCCTTTTCGTGGGGCCACATCGGCTCTTCGGCCGTCGTGCCCTTTTCAGAATTCCTCATTTGGGATGTCTGCAGTTGGGCTTTTAGCGTCCCCTGCTTTAGGGCTCTCCCATTTTGAGGTCTTTCCCCACTGGCTTCCCTTATCCTTGCTCCAAGCTTAAAATCCACCTTTTCTGCAAGCCAAGAGGCCTACGTTCAGATTTACTTTCCCTTAAAATCAAGAGCTCCGGCATTACAAGGCGCTTTCTTCTGAAGTTCCACTTCCTTCATTCGACCTTCCTTATCAGCTAGGATCTAGTCAAGGTCAGCTGATCCCCTTGTGCCTTTCTCAACCAACCTTTGGAACGGAGTGAGAAAGTGATCAACAAATCAAGTCAGGAAGTTTCTGGAAGGACTGCTTGGGGGCCGAACCTCTCTCCTGGCAGACGGGGGCGAGGGGGTGGCCCATTCCCCTGCCACTCTGCCCCTGACATGTGAAGGGGCTTTCTGGCTCAGGACAGAAACTAGGCGCACATATGCTGTCCTCCCAGCTGCCAGGGTCAGGGAGACCCCACCGCCGCCAGGTCCGCCGCCAGGTCCAGCCTACAACTTAGCCTGGAGTGTGAAGCTACATCGGTGTCCAGAGACTGACTTTGCACAACGCGTGCCGTCCTGCCCAGGAGGACAAAAGGATTTCCTGCTCGGAGGGAGCCCATCCCGTGTTTGCCTTCTAGACCCAAAGCCGAGGGCTTCTGAGCCCTGCCAGGTCTGGGTGGCTATGGGAAAATGAGGATTGGGCAGGGCTTCCCAGGACCCTGAAAGCGCACACTCATCACTCAAGACTTAACTATTGCATGCCTGTCTGTCCGTCCGTCCATCCATCCATCCAATAGCATCAGCCAAATCAAAGAGGCCTGTTTGTGAAAGAAAACCGCCTCCCCAGATTCAGTGCGTGTTTTGAAAACAACAATAGCAGAACCTTTTGCCTATGGAAGGGAGGAGGGGAGGTGATTGGTGACCACCACGAACCACGATGTCTCAGCGGGGGGGGGGGGGCGGGGGGCAGCTCCTGGCCCGCCTTGGCTGAGCAATAAAACGGAACAGAGTCAGTACTCAGATGGGGGACATCTGGTGAATCTCTGGGCTAAGACTGGGTCCTGGAGTTGAAACACTCTCTGGAAGAAAGCCGGGACGTGAATGTGTCCCCGTCCCACCGGAGGAGTAGCCACTGATTTATTTATGATTTATTTTACGTTTCCGATAGTGTACCTAACTAGGAAGGCTCTGGGCACCTTCTGACTGCTTCAATGAAATAAGTCAAAATGATGAAATCAACAGTAACAAACCAATAAATCGTCAGTAATAAACCAATCTTCTCCCAAGATGGATGCCAATAAAACTTAGCAAGGGTTGAAAGCTGGTTGAAGTAGAACTATCTTTCAAGAATGTCTAGAAAACAACGAGGGAGGGAGCTTTACAGACCCCCCTCCACCACCTTGTTTAGGCTACTTGGGATCTGGCTGACTGAGGCCGCCATCTGGCTACAGCCGGGCTGGGAGTTTCCTGCCCCGTGACGATGGCCAGCTTCACGTGCCTCTTACTCTGCAAAGCTGCACAGCCCGAGCCGCCCCCTGGATGCAAGACCAGTAGGGTGCAATGGCAGCAGAAGTCTTTCTCGGGATTACTCCAGGGGTGTCCTCGGGGAGGGGGTCCAAAAAAGGCAAGATGGTGGCCGCAGGGTCAAAGCACTGCCCCTTGATCTGCCCAAAGAGCGGTGGGGCTTCGGCCCACAGGGACACCCCTGGGTTATTCCCCATCTATCCCATAACTTGCTCCTTCAGTTTGGTAGCAGTGTTTAGAGGGGTGCTCAGGGGCTTTGCGACTGCCCGTGAGGTTTGGGCCCAGGTGTTCAGTGCGGCCCAGTCTGCCCAAGGCTCTATCCCAGCCTCCCAGACATAAATCCCACCGAATTCAGTGGGGCTCACCCCCACGTGCAGCTCCAGTGCCGCGATGTGGTGGACTGTCTGAACCCAGCCTCTTGGCAAGCGGGCCAGCCTCTAGGTGCCCTGGAGCTGTGGTCTTGGCTTTGCTGGCACAGATTGACTGTTGCAGGCCACCTGGAAGCCCCTGCGGGACAGCTGGCTCTTGCTGCAAGGCTGAGGCATGTCTGGAGGGGTCCTGGGCTCAGAGACCTCTTCCTGGCACTGCTGCGATTAAACCAGGAAGAAGCATGGGCCTTGCAGCAGATGACTCAATATTTCTTGTCCTCGCAACAGTTAATGTTTACAAGACCCTGGCGACGCTTCCCCCTTTCGGTCTCTGCCCCCCTGCCTGCTCTGGTCCCACCACATTCCTGAGCCTGTGGCGGGGGGATCACGGAGGGCAAAAGGAGGGAACAGGCTCCATGGTGCTGTTTGCTTTCAAGGCAGCCAAGAATCTCAGTCCTTCCCACCCCTCACCCCCCGCCTGCCAAGCCACACAACCCTCCTTCAAGAGACCTGGAAACCTGAACCAGCTGTAGGGGGGACTCAGAGAGGCCCCACTGGTAAGTCTGCTTGGAATGGATTCCCCAGAGAGCCTCAGAGCTCCAGGCACCATGGGGCCCAGCTCCTTTCCTGCCTGGAGTTGGTCTTAAATCCCCCTGCCTGGCACCCACCAGCACTGGCTTCTCCCGCCCTTGGAGGCCCTGGTTGTCCCCAGAAGTCTGAAAAAACTGAGACTGAATCCTAATGTTTAATAGGATGGTAGGGGGGAAATATGAGATGTCCAACTGGAGAATAATCATTTAACATCATTCAATATAGCTCCAATCCACTTTCATTCTTGTCCTGACCCCACTTACTCCTTTTTGCAGTAGGGCTCCTCAGGCCCCTCAGTGGCCAAGGGTGGACCTCAGCCTAGGAAGAGCTGCCCGGCTTTGGTCTAACTGGAAGAGCCTCACTCAGTCCAGGAGAGCCCAGCTCCCGCTGGGATGGCCCAACTGCCTCAGCACCAAGCAATTCCACTCCAGGTCCTGCCAGACCTCTCCCTGGTCTACCTGCTGGTGACTGGGTGAATCCTGGAAGTTCAAGGACCTCCAGCTCCTGAGCAGCAGTGGAAGACTGAGCCCAGAACCAGGGAGAGGTTTGGCCGGCTTCAGTGGTAGATCACAGGTTTAGCTCGACCAGCATCCAGGCCTTGGCCCTGCTGGATAAAAGGATCAGGGCAGGCAGTGATGGGCGTAGAGACTCTGCTCCAGATCTTGGAGCGCTTCACAGAAACCACGGGCATGCTTGCCCTAAAGCAGCCTAGCCCAGTATGGTCTTCTCTTGGACTACAGTTCTCATCATGGCTGTTGGCCACCACAGATGGGAAGGGCGGGGGTTTGGTCCCAGGTGTCCGGAAGGCGCCAGGCAGAGCCAGGTTACCCTAAGATCATTGCTGCCCCATTCTCAATTCCACAACTCCCAGGTGGCTTTCAGCTTGGCCTTTGGTACCACAATCCCCTTAGAAGAGAAGGAATAAGACCGAGACGAAGAGGAGCGAGAGGAGGCAGAAAGGCCCCCTCAACAAGCAGCCGAGGAGAACCAAGGCGGTAAAAGTCCCAGGGAGAAGCGCTCCTCGCCTGCCTCCCGAGCAGTGGAAGACTCTGCCCTGGAGACACTGCGCCTGACCACGTGTCACAGGACAGTCCACTTCTTCTCTGCTTTTGACCACCACCGTAGCCCCTCTCCCCTGGTCTGGTCTTGAGGACGCTCCCCAGGTCTCATGGCAGGGTGTGGTCAAAAAAGTCAGTGAAGATGTGATTGAAGCTCCACACACGATGCACATGAGAAACGGGTGGGGCTTTGATCACCCCACTCTGGCCATCCTGTGCTCTGATCACGTCCTGCAGACAGCCCCGTTGCAGGGATGCAGCGTCCGAGGGGGCTGGCTGCGTGGCCAAGCACAGGAAACCCCCGTCTCTCCCAAGTTCATGTTGTTCATTCCAGGCTGGGAACTGCCCCGCCTCACCTGCACACAGTGGGGTTTGGGCAGCTGCATCAGTTCAGTGACCTGACTCTCCATCAGCCTTCCTCAATCAGGTGTCCTCCAGATGTTCTGGGAGTGCCACTCCCAGAATCTACAGGCAGAACGGGGTCGGGCACTGACTGTGCAAGGACGAGCAGAGCTGGGTGGGGAGGCCCCTGGCCTTAATTCATTGGGTGCAGCAGGGTCTTCCAGATCCAGGGGCTAGCAAAGGGGTTCCTCCCAACCCAGGGAAGCTTCGTTCAAGGGCCATTTCCCCCTCACCTGAGCCCCTCACACACCCTTGGGCAGGTTGTTGGGCAGCTCTGCACTCACCAGCAGTCGATGCGGGCCCGGCCCCCAGGACCCCCAGCAGGATCATCCCAAGCAGAAAGAGGAGTGTACTCTTCATGGTGCTGCTCGGGAAGACAGCCTCCTGCTGGGCGAGCAAAGCAGGCATATAAATGGCTCCTTGGCAGGTGGGGGGAGAGAATCGGGGGAGGGAGGGACAGTTCCAATGTGTGCTTTGCCAATGACTCACAGTTAGTCCCCCTTCCAGGCAGCAGATCTCCTTGTCTTGCCTTGCCTGAGGCATTTGGGCCCCAGACATGCATTCTCCTTCCCCACGCAGCTCCCTTGCACTCCAGCCAAGCCCACCCTATGTCCTCCACCACCACCTGGGCCTGCGCAGCTTGTGCCAATAAAGTCCTCCCGCTGGCAGGCTGCCCACTGCAAGGATAAATGTGCACCCTGCTTCCTCAATCTGCAGAGAAGCACAGGGAAGCACAGAGGCCTTCCTGGCCCAGCCGGAGCCCCTTCTGAATGAGGGGCTGCACCCATCGCCCAGGAGGGGCCTTGCGATCTCAGCATTCTCTCACCTGCCTGAGTCCAGACTGAAAAGGAAGAACTTTCCCTCGCTTGCATCCTCCCCGTTCTTCTTTCACCTGGCATCCATTTTGAACTGAGATACCTGAGGTGGCCCATACCTGGCCACACCTAACCTGCCTCTTGGAAAGATCTTAGCTAGAGATGTCCCAACCCCCCGACATGGTGCCCGTTGTCTGTGCCTCCCTCTCCATCATCCTCTTTCCCCCCCCTTTTATGTGATTCTGTCTTAATGAGAGGAATGAACATTTTCTCAACTGTTTGGAACATTGTCCATCCAGGGAAAGTCCTTCTGGAATGGATTGACTCTCCTCCAAGTCTGGTGCCCTCATACTCTTAGCCCTCAACCACTAGGGTTCAGAGCTATTGGCGTGGCACTCGGCCACGGTCATCCCTCCCGGAAACTCTTTTAAGGAATCAAAGGTGGTTGTTGGTAACCGTGAGATCTGCCCTGTAACGCAGGGATGCCCAGTGGGGCAGGCAGGACCCAGCAGGGGTTTGGAGACTCAGCTTTCTCTAAGAGCCTGCGCCAAGTGACTTTGGTGTCCAGAATGGCTTTGGGACAGGGAACGTGACCATCCTTTCAGTGCAGGCTAGAACAGCCCAAGTACAGCCATTATGACCCACTCAGCTGTGGTGGTTTGTATGCCACAGCAGAGTCACGATTCTCCTGGATCTCACCTTGCATGTCTGCATGGCGGCATCATAGCTACATGTTGCAAGCACGGGAAGACTAAACTCTCGAGATGGAATGATGGCACCAGAATGCCACGGCTGTCTTCACACAACACCAAGACTAAAAGGGGGTTGAGTCCACATGTTGTGGGGGAACTTTGAAAGCTGGGGCAACAAACTCCACATTAAACAAAAATGCTTATTTCTTTGGGCATCTCTTGCTATGGGAATGCAGCCATCGTGTTTCATCAAGCTGGATCTAGAATGCGTGTGAACCCAGTTTATGAATCTATGTGAAATCTTGAATGGCAGGTGTGAAATATCCCTGGGTGATATATGATCAGCCCTGCCAGGAGGAGGAAGGAAAGGGGACGCTTCCCCCAAGTCCCTCCTGGTGGCTTCATGGACACAGGAAGGTATGGTATGGACCCCACTGGCAAAAGGGTGTCGACTGGCGGGGGGTCCATACCATAGGGTCCAGAAGGAGAGCCTTCTCTGCCGTTGCCCCCACCCTATGGCATATTCTCCCCTCAGAGGTGAGGAGGGCCCCTACTCTCCCAACCTTCCGGAAAGGGGTGAGACCCGGCTCTGCGACTCGCGTGGGCAAGAAGAGGGGCAACCAACCCTGGGGGGTAGCTGGCACCTTGAAGATGCCCCCATGGGTTAATAACCTTTATTTACCATCAGTATCTTGGAATACACTATTTATGTATGAACATGGTTTTTTATTGTACTTTAATTAATATTTATTCTTGTTTTACTGTAATCCGCCCAGAGTCACTCTTGAGTGAAATGGGCAGTGACTACATTTGAAATATACATACATAAATACATAAATAAATAAATATCCACGTTGGTTTCCAGCAATAGAGCCAAAGTGGTTTGCAGAACTCGGAATGATCCAGGGGTGTCAAGATGGCAGCAGCAGAACAGGCAGAGCTCTGATCACACCATTGCAGCCACGGTCTCTCCCTTCCCCTTGTGAGGAGAAAAAATGATCTATTAATACTTAAGGTCTTTGTTAACTGAAACATACTAATAAAACTAGCTATAAAGCAATACACGCTAACACCAAATAAAACAAGTTTACGGAGCGATACATAAAATTGCTACGTGGACTAAAGTTTTCAGTCATGGACAGGAAGCCGGAAAACAGATGGACAAAGTAAAGTGCTGATGAAAGGAGTGTGATAAGAGAAAGGAGCAGGAAACTGGTGTAAAAGTAGCACCAAGGACGGAGTTGAGATTGTGGTTTGTGGCTTTAAGCGATAAAAAGGGATTGCTGACTGGGGGCCGGGGCCACTCGGTTTCAAGCGGTCCATCTTGACCGCTTCCCCTGCTGGTCCTCATTGCAGTGTGATGTTATGTAAGTATGTTATGGTTTTGCCCGTTGAACTGACTTTTAATAAAGTTTTAACCTTTAGAACCTTGAAGTGGTCGGTGTTTTGGTGCGCGCGTCTCTCGTGCTTGACGAGGTTTTCCCCTGACGCTCTACCTGAGCCGTGTATTTTAATCCCGCTTTCAGATCCTGGCTGGTATCTTCTGTCCAGCATACCGTGACTTGAAGCCAGCATCACGCAGAAGAGACGTCACGTTCTTGCTTAGGGAAATTATCGCGGAGGAAGATGCAATACGTCCACCCGAATTTCTATGAGGACAGATGGAGGCAAAGTAAAGAGTGGAAAAAGGAGCTGATCAGGAAACAGTGCGAATCACCGCATGGCATTGCCTAGAACTCAGGAGCTGTAAAACTGCTCGGCTATTGATCCTCCTGCTTCATGGACTGCTGTGGACTGGAAGTGGAGTAAAGTTGCTCCTCTTTATCACTCACTTGTGGGGGACGGCATCTGGAAAGCAAAACCTTTCCCAGCGATCTTCTGCAGTTCCTCACGAGCGCTCTTTATGCTGCGACGTAATCTGCAGCTTTCTGGGTCTACTCCAATTAATTGTGATGGTCTAAACCAGGGTTTCCCAACCTTGACAACTTTAAGATGGGTGGACTTCAACTCTGGCTGGGGAATTCTGGGAGTTGAAGTCCACCCATCTTAAAGTTGTCAGGGTTGAGAAACCCTGGCCTAAACTGTCATTCCATTGTGATTAACTTTAAGACGAAATTTCAGACCGGCAGCTTCTGAAGCTAAAATGTTTGGATTTTATGTGGCAAGAAAACGCTACCCTTACAGTGAACCTTTGCCGAATTCTAGAATGACACACTTTGCATTGTATCAATACTCACCTAAAGCAGTGAAACCCGAGAGTAATTTTCACTTGGTGCTTAACTACTGTAATTACATTCTTTTAATGTCATATGGTTAGCTGTTATTGCTTACTTACGCACACCACCCAGAATCACTTTGTTTGAGTTGGGCGGCCCTATAAAGGCATTAAGTAAATAAATAAAACAAAGTAAATAATTTACCAAATTCCCAGGATGTGCTTGCGTGGCCTTCTACAGCGATTCCATAGGAGGGCATATCTCTGTGTCGCTGTGGACTGCGATGGCCCTGCAGGGTCCCCAGCCCGGAGGAGAGAGACTGCCAACCTGGCTGCAGGGCAGAAAGAAGAAGAGGGGGCACTGCTGATGCCTCCAGAATCCTGTGGAGGGAGGTCAAGAGGTTGGGTGGCCAGTTTTGGGGACAAACACTGGCTCTTCGGAGCCAAGCCAGGCAGGGTGCCAGAAGGGCAAGCTGAGTTCTGCTGTGCCTATCCAGGTGCAGTGGCAGACCAGTGGGGCAGGGGGAGGGCAGGGCAGGGGAGCTCCAGAAACAGGGCCAGATGAGTCAGAGGTGAGGCCGCCACGGGCTGGTAGCACCATGGAGAGCACCTTGTGGGCCCTTGAAGGATCACGCTCACCTTGCTCCAGTTTCTGAACCCCAAAGAGGGGAGAGAACAGGATGCCACCTAGCCCATGGCCCTCCCACGCCTTCCCAACCTCTCCCATGCAGCCAGAGGACTGAAGCAAAGGCGGGCACAGCTCCCAATGCAAACTGGGCACCTGCTGCTAGAGCCCTGGAGCTTGCGAAGGATTTCCTGGAGCTCAAGCAAAAGCAAGTCCAGGCCTCTGCTGGCATGTGGGGAAACACAGGGGAGGGTGGGAGCAGACCTGTTCAGCTCAGCACCTGAAGGGGGGATCTTCAGGAGAGCAGATTCCAAGTAGGGGCGACTTCCCAGGGCACTTAAGCTTGCCTCCGCGTTGAATATGACCATGATGCCTAGGGCACGATTGCTTTAGACCAGCGTTTCTCAACCTTGGCAGCTTGAAGATGTGTGGACTTCAACTCCCAGAATTCCCATGGTTGGCTGGGGAATTCTGGGAGTTGAAGTCCACACATCTTCAAGCTGCCAAGGTTGAGAAATGCTGCTTTAGACACTGCTGACCCCATGAAGCACGGGGGTGCTGACGGTAGGCCATGGCAGACCTTGGGGGCCTTGTGCATGAGAGACCGCAGCCCAGAGCTTCCTTGCTGGAAGCTTTCCCTTGTTCCGGCTGAGCACTGCTTACAAACCACAAACGGAATCGCACCAAGCCCTCGGTTCTGCACGCTGGTGTGGGGCGCCCGTGTCCGGGCCCCTTTCAACGCATTACATAACCTCTGTGTTCCAGGCCTGCCCAAGGTCAGAGGGGTGATGCGGGCCCGGCAAAACCAGAGCGCTTACTCGGCCGAGAGCCACGGGGTTTGGCACGTGGTGTTTTGCTGTATAAACAAGCTTGTGCATGTGATGCCGAAAGGCGTGCCTCTGCACTGAAGAGGGCTGGGGCAAAAGCAAAGTGTCAAAACCCTCAAGGAAGCGAAAATGTAACCAGCTGCAGGGAAGGAGAAGAGCCCTAAGAAAGAAAACGGTAAGGGCCCAGGGGCCCCTTTAGAGCCAGCCAGGCTTCACGGTTATACAAAGCCAAACAGCAGCTCACCAAGATCGTAACAATAAACACAAGAGTGTAACACGCCCAGAAACCGAGGGGTGCACTGTGGTTGTTGCTGCCTCTCATGCTCTAGGAGCATTGCGTGCCCGCAAGTGCTGCTAGGGGCATTGCGTGCCCATTAGTGCTGGTACAGTATAATACAAACCCCAATGTCCTCTCATGCTCTAGGGGCATTGCGTGCCCGCAAGTGCTGCTAGGGGCATTGTGTGCCCATTAGTGCTGGTACAGTATAATACAAACCCCAATGTCCTCTCATGCTCTAGGGGCATTGCGTGCCCGCAAGTGCTGCTAGGGGCATTGCGTGCCCATTAGTGCTGGTACAGTATAATACAAACCCCAATGTCCTCTCACGCTCTAGGGGCATTGCGTGCCCGCAAGCGCTGGTATAATATAACACAGATGTCCTGACACCCTAATTTGGCAGCTGCTCCTGGGCCCCCAGAGCAAAGGCAGCTGATCCATCTTTCTTGCTCCACCAGGCTCCACTTTAGCCTCGGCAGCACTAATGCATACTTTCAACAAGTTTTCTCTGGCATTTTGCATTTATGTCGATTTCCCTGTCTTTCAACAGTGGGTGGGGAGTCATTTCAGTCAGCCTCCTAAGACCTGTCGCTCGCAGCCCACAGCCTAAAGGGGTCCCTTCTCTGAGGGCGGCCATCTCCTTTCGGGACCAGGAAGGCCCCCGCGCTGGCAGAGACCCTTCCCCGCTCCGGGACCCTCCGGCGGAGGCTACCAGGCGAGGAGGCGCCCGGCCGTGCGCGGGATGGCCCGCCTTTCATCCGGCGCGCCTTCGCCCCGCAGCCCCTCCGGAGATTCTCCCACGAGCTCCCCCCCTCCGCCCCCAGGCTGAGCGTCAAATGGCGGGGGGGGGGAGCGGGGCCCTCGTTCTCCTTTTGCCCGCCACGAGGTTAAAATGTGGTGCCCGCAAAAGCTGCCCCGCCGCGGAGATCCTCGCTGGGGGTGGCGCCTCGTCGTGGGCACGGCCGGGGTACGAACGGCCCGGCGCCCCTCAATCGCGCCGGGCGGGAGCCCCTCCGGCGGTCTCTGCCAGGCGCGGCGCGGCAGTGGGGGGCAAAACGGGGAGGGGGAGGACAAGCCACTTGCGGGCGGCAGCGGGCCGAAATCCGCCCGGTCTCTGGCCGAGGAAGGCTGGGGGTTGGCGCCTCCGCCGCGGGGAGGGACCGCGGAACCTGCCTGTCTCGGCGCTCGCCCGCGATGGCGGAGGGGCCGCGCGGGGACCGACCGGCCCTCCTCCTTCCAGCCGGCGTCTGCCCGGGCCCGGGTCTCGGCGTGCCCCTTCCACGTTGGCGTCGGTCTGGCGCTGGAAGCCGGAGCCCCCGGCCGGGGCGGGTCAGCCGGGAGGCTCATTCCGAGGAAGCTGCGCCGCCGGGATGCCCGCGGTCCTCTGCGCGCCTCGGCGCTGGGGGCTTTTCCTGACGGAGCCGAGGGGGCCATTACCTGGCGACGGTTCTCAGCCGAGCACTTTAAACGGCCGCCGTCTCCCCGTCACGACTCCGGCAGCGAACGGCCATCAGAAAACCCAACAAGAAGCCAAGCCGCGTGACAACGAGGAACGACGAAGGCCAATACAGCGATTCGCCGTCAAGGGCGCGTGAACGGGAACTTTCCGCTCACGGGCTCCGTTGGAAGGAGGACTTTGTTCGCCACGCTAAGGCCGTGCCTGACCGCCGGGAGCAGGCGTTAGAGAAGGGGGGCTGCGGCCGAGAACGGGGCGCTCTGGGTCCCGCCTTCCCTCCCTCGTCCCTTTTGGGGGCGCCAGTGTTGCCAGATGCCCAGCAGTTCTATACCCCAACGCGCCCTTAAAGGCAGTCCAAAAAACCGCAAATGCCAAAACTTTCCCGCGACTGATCTCCAGACCTGACCCTTCAAGCCTCCAACACCGGGTTGACCCGCCGGAGCACGCGGGGACCCCGGGCGGGGGCGGGGGCGGGGGCTGCGAGCCCGCGTGCAATGGGGAAGCGTGCGAAGCGCGAGCCGAGGAGCGGCCGGGAAGCGCAGCGGCGGAGCGCGCGCTAGAGAGAGACGCCGCCGGGGCTTCCCTGCCTGCTGCCTGCAGCGCCGGGCTGGCCCGGGCAGCAGCGCCAGCAGGAGCCACTCACAAAGGCGTGGGGGGGGAGTGTGGGGGGGGTGGAAGCTTTGGCATCAGAGCTCAGGAGAGGTTGAGGAGTCGAAATATTAAGAGGAGGGTCCTGGAAGTGGCAAGGCGTGAGCCCCCCTCTAGTTTTGCAAAGGGGTCCTTGGGGAAGGAGGTGGAAAGCGGGGGTGAGAAGGGACAAGCGAGGTGCAGGCGCAGGTGGCGCGGAGAGGGTCGGAGGCCGGCCGGCCGGCCCGACTCAGCGTGGGCGTCATCTGTGCCCCTTGATGCATTTTGCAGTTATCGCTCAGGACAGCTTGATGTATCGCCCCAAAACAGTGCGTGCCCATAAAAGTAGCCCAAAATACCCCAGAAAAACCCCACAACCCGCAAGCACCAAACATTTCTTGCAACTGATCTCCAAAAGTAGCCCAGCTGGGTGGGGAAACCACCTAACTGGCAACACTGGGAGGCCCCAGAGCGTCTTCTCCTTGCCGGCTGCGTTGGGCTTTCTGGGGAGTCGCGACAGCGCCCCAAGATGTGGCCGCTCAATTGTCCAGCCAAGGCTGCTGCTAAACTCGGTCCTAATGCAAACGGGTTTCTTCCACAGAGCAGCGGTTCTCAAACATTTTTATATTCTTAAAAATTATTGAGGACCCTTGGTTTATGTGGGTTATACCTATCAATATTTACTGTATTAGAAATTAAAACAAAATTTTAAATATTTGTTTACTTATTTGACTTCATAGATGCCCTGAAAAGGTCTTGGGGACCCCCAGCATCCCCCAGACCACCTCCTGAGAACTGCTGGACTAGAGAATCTCAGAGATTCGTGAAGACCGAAAATTGGGGTGTGCTCTTGCGTTTGAATGGTCTGGTTCGTGCGAGACGGAAGTGGTCTGTGTGGTGCTGGCTACCAGTTTGGCTGGCCTCAAAAACGGGTTGGAGCAATTCACAGAAGTCCTGGGGATCCATGGCTCTTAGCCTGGACGGCAGTGGGCCTGACCCTGAAGGGCAGCTGCTGGGAGACCCAGGGGCTTCCTTGGGCAGTTGGTGGGTCCCTGGGAGATCTGACAGCTGGACTGGATGGGCCAGGGGTCCCGCCCAGCAGGGCATGGCTGCTGTCCTTCTCTTCTGAAGCCCCAGGGCTGCCTGTACGCGCCCAGGACAGCGCCCTCAGTGGCTGGTCCCTGGCTTTACTTCTAGCAATTGTGATGCCAGGCCCTGTGCAGGCTTCAAAAAATACAAAAGGAAAATAAAAAGAAAATGTAAAAGCATCTCCAAACCGAGAGCAAGAATAACCCATTAACCTGCTGAGCAGAAAGACTTCCAAGAATCCGGGCTGACCCCCGTGCTGTCAAACCCCCATGGCTTCCTGGGCGGGTGCAGCCAAGTTCCAGCAGGGTTAGTGCTGATGTGACCTGCCCAATGCACTTTATTCATTTATTATTTCAATTGATAGGGCTGCCCATCCCCTGCTTCTTAGGGCGGTTAACCAAAAGCTAAAAACAAGAAGTAAGAACCCTCCCCCCACCCTTAACATGTACCGTGCCAAAGACACCTCCCGATCCAGCGCCTGGGGGACGGGCAGAGTCAGGGCCACCCATATCTTCTTGTTCCTCTTCTTCCCCTTGCTTCTTCTGTCTTCCTATCTCCTCCATGATGTCGGGCGGGTCTTCCGCTCCCTATGTGGACATGGATGAAGACGACACTGGGATTCAGCCCAGCAGCCTGTTCCGAACGACAGTTCTGTGCCCTGGACTGGAGCAGTGTCCTCCCAGCATGGGCCCCATTGCCGAAGAGGAGGACAGGGCCCAAGTGAATGGAGTGTTGAGGGATGGGAGAGACCCTTCCAGGCAGGTGGGGGATCAGGTTATGGGTCTGCAGTACCTTGGGGAGGGACAGCAGCGTTCAACCAGTGCACAGTTTCTTGCTGGAAAGATCCACTGGACACGGTGAAGGTCATGAACCTGACCTGGGCTAGCTGGCCATCTTGACCCTGCTTATAATATGCAGTATTTGGTAGCTCAGTTGCCTTATTCCAAGCAGGTCTTCTGGCCACTTCCAACTGGCTTCCCTTTGAAATGCACAAAAGAGTTGGGCAGCCTTGCTGAAGCTCAAGGTTGGCACTGAAGGATCTTGCTGCTCTTTGGCATCTCCCTGCTTTCCCAGCATCGGTGCCGCCAGCCAGGTACACCCCAAGGGAAGCGTATCTTAGGGAAGGATGTCCCTCCTCCCTTGTCCCTTGTCTCCGTCTCAGCCCGAGGGGCGAGGGGCTGCCAAAAGCCTCCATCGCCTAGAAAGGCCTCCTGGGCATGAGCTACTCCTGGGTGCCATCCTGCCTGGCCAGAGAGCAATTCCCTTTCCAAGCACGCCCCACCGCTGCCCATCACAGCCTTGCTTAGAATGAGGCTTCCCCCTTGGATTTTGATGCCGCTCCTCCTGAGGGAGGTTAGACCATTGAGAAGGAACAATTAAACATTTTTTGTTGTGGGTTCTCTGAGCTTGGTTCTTTTCTTGCAAACGTTTCATTACCTGGCTAGGTAAAATGCAAGATGATAAAACCAATTTAAAAAGCCAATTTGCCCTAAGAAATGAATGAGAGTAAAACCATTCAGGTCACTAGACCTCATCTCTTCCTCCAAACAGAGGAGCAGTGACCTGCGACAATCAGAAAGGCTGTTGATCCCCACTGCCTTCACTTTCCCATCTATTCCTTACATAAAATGTTAACCACGTCACGGGTTCCATTTTATTGTCTCTCTGTTTATTAAAATTAGAATACAAATAAGACTAAGTACTGTTTGTTAGGGCTGTTGATCCCCACTGCCTTCACTTTCCCATCTATTCCTTACATAAAATGTTAACCACGTCACGGGTTCCATTTTATTGTCTCTCTGTTTATTAAAATTAGAATACAAATAAGACTAAGTACTGTTTGTTAGGGCTGTTGATCCCCACTGCCTTCACTTTCCCATCTATTCCTTACATAAAATGTTAACCACGTCACGGGTTCCATTTTATTGTCTCTCTGTTTATTAAAATTAGAATACAAATAAGACTAAGTACTGTTTGTTAGAGCTGAAGGCAGGGAAACAGGGTGCAATGGAACGGGTTGAAACTCTGCCAGACTCCCAGCAGCCATTGTCCCGGGGACCTTCATGGTTTATTTCTTGAGCGTTTTGATGCTTATCTATTGGCTATTCGGAGAGCTGCCCTTCAGCCTCGCCTCATACCTCTGCAAACTTCTCCTGGGCTGAGCAGCTCAGTTCACACCCTCAGCTAAACCTCCATGTGCTTACAGAGGATTTCCTCTCGTCCTGCTGACTGAACCCAGCCATTGTGGCCTGGAAACCACATTTAACCACTGTCTGGGGATGGGATTAAAGCAAGTTTGGGTTCAGAATGGATGAATCAATCCAGCTCTTGTCTCTTAGTCCTCCTGTTCCTTAGTCGCGCTTTCAAAATGCAATGGCCGAACTCTCCCCTCCCCTCATTCTACCAAGGGATCTTGCCAGAGGGACCTTTTGGACACGGCCTGGGGAAGCACGGAAACATCTGCCTCTGCAGGGGACAAGTGGCACGTCAGCCTTCCCTCCTCCAGATGCTGACTTCCTCCGTGCTTGCCCCCTTTCTCCAGGGCTGGAGGAGAAATGGGATGCCCAGCAGGGTCACCTCCTCCTGCTCCTGGTGAGGTGGGAATCTTAATGGGCGTGAGAAAAACCTTGAGAGTCAGGAGGGAGAGCAGCAGCCTAGAGGACAGTTGGCTAAACCAAATCTAAGTCCAAAGCAGGAGCCCAATTTCAGGAAGCATCTCAGAATTGGCCCTCCCTAGTCCTCTGGAATGCAATGTAAAGGCAGGGAGGGAGAGGCACATTCACATGTGCAATGTTACTGTAACCTTATAATAAAAGTAGTATTAGTAGTCATGATTTCGGTTCCTGGTCTGGACTACCTTGACGGGCTGACAGAAACGCAGGAGGGAAAAGGGCATTGCACACCCACCTGAGTGCCTGAAGATAGGCACTGACGACCCGGGGAAGCCTAAGTCCTAGGCCATGTGAGACCCAAGGCCTCTATTTTTCCCCATGACCATCCCTCCTTGTGATCTCAGTAGAAACAAGTGACTGTTGAATGATGTAGAATGAACATCACCAAGCGTTAGAAGATTTGGGAAATGGGGAAGGCTGACTACAAGTCCTCTGTGTCCTCAAACTCCCTGGGAAAATCATTTTCATCCCAGCCCCATGAAAAAGGCAGGAAGACACCAGACTTTTCAATTTTCAGGTTTACTTGATGAAGCATCATTTCTGGAGAAAGAACTTCATCCAGCCTGAAGCAGCTGGTGGGAAGGGTTGTCAGGAGCCAAGGGCAGGGAGGCCGAAGAAGAACGAACCACGCAACAGGAAAACCCCTCTCTGGCTGGGTTGGATGTGAGGATCCGAGGCTGGTGAAGGGCCCTGCTGCTTCCTGCTGCGTTCCTCCATCAGATCTTGGGGCTCACGGTGGGCCTGAGGAAAGACCAAAGGGGATCTGAGAAGGGGGAAACGCGCATCTCTGCTGGAATGGGGCTACTTCTTCCTGATCAGGGTGAGGGCCAGATGGTCCCTTCTGGTTCTGAGGAAAGACACAGGCCCCTGATCCTGGCCCCTCCAGTTCCTCTGGGCCCTCCTGAATATCAGGATCACACCTGAGCATCAGGTTTCTTCATACATTTCCATCTACTTTGTTTGGCAGCCAAGTCAGGAAGGTCTCCCCTAAGCCGCTGCAGTCCTTTGAGATCGTGGATTGAAAGACAGCTTCCCCTTCTGCATGGTCAGGCCGAAGCCGTCTTAACTGCAGCGGCCTTGCCCTGCGCTAGGGCCTGTTCCAGAGATCCAGCGTGTTATTCTCCGGGTCCTTGGGGGCAGAACGAAGGGAGAGCGTGTCAAGACTCACTCCAGTTTTAGGGCAGGAAGAAAACAGGTGAAGGACAGCCAGGAACTAGAGACCTGGTAGTGGGTGCAAACGGGCCATTAGGTCTCCTGGGCCACACGTGGTCTGGAACACCTTGGGAAGCCGGAGAGGTTTGGCACGCAGGAGGAATTAGATCTGTTTGAGGAAGAACCTGCCCCGGGATTTCCTGCTGTGAGTTAAGAGTGTTCGGAAATGAGATGTGTTCACAATGAACCTTGGGAAAGGCTGTTGCTGCCAGTTCTTTTGTGGGTTTGATGAGGCTTTCTGCAAACCTGAGCCCCAGCTGCAGTGAGGAAGGAAGCCCTTTCACGAGGGCGGAGGGAGCGTGCAGGGCCGTGAAGGGCGAGGTGGCTCTAGCGTCCGCTGCAGTTCCTTCACCTTACCTGGGAGAAAACACACCTTGGCACATCCCACTGGGCAGCATTTCTGAGCCCCGAAGCAGTTGAAGTCCCAGACACACTCTTGGTTACAAGGCTAGTGAGGGGGGACTTTGACCTTGGGACACTCACCGGGTTTGACTGGAAAAACAAAATGTGAACGCTGAGAATGGCCCGGAAAAAGTGAGAGTGCTTGCCGCTCCCCAGCCACCCCAGGGTCTCTGGCCCACCCTGCCAGCTTTTCTGCTAAGAGTTAATTGCAAGGGGTGTGGGGGGGGGGGGCTTGCTCCTTCATCCCAGAAAATGGGGCCCAATCTGGACCTGCCCCACTTTCCTCTCATTAATGCATCTCATATCCAATCTTTCCTTCAAACTGATGGGAGAACACAGACCACTCATACAATCAGGATAACCCTCAGCTGGGCAGGGGTGTCTGCCAGGTATGGTCAGAAAAGTCAAGTGCAACGCATATAAAAAACAGCTGAGCTTCAGTCATACTCTCATGGCCACCATCATGATTGCTTTCCTACCATACCCTGCAGACACCTCAGCTGTGCTCTTTTGTGTAAACTGTACTTTGCTGGACCTTTAAAAGGTTGCATGCACTATGAAAGCCACCATGAACTGGTGACCACCATCGACTCTCAGAGCAGCTCCTCCCCTCTGCCCTTATGGAGATGCATCTAAATACATTGTCTGAAGAACCTGCACTGGCTGCACGTGTCCTCCTAAGTGGCTGCAAAGAAAGAGGGAAGCATCTGAGAAGGTATTTGACGTCATCTCCTGCACTCATGGGAGAGAAGTATACACTGGATATGGACTTTAAATTCTGGGAACTATTGGGGTGGGGGGTCTTTCTTAAACACATTCCTTTGCTACCATCTAGCTGGTGTGTTTTGTTCCTCCTTGATATAGATACCTGCTTGCTATAAAACAAAAAAGCCAAGTATTCCCTTCTTTGTTGTTGTTGTTTAGTCGTTAAGTCGTGTCCGACTCTTCGTGACCCCATGAGCCACATTGCGCCAGGCCTTCCTGTCCTTCACTGCCTCCCTGAGTTTGCTCAGTTTCATGCTCATTGCTTCAGTGATGCTATCTAACCATCTCATCCTCTGCCGTCCTCTTCTCCTTTGGCCTTCAATCTTTCCCAGCATCAGGGTCTTCTCCAAAGAGATCTCTCTTCGCATTAGGTGACCAAAGTATCTGAGCTTGAGCTTCATTATCAATCCTTCCAATGAGCAATCAGGGTTGATTTCCTTTAAGATTGACTGGTTTGACCTCCTAGCAGTCCAGGGGACTCTCAAGAGTCTTCTCCAGCACCACAGTTCAAAGGCATCAATTCTTCGGCGCTCAGCCTTCTTTATGGTCCAGCTCTCACAGCCATACATTACTACTGGAAAAACCATAGCTTTGACTATGAGGATCTTTGTTGGCAAGGTGACGTCTCTGCTTTTTAATATGCTATCTAGGCTTGCCATAGCTTTCCTCCCAAGGAGCAAGCGTCTTTTAATTTCATGGCTGCAGTCTCCGTCTGCGGTGATCTTGGAGCCCAAATAAATGAAGTCTGTTACTGCTTCCATTTCTACCCCTTCTATTTGCCAGGAATTGATGAGTCCAGATGCCATGATCTTAGTTTTTTTAATGTTGAGTTTCAAGCCAGCTTTTGCACTCTCCTCTTTCACCCTCATCAAGAGGCCCTTTAGTTCTTCTTCACTTTCTGCCATTAGGGTGGTATCGTCTGCATATCTGAGGTTATTGATGATTCTCCCTGCAATCTTAATTCCGGCTTGTGATTCTTCCAACCTGGCATTTCTCATGATGTACTCTGCATATAGGTTAAATAAGCAGGGTGACAGTATACAGCCTTGTCGTACTCCTTTCCCTATTTTGAACCAATCGGTTGTTCCGTGACTGGTTCTAACTGTTGCTTCTTGGCCCGCATACAGATTTCTCAGGAGACAGGTAAGGTGGTCTGGTATTCCCATCTCTTTAAGAATTTGCCACAGTTTGTTGTGATCCACACAATCGAAGGCTTTTGCATAGTCAATGAAGCAGAAGTAGATATTTTTCTGGAACTCTCGTGCTTTCTCCATGATCCAGCGAATGTTGGCGATTTGCCTCTTCGAAACCCAGCTTGTACATCCGGTAGTTCTCGGTTCATATATTGCTGAAGCCTAGCTTGTAGGATTTTGAGCATAACCTTGCTAGCATGTGAAATGAGTGCAATTGTGCGATAGTTTGAGCATTCTTTGGCGTTGCCCTTCTTTGGAATTGGAACGTAAACTGACCTTTTCCAATCCCGTGGCCACTGTTGCGTTTTCCAAACTTGCTGGCATATTGAGTGCAGCACTTTAACACCATCATCTTTTAGTATTTTAAATAACTCAGCTGGAATACTGTCATCTCCACTAGCTTTGTTGTTAGCAATGCTTCCTAAGGCCCACTTGACTTCACTCTCTAGGATGTCTGGCTCAAGGTCAGTGATCACACCAGCGTGGACATCAGGGACATTAAGATCTTTCTTGTATAGTTCTTCTGTGTATTCTTGCCACCTCTTCTTAATCTCTTCTGCTTCTGTTAGGTCCCTGCCTTTTTTGTCCTTTATCATGCCCATCTTTGCACTAAACATTCCTTTGATATCTCCAATTTTCTTGAAGAGGTCTCTAGTCTTCCCCATTCTATTGTTTTCCTCAATTTCTTTGCATTGTTCATTTAAGAAGGCCTTCTTATCTCTCCTGGCTATTCTCTGGAAATCTGCATTCAGTTGCTGACATCTTTCCCTTTCACCCTTGCTTTTCACATTCCTTCTTTCCACAGCTATTTGTAAAGCCTCATCAGACAGCCATTTTGCTTTCTTGCATTTCTTTTTCTTTGGGATGGTTTTAGTTGCTGCCTCCTGTACAATGTTACGGACCTCCGTCCATAGTTCTTCAGGCACTCTGTCTACCAAATCTAATCCTCTAAATCTATTCATCACCTTCACTGTGTACTCACAAGGAATATGATCTAAGTCATACCTGAGTGGTCTAGTGGTTTTCCCTACATTCTTCAATTTAAGACTAAATTTTGCAGTAAGAAGCTCATGATCTGAGCCACAGTCAGCTCCTGGTCTTGTTTTTGCTGTCTGTATAGAGCTTCTCCATCTTTGGCTGCAAAGTATATAATCAATCTGGTTTCGGTATTGACCATCTGGTGATGTCCATGTGTAGAGTCGTCTCTTGTGTTGTTGGAAAAGAGTGTTTGCTATGACCAGCTTGTTCTCTTGACAGAACTCTATTAGCCTTTGCCCTGCTTCATTTTGTACTCCAAGGCCAAACTTGCCTGTTATTCCGATTACTCCTTGACTTCCTACTTTAGCATTCCAATCCCCTATGATGAAAAGGACATCTTTTTGGTGCTAGTTCTAGAAGGTGTTGTAGGTCTTCATAGAAGCGGTCAACTTCAGCTTCTTCAGCATCAGTGGTTGGGGAATAGACTTGGATTACTGTGATGTTGAATGGTTTGCCTTGGATACGCACTGAGATCATTCTGTCGTTTTTGAGGTTGTACCCCATTACTGCCTTTCCCACTCTCTTATTGACTATGAGTGCAACTCCATTTCTTCTAAGGGTTTCTTGGCCACAGTAGTAGATATAATGGTCACCCGAATTAAATTCACCCATTCCCGTCCATTTCAGTTCGCTGATTCCCAAGATGTCGACGTTCAATCTTGTCATCTCATGTTTGACCACATCCAGCTTGCCTTGGTTCATAGATCTTACATTCCAGGTACCTATACAATATTGTTCTTTGCAGCATCGGACCTTCTTTTCGCTTCCAGATACATCCACAGCTGAACGTCCTTTCGCCTTTGGCCCAGCCGCTTCACTCTTTCTGGAGCTACTTGGAAATGCCCTCCGCTCTTCCCCAGTAGCATATTGGACACCTTCCGACCTGAGGGGCTCATCTTCCGGCGTCATATCTTTTAGCCTTTTAACATTGTCCATGGGGTTTTCTTGGCAAGGATACCGGAGTGGGTTGCCATTTCCTTCTCCAGTGGACCACATTTGGTCAGCACTCTCTGTCATGACCTGTCCGTCTTGGGTGGCCCTGCACGGTATAGCTCATGGCTTCACTGAGTTACGCAAGCCCCTTCGCCACGACAAGGCAGCGATCCATGAAGGGGAAACTAAGATGACCCGAGGTTTTTCTTAGTGAAGACTAGGTCTTTCTCAGAATCCTGGGTTGAGCAGAGGTCTGGGAGACACCCTCAGGCTGCAGTGCTTACCTTCTGGGAGATGAAGATGTTTTGTGGTCTTTGCCGATGTGAGCTGAGTAGAAAGAATGAGGAGACCAGCTAGGAGAACAAGGATCCAAGGTTTCATGATGCTGCTGAGGTCCAGTTCGCAGCAGCAAGAATTCAACTGCGTGTTTCTAACCTCACTTGGACATGGGTAGTTCTCAAGGCATAGTCAGGTGATGCAACATCCTAGTGATAGTTTGCTGACATGCTCTGTGCAAGAAAGGGACATATACAGGAGAGGGAAACTTTGCCTGAAGGTTAAATAAAACTTGCTTTTGGGGAATCTGTCCCTGGTAATCTCTTGACCTTGCTTGTTCTGTGGTGTGTGCCGCGTCTGGGTTTTCCACGCTGCACGGGGCAAATTTAGACTTACTGCAATAGTTGTCGAAACTCCTGCACTCCTGGCTCATGGTGGCTTAGTGCTGGCCCTCAGCGCCAGTTCAGTTGTGCCCCAGAACGAAGCGGGGGTGGGGTGGGGTGGGGTGAGGGAGCTGGGGCAGGCACATGCCCCCAACTTGGGAGAACCCCACTCCTCCTGGGCCAAAGAACATCCCCAGACGCTCTGGGATTTCTCTGCTGCCTTGAGCTGAAGGGGTCCAGGCCCCCCCTTCTTATTAAGACTGCAGGGGAGATTCATGTCTTGTGAATGAAGGTCAGCTGCTTGGAAACCTGGATGGGAACCTGCTAGTGGATTCTTGCTGATATCTTGCGAACGGACATCAGGCTGACCACCCCAAGATCTAGGCAGTGTTTTATGAAGGTTTGATTCAGCTAATTTGGTGTTCTCAGAGATAAGAGGCTTTTAAGTCAGAAAGGGAGATCCTGCAGTTCACCACATGAGGCCCTTGTTTGCAAGAAAGGAAGACACAGAAAGGTTGATGTTTCAGCATTTAAAATATCAGCGTTTCCTTGAAGTTATCAAAGGGATCACATCCCAGAGCAGCAACTGAAGGATCAGTTTCACCTTGGAGCAGGTGTGGGAAGTCTGGGAAGTCTCCCCACTGATGCCCAGAAGACCGCTGCTGCTGCGGCTTCTCTTGGAAGACCTGAGGCACAGCTCTCCTGCAGCCTCACCTGTGGGTTCATCTGCACCTTTCCCTTGGACCTCTTGGCGGGAGAAGGTCTTGAGGTTCATGCCCTACATTCTTGGGTGAAACGTACACGTTGGATATTAACTTTTAACGTTTGCGGCTGTTCCGTAAGCACATTCCTCGCCTATTGTCTGCCTGGTGCATTGTGTACCCGCTTGATGTACGTCCCTGTTTGCTGTAAAGCTAAAAAGGCGAAGGGCGGATGCTGTTGTCACGCCGAGAAGAGCCTCCCAGGAAGTGTGACCTATACCCTGAGGCCACTGGGGGTCCAGCTTTGGCAGAAGTATTGGGATTGTGCCGCCCGGAATACGTGCGACGTATAGCCCTAGAGGGGAGGAAGAACACGCTGGCTTCAGGCGGGCCTGTGGGCCTGTCCCATAGACCAGCTGGAAAGGCCGGGGGGCTGTTCTGTAATGGCTGAGATAGAGGAACTGGAAAAAAGTCTCCCGCAGTCATTTCACCAAGGAGTTTCTCTTGCCATTACTGAAGATAATGCACTAGTTGAAGTTCCCAGAGAGTCTTCGAGGGCAGCTTCACGTAAAGAGAATTACAGGGACCCAGTCAGAAGATGACCAGAGCATGACAGGGGGACGTTCTGCAGAGCCTCCTGCTCCAAGTGCACCAGCCGAAGCCAGCCGAAGGTTCCCACCCTGCTCTTCCAGGAGAGCCCTTAGTCCAGGGGCCTTGAGCCAGCTCCCCGTGGAGCACGGCCCCTTTACGAACTGGAGTTGATGCAGTGAAGTTGGCGACCGCCAAGGGGTGGCCAGAGCCCCATCTCTTTGTCTGCCCGTGGATGTCTGGGTGACCCAAACCGGGAGGGGATTGCGAACGCCTCAGAAGGCCAACTTGAACGCTGGGCCCTCTTCAACAGAACGGGGCTCGGGGCGAGGACTGCGGGGTCCTGCACAATGGTGGCTTTTCTGTGTTTTTATCTTGGCAAGCAAGTTCCTTGTGTGAGACGGGTGGCTATATACATCATCTGAATAAATAAATGGGGGAAAACAAGATACGAGACAGGTAGTGCCTGGCTCATCAGTAGCGTTGGTAAGAAGGATCTGGGGGTTTTGGTAGACCATAATTCAGCATGAGCCAGCAGTGTGCTGCGACTGCCCCAAAGCCAGTGCAATCTTGGGCTGCATCCGTGGCGGTTCCAATGCCAAGATCAAAGGAAGGGCTAGTGCCACTCTGGGCTGCACTGCTCGGGCCACCCTTGGCCTCCTGCGTCCAGCTCTGGTCGCCACCATCAAGAGGGACGCAGGGGAGCTGGGAAGAGCGCAGAGAAGAGCGACAGGACGGTGAGGAGCTTGGGGTGTGACTCCTACGGAGAGCAGCTAAAGGGACTTGGTGGGCTTAGCCTGAAGAAGAGGAAGCTGAGGGGAGCCATAACAGCAGAAGGGAAGTCCCAGGGCAGGCAGTGTGGACTTATTCTCTGCAGTGTCCGAAGGCAAGACACGAGCCAGCAGGTGGAAGCTTCCAGAGGGAGATCCAGATTTGAGCAGAGGAGGACTTGCCTGCCTGTGGCCACCCTCTTAGCTTCTCGTCCTCTCCCATGAGCGCTGGTGCTATCCTGGTTTCAGCCAGCTACTGAATGAACGTCCACTCCATCTTGGTTGGGTCAGATCCGAGCCTGTTTTCCTTCATCCAGACCCTGACAGTGTCCAGAAACTGGGCCGGAACTTACATTGCATCAGCCCAAGGCAGAGACGCAGGATTGTCGGCACGATGTTGATGATGCCCCACCATAAATAAACTGGTGGCTGACCTCTCTCAGTGGTTCCGAGTTGAACAGGAGAGGGAAGGACCAAGCCCGTGGCTCCCCATGATGGAGTGGCTGAGGGCCCAGCCTCACGGTCCCTGCAACCCCTGACTGGATCTACTCACTTAGGTGGGACCAAAACCACTACTGGGTGATGCCTCCAACATCCAAATCGTACAGGTGATCCGGAAGGATACTGTGGTCAATAGTCTCAAGGGCCATTGAGACATCTGGCAGAAGGAGGGTGGCTGCATCGCTTCCACCCAAGTGCAGCCCAAGTACAGATCATCCAGTTCAGTTCAAGTTTCCTAGCCAGCCTACAACCGCTCTACCACAGGTCCAGATAATCCACGTTTCGCAGGCCCGTCTGAAGTTGTCGCCCTGCTACGTCAGCTGTAGAATAAATGTACAGACGTCAGTCTGGCCACATTCTGCTGGCTTTTTCAGTGTCCCGCGTGTTCCCCGTTGTTCAGAGCGGGCTTTTATCCGAGTAACATAGTGGGTGGAGGGAGCCACGGGGATGACCTTGGAGAAGATGGCTAGAAGCAAAGAAAACACACATTAAGCCAGGAACTGAGGCCCCAGCTGATGACTTACAGAAGATCTCAGTTCTGGTAGCCATTTTATTGTTTTAGTAGGTTTTAATGAGCGATATCATTTTGTATGAACTGATTATGGTTTCCTTCCCTTCTTTCTTTGTATGCAACCCAGAGTCACTGGGGCATATAAATGGATAAATAAATAAATAAATATCACGAGGACAAGAGGGGGAAGAGCTGTTGTCAGGCACGATGGTGTTTGGGTCCAGCACAAATGGTGAGAGGTCCTTTATGGGGCCATTGGGCTTCTCGTTTTCTTCTGGGAGTTTCCCCAAGGGTGGGCTTTCCAGAGGGTTGACCACCCTCCATTTGCTTTGAGCCCGGGTGGGATCCGGAGACATCTCTCTTCAGGCTTTTGCCCTCTCAGATGGGACCAGATCTCAAAATCTTTCCTGCTCCCCCCCCCTCAAGAGTGGGAAAAGGCCACCTCAGCTTTGGCACGCCCTCCAAGGGGGAGAAACCTCCCTCCCTCCTCCCTCACTTTTGTCCCTGAACTGCAGCTGCCAAGGGCTCTCCCTGATGGCTTATAAGGGAAGGGAGGGCTGGTGAGCAGCGGCTGAGCCAGGATGCCACCGGGTAGCCTTCTCCTGCTGGTGGGGCTCCTCGGCCTCTGGACCGAGATGACCCCTATCTCTGGATGGCGGACTCATGGTAAGAGATGCTTTTTCCTCCCTCCGTTGAAAGAAGAATCTCAGCATCTGTTCCCAGGTGTCAGGAGCTTAGCCAAGAGGCAATCTCCCACCACGTGCTGGTGGTGAGAGAGGTGCGCCTGGCAAAGTATCCAGAAAGCTCGTGCACGCGGTTTCCTGTGTTTTATACGCTCGACCCTCTGAGAGAAAGGCAGACTGCTTCCGAACATGGTGGCCTATTTAGCCATCGTGGAAATACCAGCCGCTCTCCATGAATCTGTTCACTCCTCTAGCATCTTCAGACACAGAACCTCCGTTAGACATTGTCCCGATCAAGGTTGACCGCTGTCCTTAATAAATGCCCTTTATGAAAACTTTGGCCACATTCCCACTTTACCATAACGTCTCCTCCTTTTTTCTCAACCTCTTCCTGTCCTTGGCTCCGCATTTGTTTTTGAGGACAACAAAATCCTGCAGATTGCTTAAGTTGCTGAAAACCAGTTTGTGCTTGCTGACTCAAGGATCCCATGATGTGGCAATGAACAGGATGTTAAGGCTGGAAGGAATAATGGATGTCGTGGCCAAAACAGGAGCACAACGCTGAGGAGGAGAACCGGGTTTATTTCAAGAAAGAGGGACCCCAAACAACGGGAAGGCGTAGAATTTATACACTTTTGAGGCTGAGAGGCGGGAAATCTGAGGGATCTGATCGAGGATGGTTTGGATAGATGTTAAATGGGGGGAAAATGGTCTTTCTCTTGTGAGATAAGAACCAGGGCAAAGCCTTAGCAGACAGGTGATGCCCTCCCATTGTACTATCAGTAGGATAGTATTAAGAGGGCTATTTTCGGCAGCTTCGCTCTTGGGTCATGCAACAGCCTGGAGCTGATCCTGTTTTGCATGAGCAAAGAAGGGCAGAAGCAAGTGGAGAAAAGAGGTTGCAGGAGAGGTGAGGGGGAGGGGGCAGAAAGAGGGGCAGGGGGAGGAGTAAAGAGTTTGCTGCGGGAGAGGCAGGTGGGGGGGGAGTGTACGGCTTTATTTTATTATTTTTCCACCACACGGAGGCCTGAGATCTGGAACGCAAGGTGCCAGGAAGGAAAGTCCTCTGCTGTCCACAGCCATCTGCTCCGTTTCTAAATGTCCCTCCCACTGTATGGCCTAAACCTGCTTCTATGGAATCTCTCCCCGCTGGTTTCAGCCCCATCCCAGGGAGCCACAGAGGAGCACTCTGGCCCATCTGCTCATGAGGGTCTTTCCAGAGACCTCTGCCAGGTCTCCCCTGAATTTCTCCACGGGAATTGGTTCCCAGGCACCTCACAAGGGTGTCCCAATGGGTCGATGGCCTTCTTAACTGGCAGTGGTGCAGCTGTACACTTATCAAGCCAAGAGTTAAGGGCCTCCCACTTCTCCCCCTTCGATTGTAATGCTCATTCATCTCAGGGTGACTCTTGCTCCAGATATAGAGACCCCCCCTCCTTTTGACTGGAAGCGTGGGGAGGCATGTTAGAGGTTTGCATGCCAGCTACTCTAAGAAGAGATGGACTACACTGGACTCCCTTCCAAGCCAACGAACCCTCTTTTCGCAACAGAAAGATGTCTCCTCCCTGCTGACCCGGGACCATGCAGAGGCTACATCCCTCGCTTTTTCTACAACCGACATTCTCACAAGTGCGAGCAGTTCATTTATGGTGGCTGTGGGGGAAACGCCAACAATTTTCGGACTTTAGAGGAATGCCGTTTCACCTGTGAAGGTAAAGGGGGCGGCGGCTCTGGCGGTGGGTTGGCACTGGCAAGGAAGTCCAAGTTGGAGGAAAAGAGGGAGCAGCCTCAGACCCAAAGATCAGTGGAATGAAGTTTTGCCGAGGAAAGGCCAATCTAGACCCAACCTTGGGCAAAATTCTGCCAAGTGGGAGAGAAGCGCTATCCCGGCTCCCTTGTCTTCTGCCGGTCCTCCCAGATGGACGTTGAGTGGTGCATGCAAAGACAGCAGCAGAAAAATAACGAAGTGCCCATTACAGCTTGTACAGGATAGATTCAAACAGCCATCACTGTTATACAGCAGTTTATTGCATGGAAACAAACCATGGTTTCCTTCAGGGATGTTCGGATGTCACCACAAGCCACACAAAGGTAAAAGATGGCTTATTGCTGTAGGAGGTGCAAGCGGTGTTCCTCCCCTCTAAAATAGAAGGCCTTGCGCCCTCTCAGTGGAGAACCGCCTTTCCCATCAGATCTTCTGCGGTGGCCTTCAGCTGCAAGGGAGCACACTGAGTAACGCCTCCCCTCTCACCTTCACACCAGCCGTTTCGTGTGCTGGGTAAATGCGCCTATTTCGTTTCCAGTGGGACTCTCTCGTGCGTGCTGAGAACCAGCCCCTGTGGAAACCCACTTGACTTTGCCTTTGGTGAACAAATTAGGCAAACAAATTTCTCGCATCTGGTCCAAACCCAACTCAGTGCAGCAACCCACATTCAACCTTCCTCAAAAGACACCTGTTGAGTTTCTGCTTGAACAAGCTAGAGAAGGGAGCCCAAAATCAAGTGGGTTTCCACATTGGCTGGTTTTACAGTTGGATTCCTCTTGCAGTTAGGACTTTGCTCCTGTCATTCCACTTGAATCTGCCAACTTGTCGCTTAATTCCCTGTTGCCTTCAGAAATTCTTTGTATGTCCAGAAGGAAAGCAAGCTTCCTCTTTGAAGGAAACATGGTGTGTGCGTCTCAACCCTCAGGATCCCAAGTCAGGAAATGGGAGTCCAGTTATAACATCCAGCCCAGTGTGCTGAGAGGCCCCTTGCTTGCTGGAGTGGACCCCATAAGGAAATGGCTGTGCTTTGTGGGGAAGGAGGCGGGGAGGGAGGATCCTGTTCCAGCCGGCGCATCTCATCCTGGGTGCATGGAGAGGCTTTGGCTGCTGAAATGCCCGGATGGGATCTTGCTTGCCCTGGGATTCCCATTGCAAGGGGAATCTCTCAGCCTTGGGATGTTTTGTTTTACAGAAAAGCCTGGGGGGTGTCCCCGGCCACCTCCAGATACGGTCACCATTTGTCTCGCAAGGTGTGGAAGTGACTGGGAATGTCCTGGGAAGCAGAAGTGTTGCTCTTTTGCTTGTTTGAGGGACTGCATGGATCCCGTCTAAGGTAAGGACATTTACACCTGTTTGACTCCCTGACCAAGCCACCTGCTCTGTAGGGTGTCCTAGATCCCACTATGGACTGGACCCAAGCAGACCTCTTTGGAATCCTTCAGGCTCTCTTGCTTCTTGGATATGCCCTTGGATGGACCAAGCCCCAAATGTGATGATCAGAGGAGAAAATCCAGATATCTCCCATCCTTAGAGAGCAGGCAGCGGAAACCGATCCCGTCTAAGGAGGATCGGCAGAGAGGGTCGCGGGAGGGCAGAGGTGTCTCAGCCGCTGCAAGAGATGGCCTCGTTCTGATCCGGGGGCTCTTTGGCTGCAAAGGACCTGGCCTCCTCTCCTCTTCCCCTCTTGCGGACAGGAAGGCCCTGGTCCCGCCATGCATTTGACGTTTATTCTAAATTCCTCTCTTTGACTATACCGAGCCCCCAAAGGCTTCAGAAAGCTCAAGACCCATGGCTTTGATCCACCTAACCCTAAGATTGAGCAGGGCACGTCTGTAGGGGCCTCCTGCTCGTAAGACCTGGGCAGGGCGTAGAAGACCTCTCTGGGCAGAAATGTCATGACTGACTCTCTTTCTAAAGGATCCTCTCAGTGGAGATTCAACACTCAGCTCTTCTGAATTGCGTCTGGTGCCCCAGCTTGGACCAAAGGCCCTTCTGCTCTCGCCAGCCACCACCACGGGGGTCCTTCCCCTCAGACACACGGTGGACTTATTCTTCTTTCCTCATAATAAAGGCATTGGGTCCCTGCTTCCCACCGAGCGGTGTTTTTCTGTCCTTTTGGAGACTTCCCTCCCGACCTTGATGCGTCTCCTCCCCATGCCAGAGAAGGAGGGCTGAGCAGCAGTGTATCTTTCCAAGAGAGTGTGATCAAAGAAGGGATCTCTCAAAGGCAGAGGTTTGGGGGTTCAGAAATCCAGCCTCCCTGAAGGAAGTCTGGGATAGACACAGAGACTCTGCTATCCTGTAATGGCTCGACATGAACGGCTTGACTGGAGAAACGATGCACACTAGCCCTGTCTTCTCTGACAGCCAGTGTGGTTATGGGGCTGGGCAAGGAGCCGGGACACCCGGGCTCTGGTCCTCCCCTAAGCAGAGAGGCAAAGAGTCCCTCCCTCGGAGACCTAATTGGCATCAGGCTCTGCAGCAGGCCGGCTGAAAAGCAAAACCTCTCGTCACATCACGCACTCGTAGCTCCGCTGTAAGAACTCGGGGAGTGCAGGCTGAATAAGTGGGGCCTTCAGCTAAGTGGGACAACCAGCAACCGACAGATACAGCTTTGGCTCATCTCACATCTTAAGAGACGCAGGCTCCAGAATTTCACAGGGGTCCCAACAGGAGCATGTAAAGACTGTTACTGCGTCCCTGAGCACGGGAGGCAGGATATAAAGCCTGTCTTCATTCCTGTGGGTCTCTCCTTGCAGGTTCCCTTTTAGAGAACAAATGTTAACCTTTAGTTGAGAGAAAAGGAGAAATTGTGGAAATAGAACTAGGTTTACTGTAGAAAAGAGGCAAAGAGTGTATCATGTTCTTCAGCAAAGAATGGCCTCTGGAATCCCACCAGGTATGACCTTTAAGCAAAGGCACTGGGGGCTGTCCAGCTTCCTCTAAATTACTGGGGATTTTACCACCCAAAACATATGCGATGGAATATCATATGAGTCAAACTAGGATAACTTGTGGACTTTCTTAGGTTTAGAATCCTGGCTAGAGCAGAAGTATGGTGACCTCCTCAGGGTGTGGTGCTTACCTCTTGAGGGTCTTTGCCGATGTCAGCTGAGTAGACAGAATGAGAGACCAGCTAAGAGAAGGCGAATCTGAGGTCTCAGGATGCAGCTGAGGCCCAGCTGGACGTGGCAAGAATTCTCCCTTCTCAACAGCATCTTTCCCCACCTCCCATGGTTGGGGCTGATCCTTGAGGTTGGGTCAGGTGGTGCAACATCTCCATGGTGGTTTACTCACATCCTCCATGCAAGAAAGGGGCATAAACAGGAGATTAAAAGTTTGTCTTCAGGTACAGAAAGCTATCTCTATTCAGAGAGAGGGAGAGAGAGAGAGAGAGAGAGAGCGCCATCCGCTAATTTAATGAATGTGTTAAAAAATCTGGGACCCATTATTCTTGTGGAATTGAAATTTCCACAATGTTCAGACCAGATTTGTTTGCAAAGCTGTGGCTGTTGCAACGTCCCCACGGTCACGTGATTGTGATTTCCAACACTCCCTGCCAGCTTCTCACAAGCAAAGTCAGTGGGGAAGCCGGCAGGAAGTCGGAAATCGCTCCCGCTCCCCCGGCTTTTTTGCACGCCTGTGGTCATTCTGCTTATCTGGTTAGGTAAGTAAATATTGACTTATTACTGAAGTTTGTTTGCCACTGCAATTATTTTTCTGTTTATGATATATACTCTTCTTAGATGACCACAGGACTGTCCAGCACTGGGGTAAAAAAATCAGGGTCAGCCTGAAATTTAATGCTCATTCTGGTCCCATAGACTGCACTACCTTCCTCTCAAAGGATGACCAACGGGTCACGGGGTTGTCTAGTTAAAGCTAAAGGGCTAGGGGAGAGTTACACATAATGTAGCCACCTCATTAAATCCCCATTTCCATGACCCCCCTCCATTCGCTTTGAGCACAGGCGGGATCTGGAGACATCTCCCTTCAGGCTTCTGCCCCCTCCATCTTCTTCCCGCCCCTCCCCTGGTCCCTGAACTGCAGCTGCCAAGGACTCTCCCTGATGGCTTTGCAAGGGAAGGGAGGGCTGGTGCTTGTTTTCGGTTACACTGACCGCCAGGAGGCATCGCATGACCTGATGAGATCTGGTGAGAGACCTCTTGGGACTCATCAGACGTGGGCAGCCAGATGTTATTCTATGGGGTTCAAACCCTCTACCAGGAATTGAATTCATGGCCCTTCGTACATTAGGCGACTAGTTCATTTGCTTTAAAAGCTGCGCAGGTCCTGGCGCTCACTGGTTGCCACGGGGAGGCCGACTAAGGGAAAGAGAACCCACGGGCACAGGGGGCAGCCGGTCCAGCTCGCAGCAGCAGGAATTCTGTCCTCAGCTGCGTCTTCCCAAAGCTCACCATCTCGATGGTAGTTTACTCGTGTGCGAGTAAAGGAGTATAAACAGGAGACGAAAAGTTTGCCCAAAGGCTGGGTAAACCTGGCTTTGCAGCACATACTGGGGTCAACTAGCCCCCGATGAACTCTTGAGCGTCCTTGTTCAAGCCAGCTGGAGGACCAAGCTGCTGTCTGCGTTTGCCAGGCTGCAGAGCCTTGCGTGTCAAAGTCCTCCACCACCAGGGGAAGTAGCTTGTTCAGCTGAACGGGCAACTAAAGGGTTACCACAGAGCACCGAAGCTCCTGCAGCAGTAGCTGGCCGTGGCTTCGCGCCAGGGCCCTTGGGCGGCAGTTCAGCTGTGCCTCAAGCCTCGTGGCCTGGGCTTGGGGGCTTCCGACGACTGTGGGAGGACAGCTGGAGTGTGGTCAGGCCCTGTGGGGCTTCTTGGCCTTCTTGAGCTGAAGGGCTCCGGGCTTCTTGGGGATTTTGGCGGAAGCCGTGTTCCTCCTCCCATCTTCCCCCCTCAATTCTTTTCCAAAGTAGAGAGGAGATTTACGCTCTGCCGGGCCTGAAATGGAAACCTGTTGCATTGTATGACGACGGCTTGAGGAAATCATGCGGAAGGTGCAGTGAGGTTAACGCTTCATTTAAACCCCCGTGTGTAGGATGTCCTCCTTGTTACACATGTATTACCCGTGACAGATGCGGTTTTCTGTTCTCAGATGTCCATATTCTTCAGAACTTCTTCCCATCCAACTATACCTTTATAAACCCATGGTTAGCCACCGCAATGGCTAGGTTCACGCGTCATGCCACAACATGCCACAGCTTATTCAGCTGTCCGACCCTCCCGCTTCTGCCAAACGTGTTGGCGGCGCCATCCTGCTTTCCTGCTGGGATGGCCGGAACGCGCACGGCCAGAGGCAGGGCCCTCATGCTGCTGTCTGTCTCACCAGGAAGCTTCCTCCTTGGAGAGCTCTTTGTCCTCTGCCGCTGGCCAAGCCCGGGGCCTCTCTTGGGCACTTCCTGGGCACGCTTTCCTGCTCCTTGCTGCGGCCAGGACTCCCCGCATGAGCTGACTTGGCTCAGGTGTTCAGGGGCTGGCCTGGCACGGGGGACCCGGAGGGGGCAGGGAAGAGGCAGGCTGCTGCAGAGACTGGTCTGCTACGGAAAGGTCTCCGTCATGGGGGGGAGAGTGGGGGGGAACGCCCTTTTCATTTCATGGGGATCAAGCCCCCTGAAATTGCCACAAATGCTGGGCGCCTGAGAGGGAGAAAGAAGGCCCTGTGAACGGCTGGACACTTTGGCTCACTGTCGTCATGTGAAGGGGCTCTTCTGCGTCTGCACTCGAAACAGCACAGGCTTGGCTGGAGGACCCGTGAAAATAAATAAATGTCGACCTGGCTGCTCCTCTTCTGCGGATCTTTTGGACCAGCCAAAGGCTCAGTGTGCAATAAAAGTGGAAACGGTTTTCCTGCAGGTGGCCCTGCCTTCAAAAAATTCCCCAACGAATCCCGGAAACACAATAATATTTACGTGTTTATGCATTATGAGGGACCACGTGTGGGGCTTATTGTTCCACCAACTGCGAATCCACCTGGCAGTGACAACGTCAGGTCCAATACGGAGCTTCCATCGCTGGTTCCGGTTCTTTGCTTGCCTTGAAATCTTGCCCGTTTCGCAGCTCTCCGGATCCCTCGCGCTCCTTCGACTCCCAACTTTCGGCCTCCCTGCGGCGGCGGCGCCCAGCGGGCCTCCCGCCCGGGGCTGCTCCCGGGCAGGCGGGCACCACTCGGGCCCTTCCCTCCGTGGGCTCGGCCCCTCGGCGGCTCCCGCAGCGCCACGCCCGGCCGCGCTTCTGCGGCCCCGGGATGCCGCGGAGCCGCTGCCTTTGTGCGCCCGGGGCCGCTGTCCCGGCCCGCTGGTCCCGGGATGGCCGCGCTCGCCAGCAGGAGCGCTCGCGGCGGTTCCCCCGCCCCCGACTTCCCAGGCCGGGCTCGGACTCCGGATCTCCGGAGCGCTGCGACCCTGGGCTGTGGCGGGCTGGGAGGGGCTGCCAAGCTGCGAGGGGGGCGGCGCGGCCGGAGTCCGGGGAGGGGCGCCTCTAGTTGCCCGGTGAGAAGCGGCCCGGCTCTCCCAACGTTTCGTGGCATTGTGCTCGTGGCTGACTTGCGTCCATTCGGGTCCTTGGAGTTTTGCGGGGGCGTCCGTTAAGGTTACACTAAGGGAGGTGTGACGGCAAAAAGTTCAGGAACCGCTGCATTAAGTGCCATCAATCAATCAATCAATCAATCAATCAATCAATCAATCAATCCATAAAACGATTTAATTCGGAAAGCAGGCCAAGGATGTTGTGTGAACGAAGCGGCCCGGCCGTTGGGCTGACCTTGGGCAGGTCCTCTCTCTCATCCAGCCTCCCGCACAGGGCTGTTGCGAAGAGAAGAGCTGGGTGCACCCCGCCCAGCCCCCGAGGAAGAGGGCAGATACATCTGACCAGAGTAAATGCCTTCATTCCTCCTGCTTTAGGCCCCAAACCCGGTTTCTCAGGTATTGCCTCCCTTCTGCCAGCAGGCAGCACCACCTGCCCGGCTTTCTTTGGGCTGGACTCTGAACGGGCTCCCTTAGGGATGGACACACACACACACACACACAGGTCTCAGCAAGCCCTTCCCTGCATGGCTAAGGAAACCACAAGAAACCGAGCTTGACTCGAGGGCGGGCGAGTGCCGTTGCTCTCGGCGCTCCTCTTCACCCAAATCCCCCTTGACCATGTCGAACAACCGACTCCAAGGCTGCGGCCTCAAGGATCCTCCGCAAAGCGCGCTCTGCTGCAAAGGGGAGACACAGCTGGAGGCCTCCAACCTCCTCCCTGGAATCCCACCTGAAGGAGAAATGGCTGCTGGCCCCCCCCTGCCCCCCCCAGCCCCTGGCGCAGAATGCTGGGCGGGGGTGCCCCACTAAAGAGGGTGAAGGAGAGTTTCTTTCCTCTTCCTATGGCCTTTTCCGAGCCCCCCCAAGAGAGTTTTGTGAGTTTATGATCTACTTATTTAAGTGCTATTTTAAAAGTACTGTGGATTTTTCTTATATTAGATAAGCCACGGACAGATATGTATATATTACATCTATATCCCACCGCAATCTATTATGAACGTATCCAGGAATATAGAAGAACAACTTCTAGAACACGCTGAGCCTCATTTGCTCCACGGTTAGGTTCACTCAGCTCGCTGGACCTGAGTTAACCCTTCGCTGGGTTTGCGAATTAACTAACCGAATGGGCTCGCACCACATGCTCAGCTAACCCCTCCTCTCTCAGCTTAACCCCAGCCCAGCTTAGCATGTTGTGGAAATGCGCCCATGCGCTTTCAGCAGGCCTCTTTTGCGCGCGCTGAGAAGCCGCTCGCTTTGGCCTCTGGCAAGGGAGAAGGCATGTCTCCCGCCCTGGCCCAAACCCTAACTCGGGAAGCTACATTCTGAACGCGAGGACGTTTTTCCTGCCGCCCGAAGGAGGCCTGCCTGCTTGTAGCATTTACAGGTTGCTCCCTTTCACAAGAGGAACGCTGCTCTCGCCTCTGTTAAGTTTAGTGCTGTGACTTTCGGCCATGTCTTTGACTAGTGAGATCATTCTGAACTTTCTTTCTTTCCTCTAGAGGATTAACTGTCCCGTGCAGTCCCTGAGCATTCCCTCCACCTCTTCGTCAGGGGTCCATAGCCACACGGAAGAGCAGAGGGCCCAGGAGAAGTCCTTGCGGCCCCACCCTCGGTATCTCTTGATGGGTTCTTGGTGCTCTGAGAGCTTGGTTTTCACACTGCGCACGTTTCGCCACCATTCTCAGCCACTCCATCAGCGCAATAAGATTGGTGCAGCCACACGAAGGGTTGATAGGCATCGGCTTGCCCTACCTGCCCGCGGTGGCGTTTGTCCCTTGCTTGTTCTTGTTTATCTGTGCTGGCTGGCTGGCAGATGCGAGGTCGGGGGGGCGCTCTGGGCCGATTACCCCTCGTGTGGCCTTGGGCTGTTCTCAGCTGGCAGTCAGAAGACCTGATGGAGATCCCTTAGTTTCACAACACAGAGGTAAGTTCACCTACAGTGGGGAATGATGCACGTTTAAGACCAAGCGAGGTCTAGGAGAATTCCTAGAAGCCTGGCACAAACGAGCCGTCACATAGCAATACACCTCGTTTGTATAAAACATTCAAAAGAAGAGCCAAATCGTACTCGTTTGGGTTTTAGAACGCCGCAGTTGCTGTGGTGCGTCTGCTCTGCTGCAGGTTCAAATATGGGATGAACGCCGGGTGGGGCCTGTCCGGGAAGCCCATTTTGGAGGAAAAGGGGGAGCGACTCGATCTTCAATGGACGCTATGCAAATCACCTCTACGGTCCCGTCCGAACCCCCGTGGTCCTGGGGTTCTAAGGTGCTACTGTTTCCACTCCTCCTGGCCAGGAGGGCCAAGGCCGGGAAGGGCCATCTGCACGCCAGCTTCCTGCTTGTCTCTTGGCCCCTTGTTCAGGGCCGAGCCCAGCCTGACGCTCCAAGCAACTCTCCCTGGACGGGAGGAGGGAGAGAGGGAGGGAATATCCGGAGCCCCAGAAGAAGAACCTTGTTTTCTCCACGGCTGGGTTCGCTGGACCTGCATATGGAGTTAACCCTTCATTCAATTTTGCAAATAAACCAAAACATCGACTAACCACGGGCTAGTGCCCGTGCTAAGGTGAGGTCTTCCCCTCTCAGCTTAACCCCAGCCCAGCTTAGCACGCCGGGTCAGCGCAGGAAATGCAGGGCTTGGGCTGACCGGTGCGAGCCTCTCCTTCCAGAGGCACCGTGAGGACCTGGCTGTGGGCAAGGAGGGGGGCGGGGGCCTGCTCCTGCTGGGCGAGCTCCCGCAGGGCTGTGAAGAGGCTTCGGCTTCCTCAAGAACGGGAGCCTGCTCGCTCTGGGATGGCAGTTCCAAAGGGAACTCCACAGCCTCGGGACGCTCCCTTTGCAGAGAAGCCAGAGATGCGTCTCACGCCACCCCAGGCGCGGCTGCCACCTACCCTGTGCGCTATAAACATGTTTGGGACCGACCAGGCGAGCAGAAGGGCTGCAGTTAGGGTGGGTTGCAGGACCACGCATCCTCTCCAAGCAAGACCACTTAGCTCCCTGACCAAGGACTCGCTGTGTGCCGTTTCTGGTTCCAGGCCCGGCCTGGGCATATACAAGACCCGAAGGCTGGACCCTTCAGGCTTGCAAGGAAAGAGCTGTGGCAGCCTGAGGACAAGCAAGTCAGACCAAGGAGTTCATTGCCAAAGGCCACCATCTCCCCTCTGCGTTGAGGCATTTGGGGATCTGGAGGGTACTTTGGATATGCAGAAGGACTGGAAAGTGCCCGTGTTTGAACAGAATGTAGCCTCTTTGCAGGTTTGCCAAGCAAATGATCGTGAAGGAGAGTGAGCTCAATTAACTACCCGGTCTAAGGAAGCACAGACTGTCCCTTCGAATGCGCAGGTGTGTGCAAGTGCAAGTGCAAGTGCAAGAGCACGCTAGGGTGACCTAAAACAATAATGTGCCAAAGACGAGGAGAAGATCAAAGGATGGCTGAGGGATCACAGTGCCAAAAGTCAGGACATGAACTTACAGGATCAAGAACTGCCCAAGAAGTTCTAGACCCCTCCCCAAATTGTCTTCTAAAGTGTAACAATATTCCAGGACAAGATGGATGCAAATCAGAGTTCAACATTTTGAGGTTGCGGCAGTAGGAGACAAAGAGGAGCGTGTGAAGTGTAAACGGGCGTGCATGTAGAGTGTAAGAGCTTCTCTATTCTGTAGCTTGCCATTTTGGTTGCCGCTACTTCTCTCGCTCTCATTTCCACCCTGGAAAATCTTTCTGGAATCAAGGAGCGCTTTTTTCCTGTCTCGGAGAACTGCGGATCTCTCTCTCCACCTCCGCAAACCCTCTTCCCCCACAGGTGGCTGCTCCTGTGGCAGTGGCGCCAACTGGCGTAAGGGCAGCTGCCCTGTTGCCACCTTTGGGCCTCTCCTCCTTTCTGACATGCTCCAGAACTCTTGGGAGATTCCCAGGACACGTGGCTTCCTGCAGCACCTCCTCCAGAGACGTTTCATGCCCTCCTCGCCGTGATCGTTTGAACCTCTCTGGGCATCTCCAACTAGATGGTTGTGGACCTCTGCAGAGCTTCCAGCCTGGGCCAGTCGGTTACTGCTCCTCAAGATCTGTCTTTTCAAACTTGATCTTCCAGCTTCCGTCCTCTCCTTGCCTTCCTTGGCTGTCTGTGTACTTTTGGTCAGCAAGTTCCTTATCGTGTTCAACTCTCTGTCTCACCCCCCCACCCCCCCAGTCACCGTATTCCTTGTTCTGCTCCTTTTGCAGTTTTTATGCTCAGGTGCATTCAGATCTTTACTACTGAAGAGCTGCATTTAAAAAGGTCATCATGGTCATCCTCATTCCCAAGGGTTAGATGCCCGTCTGCACTGCTTCACGGACGGATGACTTGCTCCAAGTGCTTGCAAGCATGCTTCTCCCACTCGTTCCACCCCGACCCCATCACAGTTTGGTTTAGTGGCCTTTCCTGCTGCTGATCTCTTCCTCCAACAGCTGGACAACCCTTCAGGGTCAGAGGCAAGATTCTTTTTCTTATATGTATTTTATTTTGTTTTTTTTAATTTACTGGCTGCCCAACTCCAGTGGACTCTTTCCCACATGCTTGTTCTTCCACCTGGTCTTTCGAGCTTCCCAGTCATCCTGACTGGGTGGCAGAAAGCATCAAAGTTATGGTTTTGGCTTTGCTTCTCCTAGTTTCTGGACTTCCGTGGTCCCTTCCTTCCTCACATCTTTCTGCAAGTCAGTGTCATGCTCGATTTCCCTTTTTGAGTTGCACAAGCAGCATCTTTACTGCAAGCATTCTGACTATAATTTGGGGACCATTTTGAATTATATATTCATGATCTGATGACCTGCAGCAAAGAGGACGGACTCAGTTACAGTGGCGATGGAGGCACCAATCTGCAAGATCAGGTTGAGGACAGAGCCTCCCGAAGAAAATCTAAGATCTGCGTGGTCACTAAGACTTGTCACTAAGACTCGGTGGCACAGAATCAATTAAAAAGAATCTGTAGAATGAGTGGTAAGTTCTTTTGCCTTTAAACATCTCAGTGATAAACGTCCTCTTTCCAAATCTGAAGTTTTCATTTGGACACTCAGCTGGTTCTCATATTTATTAGTAATCCAAAATTCCTTATCTACAGTACTTCCCTTGGTTTTACTACTGTTTCCTCTAGTAAGCTAATTTTTTTCTTTAACACAGAATCATTTCTGTGTTTATAGACATTTATGGAAAGATCTTCTCTAATTTATCATTTGACTTGTAGCTCAAGAGTCTGTCTAACAACCGTGTTACAAATTCTCCTACAGAAGTTTAAAAATTCCAGCCTAGCCTGACCCTTTGGTTATTGCTCTGGTTTATCTCAACTTCTCTGACACTAGTTCTCCTTTCCACGCTGTACATTTTTACATGCGTTTCATGCCAAAGTTCAGGTAGCTTTAAAGATCATGACTCATCTAAGCTAAACATCCCCAAAGTTGTCATCCTTCCTTCCTCAAACACTTAAAATCTGCAAAGACCTGTTCTCTCTCGTTCCAGAGGACAAAATGTGGACAAATGGGTGCACATTACAGATTCAGTGGACTTAAGAAATGCATTCCTAACTGCTAGAACAGTTGGGCAGGGAAGCCGATGTCTCAGGAATGGGGTGGGCTCCCCCTCGCTGGATGTGCTCAAGCGGAGGCTGAACAGCCGCCCACCTGGGATGCTCTCACCTGGATTCCTGCTTGAGCGGAGGATTGGTCTAGGCTGAAGGGACCCTTCCAACTTGTGGATTAATGGTTGGGCGGTCAGATTTATCTTAGTTGCCCTTCTCGGCACCATTTTCAGCCCAAGGATACGCCAGCTTATGGTCCTGCCACTGCAGCTCCGCTGTTGGCTTGTAGAGGGACCGCGTTGGCCTGGTCACAGTACTTTGGTCCCTTCTTCATAATCCCTCTCATGGCGTCATGCATGTGCCTCAGCCCAAGTGACAGAAGCAGGCATCTGCGTATGTTGCTCATGTCAGGTTCGGTCAGCACGAGGTTTCAGGGAAGCACGGGGCTGCAGGGAAGCTCGCAGCCAGACCACGCGGAATCCACCGGCGGTAGCTAGCGGGGAAAAGAGGAACCGAAAGCGCCGCTAATTAACGAGCCACCTGCGGCCAGCTAAACAGGAAAACCGCAGCGGAAGCTTTTAACTATGAACTGATAACGGCGCGAGCATGCAAGGAACGGGGCCGCAGGCAGCGAAACAAGATCGCAACGCAGCACAGAACCCGCGGGTCTGCACGTAGCAGGGAGGGACCAACCCAGCCGGAGGGGGACTGGCAATCAAGGACAATGGACTCTGACCGACCCTGCCATCATGAACGATCAGGGGGGACATTGGGGGGCCTAATAGCCCACAGCCGCAACGCGATCACGAGGCGGGAAAAAGCGCGGGAAGGGGGGAATATAACAAGTGATGCAATTGTACCAAGCCAGTCCTGGCTTTGCTTGTGACTACTACGTTACGCATGAGTAAACCTTCTTTGTGAACCACACGTGTCACGAGAGTTTCTCTGTCGAACGGGGCAAATCTTACATAAAGCCAGGACTCACCGTCAGCGCTACCCGGTACCACCGAGGAGCGTTTTCTTTCTCAATACAGGCATGACCAGCGACGAGGAATCCGTGGGTCAGCTGGAGCGTGAGGAATCCAGGCTCGCGGAAGGGCGGTCGGAGCCACCCGGGAGCGACGGGGCAGCGGCCAGGGCCGGGCGCCCTCCATCCGAGCGGTGGTCGATGGGCGTGAACCAAGGACCAGACGGTTCAGGCGTTACGATGACCCAGGGTTCGGGGTTCCGGAACCGTGAGTGGAGCGAGAAATTCGCCCGACTAGAGGAGAGAGTCGAGCGACGCCTAGACGCCGTGGAGGCGATGCTCCAGACCCTACTACAGAGAGTGGGACCACCGGCGGTGAACGAGGAGGCGAGCGACAGGGGGGGCGGTCCGGCACCCCCGCCGGCACCACCCACGGCGCCCCGGTCGGAGGACCAACGGGCGGCAGACGCCCTGAGACTTCGAGGTATCACTGGGAAGTTCTCAGGGGACCCCGAACAGCTGCCGCACTTTCTGACGCACGTCAGGGGGTTCATGCGGAGGGGTGGTCACCTATTCGCTAGAGACAAGGACAGGGTATCCTACGTGGCCGAGCTGCTAGATGGCCAAGCAGCCAGCTGGGTGATCGGGCTGTACGATGCCAACGCGGCGGAACTACGGAGTTTCCCGGACTTCATGCAGGCGCTCCGGGACAGATTCGAGGACACATTGAGCGCCAAGCGGGTGGAGGACGACATCCTACAGTTCAGACAGCGGGGCAAATCGGTATCGGAATATGCCCTGGAGTTCCGGAGGTTGGCCGAGAAGCTCGCGGACTGGCCGGGGTCCCTGAAGGTGAAGTATTTTAAGAGGGGACTCAACCCAGAGATCCTGGAACGGGCACTGGGGCGGGACGACCCGTCCACAGTGAAGGATTGGATCTGGCTGGCCGGAACGGCGGAATCGGCGTGGCGGCAGATCCAACAGAGCACAAGACGACGGGACCAGACGAGGGACCAGACGAGGGAGAGGACCCCCGAGGAGAGGCGGAGCGGTCGACGGCAGTCCACCGGGAGGCGAGAGGCGACCAGAGCCCCGAATCTGTGTTTCCGATGCGGAGGCAGAGGCCACCGAGCGGCGCAGTGCCCGACGGAGCGGGAAGGCGCCCCACCACGGCCCGAAGTCAAAACCCCGCGTGCGAACGGGAAAAGGACCGGTGACCGACCGCGGAAGGGGGCAGTGGCGGCGGTGACCGAGAAAGGACGCGGGGGGTGGTCGACCCCGGAGACAGCATCCTCCGGAGAGGACTCGGAGCCGGCGGGAAACGAGGCGCGCTCGCACTGAACGGCGTCCCAGTGCGAGCAGGGGAGTCGAGGCGCGCGGACCCAATAGGAGACGAGGACTGCCCACCGTTCCGGGTGAGGATACACGTCCGGGGGGTGAGATCCGGAGGGGAGGCGCAGCTACGGGCGCTACTGGACTCGGGCTGCACCCACTGCTTGATGCACCCAGCGGTGGTCTCGGGGCTCAGGCTACAGCTGAGGCGCCTCCGGGAGCCCATTTCATTCAGCCAGCTAGATGGCACGCTGGCAGGGGGGGGGCCAGCTCAGTATTACACCGAGCCGGTCCAGATGACGATCGGGAGTCACCGGGAAGAACTGAGGTTTGTGGTGGTCCCGGTGGCCGACTACGCGGTGGTACTCGGCTTGGCGTGGCTGCGGCGGCGGAATCCACGAGTCGACTGGACGGCGGAGGCAGTGCGGTTCGGGGTCGACAGACCGGCGAGGGGCGAGAGCAGAGGGGACCGAGCCGTGGAGACGGAGGCAGCCGCAACCACCGGCGGGCAAGCGGAGGGTCCGGGACACCGGGAGACGGGGCGAGAGCAGATGGGGCCCGAGACCCGGGCGGCAACAGCAGCAGCAGCAGCGCCGGGACCCCGGAGACCCGCCATGATCCCGAGGCGAGGGGAGGCAGCGGCGACTGGCGAGGCGACCGCAAAGCGAGGGGCCGGACCCGGGGAACCCCCGACGGGCGGCGGAATCCCGAGGCAGTATCGAGACCTGGCGGCAGCGTTCGGGGAGAAGGAGTCCGACCAGCTCCCACCACACCGGCCCAGTGATTGCGCCATCGAGCTAGAGCCAGGAGCGACCCTGCCTAAGCCGAAAATGTACTCCCTGTCGAGGAGGGAGATGGGGGCCCTGCGCGAGTTCATAGACAAGAACCTAGCGCGGGGATTCATCCAACCCGCGAAGTCACCATTAGCGGCCCCGGTGTTATTCCGGGAGAAGAAGGATGGCTCGCTCCGTATCTGCGTAGACTACCGGGGGCTGAACGCAATCAGCACGGAGTACAGATACCCCCTCCCCCTGATGAAGGACTTGATGTCGCATCTGTCGAAGGGGAGGGTGTTCACAAAACTGGACTTGCGCGAAGCCTACTTCAGAGTCAGGATCTGCGCAAAAGATGAGTGGAAGACGGCGTTCAACACCCCGCTCGGAAGCTACCAGTTTTCCGTGATGCCGTTCGGATTAAAAGGGGCCCCGGGGGTATTTATGCAGCTAATAAATGAGGTGCTGCACGACCTACTCTACCGGGGCGTCCTGGTCTACCTGGACGACATCCTCATCTACACCGAGACCCTGGCGGAGCACGTGAGCCTGGTGCGCACGGTGCTCCAGAGACTGCTGAAGGCACAGCTGTACGCAAAGCTCTCGAAATGCGAGTTCCATCGAGAGCAACTAGACTACCTCGGCTACCGAATATCCAGCCGGGGAATTGAGATGGACCCGGCGAAAGTAAGGGATGTCCTGGGCTGGGAAGCGCCGCGAACCCGGAGGCAACTCCAAAGCTTCCTAGGGTTTGCGAACTTCTATCGTCAGTTCATCCCGAACTTCGCCCAAATCGCCCTTCCCCTAACCGACCTGCTAAAAACCAAGGGCACTGGGAAACCCCCCAAGCCCAGCATGGCACTCGCGTGGACTGCAGAATGCCAGGGGGCGTTTGAGGAACTAAAACGGCGGTTCACCGCGGAGCCGATCCTGCGCCATCCCGACCCAGACCGGCGGTTTATAATCCAAGTGGATGCATCAGACGTGGCAACGGGAGCAGTCCTGCTCCAACCCAGCCCGGAGGGGGCCATCCACCCGTGCGCCTACGCCTCCCGCAAATTCACCGAGACGGAGAGGAGGTGGATGGTGTGGGAGAAAGAGGCGTACGCGGTCAAGTGGGCGCTGGCCACGTGGAGGCATCTACTGGAGGGGGCAACTGAACCATTCGAGGTGTGGACGGACCATAAGAACCTCGAGGCCCTGAAGACCCCGCGTAAGCTATCCCCCAAACAGGCACGGTGGTCCCAATACTTCGGGAGGTTCAGGTTCACACTGAAGCACATCCCCGGGAAGCGCAACTTCCTAGCGGATGGACTGTCTCGCATGCCCCAACACGCCAGCCTACGGGAGGAGATCGTGGACTCCGTCATCCCCGCCAGCAGGCTGGCTGCAAAGGCGGTGACCCGAAGCCAGACCAAGGGGGAGCGACGGGACGCGGCGCCTGAAGTAAGGCAAGGGTTCGTGGAGGCGGCGGAGCGGGACGCTTGGCTCAAGCAGAACCGAGAGGCGCTAACCGGCCAAGAGGGGTTGTGGTGGCACGAAGGAAAGCTGTACGTGCCCGAGGGTTGCCGACGGGAGGTCATGGAGAGAGCCCACGACAGCCGGAGCGCGGGGCATTACGGCTTCGTAAAGACACTCCACTTAATCCGGCGGCAGTTTTGGTGGCCCACGCTCCGGAAGGACGTGGAGGCGTACTCGGGGGGTTGCCCGGTGTGCGCAACAGCGAAAGGAGCCAAAGGCAAACCTAGAGGCCTACTCCAGTCGGTAGCGGAACCCGACGGCCCTTGGCAAGAGGTCGCCATGGACTTCATAGTGGAGCTCCCGGAGAGTAAGGGGAAGACCGCCATTTGGGTGGTCACGGACTTATTCTCCAAACAAGCGCATTTTGTAGCGTGCCGGCGAGTCCCCATGGCCGAGGGGCTGGCGAGACTGTTCGTGCAACATGTCTACCGACTCCACGGCGCACCTCGACGTGTCGTCAGCGATCGGGGCGGCAACTTCATCGCGCGGTTCTGGCGGGAGTTCCTGAAGCGGGTGGGGACGAAACAAGCCCTATCCTCCGCGGCGCACCCGCAGACGGACGGAGCCACGGAACGCCTGAACGGGGGCTCGAACAGTACCTGCGCTGCTACGTGGGGCACCAACAGGACGATTGGGCGGAGCTACTACCATTCGCGGAGGTGGCATACAACAACGCCGTCCACAAGAGTACCGGGTTCTCTCCGTTCAAAGTAGCCACCGGGAGAGATTTCGTCCCCATGCCGGAGCTGCCTCAGCCGGAATCCCAGATCAACTCCCTGGACGCCTGGTTCGCCCAAATCGACGAGACCCGGCGAGCGGCGCACGCGGCATTGCAAAGAGCCAAAGCCGACTACAAGAAGCACGCGGACCGCAAGAGGCTCCCCGAGGAGAAATGGAAAGTGGGGGACCAGGTGTATCTGTCAACCAAAAACCTAAAGACGCACCAGGCATCGAAAAAACTCAGCCCGAGGTTTGTGGGGCCGTTCCCCATTACGGAGGTCATCAATCCGGTGACCGTCAGGCTGACGCTCCCGAAAAGCCTCGGGAAGATCCACCTGGTGTTCCATTGCAGCCTGCTAAAGTTGCACCAGCCGGGGAACGTCTGGCACAAGGCGGAGGGAGTACCGCCACCCATCATGGTCGGGGGGGAGCAGCATTTCGAAATCAACCGGATACTGGACGCCCGGAGGCACAAGGGGCAGACCCAGCTCCTAGTGCAATGGAAACATTTCCCCAAGTCCCACAGCGAATGGGTGAGTAAAACCCACATAAGGGCGCCGGACCTAGTGCGGAACTTTTACAGTAAATACCCCGGGAAGCCGAAATAGAACTGAGGGGGGGGGAGTTGTCTTCAGGGGGGCGGCATGTCAGGTTCGGTCAGCACGAGGTTTCAGGGAAGCACGGGGCTGCAGGGAAGCTCGCAGCCAGACCACGCGGAATCCACCGGCGGTAGCTAGCGGGGAAAAGAGGAACCGAAAGCGCCGCTAATTAACGAGCCACCTGCGGCCAGCTAAACAGGAAAACCGCAGCGGAAGCTTTTAACTATGAACTGATAACGGCGCGAGCAAGCAAGGAACGGGGCCGCAGGGCAGCGAAACAAGATCGCAACGCAGCACTGAACCCGCGGGTCTGCACGTAGCAGGGAGGGACCAACCCAGCCGGAGGGGGACTGGCAATCAAGGACAATGGACTCTGACCGACCCTGCCATCATGAACGATCAAGGGGGACATTGGGGGGCCTAATAGTCCACAGCTGCAACGCGATCACGAGGCGGGAAAAAGCGCGGGAAGGGGGGAATATAACAAGTGATGCAATTGTACCAAGCCAGTCCTGGCTTTGCTTGTGACTACTACGTTACGCATGAGTAAACCTTCTTTGTGAACCACACGTGTCACGAGAGTTTCTCTGTCAAACGGGGCAAATCTTACAGCTCAGGCACAGAAAGGGGACACTCTCAGAGCAACAGTGGCACGTGCCCTGCAGACAGTCTGTTGTTCTGAACACAGGAAATGAGCTCAGATTCAGAGTCTTGGCAGACGGTTCAAAGTCAGTATGAACCCACACACAATTGTAGTGTTCAAAGAAGGTTCCATGGGCAGCATGTTAGACCTTGAGATGATCAGGTGGTTCATCCAGGGCTTTAGGATTATGTCTGCTCGATTCCATTTCAACTGAGTCCAACATGATGTGATGCAGCAGCAGCAGCTGGCTTATCAAAAAACACTAATGTTTTTGTTCTACCAGGAATACAGGTAGCCCTCGACTTACGACCATTTGTTTAGTGACTGTTCAAAGTTATGACAGTGCAGGAAAAAGTGACTTACGACCAGTCCTTGCACTTACGACCATTGCAGCGTCCTCGCAGTCACGTGATCAAAATTTGGGCACTTGACAACCAGCATGTATTTATGATGGTTGCAGCCTCCCAGGGTCATGTGATTGCCATTTGCGACCTTCCCAGCCAGCTTCTGACAAGCAAAATCAATGGGGAGCCACATCTTTTGCTTAACAACTGCCACAAAAAATGTCATAAAATCAAGTGCAGTCATGTGATGTTTCATTTAATGACTGCATCGCTTAATGACAAATTTTCCAGTCCCTACTGTGGTCGTAAGTCGAGGACTACCTGTAGTTACAAAAAGCAAGAAATTATTGAATCCAGTACTTAATGAACAAGCAACCCATTCCATTCTGGACCTCAGAAGCAACCAGAGAAATGAGAGAGGTGGACCCTTCTGCTTTGGTTAAGATGTAGAGGAGAGATGCCTTTCCATCGGCCCACCTGCTCGAAGCCTAAGATCTGCCAGGAATCATCTTCTCCAAGTATGTCCCATGTATCAGTTCTGGGGCCCTCTTTGTAGGATTCCCTCCCTCCTCAAAGATCCACAAAGACCAGGAATTTCTTTGTTTTGCTTTATAAGGCAAAGAATAAACATGATGTGTGATAACAATGGTGACATGCAAAATTATACATGCCATGTTAACATTACACAAATATTGTAATCGTAGAATAGTAGGCAGGGAAGGGGTTCTTGAAGGCATTAATCTCAGCCCCCTGTGATGGGGCAGCAAATTACAAGTGGTCCTCACTTAACGACCACTCATTCAGTGGCTGTTTGAAGTTACGACAGCACTGAATGAGTGGGATTTACGACCAGTCCTCAAAGTTGCACCTGTTGCAGTATCCCTGCAGCCGTGTGATTGCAGTTCAGGCACATGGTGACCAGCCCACATTTACGGCAGTCGCGTGATCACCATTTGCGACCTTTACTGCCAGCTTCCCACAAGGGGAAGCTGGTAGGAGGTTGCAAATGGTGACCATGTGACATCACGCTTAATGAGCATGTGGGATTCACTTAACGACAGCAACTGGAAGTGCCGGAACCACCGTCTTAAATCGGTGCGGTCATGTGATGTTGCGCTTTATGGCGGCATCGCTTAGCGACGGAGTTGCCGGTCCCAATTGTCATTGTTAAGTTAGGACTACCTGGAAAGGGTCTGCACCAGTGGCCATCCAGCCTCGCCTCGGACACATCCAGCAAAAGCAGCTTGATGCCTCTCTGGGTCTTCGGCTGCCCCAGCGAACCGTCCTTCCTCTTGGGGACTCTCGGCCAGGACTGGCTTCCTGCACCCTCAGCCCGTCCCTCTGGGTCCTGCACTTGGAACAGGAGGGGGAAGCCTCGACCTTCATCTCTCTCATTAGGGGTATCAGTGGGGCTCTCAGAGCCCCACGGCAAACTTCTCATTTGGGGCTTGCAAAGGTGAGACAGCTCGGGGATCAAGCCCCCTGCCCCCCATAACTGAGAGAAGGAGGCGGAGCAGCAGGCCCAAGCCCCACAAGGCGGCCAGAGGGCAGCCTGCAGTGAGCCCTGGGGAAGCTCGGAGGGCTCTGCTTGCACCGCCTCACCCTGACAGTCTTGGCTAACCTGGTCCTGGCCGTGGCCCTGCGGCTGACCGAGGGGTGGCTGGTGGAGCAGCAGCAGCAGCAGCAGCAGCAGCAGCAGCAGCCCCTCGCTCGCTCCTGTCTTTCGCTTAACTCCTCCTTAGGACCCCAGGTTCCTCATAGGAACAGGGCAAGCAGTGGGGTAACGGGGAGGCTGGGATTCCCTGGGCTGGGGGTCCCAGGGAGCCTCCTCCTCCTCCTCATATTTCACTGGGGAGCTTGTCGTTTTACAGTCCCTGCACGCGTCAGTGATGTCTGCGGCTCCTGGTGCTGGCCCGTCCTCTGATTTCAAGTCCTTCCATGGAGAGAGGAAATGAGAGGAAATCCGTGTGCCAGGAGGAGGTAACTAAGGGTCTAAGGGTGTTTCAGGGGTCTCATCTCCTCCATGGTGAGTCCCACTGTGAGGGGTGCACAGAGGCCATTCAAAGGAGACTTTGCATTGTGTAGCACAGACAGGCAGAAGGCTGGCAGAGCGCGTCCCCGAGCACCAACTAGCAGTCAGAAGACACGATGAAAACTCCTTAATCTCACAACACGTGGACAGACACAACCAGAGCTTCAAGTGGGAAATTGTCAGCATCTTAGACCAAGCTAGATCCAAAAATGCAAGGGAATTCTTGGAAGCCTGGCATTCAGACAAGGCAGCCATCAACAGGCACATAGAGATAAACAGCATCTACACACTGTTCAAAAAAGGCAATAAAAAAGCTAAGAAGGAAACAAAAAGACCAGCACACATCCTCCCCAGCAACCAACTTCCAGAACACGGCCACACAGCCCGGAAGACCCACACCAGCCAAAAACAGGGTTCTTCCCAGGCCTTGGGTAAGCGTGGTGGCGGGTGTGTGCGTGCGCGAGGGTATCTATTTTTGCCCCTGCTGGTGGGAGGGAAATTTTGCCTGCTCATCCCTCTGGTTGATGCCATCGATTGGATTTTAACTCTGGTTTTACGGGTTTTGTATATGTCAGGCCGTCCAGAGTCATTGGAGTCAAGCGGCTTAAACATTTAAATAAATAAATATTGTAGAATCCACATCGGCCTCACCTTCGTGAGGGATTGTTGGACCATCTTGTGAAAGAGAAAATAATTTGTTTCCTCGCCCCATTAAGTCATCCTGCTTCCTGGATCTGCAAGCATGAAATTCCCCTCTGAACCTGTTTACAAGCATATATAGAGCGAGGTGCCCGAGTGCGAGGCAGACGGTCAAGCCGGCTTCATCATGCCTTCCGGAGGTCTCCTGCTGCTGCTGGGACTCCTGACCCTCCGGGCAGAGCTGACGCCTGTCACCAACAATCGTCCAGGTGAGATCCTCCGGAACGATCTTGAAACTGCCGTTGGCAGAAAGGGGCTGAAATGAATGGAGAGCAACCAATGTTCTTCACCTAGGAAGGCCCAGGTCTGGGATCTCTGGCTTGGTGACGGTCCTCATGGAAAGGTTCCTGAACGGGTAGCTGGCTGTCAACTGAACAGGGGTCAGCAGTGGGAGGGGGCTCCAAGAAAGATAAATGCAGAGTGACTACTACTGACAACTAATGTCATTCTGCTTTGGTTACGCCCACCAGCTTAAGAACTTTATGCAGAAAACTTGGACGGGTTTAGAGACAGGCAGCAAGGATGGTCAAGACCTACAGAGAGAGACTGAAATATGTTCTGCTTTAAAACACCCCACGCACCCCCACTCACAAACTGAAAGTTTTGATATCCCTGAAAGGCTGCTGGGTGGGGGAGGGCTTACCTGTCCTTACCAAACACAGCGGCGGAATCACGGTTTTAAGCAGCAGGAACGGCCCATTCCAGCCATCTGGTCCAACCCCCGGAGCAGGAAACCAAATGGCTCTCATCGCTGAGCATGTTAGGAGGGCACCAGGTTGGGAAGTGCACTGAAGGCTTTCATACTAGCTGATCAACCAAGAGGGGAACCGCTTTGCTCCCCATTGCCAAGCAGATAACATTCCCTCTCCGTGTGTCACAGAGTTTTGTCACCTTCCTGCTGATCCTGGGCCGTGTAAAGCAAAGATGTGTCGCTTTTTCTACAACTCAACTTCAAACAAATGTCAACAGTTTATTTATGGTGGATGCAAGGGGAATGCCAATAACTTTGAGACCCACGATCAATGTCACTACACCTGTGTTGGTAAGTAGGGGAGGAGCTGTGGGTGGCCTCTTCACCCGAAAGAACTGCTGTGTCCAGAAATCGAGCATAGGATGCGTTAACGAAATATCCTGGTGTTCACAACAGGCTATGGCTGCTCCACTCTCTGTAGCTCAGGGCTGAACTGGGGCTCTCTGCTTGGTGGTTTGCTTGCAGGCGTTTCGTTACCTGGCTAGAGACCATCATCAGTGCGAGGGAGGGTGGGGTTTTCTCCTTGTTTATATACAGTAGCTCGCCCGTCCAGTGTTGGTGGGGTATGATATTCTCCTTGGTAGTTCCTTGATTAGGGAGTTGTTTTCTGCTTGATCGTTTGTCCCTGCTGATTTGGGTATTGGCACGACTGCTCCCCCCTGCCCTGTCCCGGAATCACCAAGTACCCAGCTCTGTATTAGCCCAGGTGCGTGAGCTGAGCGCGCCAGCCCAGAACATGAACCTCGCTCCCTGCAGCCCCTCCACATTTAACCTAAGAACTCCAGGGCCATTTCCAGGAGACCGAAGGAAAGAAGACTTCTCTAGCGGTCCAGAGGGAGAGCGCCGTCTTATCCCCTCTGTATTTGGGGAGAGGGCTGCGGGACTATGCAGAACCGGCAGAGAAGGGCCGCGCCTCCCATTCCTGGAATCCCTTCCTGATGGGAAGGCAGGCCGAGATGGACCCTCAGCATGCCCACGAGGAGAACCACCTTCCACTTTGGTGGAAACAGGGTGTGCACCTTTCCACCTCAGGATCCCAAGTCAAGAAAGAGGAGCCCACTTATAACATCCAGCCCAGTGTGCTGAGAGGCCCCTTGCTTGCTGGAGTTGACCCCATAAGGAAATGGCTGGGCGTTGTGGGGAAGGAGGCGGGGAGGGAGGATCCTGCTCCAGCCGGCGCATCTCATCCTGGGTGCATGGAGAGGCTTTGGCTGCTGAAATGCCCGGATGGGATCTTGCTTGCCCTGGGATTCCCACTGCAGGGGGAGTCTCTCAGCCTTGGGATGTTCTGTTTTGCAGAAAAGCCTGGGGTGTGTCCCCAGCCACCTCAAGATTTGATCACTATTTGTCCCGTGCTGTGTGGAAGTGACTGGGAATGCTCTGGGAAAAGCAAGTGTTGCCCTTTTGGTTGCAAGATTACCTGCATGGGTCCTGCCTAAGGTAAAATCTGTACATTGTCGCTTGTTTAGATTGGTTAGACCAAAGGAACTGCTGGGTGGTATCTCCTAGGCGTAGACTTGGCCTGGGCATATGAACATCTCCTTGGGGTCTTTCAGGCTGCCTCCAGGCTCTGCCTCTTGTCCATCAAAGGTATAGCTGATGTGAAAAAGAAAGGTGCCGTGATGCTCGAGCAGCAAGCACGCAAACCTGTCGGTGTGGTGTGGTGTGGTGTGGTGTGGTGTGGTGTGGCCCTTCTTCCTGATAGGTAGCCACCTCCACTCTGTGGAAGCCATCAGGCTGCCCCTTCGTGTTCCCCTCCCACTGTCTTTTGACTTCTCCTCCTCCTGAAACCACCGTTGCTCCTTCTAGAATAGTGGCTTCCCAGTTCAGCTGCTGCTGGGCAGTGTGTTCAAGAAGATTGCCCCCCTAAAGCCTGGCCAGGGAGCCAGAATTCCCAAGGCCATGAGCACTCCCAAGAGAAGGGGAGGCGGGGCAGAGCGCCTTACCAGTTTTGCTCCAGCCCAGTCAGCTGCCTCCCTGTAGACAAAAACTGGTCCACGCTCAGGTGACATGAAGACCTATGGCTTGATCAGGTGAGCCAGGTACGAGCTCACAGTTCTGACCGTAAGAAATGCTCCCTGTCCAGTTAGAAAGCTCAGTGTGGTCCTCGTGTGAACATGCCCTCACCCAAGCTCCGAGCAGTGACCTTGAGTTCTCATAGGATTGGAAAAGATGCTAGAGAACCTCTAGTCCAGTCCATGCCCACTCTCATGCCCGCTCTCCTGGCCGTCAAGAAGAGCGTGAAATCTATGCCAGATGGCCTGGGGGCCGGATGGGGGCTCGCACCACTGGAAGTGGCTTGTGGGGCAATTGATTCTACCCCCCCCCCGTCATCTTGAATGTTTTTAGTTTTTTATGTATAGGGTTTGTTTTATATAGCCTGACTTTTTAATTAATTAATGTGGGTATTTAGTTTTTAACTGTATGTGGGTTTTTCTCTAAATGTGAGCTGCCCAGAGGCACTCGCTGGGGGAGACGGGCGGCATACAAATTTAATAAATAAATACATAAATAAATGCCCAGGCAGGAAGCCTCAGACCATCCCAGACAAACAGCTGCCCAACCTTTGCTTGAAAACCTGTGTTGGAGCCCCCGTGACTCCAGGTGGGGGGCCATCCCACTGCTTACTAGCTCTCACAGTCCGGAAATTCCTCCTCATTTCAAGTTTGGATCTCCATTGTTGTAAGATTAGGCACGGCAGGTCCGCAGGGACCTCATTTAAGTCCTAGGCAGTACTGCAAGTGACTATGGGCAGAAACCTCATATCTGAATGTTTGTTTTTACAGTATCGCCAAGGAGAAGACCCACCTGAATTGCGTCTCGTGCACCAACGTGACTCAAAGACCCTCCTTTCTCCCCGCGGCCACCATGGAGACCCTCCCCACAAAGCACACACGGGATGCATTCCTTGCTTGCTTGCAATAAAGGCGTTGGGTCCTGGCTTCCCTCGCAGTCTCTGGTCTCTTCTTCTGCCCCTCTGGAGGCTTCCCCTCCCCACCTTGACACGTCTGCTCCCCACGTCAGAGAAAAGGGAGCCGTGAGGCAGGACAGGGTTCCCTAGTGTGACTTTCCAGAGAGAACGCGCAGGTAAAGGATCTCTCGGAGCCAGCGGTCGGGGTTCAGAAATCCCCTGAAACGCCGTCCCCGTGAAGGTCCTACTCCAGAGTAGGCCTGGGATAGGCACGGAGACTCTGCTGTCCTGCCATGGCTCAGCACGGGTGGCCTGGCTGGAGACAATGACGCAAATCAGACAAAGAGCTTTGCCTTTACTGAATGAAGCAGAGCATAAAAGAAACTGCAGGGAAAAAGCAGGAAAAGGAAACGGGACGGCAGAAAAAAATTATTTATTTATTTATATTTTGAATTTAGATATCGCCCATCTCACAAGGAAGTGACTCTGGGCAGTTCACAATAAAACAACAAATACATATTAATTAAAGTACAATAAAAACAGTATAAAAATACAGTAAAACCAAACGCATACACAAATAATAGTATCTTCCAAGATGCTGGTGATCGAAAGGACGTTAACATATGGGAGCATCTTCAAGGTGCCAGCCACCCCCAGGTTGGTTGCCCCTTTTCTCGCCCCATGCCAGTTGGCAGAGCCAGGTCTCGACTGCTTTCCAGAAGGACAAGAGTTGGGGCCTGCCCCACCTCTGGGGGGAGCCTATTCCATAGGGCAGAGAAGGCTCTCCTTCCGGACCCCGCCAGTCGACATTCTTTCATCGACGGGGAGCGCGGCATGCCCCCCCTGCCTGACCGGGAGAGACAGGTGGATATAATGGGGGTGAGACGGTCCCTCGGGTAACCCAGCTGGGCCTGTGAGGGCTTCTCGTGCCTGAGACACGCGTATGTTCTACACGTGTGCCGTTGTAATCGCCCACCAAAGCCTCCTCTGCGTGCCACCGGTTCATCAGTCACCAGCAGCCTCATCTCTCCGGCGCGGAGGGACGAATCTCTCAGCAGGGAGAAAAGCCTCCATTTCCATCCTCCGCCCTGAAAACGACAGAGGAGCAGAATATGGGCGTCGGGGAGCGTTAAGGGCTGCAGGGACCCCTCCCCAGAACACGCAATTTAGGCCCTCGCAGAAGCAGTTCCAAGGAAGCCGTCTTCTCCCCGCATCGCCCGCAGCCCGGCGACCCCCTCCCTCCTCCCCCTCGCGCAGCCACGGCGGGCGCATTCTTCCTTTTCGGTCTCTTGCGCGCTCAGCCGAGGCAGGCTCAGTGGGCGGGAGGGATTCCACTTCACGGCCATGGGCACTCAGGCTCCCGGGCCACCCACCGCTGGAGCAGGGCCACGAAGCCTCACGGGAGGGATCTCTGCAGCAAAGGGAAAATGGGGCGCCTCCCTCCCGCCTCCACGTGTCCACCTCCAGGCAGCCTTGCTGTGTTCCCCAGCTGCTCCGCGAGGTCAGGAAAGACCCAGCAGGAAGCTTTAGCACGGAGGTGACGCGTGTTGTCCGAAGGTAGAGCATGGATGGCGCTGCAGGACTGGCGCTGGACTGAAGCCACGCTCCGGAGAGGCTCTGCCTGCAGGTGTCCCAGTCTGGGCGAGGGGCTGAGGGCCGGGGCGGGGGAGAAGCGGTGAGCTAGGACCCCTCCTGGTCTGAAACAACCCAAGGCAGCTCATATACCAAAGCACGAAGCCAGCTAGAGCCATACAAAAGTCGGAATAAGGGTGTCCTTCTGCGCCCATTCGGAGGCTCCGCCACTCTGTGATCTGCTCCAAGACCCTCCCAGCCATCGGTGTCAGACGGAGGGCCTGCAGTTCGCTGGACCTTCCGCCTTCTCCTTTAGAGGGCGAGGATCGCCTTTGCTCTCCCTGGTCGCTTAGCATGTCCCCAGACGGTACTCGCTTCTCCAGGCAGAGACGGGACGTAAAGGCTTGGCCGGACCACTGGTGGCTTTTTCAGACCACGGCGGCTGTTCATCTGCCCGGAGAGTTCAGCTCCAATAACGAGAGAGAGATTCTCTGAGCGTGTTTTTCGGAGGAGGAGGTTCATCTGGCCCTGGAGACTCCAGGGGAGAATCTTAGAGATGGGAGGGGACATTTCGGCCCGTAACGGCCAGAGAGAAGCCTCCTCCCTACAGGCAGCGGAGGCCACCCCGAAGGATTTCCGGCCCGTGTCCCTGGCGGGTCCCGGCTCCGATGCTGCCCTTCCTCTTGCTCTGCGGAAGGTCCTGCTGGGATGCATCCTTCCTGGGGGCTGAAGGGGAAGCCAAAGGAGCTGAGCAGCCCGGGCTTTCCTCACTTTCTGTCTGCCAGTTTTTGCCTCCCTTGAGCAGCTGCTCCGCTGAGTCTTTTCCTTCATTTCGTTTTGTGAGCTAGAAGGGAGGGGTCTGGATCCCAGACGAGTGGGCTGGTGCGCGCTCGGGTTACGGCGGTGTGGAGGAGGCCGGTCGGCCAGACACGAGTCCCCTTGAAATCTTTCTTGGCCTGCAGATGCTGAGAAATCAGTTCTTCTGGTTGCTTCTTTGCAGACAGCGGACCAAAGGCTGTGGGCCAGGGAAGGGAGAGTGTGGCCTCTGGGTAGCTTGGGCGGCCAAGAGGATGGGAGCTGTAGTCCAACACTCTCTGGATGTTGTAACTTACAGCATAGGCACCTGTGCTAGACTCAAATATTTAATCAGTAGATCAGATTAATCAAGGAAAAGCACTTTAATTGTCCAGAACTCTCTCCTCTTAGAGAAGGGAGGCATCTCTTGTCTCCAGAGTGCCTCCCAGAGTGCATGGTGCATGACGGAAACACGAAGGTACGTTGCTTGCCGAGCAGGGCTGGCCGTGTCTGACGCCATCTGGGGCAGCGCTCCTTCCAGCGTCCTGGCCGGGTGTCTTCTCCATAGGCTGCGGGAGCCATCCTTTCAAATGTTCTCCTGGCTGCTGCCAAGGGGCTTGGAAGGCCACTTCCTGGTCATTCTGTTTCCTTCTTCTCCAGAATGGGAAGTTTTTCATATTTTTTAAAAAGACATATAATCAAGGAGTTGGGAGGGATGCTGCAGGTCCCCTAGTCCAACTCCTCACCTGGTAGGAATCTCAGACCATCCCAGGCAAGCGGCCGCAACCTTGACTTCAAAATCTTAATGACGGTGCCCCAGTAACTCCAGGAGGCAGGCTGTCCCGCTGTTTAAAGCTCTCACAGTCAGGACCTTTCTCCTTATTTTGAGCCGCTCTGCAAAGCTTCTGCCCATCGGTTCTTGTCCTACTCTCCCCAGGTCCTACAGAGAATCAGTCCACACCCTCTTCTTTCAAAGGTGGACGGAGCTAGTGCGGATCACAGTACGCGGGCAGTTCTGGGTGCATCTCAGCCTGAGCCTGTGGCCCCTTTGCTCCGCGAGCTGCATTCCTTGCCAGGCTGCTTCCAGGTGCAATTCAAGGTGATGGTTGTCACCTAGAAAGCCCTCTATGGCACAGGGCTCAGTTTTGGCAGGACGGCCTCTCCCTGATTGTTTCTACCTATCCCATCAATCCAGCGGGAAAGGCATGCTGGGGGTCCCGTTGGCCAAAGGATGTCGTCTTGTGGGACCCTGGAAGCAGGCCTCTTAAGTTGCTGCCCCTGCCCTACAGAACACGGTTCCCCCAAGATTTCAGTCGCCCTGACCCTGCCAGCCTTTCGGAAGGCCCTTAAGACACGGTTATCTTCCCACCCTGGCGGTCAGAGTGGGACTGAGAGCCTGTGAGGCGCTATCTCGCTCAGATTGGTTCGGCTTCTCAACCACCGCCGGTGTTGTTGTGTCTTTCGTTTTCTGCTATTTTTGTCCTCTGTAAGCGTCCTCTGAGTCGCTATGTGAGATGGGCGACTATAGGAATGGAAGAAATCAGGCTGGAACCGAAGCCTCTGGCGCTCGCCTTGTGTCTTTCTGAGCGCTGGCCCACCCACTGCTGGATGTTCCCAGGCACTGACCAGTCTTTAGTTTCTTGGGTGTCTGTGTTTCTCCTCTCAAAAGATGGGGACAATGTTAGCTCTTCTTCAGTTTTCTGGCATTTCCCCCGCAGTCCAGGAGCCTTTAAACAGCAGCCCGTGGTCCTGAGATCCCATCCGCCAGTTTCTTTAGCCCCCTGGGAGGTAATCCATCTGGCCCCGGCAACTTGAGTTCCTGCAAGGCAGCCAGATGTTCTCTCGCCACCTCCTCGCCTATCTTGGCCTGCACTTCTCTTCTGCCCCCCACGGCGCACCTTCTGACAGGTTGGGCCACTTTCTCCTTTCGCAAGGGCAGGTTTGCAAAATAGGAGTGAAGCAGTTCAGCCTTCTCCCGGTTGCCACCACTGTCTCGCCACCTTCTCCCGCCAGTGGACCATCAATTTCCTTGAATTCTTTTTTCTTCCACACCCAAAGAACCCTTTTTTTGTTATTTTTGGCATTCCTTGCAAGCTTCAGCTCATTCTGAGATTTAGCCTTCCTGACCCCCTCGTTACAGATTCTGGCTATTCCCTGGTGTTCAGCTTTTCTTAAAGGTCCCTCCTTCCATTTTTTAAAACTGACTGTTCAGTTTCTAACTTCCCCCTTTTTGTGCATCTGCTAATTTACAATATTTTTAAATGTTTGAGCCAACTTAAAAGCCAGACTGCAAAAGTTTACATTTGCCATGCTGCGTGATGTATTGTATGCCTGGGAAACATTCTTGCTTAAATTTGGTTAAACCTTTTGCCATTGCTGCATATCCTCCAAGTTTAAGTTACCAATTAGATATTGTCGGAATTCTATATTTCTTCCAGTATTGGGCAAAATTTATTTCACTGTTGTGAGCATGTATCTCATTAAATTGTGATGCTTCTTGTTGATTTTTTCTGGGATTATACCTAGTAGGAAAAGTAGGTTTCCTTTACAATTTAAATTCCAAAATGTTCTACATGGTACTATGTACATCTTTCCAGTACTTTGGGGGGGGGGGGGTTTACATGTCCACCACATGTGGTAAAACACTCCTTCTGTTTTATGGCATTTCCAACATTTATTACCGTATGATTTGTCTATCTTGATAATATTAATGGAGTTGTATACCATCTGTAGAACATTTTGTACCAATTTTCTTTTAAGTTATAGCTTGGTGTAAATTTTATAGATTTAGTCCATAATTCTTCCCATTATTGTGTTCAATATTGCAAATTTTAGAACCACTTGATTCTTCCAGGATTCCTACAACTTCCACTTCCCAACCGTTTTGTCCCTGTTAGTGAATAGTAAGTCCAGTGTAGCAGTTCCCAAGTTCCCACCTCCACCTTTTGGACAATGAAAGGGGAGCGTGACCCTCTCAGGATCTCACTTCCACGCCTTCAGCCAGGGCACCCTTTGTAATTCCGATGTGCCAACCGATGTTGCAGTGCAAAGGACGTGGATCCAGGAAGGAGGAGCAGCCAGAGGGCTCGCCAGCTCTGCCCTGGGCGAAGCCTGATTGCAAACTCGGTGGGCCTCTGCCAGTAAAGATGACGGTTCTCTGCCCCACCTAGGGAGGGAAAACCCACGGTTGTTTGGTTGAGAAAGAGATCTCGACACCTTCCCATTTCACGCAACGGCCCTTCTCACTTCCTCAAAGCAGGACTTAAATGTCCCTCCAGCCGCAGCCTCGCATTCCCGCCGGAGCAGCGCCATGAAGGCTGTGCGTGGCCTCCTCCTTCTGGGTCTCCTCGCCCTCCTGGCTGAGCTGCCCCTTTCAGTGGGGCAAAACGGTAAGGGGGATTCACTTTGCAAATCGCCCAGCCCCATTAAGGAAGAGCTGGCCCAGAGATCTGCAAATGAAATGAAACAGAGGGGAGGGGAGGGGAGGGGAGGGGAGGGGAGGGGGTTCCATTCCGTTCCGTTCTCCTCCCGGTGCCTCGAGGGCCCTTGCAGGGCAAGATGGCAAGATGGGAGCTAATAAAGAATGAGAAGGGCCTAAGAGAAGGGCCCGTGCCCAGCCCCTGCCCCAAACCCCTCCCTGTACTCCAGCCAAGCCAAGTGCCAACCAGTTGCCAGCATTTCTTCCCCGCCCCCCCGCTCACCCCCAGGCATCCGAGAGTCATTTCTCCCCGAGTCAGAGCTCCGGCCAGCCACCAGCCAGTTGCTGAGAACTGAAAGGGCACCACAAGGGTGGGTAGAGAATGCTCCTGTCCACCGTTGTTGAGTTCCTTTGCCCTCCTCTGCCCACCGGAGAGACGTGGCGCCCAGGAACAAACAGTTGTGGCCAGAGAGACTTTCAGGCCCGGATTTCTGCTCTGATCCTCAGATATCTGCCAGCTCCCAAAAGAAAAAGGCCCCTGTGATGCATATATGCCTCGCTGGTTCTACAACTGGACGGCTGGAACATGTGAACGTTTCAACTATGGAGGTTGTGGTGGGAATGAAAACAATTTCGAGACCATCCAAGACTGCCTGCGCAGATGTACCCGTCCAGGTGAGACCCCAGCAGGAACCCTGCGGGCAAAATCCTCTCCAGAGACTGATATCCAGAACAAGCTGCAAGTTGAGAGAGGAGAAAAGGCCCGTTTCCACCCTCGTGACTTATAGCATTTGATGGCACCGCTCCCTCAGCCATTGCTGTGGTGAAATAGAGCCTGTCTTTGTTACTGATCTGTTGGCGCAGCAACAGCTGGATTAGGCTCCCAGATGTGATAAGTCACTTGAGAGGAAACGGCCTTAGAAGGCAGCCCAAACTGTGCCTGGAGTTTGCGGAGATGTACCCTGATTTGCGGGGATTCCCCGATTTCCCCCAGGGAATGTGCTGCGGTGGGAGCCGTGGGCTCGCCAGCGCCGACGTCCCTGGAGGAAAGAGAAGCTGCAGGGTGCCAGCCTCTCATTCTGGCCAGGAGCCTCACAGAGTCAGTGCAGGAAGGATTTTAAGTCACGACCTCCGTGATGTGCTTCAGCCTGGCTTACGTGGATACCTAAAATCCAAGTCAACAGTCTGAGGGCTCAGTACGGCATGTGACGGGTGATGTCTATTCAAACCACGTCTGCGTGCATGATTACCACCCGATTTCTCTTGCTGTGCTGATTTGAAATCCACAGTGGCATCGTCACTTCCTCCCTTTTCAAGCAGCTCTTCCACGTTGGTTAGGATCTCGTCTAGAAGAGCTGATCCCCCTTTCTCTTCTTTGGGAAGATGAAACAGTCAGCAAGACCACTGAGGAATTGCGGAGTCTTAGCTGAGAAGGTTTTCCAGCAATGTCCAGCTAGCTGAAGTCTCCCACTCGTTCCGCATCTCTCCTCCCTGAAGGTTCTGCACTTGGCTGAGGAGAGCATTATCCGGATCCCCTGCCTGGCTCAGAGGCCCATAGCACTGCCCCACAACCAGACCTATCGTGCTTCCCCTTCCTTCTGTTCTGACTTAAACGCTCTCCTCAGGGCCCCTATACTCAAATGCTCCCTTTAATCTGGGCAAGGCCCTTGTCGCCATTTCTTTCACACTGGCTCTCCTTCCCTTTTGTCAGGCCTGTTCCTGTTTCGTTTTATTTACTTTCCAGTTTACTTTCCAGTTTTATTTACTTTCCAGTTCATCCCAGTGAAATGACAACTTTTTCTGCTTGAGCTTGTCAGTCAAGGAAAAATACTCCTTTCTCTTATACTGCTTAGGATCTCTTTACATACAATTATGCCTGTATCATTAATCTTCAATCTACTATTAAAATGTTGCTGTAACACTTGGTCTCTCATCTTCTTCCTGACAAAGTGCACAGGAATATCCCTTGGTATCTCTCTCAGTTTTGCAAATTGTGTGTTGATTGCAAATACGTTATCTACCTCAGCTTCCATATCATACTCATCCCATTCCAGAAGGTTGTTTAAGGTTGAACATTTTCTCTAATGTTTTCACCAGGATCCTCTGGAACTGCTCTGAATCTCAAGCAGAATTCTTTTTCTCTCAGTTCAATTGTCTAAATCCTTTTCCATCGCTCTGTAAGATTTCCACTCTATCATTAATTTGTTTTACGTCTCCAATCAATTGCCCTACAGGTTCTTCAGTTTTTAAAACTTCTTTCATTTCCACTTTCATCTTTACAAATCTTTCTTCCATTCTCCCTTCAGATGCAGCCAGGTCACTTTTAACAGATTCAGATACGTTCTTCCCCATCTCTTCAAATATTTTCTGTAATATCTCTGGAGTAATCTGCTTTTCTGTGGGTTGCTCTAAGATCCTCATCTCCCTTCACCCAATTTTGCTGCTTTCCTCGCCATTCTTTTATTGGTAATCCAAAAGTCAAAGTGAATCAATTACAAAGGTGACAGTATACCACAAGCCTGTCTCTTTTCCCCCCCTCTTATTTCTCTGATTAGTCTTCTCGTGTTTGAAGGTGGGGACATTTCCTCTTCTCCGCTTGGGTCTAACACTTCACCCTTAGCATCGGCTGCCAGGGCTCTCCCACCCCCACAGTATGTACTGCCATGCCTTCCATGGTCTCCACGTGGAGCACGTGCTGCGGTCTGTTGAAGGAGAGAGGATTGCACGGAGAGACACTCCTGTCCCACCTTCTTTAGTCCCACTTTGTCCAGGAGGACCTCAGGTTTGGCAGGCGGGGGGAGCTCAGATCCTAGGGGTGGACATACAACATGCAAGAATCCCAGAGCTGGGCACAAGGGTGGGGAAGCATGTTAGAGATTTGCATGCCAGCTACTCTAAGAAGAGATGGACTACACTGGACTCCCTTCCAAGCCAACGAACCCTCTTTTCGCAACAGAAAGATGTCTCCTCCCTGCTGACCCGGGACCATGTAAAGCCTACATCCGTCGCTTTTTCTACAACCGAGATTCTCACAAGTGCGAGCAGTTCATTTATGGTGGCTGTGGGGGAAACGCCAACAATTTTGAGACTTTAGAGGAATGCCGTTTCACCTGTGAAGGTAAAGGGGGCGGCGGCTCTGGCGGTGGGTTGGCACTGGCAAGGAAGTCCAAGTTGGAGGAAAAGAGGGAGCAGCCTCAGACCCAAAGATCAGTGGAATGAAGTTTTGCCGAGGAAAGGCCAATCTAGACCCAACCTTGGGCAAAATTCTGCCAAGTGGGAGAGAAGCGCCATCCCGGCTCCCTTGTCTTCTGCCGGTCCTCCCAGGTGGACGTTGAGTGGTGCGTGCAAAGACAGCAGCAGAAAAATAACGAAGTGCCCATTACAGTTTGTACAGGATAGATTCAAACAGCCATCACTGTTATACAGCGGTTTATTGCATGGAAACAAACTATGGTTTCCTTCAGGGATGTTCGGATGTCACCACAAGCCACACAAAGGTAAAAGATGGCTTATTGCTGTAGGAGGTGCAAGCGGTGTTCCTCCCCTCTAAAATAGAAGGCCTTGCGCCCTCTCAGTGGAGAACCGCCTTTCCCATCAGATCTTCTGCGGTGGCCTTCAGCTGCAAGGGAGCACACTGAGTAACGCCTCCCCTCTCACCTTCACACCAGCCGTTTCGTGTGCTGGGTAAATGCGCCTATTTCGTTTCCAGTGGGACTCTCTCGTGCGTGCTGAGAACCAGCCCCTGTGGAAACCCACTTGACTTTGCCTTTGGTGAACAAATTAGGCAAACAAATTTCTCGCATCTGGTCCAAACCCAACTCAGTGCAGCAACCCACATTCAACCTTCCTCAAAAGACACCTGTTGAGTTTCTGCTTGAACAAGCTAGAGAAGGGAGCCCAAAATCAAGTGGGTTTCCACATTGGCTGGTTTTACAGTTGGATTCCTCTTGCAGTTAGGACTTTGCTCCTGTCATTCCACTTGAATCTGCCAACTTGTCGCTTAATTCCCTGTTGCCTTCAGAAATTCTTTGTATGTCCAGAAGGAAAGCAAGCTTCCTCTTTGAAGGAAACATGGTGTGTGCGCCTCAACCCTCAGGATCCCAAGTCAGGAAATGGGAGTCCAGTTATAACATCCAGCCCAGTGTGCTGAGAGGCCCCTTGCTTGCTGGAGTGGACCCCCTAAGGAAATGGCTGGGCGTTGTGGGGAAGGAGGTGGGGAGGGAGGATCCTGCTCCAGCCGGCGCATCTCATCCTGGGTGCATGGAGAGGCTTTGGCTGCTGAAATGCCCGGATGGGATCTTGCTTGCCCTGGGATTCCCATTGCAGGGGGAATCTCTCAGCCTTGGGATGTTCTGTTTTACAGAAAAGCCTGGGGGGTGTCCCCGGCCACCTCCAGATACGGTCACCATTTGTCTCGCAAGGTGTGGAAGTGACTGGGAATGTCCTGGGAAGCAGAAGTGTTGCTCTTTTGCTTGTTTGAGGGACTGCATGGATCCCGTCTAAGGTAAGGACATTTACACCTGTTTGACTCCCTGACCAAGCCACCTGCTCTGTAGGGTGTCCTAGATCCCACTATGGACTGGACCCAAGCAGACCTCTTTGGAATCCTTCAGGCTCTCTTGCTTCTTGGATATGCCCTTGGATGGACCAAGCCCCAAATGTGATGATCAGAGGAGAAAATCCAGATATCTCCCATCCTTAGAGAGCAGGCAGCGGAAACCGATCCCGTCTAAGGAGGATCGGCAGAGAGGGTCGCGGGAGGGCAGAGTTGTCTCAGCCGCTGCAAGAGATGGCCTCGTTCTGATCCGGGGGCTCTTTGGCTGCAAAGGACCTGGCCTCCTCTCCTTTTCCCCTCTTGCGGAAAGGAAGGCCCTGGTCCCGCCATGCATTTGACGTTTATTGAGAAGGCTTCAGAAAGGCCAATGGCTTCGACAGAGCCCTGGAGCTTTGCTTTCAACAGCAGAGAGTGCAAAAGGCTTCTCCTGGGAGGAGTAGGCTTACCTGATCAAGCCATCGGGCAGCCCTTCCCAACATGCCGCCATCGGTCGGCAGCCACCGGCCTTATGCTTTTCGGAGCTGTCTGGACCCTTCACCCCCTGGGGGCATCTTTCCCTCTGGCTCCTAAGTGGTGGTGAAAGGGGGCCCTCAGGCAACATTTGCATTATTTATTCTTTATTCAAAACCTTTAAGCCCATCTCAAAACCTAACTCTGGGCGGCTTGCAACCCAAGAAGAAAAGAGTGTCTGCAACCATAAAAGGAACAATACATCCAAGGAGGACTGGCTCTGCTGCCCCACCGCCTTTCCCTGATGCCGCCACCAGGTCCTCGTCCCGCTCCGAGCTCCCCCCATCCCAACACTTGGGGGAAGAGCCAGTCCTCAGGGGTCTCCGGGAGGTTAAAAGTGTGGGGGTCTGTCAGATCTCGGGGGGAGGATGTTCCATAGGGCAGGGGCTGCAACGGAAAAGGGAAGGGACCTGGAGCGTGCCCACCCTACCCGCTCTGGTGGGATGGGCAGAGACCGCCAGGGAGATCCAGCCCCGCAGACATGGAGATCCACGGCTTGATTAGGTGGGCAAACCTCAAACCCTGGTTTCTGACTCTCAGAGAGGGTCTCTATCCCACTCGGTGATGGTCCTCATTTGGACACAGCACTGCATGTGCTCCAAGGAGCCATCTTTTGAGTTCTCCCTTGCTGAAAGAGAAGCTCCGGGGCTGATCTAGGGGTCCAGCTAGTACTTGGGCAGCGCAGAAGACATTGCTGGACAGAACCACATACCTGATTCTGCTTGTCTTCACAGGACCCTCTCCGTGGAGACTGGGCCTCTCCGAATTGTGTCTCATGCACCAACTTGACTCAAAGGCCTTCCTTTCTCCCCGCAGCCACCATGGAGACCCTCCCCATAAAGGATACACCGGGTGCATTCCTTCCTTGCTTGCAATAAAGGCGTTGGGTCCTGGCTCCCTTCTCAGCCTCATTCTTAGGCGTCTTCTTCTGCCTCTGGAGGCTTTCCCTCCCCACACTGCCATCCCTGTGTGACAGCAAGAAGGGCAGAGGGGCCGTGCATCTTTCCAACAGAGGGTGAACAAGGAAGGATCTCTCAAAGCGAGAGGTTTGGCGGTTCAGAACTCCCCCGTGCATTGGCCTGAAATGCAGACTGTGATCGAGTCACCACACCAGGACTGTGCAGTGCCTGCCTTGCCTTTCAGTCTGCAGGAAATGTCCTGTAATCTGGACATCTGGACAGCGCTGGCCTTGCCAGTATTCTCGTTGCTGTCCCCCGATAGTGGCCTTAATGACCAGGTGGAGCATGTGAGCAAAGCTGCAGACATACACAAAAAGGGCATCACGTGTCACTTCCACCCTTGGGGGCATTCATTATGAACCCCCCAGTGAGCTTGACCTGCCCCTCCATGCCCCTCTGCCACACAATTCAGGACACGCCTCAGCTCCCCTTCTCACCCCGAGTACACAAGTGCCTCCCAACGGCCCCGACATGAAACGTTTTCAAATATCCAAAGGTTCCTTGTCAGTTTGGCTGGTTCCCCGTGATTAATTCTGCCTCCCAACAAAAGGAGGAAGAATTTGACCCCACATTTCGTGGTCCAGTAACATAAGATCAGGAAGGGAGAGCAGAGGAAGACTTGTGCAAAGCTGCATGGGTGCAAGAGTGAACTGCCACCAGGCTGAACAGTTGCAAAGGCTGAAACGTCAAAAGCCAAGATCCACACAGAAATCCTGCTTTTCACTTCTGGTGCTTTGGAAAGGTGCTCTCCCACTTAAAGCTGCTGACGCACCACGGCTGAAATCCTAGAGGCCTCCCACAGGACACCCTCTGCTCCCGCTAGACAGTTTGGTACATCCTCATCTGAACACACCATTCCGTATGCTCCAAAGCACTTCTTTCTAAATTCTCCATTGATGTAAAATAAAGTCCAGACCAGATCTGCAGGGTTTCCTGGTCCAGATTAAGACCTGGATAGTTCTCAAAACTCTTATGGGTGGAAGCATCAGTTTTAGCTCTATTTTTCTAGGACCATCAAGATGGGGTTCCAGTTCTGAATGTCATTATATCATGTGTAGCGCACCCACCTTTCTCTCCCCAGCCAGACACACCCTGGTCTTATTCCTTCCTTATTTTCAGTAAAGCATCAGGTCTTTCCTTATCACTGAGTCTCTTATACATATTCAATTGGTCCGCCCCTGACAACTGATGGACCCAATGAGGATCCAAAGGGAGTGGGGGTTATACCCGAGGATCTGCTGCATGATCCAGTTGGATGCCAAGCGTGGGGCATGGCCTGTGGAGATGCCTAGGGATTGTGCTTACCCTGTTATCTGGGAACAGTTTGAGCCTGTTGGACCCAAGGAAGTGGAAAGGGTCCTCCGGGCTGTAAATGCCACCACTTGTCAACTAGACCCATGCCCCTCCCGGCTGGTTAGGGCAGCTTGGGGGGTGACATGTGGGTGGTCCAGGCAATGGTGAATTTATCCTTGAGGGAGGGGGTGTTTCCAGCGGCCTTAAAGAGGCGCTGGTGCATCCCCTCCTCAAGAAACCATCACTCGACCCCACCGTACTGGACAATTTTCATCCAGCTCCCTTTCTAGGGAAGTGGTGGCATTGCAGCTCCAGAGGATCCTGGAGGAAACGGATTATCTGGACCCTTTTCAGTCGGGTGTCAGTCTCAGATACAGGATGCAAACGGCATCGGTCGCACTCTTGGATGATCTCTGGCTGGAGCAGGATGGAGGTAGTGCAATCATCCTTGCTCTTCTTGACTTCTCGGCGGCTTTCGATACCATCAACCATGGTATCCTTTTGGGTCAGCTCAGGGAGTTGGGGGTGGTTCAGCTCCTTTCTCCAAGGCCGAACCCAATCAGTGTTGATAGGGAGTGAGAGGTCCAGCCCACGGCTCCTTTGTGGGGTGCCACAAGGTTCGGTGCTCTCGCCGCTCCCATTTAACATCTACATGAAGCCGCTGGCTGAGATCATCCGCCACCATGGGATGAGGTATCATCAATACACTGATGATACGCAATTATACATCTCCATCCCAGGTGACCTAAGTGATGCCATGACTGCCCTTTCTCGGTGCCTGGAGGCTGTAGGGGTCTGGATGGGGGACAACAGGCTTCAGCTGAACCCTGGTAAGACGGAGTGGCTGTGGGTTGGGGGCTCCTCTGTATCTGGGAGTTTATCATCTTTGGTTCTCGATGGGGTGGCACTGCCCAGACAGACCCGGCGCAGAATCTAGGGGTCCTCCTGGTCTCATGACCCCTGCTCAAAGAGCAGGTGGCAGTCGTGGCCAGGAGGGCCTTTGCTCAACTATGGGTTGTGCACCAGTTACACCCTTTTCTGGATCGGGAGTCCCTCCAGTCAGTCACTCATGTCCTAGTCATCTCCCGCATAGACTATTGCAATGCACTCTACATGGGGCTACCCTTGAAGAGTATCTGGAGCCTACAGCTGGTGCAAAATGTAGCCACATGGGCAATTTTAGGTGCCCCAAGGATGGCACGTATTACACCTTTGCTGTGTGAGCTGCATTGGGTGCCAGTTTGCTTCCGGGTCCAATTCAAGGTGTTGGTTATCACCTTTAAAGCCCTACATGGCATGGGGCCAGGTTACCTGAGAGACCATCCTGTCCCCATCACATCGACCCATCCCACCCAGTCAGGCAGAGAGGGCATGTTGTGGATCCCGTCAGCGAGAGAATGTCGACTGGCAGGGCCCAGGAGGAGAGCCTTCTCTGCCGCTGCCCCTGCCCTGTGGAATACTCTTCCCCCAGTGGTGAGATGGGCCCCCACTCTCCTGGCCTTCCAGGAAGGGCTGAAGACCTGGCTCTGCCAACTCACATGGGGCAAGAGGGGATATAACCAACCCTGGGGGTGCCTAGCGCCTTGAAGACGCTCCCCGAATCTAAAATATTTATTGTTATATAGGAAGTCTTCTTGTAATGTATTTTAATTCATATTTATTCTATTTAACTAATATTTATTCTTTTTATTGTGAACCACCCAGAGCTGCTCCGCAGTGAGATGGACGGTGACAAATTTGAAATATAAATAAATAAAAATAAACAAATATTTTTGGTCCTTCTGGAGGCATTCCCTCCCCACTTTGCCACAAGCCATTATCGCATGATGAATGGGGCTGAGAAGCAGCACATCTTACCATGAAGTGACTTTCAAGGGAGAGTGACTAAGTAAAGGCTCTCCCAAAGTCAGAGGTTAGGGGTTCAGAAATCCTCTGCAGTTGGCCTGAAATGCAATGGTCCAGCGAGTCGCCAGGCTGGTGCTGTGCAACGTCCATCTTTGCCTGATTCCTCCTCAGCAGGTTGTCACCTTTTGCACTGCAAAGGCAATGTCCCATAAATCCATGGCATGACTCTTTGGGGTGGCCTAAGTGACCAGCACTGGGTTCTCCAATATTCCTATCCCCCATCCCCTGAAGATACATCGCGCTTTACAACTGCATGGCTTAGCGACAGCAGTGCCAGTCCCAACTGCCGTCGTGACCCAAGGACTACCTGTATACAAAAAAGTATGAATAACACCAAGGCTTATGAAGTGACCGAATCAAAGCAAAAAGGATGTGCCCGTTGATAGATAGAATGTCAGAGCCAGCTGGATGCTGCCAGGGTGGGAATGTCAAGGCTGAACAAGGGCATTCTGGGAATAGGCACCCCACAATGGACTGGATCAGGTCCCTTCTTATCAGAAGAGCATCGGATCTTTTACTGCAGAAGAGGATTGGGCAGAGTGGCCAGGAGGAGTGGCCCAAAGTACATCCACCCGCAGTCTGACCTCCCTATGAAGTAAAAGCAAAATGGAGGCCACGGCCACAGTCTCTCCTGGCACGGGATTTGCGCACCCAGGCTCATCACCCCCTAGCAGGGCTCTAGGTGGTGCCTGACCTCCTGCGTTTGGAACTATCGATTGCCCTCCAACAGCATGACATCGGTGGTTCTTTCTTCCGCTTTCCTCGTAGCTTGCAGACATTTTGCCTTGCGCCCCTCGGCCTGGGAGCTAAGGGACCGTTGGCCGTTCACAGAACCCACATTTTTGCCCCTGGAAACTTTGGCTGCCAATGGAAGAGAAATTGAGGGGCAGAAATGATGACGGAGGGGCAAGTACCTTCCGGGGAAATGCATCCTAACATTATTTTAGTTTTTATTGATTTGGAGAGTTTAAAGAACAAAACAGAGGCTAATAAAAGAAGAGAGACCTCTACTCAAGAGCTGCTCAGTGGATAAACTTGGAGCCACCTGTAGACTTGCCCCAGGTGGGCAAATGCCCTCCCCAATTTGCTTGCCCTCCTATGCAACCAGACCTTGACCAGCATGCTTTGCTTCTGTAGCCCATCTCAGCTGGGCTTCCTTATGCTCATGCTAGCGATGTAAGCATATTTGGGATACAGATTTATTTGTTTTATGTTTATCTATAAGATTTATAAACCGCCTCGCTCCAGCAGAGGCCAGAGCCATAAAGAAACAGAGAAGGCCGGCTGAACGGCGGGGGAAGCAGAGACCGCAGGGAACTCCAGAAGATCCATCCACTGGGCACGAACTGTCACGGCCAGCACTAACCACTGAGAACCCGGAAACGCAGTATTTGGCTTCAGGGAAATCTAGATGAAGTTGGGGAGAGGGAGGGCTTATTCAGGAGGCGGTGCACTGGGTTTGCTAATCCATCGCCCGTTCCAAAAGGGAGACTTTACCGATGGGATATTTCACTCTTTTGCCATTGGCTTCTGCTTGCGAGTAATTCCACATCTAAACAAGCGAGAGGAGGAGCACGACAGGCCAAGCCGAGAGGGAGCAGGCCCGGGCTGTGTGGAGAGATGGTTAACCGGCCAAAGATCCAGTTGTGCTCTCGTCCTCCCATCTCCGATGCTCTGGGAGACGGCACATAATGTTTCCTTTGCGCTGGGCCCCAGGACAATTGTGTCGGGTAGCTGTCAATGCACAGATTCGCCTGCCAACTCTGGGCGACGGAGACAAACAAAGTGTTCCAGGGACACAATGAGATTGCTATCAGTTGCACCAAGTATCCCACAGCTCATCAGCGCAAAGCCACTACAATGCGTGCGCCAGAACAAAGGGCCACATTGCATCCAGAAGACAAGATGGGTGGCTCTTTCCTCCATACATACTTTATCCTCACAGCGGTCCTGTGAGGTGGGACCCGGGATCAGGCGCCATGCCTGTAGGTCAAGGAGACAGTCTGGTGGGACATCTGCAGGGAGCTGTGTGTCAAAAAAGCCAGGATGGTATCCATGACGACACAATCAAAGCTCCGGGTTGCAGATAATTTTATAATACATTTATATTTAGTCTGGGATGTGTGTAGAACAATTGCCTCGGACCTCTGAATGAAAGAGGGGCTCAGGGCCCAGTAAGCGACCTTCTCCACCCCACTGCTTTGTGGGGTGCTGAGCTTGCTATTTCTCCCCAGTGATGCTAAGTGATGCCGGTCACTCAGGGAACAAGATGGGGGCTTGATGACTTCCCCAAGCCAGCGCAGAGTAAGCCCAGGGTCTCCCCTGAGACTCAGAATGGGGGTTCAGTGTCCCCTCCCCGCAAAACATCACCGGCAATAGAAGCACTCCATGCAGGGAAGGGTGTACAGCCTTTCACAAAAAGGTTTGGTTTTCTGTTTATGCTTCCCTCTTGGGATCAGTGCAACATTACAGAAAGAAAGGAAAAAACGCTGACAGGAACATGATACCTTTAGAGAAAGAGTCATACACCCAAAATTAGGCTCCGCTCAAGATGCGCGTAGACGTCGCAAGCCTTCCAGCGCCAAGGACGCGGGTCCGGCGGTGAGTCGGCCGCACCAGCCCTTCCGCTCTCAAGCCTCCCTCTCCCGCTCTCAATTCACAGAAGGCTCCGGAGTGGGTTCTGCCCTACACGCTTGGGGACAGGATGTTCTGTGATCGGACCAGATGCTCGGTCAGGCTGGTGCGTCTGCCTGGGAACCGGAGGCACAGCTGGAATGCTGCCCTCCTTGCCACCTTGAGTGTAAACCCAGGCATCTGCTTTTACCAAAGCCACTTCCTGGTTCTTCTCAGAAGTATTCCTCTCCCCCCCCCCAGCACACACACACATTATTGTCTGGGCTGGGCTGGGCTGGGCTGGGCTTGACTGAGGAAAGCCACCTTCCAAGCTGGTGAGGTCTGGGGTATAAGAAGCCACCTCTGACTGAGGTGCAGAAAGAATTGGGTCTCGGCCTCACCATGGAACCTTCCGGCCTCCTCCTCCTCCTCGTCTCCTTCCTCCCCATGGGGAGTGCTCTCTTCCCCATCCCCCTGCCATTTGCACCTGCCAAGATCCGAGTAGGTGAGTAAGTGTGTGTCCCCTCCTGGCTTTGCACGAACCTTGCTCCTGTCTCTAGACTGGCCACTGCCGCGAGCAACTGCCTGGGGTGGGGGATACGGAGAAGGAAGAGGCAGCCCCCTTGAGGGAGTACGCCAGGAGTTGGGCCCAAAGTTTGTGGAATGGTCATTTGTTCTTTTGCCCTGCTATTGCACTATTCTGATGTACTGCTTTAATCCTTTTGCGGAAGAGGAGCGACTTTTGCAAGCCACTCCAAATCTCCGTGATCAGAGCAGCATATAAACCCTAGTAAGTAAAGTTTAAAAAACGAATAATTCTTGGAGTACTAAAATGCAAGCAACAAGCATTGATCTGTTGCCTTCCCAGCAGACGTCCCACGCGCTCCCTTTTGCCCCAAAGCCTCCTTCTCCAAAATCAGCCAAAGAAAGGCAGAGGAACGTGCGCCAATTGCTTTCTCTCCTCTGCTTCCTCTGGCACATCGTTCGGCCTTTGGAGAGGTCAGGGTTCAGCTGCTCCTTCCCTGGCCGTTTTCCTGCTTCTGACTCATTTAAAGGCAGGCTTATCCCGGTTGCTAATGGTTTTGGCAACATGCTGCTGAATATGTGGGTTTCTGCATTATAGTAGTTCCCATTCATTTCTTCTCTCTGACGTTGTGTGTGGGCAAGATTTCCCTTTTCTTTTATGTTTCGTGATTCTTCACCACGCTGGCATCCTTTCCGAGTTGCTGATATTCTCTTTTCCCGTTTCCGATACACTCGGGTTGCCACATCTGGGCTGCAGAAACCCAGATGACCTTTACAGAGACACAAAGAGAGAGAGAAAAAACCAGCTCTTGGCTGCCATTTCGTGGTTTCTGCAACCCAGACACGGTAACCCTAGATATACCATGCAGAGAAACTGCTATTAGGCTTGCGAGTTTTGAATACGTTGGAAAGCCTTCCCAGTTGGATGTCTTCCAAATACGCTGGATTTCATGTCTGTTAAGCCAGCAGGCTGGAAATGATAGAGTTAGCATCAAACACATCCGAAGGGCACTGGGTTATGAAATGCCAGTTTGCCCCATCCTGCTTACGCGGCTTCAAATATTTACAACACTGTTCTCTCTAGGTTTCCTCTAGAAGTAAGTTGCTGAGTGATTCTATGAATATCTGAGACATTGGGCCCCAGTTTGACTCCATTTTGTGTGTGTCTGTGTGTGTTGGGGAGCCATCCTTTTTCTATAGGTCGGGATCATTGTTCCCAGTGACTAACAAATTTACCCTTCTAAGCCACCAGCAGCTTGAGGCTCCTCAGTTCCACCAGAATTAGTGTTTTCCAACTACGCCACTCTGGAGATTCCAGAATTCAACATATGATATTTGCAACCTTCCAGTCAAGCAGACACTACGCCATGGGGCTAATGCACCCATCAGACATCCATTGTTTTATATTCCAACCGCTGAATCACAGTGCTGAGATTCATCTCGCCTCAAGGGGCACGTCTCCTGTGGGTCTTGGAACATGCCAAGTCCACCTACAGCCTGCCGGGACTTCTCCTGAGGGCTCCCCGGCCAGCAGGACCTTCAGCTGAAGTTGGGCAGAGGCAGCCACCCAGCCAGGACTGGGAGCGAAGCAAGAGCTGGGGACTGAGGCAGAGGTGGCCCGCCTTTTGGGATGGGGCACGGAGACGTCTGGGTTTCTTCACCATTGTCCCTCCCTTTCCTTTGCTCCCAGATATCTGCAGACTTCCTCCTGTGACAGGCTCGTGCCTGGCCCTGTTTGAACGTTGGTATTACAACCCGAAGGTCAGGAGGTGCCTGACTTTCACCTACGGGGGCTGCGGAGGGAATCCGAATAACTTCAGGACACGCAGGAGCTGCGAACTTGCATGTTCCCCTTCACGTAAGACCCCCCTTTTCCAGCAGAGAGAGACCAGGAGCTCTCCCCGGTCCTTCGACAATGACGGCGAAGATTTGCGGTTACGCCCTGCCCCGTCTCCCTGGAAGCAGTGAAGGCGGGTGGAGAATGCTGCCATTTTCTCCCCCAGGGAGGGCCGGGTCCAAAGGGTCCGGGAGGACTTCGCAGCTGACTAGGAAAGCCATAATCGGCGAGGGCAGGGCAGGGCAGGGCAGGGCAGGGCAGGGCAGGGCAGGGCAGGGCAGGGCAGGGCAGGGCAGGGCAGGGGGTGGGTGGGGAATTCCTGCTTTGCTGCAGGAAGCAAAGCGTCCCATCTAAGCCCTGAAGAGCTGCTGACAGAGATCACGCTGATTAAAGGGGCCGATGCCCTCCGCCTTGATTTAAGGCCATTTCCCACCTTCTCACCCCCAGCCTGCCTCTGGGGTCAAGGCATGGCCAGCAGCTACAAAGAGCTATCTATCGGGGGGGGGCACTGTTTCCCCCACCTTCCTCTCCCTCCCCAGAGGGCACATGGTTTGAGGTGTCAGTCTGCCAGAGGGTGAAAAATTGGGGAGAACGTTTTGCTCTCAGGCTGATCAGGTAGGGGGGTCCTGGTGCTGCCATTCTGCCCATTTTTGTCCCTTTATCTTTCCTTCATTAATACTTTATGGAATAAGGGGCACATGTAGCGGAGGAGTGAGCAAATCTCTCTTGCTGCCCTCCCCCCCCGCATTCCCCACCTTTTTCCCCCACAGTTATTGATTTACCTTTGAGATTCTGTGGCTGCAATACTGCCACCTGCCTCCAGGGGTCTTGCCTTCAACTTCCTGAGTCCCCCTCTTGGCTGTGGATTGTGGGAGTTGGTATACCGGGGAGGGGGGCAGGGGCACCTTGGGCAGGGCTGTTTCTTTAGTCTCTTCATGGGGTGAGATCCCCAACCTGTGCAAAAGGTTCTGCAAAAGAGAGGAGGGAGGGAGGGCGGTCCTTGAGAAGGGGGTGCCACAAAGCCTGCTCACCCTGTGGGACTTCCAAGGAGGGTCAAAGGGGGGCTGGCAGCTGCCAGAACCGTGCCAATGGGTGCCCTGCAATTTATTCCTTGCAAATAAAAGCCACAGTGGTCCTCTTGGCAAAGCAGGCAGAGTGCGGGTTGCCAAAGTCTCTGACATCAGAGGGTCAGGAGGGTGAGGATGGTGATGAAGAGGGGGGGGAGGGGGGAGGACTGCCACTTCTGCCAAGGGTTTGGCTAGTTCTTGTCGGGAACTCGGCCTCAAAGGCTTCGGGCCGGCTCCCCCTGTTTCAAGCGGCGCAGGAGGAGAACCGCCCAGCCGCGCGCTCCTTCTCTTCCAGCCCCGGGGAAGCCTGGCACCTGTCCGTCCCCGACGGCCCACCTCGACAAGACGTGCGGCCAGTTCTGCTCCACCGACGCCAGCTGCCCAGGGAGCCAGCGCTGCTGCGGGACCAGCTGCGGGCAGAAGTGCCAACTGCCTGTAGGAGGTAGAGCCCCCGCTCTCGCCAGCGACGCCCGCGCAGGAAGGGCTGGGAGAGCGGGTGGGGGGGCGAGACCCCGCCCCGCCCCCCGCCCGCTGTGGCCCAACCGTGCGTCCTCAGACCCAGCCCCCGCGTCTCAAGGGTTCAACGAGGCGGGGCGGCCGCCTTCGTCCCCCTCCGGACCTCCACCGCCTCCGGGCGCGGTCACCTGGGCCGCCCCAAATGTCCAGCTGATGGTACTGAGGGGCGGGCGGGAGGTGTGCTTCGCCCGACGAACGACGGCCTGCCTCTCGTCCCCCGAGAGCAGAAGCAGCGACGGCTGCAAGGGCCGAATCGTCTCCCAGCCAGGGCGGCGGCTCAGGCTGCGGGGCCACCAAGCGCGGCGGAGGGACCCGCTTGCCAGGGCCCGCTCTCACTCTCCCCCCCCCCCCGCAGCCACCCACGGCTACTGCCCCGAGCGAAGAGCCCCCGGCGGCCGCCCCCTCCTCTGCCTGACCAGCTGCGTCCTCGACTCGGACTGCGCCCGGGCCGGGGCCGGGGCCGTCGGCTTCCCCGGGAGGAAGTGCTGCCGATACGGCTGCCGGCAGCTCTGCGTGACGGCCGAGGAAGGTACAAGCCCGCCCCGATGCCCCGGAGGCAGAGGGGGCCGCGGCTGACAGGTCGCGCTTGCCCAAAGGGGCAGCCTGGGAGGGTGCCCTCTGCACGTGCTCAGAGGCACTGCGACAGCGGCGGCCGCGTGGCTTCCATCTCTCCCGCAAAGGCCCCGGGCTGTCGAAAGCAGGAGGGGGGGCCCGGCTCGGCGGTGGCGTCGGGAGCGGGGTCCGGGCTCGTAGTCCCCACTCCCGGAGGGGGGGCAGGCTCAGGACGGGCCCCAGCCGAGCCTCCTCCGCCTCTCCCCCTGGCCAGAGCACCCGGGCGCGTGTCCCAAGGTGGAAGTCCTGCAGACCTTCGCGCCCTGCAACGACACCTGTGCCGACGACCGGCAGTGCCCCCCGGAGGAGAAGTGCTGCTTCGACGGCTGCAGCCGCGCCTGCCTGGCCCCAGGTACCCCCCGCCCCCGGCCCCCGGGTCCTCTGCTCCGGCCAGGCCGGGCACCCCTGAGCGCCGCCTTCGTTTGTCCGCTCCAGCGCACCACCCGCGATGCCAGCTGCCCCCCGTGCAAGGGCCCTGCCGGCCCAGGCTGCTGCGCTACTTCTACAGCTCAACGCAGGGGCGCTGCCTGCTCTTCACCTACAGCGGCTGCGGGGGCAACAGCAACAACTTTGAGACCAGGCGCGAGTGCGAGCGAGCCTGTGGCGACAGCCAGCCAGGTAGGGCGCGCCTCACAGGGCCCCCCGCGCTCCCCCCCCCCCGCTGCCCTTGGGTCTCTCATGCTCCGTGCAGAAGGAGAAGGAGGGAGGTGGCCCTGAGCCTTGGAGCTGGTTGGCCCAGAAGGAGACTCTGTGGCCAGGCGGGGCTGCCTCCCCGCCCACCCACAGAAGGGTCCCTCCAGTGCGGCAGGAGAAAGGGGTGGGCTGCAATTCTGGAGCGGCTCTGCCAAAGGAGCTGGGAGGGCACAGGGCCTCACTCAGGAGTTGGAGGTGATTCCTGGGTGGAAGCAGAGCGGAGAGGGGCCAGCCGGGCCTCCCCCCCTTTGCACAGGCGCCTGGTTGGAGGGTTCCAAAATGGTGTGCATTTGTGCCCCCCGGGTGGGAACATTTTCCGAACAGAAGATCACATGACCTGGGCATCGGCTAGCAAATCGGGTCTTCCCCGTCAGCTCTTGGGTCTCACAGAGGGATTGCGGGGGTGCCCACAGGAGGGCAACATAAAAAGCAGATGAAGCCTCCATCACACCAGTGTGGCCACCCTCTTGACACTTCTGACCTGACGCTGTGGACAGCCCTGGAGTGATGAGTCTGTGGGATCACGGAGTGGCAGCCACATGGCATTCTTTGCTGCCAGGGGTGCAGCCCTTTTACTCTTATATGGGTCTTATATGGGGGTCATATCCTGTGCCTTTGGAGCGCCAGGCGGGGAGGCCACGGTCTGGATAAGATGGGGATCCCTTCTGCTGTGGAGCAAGACAGAACCTTTCCCACGGCTGCCTGTCATGTTTCCAGCCCTCCTGCTTTGAATGGGGGTGCCCCCCCGGCTCCTTTCCCGCGCCCCCAGCACTTCCCCTGTCTTTCCTCTGCAGAAGTTGTCTTAGACTGAAGCCCTGGGCCCGGCTGCTCGCTTGCTCCTTCGGCTGTGTGACGGGGGGTTTCTCCAGCCCCCGGATGACAGACACTGGGCAGGTGGTGCTGGGCCCCCGTTTGCTGTGAGGCCTTTGGACTCCTTGGGAAGCAGCTGGCATCACCCCCTCCCCGAAATAAAGTCAATCTTTATTGGCAACCCTTGAGACTGGTCTGTGAGTTGAAAGCTCCCTCCCCAGAAGCCCCCCTCCCTTCCCCCCCCCACCCAGGGGATGAGCACCGCTGCCTTTCTGCTTGCTCTCAGCTGCCGCCTTTCGCTCCTCCTCCTGCCCGAAACATCCTGGGGAGGCCAGGTGTGGCACGTCTGGGCTCAAGTCAGGCTAGGCAGGAGCAGCAGATGCAGTGGGAGGCCCCGCGCTTGTGGCAGACGGAGTCGCTGTGGCGGCCAAGGCTTGGTGGAGCAAGAACGGGTCTCTGGCAAAGCAGCCGAGGTATGGCTGGGGCGGCTACCCTCGCACACCTCCATTGGATTACCAGACCCTGTGCCTGCTGGTTCACAGGCAGGTGTACCCAGGAGGCCAAGCCAGAAAAGGTCTGCCCGCTGTGCAAACACGGCTGCCAGCACTGATACTGGGGGGGTGGGGGGTGTCTAGTTGCATGTGTGGGTGACCTGCTGGGCTTCCTTTGGAAAGACACAACTGGTGTTGGCCTTTTGGTTCCCTTTGACTAGGACTAATTTGTGACACGCCCCCCCGGCATAGCCAGATCACTCACAGTTCACTCCGCCCATCTGCCCCCTCCCCAAACATCCTCATGACCACCCAGACAGCCCGCACTTGGAGAAGCCCGCTGTAAACCCCAAGCCAAACCAAGGGGCTGGGCCCCCACTGTGCAGTGAGCCCCACAGTGCCCCCCCGAGTCAATACTGACCCACCCGAGCAGGCTCTGCGGTTCAGAGCAGGGGAAGCCTAAACGAACGTGGCTGAGTCTCCCCCGTCTCGTCTGTTTTGGAGGGGGCAAAGGGCTGGTCTTCAGGACTAGAGTCAAAGGGGTGGGTGAGCCCCTCGGCACAGCCGCCCTGCTGGTGAGTCTGGGTGCCCCCCTGTTCCCCGTGCTCTGCCCCTGGCCAGGAAAGGGGGGCTGAGCAGCTGTCAGCGTTCAGCCTTTATAGACTCACAAGCCTCCCGACAAGTACGTGCTCATGACATCCCAGCGCCAAACCCCCCCCCCCAAAAAACCCTGGATCGGTCCTGGCTGCATTTTAAAATATTATTTATTTATTTACTTAGTATGCATTTGAATTTATTAATTCTACTTATTAAAGCAGAACCAGAAGAGCTGTGATACGGAAAGACTGGTGGCTTTTCATGGCCTGAAGTTCACACCCCTGTTCGAAATGGGAACTCGGTTTCCTTCTGAAACGAGCCTTGGCCGCCCCACCCCCGCGCCCCAGATGTGCAGAGACTCCCAAATTCCCCAGGCAGCATGTCCTAGGAACACACTTGGAAGATGTCAGGTTGGATGGGGGGAATGCCTTGGAGCGTGTGGCCAAAGGTCCCTACCTCAAAGGAAGGAGAAATGCAGGACTGAGAGCAGGGGTGGCCACCGGGGGGGGGGGGGGGGGGCGGATCGAAAAAGTCACACGTTAAAAAGGGTGGAGCTGGGATTGCACGGCGCTGGCCACCATCCTCCCTTTTTTGGCCCCCTCCCCATGGACACCCCTGACCGAGACTTACGGTAAATGTAGAAGAAGAAAGGCAGAAGGGCTTCCGTGAAGAGCGTCGTCACCAAGAGGACGGCCTGCCCGCCCACCTGCCCGCCCGTGGGCCCGCCTCTCTCTTGCTCCCAGGCCTGGCTGACGAGGCTGAACGTCCTCTGTTACAGCAGATGGGCATCACTTGCGCACCACCCTTGGAAATCCTCCGCGATCCTATCTGCCCACTGTACTGGGCGAGATCAAAAGCCGTTTCCGAAGCAACGCACGGGCAGCGTTGTGGAGGAAGGTGTGTCTCAGAAGAGAACAGCCTCTGTTTGCCCTTCTGAGCGCGCCCTGCCTGGATCAGAGCACCAGGCTTGAAGAACAGGCACCCCGTCCGCAAAGCTTTTGCACGCGGGCCTTTTCTGACCCGCCTGTGAAAGTTGTGGTGCCATCCTGTTGGCTCCCTGCCAGTCCCACGGTGACTAGAAAACCCCCAGCTTTTATCCGACTTAAGCCTTGGAGGATGCCTGAAAGGCTCCGTGAATTCAGTGGCACTTATCCCTTTCAAGTTGCACTCAGGACTCTCACTATTCATTGATAGTTGCTCTGTAGCATTCAACTAAAACATTTGCATACTGCTTCCTTTAAAAAAAGATCTCCAAGTAGTTTACAATCTGACGACTGATCAGCTAGAGAAAAATGCTTCTTTTCTGCAGAAGAGACTCTGTTGCCCCGTATTTATCTGTTTTCTGCTAAACCAGGTTTTGCCCAGGCCTTCTGGGGCTTGGAGGGGGCCGTAACAGAGAGCTGCGGATCCCACCGTCCACCGCTGCCGCCCCCTCCTCCACATGAGCTCAGTTCCCACGGCAGGATGAGCAGAACAAAACCAAGGTTCAGATTAACCATGCTGAGCCTGGAGCATTCACACAGCTACTAGGTCTTTACCTAACCTGGTTAACCAAGTTGTGTGAATACAGCCAATGTAATACTTTGGTTGAAATTCACACAGAACAGTATGCCGAACTGTAAAGCTGAGCTTCTTGTACTGCCATAACACGCTCTGCCAAGAAGGCAAGCCGCATCATGAATTAATGGGGAGGCTGGGTTCCCACATCACATGCAGACCCATTACGTAAACCACCAACTACACAACTCCATCCCAGCAGACTCTATCTTGGTCTTTGAACCAAGATTTAATCTTCTTGAGAAGATAGAGGAGATGTTCACCACCTGCCGATAGAAGACAGAACTGAGCCAGGGTCCTTGGAAGCAAGTTTTGTGGTCCTGGGTGGATTTTTGGGATGCAATATGGATGGGGGTGACTCTTAGAAGCGGGTCTGGAAAGTTGTGTCATAGCATCCTAGAGTCAGGGTGTCCATTGAGGCCCTCAAGGGCAGTCATCCAGATCACAGCAACCCATGTCCACACCTGACCGGTCTCTGCTTGAACATCTGTAGGGAAGGAGAACCCGTTGCTTTGTTCAGTCACAGCTTCCATTTGCCACACCTCTTACTGAGGGAAATCTGCCCTCCTTAAACCCATAAACTAACTCCTGGAACTGGACACCTAGAGATCACCAATGCAGGTCACACAAGTTCCTGCTGCTCTGGCTTCCGCCGGTCAGCAAGAATCCGAGGGCTAAAGTCTCCTTTGCAGGAAAGGTCACAACGGGTGCAGCGGCTGAAACTGGGCAGGAGCCCTGCTGCCCACAGCGTTCACCTGTTGCTCCCGTAAGAGCTGTGTGCCAGGGAGACCCCCAGGTTGCCTACCTGCTCTTTCAAGGTGGGGTCATCCCATTTAGGGCCCAAGATGGAGCCATCCTGGACACGGAAAACCTCCGAACAAACAGCAGCTCCAGCTGCCTGATGGGATTCAGACTCCGCCGGTTCTGTCCCATCCAGACCCCCAGTTCCCAAACACCAGGCTGGGGCTTCCACCCCTCCCCTGGGTGCCTGGGTTAGAGAGCTAAACTCCCCCAGGGGTTTCCTGCAGATGCTGAGCAGACTGGAGGAGGACGGAGTCCTGCATCGCTGCCCGGCATCAACCGGAACTGCTCATCTGGGACGGAGAGAACCGCTGCGCAACTCTGCTCCCAACTCCTGTCCCTGCAAAGTACGCCTTGGCCCATGGTGCTGAGCTGCTGAGGGACCGAGGAGGGCTGCACTCCCCCACCCAAGGTCCCACTGCAGGTTCACCACAGAAACAGTCAATGTGGTTTTCGTTCCCTGCCTAAGTCGGGGTGGAGCCTTCTTGTCGCGTCCACAGCATGGAAATGCAAAAGGAGCAAGCGAGCCGCTCGGTGACCCTGGAGGTCACAGAAGCCTGGCTGTGGCCTTTTCTTCGGTGCGAAGGGAGCCCGCACGTGGGCCCAATCCACGGCCTTGTTTACGGCCCAGGGTGCTGGCATCAGGAGGGGGGAGGCCCAGAGTCCTGCTCATACAGAGGAATGGAGACATGCTCAGGCGATGAGGTCACCCCACAGTATTATCAGATTCTGCGTTCCGGCTGGAAAGGCCACAGTACGATTTGCGTCGCTTTCTTCGTAACGCTTCCCTGCTGAAATTGGGGCTGTTTTGCATTCTTCTGGCCAGAAGCCCAGCGGTCCTTATTACTGTGCATGCCATAAACAAAAGACTCCTTGCTGCCCCTCCCTCCGGCCACCTGGCCCTCTGACCGGAAGCGGGCATTTTTCTGACGAGACCCGAAACCGGCCGGGAGGGACCTAGAACTTTCGCTCTGAGCTCGGAATGCGGTTGTCCCACTTCAGGGTATCCACTGGAGGGAATGAGGGGACCCAAACGAGGCCCTCGCGCCCTCTTTTTTCATCTCAGGGCCCCAAAGGCAGGCGTGGTGAGAGTGCACGCCAAGGGTTAGGCTTAGGGTGCCTCCCAACATACTGAAAAACTGACCAAGGAGATTTCATTTTGAAAAATGAAATATTGTATAAAAAGTGCTTTTAGTTCCTTCGCCGTTCCTTCCAATCTTTGCTATAAGCTTTTTATCACTTTTTATCACTTTTAATATTTTTTTATTATTAAAATTATTTTTATAATATTTTTACCTGTATTGCCGCCTAGAGTCACTTGTAGAATGAGATGGGAGACGTATATCAATTTGAAAGATAAATAAAATAAATTTAAAAAAATAACACCCACTCCTGCTGTGGCCCTGGAACAAACACAACGGGGGAAGCCTGCAGGCGCAAATGCTGGGGTGCTCCCCCCCCCATTGTAAGAACAGCAGGGGTCTGGGTCATGCGGCTGGGGGGAGGAGGGCTTAGAATGGGTTGGCCAGCTGCTGCCCCACTGCAGACCCCCCATAGGGCTGCCCTGGAAGAGCCTGTCTGGACCTGTTCTCTCTGCAGCCCCTGGCTGGGCCTGTTTTTCAGACTGGTCTCTCTGTTGCTGGGTTCTCCCCTCACACCGGTTCTGGTCCAGTTCTGTTCAAAGGGTTTTCCTGATGCTGGACAGAGATACAGCACCCTGCACCATTCATTCATTCATTCATTCATTCATTCATTCATTCATTCATTCATTCATACACCACATTTAGATAGCTGCCCATCTCCCACAAAGTGACTCTGGGCGGCGTACAACATTTGGCGTCATTTCTTTCCAAAATTCTGTTGGGTTGGAAAGAATAAAAGGGAGGAACAACCGCTCGTTTCAGGTTTCTTCCAGATGAAAGAAATGCCAAAGGAAACACCGCATTTTGTCCCAAGATGATTCCAGAATATGGGCTGTTTTGTTCCCTGGAAATCATCTTTCTGAATTCTGAACGTTTCACGCTCAGCAATTTGCTGCTTCGGTGCGCGCGTGCCAGAGCAGACGTCGGTGGAGACGGTGCGGTCCCAGATCCGCTTCCTCCGTCTCCAGCATCCGGTTTCCAAGGCCGCTCGGCCGGACACTGCCGCAGAGCCAGAGATCTTGTCTCGGGGAGCCGATTGTTCTGCTAAGAGGGTTACGGCTCTTTTCAAGACTGGGGTCAGGGCTGCATTTTCAGAGAGAGGGGACAGGTAGAAATGACGCAGGGTGCTGTGTGCCCAGCTAGTGACAAACAGTTTTTGCAACCTGATTGTTCTGGGCAAGGAAGGAGGGGAGTGACGCGATCCATTGTTCCTGAGAGATCTTGGAACTTTCCACAAGGCTGTTTTTCTCTGGCCTTTGGATGACGTGCTCCATGGATTTTGATGGCGACACCAGCCATTTTGTTTTAACTCTGGAGCTGGCCCGGGGTGCAGGTGCGGGCTGGGCAGATTAAAGGTCTGCAAGATTGGCTCTGCTTTTCAGCCAGTTTGGCCCATTTTCATGCGCGTGCGCACATATATACACACACACACACAATCTTTGAGCAAGGGGAACTCCAGGGGTGGCTGTGCACCGTGGATTGCTGTGAATTTGGGCTTCCTTGGAATTTGAGACTAAACGTTTATGACATTTGTCTTGAAACGCTTGATTTATACCTACATAAAAGTGGGAGAAAGCAGGACACCCACAACTTCAGCCCCTCAGCAGACCCTGCTCAGGTTTTCAGCAGGTGGTTGCAATTCAGCGATGCGCATCTGCAAAGCTCCAGTGCAGCCTCTCCGCCATGGGGGGCCTTTCCCCCAGCCCAGACGTATGTATATTCCAATGAGGTGGGGGGGACCCCCTTCGCAGGCCAGCCCAGGGTTATTTCAGTCTCATCCAACAGGGCAGGATGGTTGAGCCTCAGGCTCAGGAGGGCGGCAGGCCTTTGGCCCGAATGCTGAGCAAGCCCAACGCTGGGTCGGTGCGCAGAGACCAGCCGAGGATCTCTGAGCTGGAGGGATCCTGCAGGATGTCCAGACCAACCCCAGGAACTTCCAGCGTGTCTCTGGCGTCTCCCCTCCTTCTCTTGATGAGACTCCCAAATATAGGGGGCCATCCCGACTCTGCTGTTGACTTTTCAGGGGTCACTAGACAAGGCTTCCTTCTCCTGGGTCCACAAAAGGGGCTACTTGAAGTGTGATGCCATCTGCTGATCTGGCAAGAGGCAGCCCTCCCCCCCCCCCCCCCCCGCATGAGAAGCGTGGCCTCCTTTCCAAAAGAGGAAGCTCAGAAGCGCAGGGGCCACCCATCATCCCCTCCTCCCACACGCTCCCCAACAGAGGCAGGTTTCAAGGAAAGGTCCCTGGGAGGAAGCTGGTTTGTGCTCTGACCTGACTTCCTCCCACTGGTCCCCTCCGACAGCCCCCCCACATCGCCAATACCCAGCCGTGTGCACGTGTGCGTGCATGTCTAGGTGCACCCCCCAGAGCCGGGGAAATCGAAACACACACATGCACGCACGCACCTCACACCCTCCAACCTCCAGCAGCTGACTGCTGTGCTTCCAGCCGCCAGGCTGCTCTTCCCCTTCCCTTCCCTTCCCCTCCCTCCCTCCCCTCCTTCGCATGCCAGCTATAAAGCAAACTGGCGGAGCGGCCCGGCAGATGCCAGGGTGCCCAGAGATGAGGCCGAGCACCACGGGGCTGCTGGTGAGCCTCTTGGCTGCCTGGCTCTGGGCGCTGCCGGCGTCAGCCCAGAGGCCCCAGGGTAAGTGACGCCCACGCTGCCTTCCAGACTTCCCGCGGACCCAAACGCACCTCTCCTTGGCAGAGGACTCCGGGAGCTTTGCTGCATTTCCTCAGAGCCCCGTCTCTCGACAACCGTAGACATGATGGCTCATTGGAGGCTCCATGTTCAAAAGCAGGCTACCTGTAAATACTGGCAGCTGAGGACCAGGGATTGGGGGGCTGCTACTCACACCCCTTGCTTAGACGTTTGCTGGAGGCTTCTGACCACCCCATCCGGGTCTTGATGGGGATGGAGCAGGCCCCCCCCCGCCCCGCCCCGCCCCGGCCTGGCGGAGTGGTGCAGTCCCATTCCTGCCCCCCGGGGGCTCCGCCGACCCTCCGATTCAACTCCTCGCCAGCCACTTTCTCCCGGGCAGCCTTTGGGCTGACGCACTGCTTTCCGCTTCAGTTTCAGAGTCAGTTTCAGAGTCGTCGTCGTCATCGTCGTCCTCTTCCTCGGAGGAGCAAAGAGTGACTGTGCCAAGGCCTCCAGGTAGGTTGCCCCTGCCTCCCCGTCGCCCCGGGTCTGCTGTCTGGCTTGGGGCAGAAGGACCCTGCCAGCAGGGAGGTCTTTCCAGGCGGGTGTCTCTCTCTTTTCCAGTCCCCAAATGCCCCCCCAGAGCGAGGGGCCAAGTCCTGCCATGCGGCTCCACGTGTTCCAGCAGCGCCAAGTGCCCGGGGAGCGAGCTGTGCTGTAAATATGGCTGCCACCAGGAGTGTCTGCTCCCTGTGGATGGCAACGGGCCTTCTGCGGTCGCGCCCCCTCCTCCCCCCACCCCAGGAACAGCTCCCTCCTGGCTCAGCTCCTCGGGTCCAGCCCGGCGTCACCGTCCTCCTCTCTCCCCTCGCGGTAGCGACCCCGGGAGCAGGGGGAGCCATGCGCGGGGCTCTGCTTATATGCGCATAAAGACACGCCAGCAGCTTCCAAAAACGCTAAGCTCTGGGGAGACTTAGAACTGCAAGAAGCGAACAGGCTTGGGGAAAAGGGCATATAGACATGGACGGTACAGGCACAGCCACGCGCCCGCACCCACGGGCAGAACCGGGAAGGGAGGCTGCGCTTCGCGTCGGCTCTCCTCGCTCCTCGCTCTGGGGCGCAATTTCTGGCTCCCTGGCGCGCTGGCCCCAGCTCCTCCTCTCTTTCCCAGTGAACCCCGGCTACTGCCCCAAGGCCAAGCCCCTGGGCACGAGGACGTGCGCCACAAACTGCACCACCGATGCCAAGTGCGGGAAGGGGAAGAAGTGCTGCCGGTGGGGCTGCTTCTCCAGCTGCGTGGACGCAGAGCCAGGTGAGGCTGGCCCAGGAGCAGCAGGAGGAGCAGGAGCGCAGACCTCCGGTTAATGCGCTGGACGGCCGGGCGCCGTTCCGAGCAGCCTTCTTGGGGATCCGCGGCTGCAGACGGGAGCCAGAGCTTTGGGGAGCTGAACCGCCCCCGCTTGGAAATCATGGCCCGAGCACGGAGGTCAGCCGATGTGGGAGTCCCCCGAACGCCTCTCCTCTCCTCTCGCGGCCCGCACCGCGGCTGCGTCGGCCCAGCGTGCTGGGCTTGAGAGCCTCAAAGGCGAAACTGGGGACCGGGCTCAGGCCGGCAGCTGTGCCTCCCTCGAGAGCTCCCCCAGTGGCGGTTTCCGAGAGGGCAGCCTCTGGCCCTGGGCGGGCCCGGCCTGCGGGCCCCAGGGCTCAAGGGCGGCCCTGCCCCCCCACCCCCTGACCCCAAAGCAGGGCTTCGCTGCCCTTGGAAAAGGAGAAGGGGACCCGGAGTCGCGCCGCGTGGAGCTGCTCTTCACACGCTAAAAGTTGTATTTTAGGACCTTGCTTCTTCTAACCGAGGCCAGGGCGATACAGAACAGGGATAGAAAAGGTGAGCTTTCCGCAGCCCTCTGTCAAAAAACTGCCTTTCAAAGAGTAAGAATATGATTGCCTTCTAACTTAGGAAATCAAGGTGCGGTGAGTCCTTTACAGGAACTACAGTGAAAGGGACATGAATCCGTTTGATTGCAGCTTTCCATGAATCAATCCCCCTTCTCTGGGTTTGGACTGATTTCAAGGGCTGCAACATTTCGGCCCCTCTGACTGCCAGTCTGGCCTAGGGGTTAGAGGCACTAGACCAGGAATGGGAGACCTGAGTTCAAGTCCCACCCTTGGCACAGAGCCAGCCCGGAGGCTTGGCCCGGTCCCTCCCTCTCAGGCCCAGGAAGGAGATGGCAGGGGCAAGCCGCTCCCAAGCCTCTCCCGGGACGCGCCCGAGGAGCCCGGGTGGACCCAGAGGAGCCACCGGGGACTCACAGGGCGGCAGCGATCGCCTCTCCTTCTCCTCCAGCTCACGCCGGGGTGTGCCCAGCAGCAAGCGCCCTGCCGGAGACGGGCACCTGCGGAGACGCCTGTGACGACGACCGGGACTGCCCCCCCAGGCAGAAATGCTGCCTCACGGGGTGCCGCCGCGAGTGCACGGAGCTCGAGCAAGGTGGGGGTGGCCTGGAGGGGCCTTTCCGGAGAAGCCTGGGCAGGACCCAGTTCAGTCCTTGGCTGCAGCCACGGAAGGGCTGCTTGGGCCAAGCCTGGTTTAGAGCGGAAGAGGGGGCGAGGGAGGGCCGGCGGCCTGCTCCCACTCGAGCGTGGCCCCGGCGGAGGGTGGCCTTAGCAAGGGCAGGCAAAGCCTCCTGCGCCGCCAACACGGCCGCCGTAACCCTGGATCCGCTGCCAGGCTGCACCCCCCAAGGGAAGAGGCCTCTCCTCCCCAGCCAAAGGGGCAGCTCTGGGATGCCCCATATGCTGAGCCAGCGGTGGCTTTTGGCCACAGGGAATCCCGCCCCCCATCATCAGCATGGCGAAAGTGGGCTGCCAGCCTCTTCTGAGCAGAGTGATCCGTGTGTGGGTATCTGTGTGGGTGCTGGGCCTGTGGGAGTCCCTTCACGGTCCCTGGCTCTTGGAGTTCAGGAGCGGGGGGGGGGGAGTCCCATGCCACAGTGGGGGGGTTGAGGGCTCTGCTTGGGAAGGTGTTTCAAATGCAGGAACAGCCACAAAAGTCAAAGGGGGCAAGAGACATCACATGGCTTGGGTGACGTCACGATGTGGGTGACACCATAGTAGCTCCTACGGGTTGCCTACGCTTAAAGGGCAGAGTGCAAAGAGGGGAACGGGATGGGTGGGACTGGGAAGGGCAGCAGGAGGGAGGGAAGGGGATCCAGCTCCCTGACCCGTACGGAAAGCAGGGGGGGGCTGATGTCTTTTGTTTGGACCGGCAGGTCTCTGCAGCCTTCCAAAAGACCCCGGTTCCTGCGCCTCCCGGCTGGACGTCTTCTACTACGATGCCACCACTGCCACGTGCGAGGCCTTCAAGTACAGTGGCTGCAAAGGGAATGCCAACCGGTTTTACACCAAGGCAGAGTGTCTGCAAGTCTGTAGAAGGCTCGGTAGGACGGAGAGAGAGGCGGGGGGAGCCCCAGGCGGGCCTGTTCCACGCACCGATCTGGCAACCCAAAAGCAAACCATCTCTCACACCAACAGCACAGGAAAATGAGAACCTTCTGGCTTCCCAGGGCCTGAGCAGAGCAAAAGGGAGCTGCTGCCCTCTCCTGCCAGCTGGGCAGCCGCACGCTCCTGCTTTTAAGCTCCTTTTCACAGTGCCCACTGTTCATCATTCTTCGGGGTCAGATGGCAGCAGGGCACAGTTTCTCTGCATCATGTTTTAGATGGGGAGGAAGAAGGTGGGAGAAAATAGGCTGACATCCCCCTGGATCTGGTGCCTGGCAGGAGAGCGGCAATGCCCCTCTGGTATTCTCTGGGTCCCACTTGCTTACTGATTGCAGTGGCCAGGTTTGCAAAACTTGCCTAATCTCGTGAGCAAATCCACCCACTTTCTGGTCCACCCCATATTCCGAACCCTAAGCTAACCGCCTGGCCTGGGTTTGCACAACCCTCTAAGCCAGCACTTCTCAACCCTGGCAGCTTTCGGATGTGTGGACTCCAACTCCCAGAATTCCCCAGCCAGCCTGCTGGCTGGGGAATTCTGGGAGTTGGAGTCCACACATCCAAAAACTGCCAGGGTTGAGAAACGCTGCTCTAAGGTAAGCTTCGTGCTCTCTGCACGTGAACCCTCTGAAACTGCTGCTGGTGGTGGTGAATCCAGCCACTTTGCCTGTCCCCTCCCTGCAAAGCACCCGTGTCACACCAACCTTGTAAGGCAGGACATGTGGTTAGACGTTGGCTGGCTCAGCCTTCCCCAGCGGGCAACCTCCAAGCGAGTCCCCTGCCAGCTTGGCGCTCCAGATCCCTTCCCTTCAACGTGGCCATCTAGCAGGATCTTTTCCATGGCAGTCCTCCCCCAGGATCCGGCAGGCCCCCACCCTTTTAGCCTTCCAGAAGGCCTTGAAAAGCTGGCATCGGGCTCGGGTGGGGCTGGCGACGACCGTCATGACGGTTGTGCTGGGGCGTGTTGTTCAGGGGGCCGGGACTTGCGGCCTGTTTATTTTTGGGTGCTGGTTTTGTCATCTTCCTTTGAGTCTTATTGTTTTGTGAGCCCCCCAGAGTTGTGGCGCCCAAGAGGGGCAGCCCTCCGGGTCCTTTAAACGAATCGAGGACGGTCCTGGGAAGCCCCTCCTCCCTCCCCCGGATGGGGACGAGCACAGCTCTCAGCCCATCTCCCGTGCGGTGGGGGCGAAGGGGCCCTCTTCCTCGGCCCCAGGGGCCCAGGCCTCTTTGTGCGAAGGGAACCGGAAGAGGCTTCTTCCACGTTCACTTGAAGACCCTGGAAATGCTTGCTCTTGGCCAGGTATTGGCCGGGGAGGGCAAGGCGGGCATGGGTTCAGCAACCGCTGCCTCTGAGGAGGTGGAGGTGGGCACAGGTCAGGGCTAGGGCTGCGGCTGTGGCTGCGGCTGCGGCTGGGGCAGAGCAAGCTGTCTTTGCGAAAGTGCTCTTTGGAGGAACCTACAGTTGCATTAACCAGACGTCAGCAGGAGACGGCACCTTCGTTATTTGTCACCCTCCAGCCGAGAAAGAAGGAGGCTCGTCCCACCTGCTTGCGCCCCGAGTCCTGAATCTCCCAAGAACCCAAGAAGCCAGCGAGAGGGCGGCTCCAGAAAGTCCTAGCTCCAAGCCGCCCCCAGCCCCGGGCTGCCTCCCGCGGGGACGCCTTGGCCCACCGCTTCCAGGGCCTCCCTCGCCCGATTAGCTGAATGGGGGCTGCGATCTGGCGCACTGGCTCGCGTCTCGGGGGACGCGGTGATGAGGGGGTTGCTTTCTCTCTGGCCACTGCAGACCTCTGCAGGCTCCCGGTGGATCCCGGCCCCTGCGACGCCCACATCCCCATGTACTACTACAACCCCAACAACCAATCCTGCGTGCCCTTCATGTACGGGGGCTGTGGGGGCAACGCCAACCGGTTCCCTGCTCTGGGCCAGTGCAAAGCACAGTGCTGGCATCCAGGTAGAAGAGGCGGCTGCAGTTCGTAAGGGCCCCGGTCAGAGGAGAGGAGCTGTGGGCATGGAGTTCACACAAGGGGGCAGCTTGGCAGACCCAGAGGGCCTGCTCCCCCACCCCCGCTCCAAATCCCTTCTTGGAAGCTGTTACGGAGGCTTCCTCCCCGAACATCCCCCGCTGAGCTGAGGCTTCTGTGCCCACTGGGTGACGGGCCGCTCCCTGCTGTGTGGTCAGATACCCGCGTACTGCCCCCCGAGACAGGACCCTGCAACCATTACACCCGCATGTACCACTACTCCCCAGTGGAGAAGACATGCCTGCCCTTCCCTTACGGGGGCTGCCACGGCAATGCCAACCGGTTCCCTACCGTCGAAGAATGCCTGCAGACCTGTGGCCGGAAAGGCAGGCTAGCCAGGAATTGCTCCTGAGCCTTGGACCTCCTTCTGCCCATCAGAGGGCATTTATTTCAACGGCCTGCTCTCTGATGGACCATTTGCAGGAAAAGGCAGCATAGAATCGCTTGACATGATCTTGATACAGCAGGGGGTGGAAATCCGCCAGTGGTCACAATGCCCATTGCTGTCCTCCATGCCACTGGGTGGGCACAACTCACCATTGTTCCTCCTGAAGAGAGACGTGCCCCGGTGGACCCTTCCTTGCTCCTGCTCCCCATGCTGGAGATGCCAGCTGCCATATTTGGGTGCCACATGACTAAAGTCTTCTGCAAGAGGTCTAGGAGTGGTGGCTCCCGGCCACACGGAGTGTCCCCCCTGCAGCTATCTGTGGGATGTAGGCCGGACTGGCTTTCGCTGACAGGCGACCAGCTGGGATCCCGTCTGCTCTGTGCCCACAGATGTTTGCCAGCTGCTTGTCGATCCGGGCCCCTGTTCAGCGCACCATCCCAGATTCTATTACAACCCACAGAACAAGACGTGTGAGAAATTCACCTACGGCGGCTGCGGAGGGAATGGCAACCGGTTTGAAACACAGATGGAGTGTATTTGGAAATGCCGGAATCCAGGTAAAAGCAAGAACAGGCTGGCGGGAGGCGACCCACTGAGACTGGGGAGCTGAGAGGTTTGAGACAAGGAGCCAGGGCTCAGCCTCCCGGGAGTCCCGGAAAAAGGACAGACCAGCTTTGAGAGACCTGGAATTCTTACCGCGACTGCCCCCTTTCAGCTCTTGGACCCGGGCGGTGATGCTCTGCATGGATTCTGCCAGGGCCCTGACCTGTGTTCTCTGGGCTCTGGGCTCTCTTAATGGGCTCCCCTAAGGGCACTAATAACGGCCTGCAGTAATTCTTATTAAAAACCTTGGTTTTTCGCTGCTGCCTAATTGTAGAGGGCCACTCGCTGTGGCTCTGTTCTCTGCCCATTTGGGGGGAGCTCTGTCACCATCTGGGTTCACAGGGGGCAAGACCCATGCAAGGCTTTCCTTGGAGAAGCTCTTAGAAACAGGCTTGGACTTGGCTTCCCACCCCCAAAACACCTGTCAGGATTTCACATTCGGCTGTTCCAGCAACTTGATCAAAACCAGCTTCCCAATAAATCAGGCCGATGATCCATAAGCCAACTCTCAGGACAGCACACTGGTTATCCCAGTGGGGTTCTGGTACCGGCCCCGTTTGGATCCAAAAGGTGCAGTTAAAAGCCATGGAACCACCTGCCGGAGTCCTTGACCCGACTCCCCAGCTGAGCAGAGATCCGGGTCTTAAGGGGGGAGGGAGCCGCAGGCGGGGCGGAGGAAGGGATCTCTGGGGAGAGCCTCAGCCCGGCCGGCCTCGCTTTCTCTGGGTTCCTCTGGGGCGTTTTCGGACGTCTGCAAGTTGCCCAAGCAGCCGGGCCCCTGCAAAGCGGCCACGCTCAGATATCACTACAAGCCAGCCACCAAAGCCTGCGAGGTGTTTACCTACGGCGGCTGCCAAGGGAACGAGAACCGATTTGAAACCCTGCTGGAGTGCGAGCACGCCTGCAAAAAACCAGGTATGGCCAACGGGGACGGCCTCTTCACCCGGCCACGTTCTCTCGGTCCGTTCTCCCTTAACGGCTCTGCGACTAAGCCCAACCTGCCACGCGGGGCAGCAGAGGCCTTCCGTGGCATCCGTCCACCGAGTGAGTGGAAGACTCCCTTTCTGGATTGAGTTTGCCCAATTTTACAATTGCAGATTCTTTGTATTTACCACTTACGCTTGCACGATGGTTTCTAGCCTTATTAACGAAGGCCCTCTGAGGCATTAAAGGCCAGAAATAAACGCCGGTTGTTTCCTTCCAAGGCGCTGGGCAGATCCAGCCCTGCCCCTCTCCCGGGGGCTGAGCCGCAGGAACACCTGCTCCAGCCTTTACAGAGGAGACCCTCCAGCCACACCTGCGGGGCGTGAGCGAAGCAGTCAAGGTGGCGGTCACAATCAAAGCTCCGCCTGCTTTTTACGAGTGTCGCACCTAAAAGCCAGGCGGAGCTTCCACGCGCCATCACGGCTATCCTCTGGACGTTTTTTTACCAGACTCCTGAGCCTTCCTCTCCCTGGCTTGGGGATCCCTGCCCCCCAAAAGTATTATTCCACTTGTTGTGGCTTCTACTGTCTTGATGCTCTCCCTGATCCGTAAAGCACGCTGAGGTGACCAGTTCCCAGAAGAGGCCGGTGCCCCCCGCCTGTCTCCAACCCCCGCCCTTTCCCGTGTCTCCAGATATCTGCAGGCTTCCCAAGAACCCTGGGGAAGGGGACCATTCCATGCCCATGTACCGCTACGACCCCTTCCGGAAGGCCTGCGAGATCTTCGCCTACAAAGGGCAGAAGGGGAACCCGAACAGGTTTGCCACGCTGGTCATGTCAGGAGACCTGCAGAGACCCAGGTCAGGACTGCTGCTCTCCGGGCCACCCAGAGGGGCCAGCCCAGCCCTCGGGGGGGCGGCCAGGAGGGGGCGGCGCAGGGCAGATGCCAGGTCAGGCAACCACGCCCAGCCTTCTCCAGGGATGCAGCGATTCTGCAGCAGCCGCCTGCCCAAGAGCCCTGGTCCTCCCAGGGAGCCATCCCAGCCTCCTCTCGGGGAAGGGTCAGGAGCATCACCTGCACAGAGGAACGGCCAGTCCTTTCAGGGCAGCGATGCCTCATAAACCAGCCAATTGGAGAACTGCCTCAGTTTCCCCAGGACAGCCTCGGGGTCCCCACAGGCCCCCAGCACAGCAACACACAGCTCCAAAAGGCCAAACTGCCCTCCGCTGGCAGCCATCTCCTCCCTCGTCTTGGCCGATGAGCCACCGAGATCGGTCTACGGGAGGGTGATAATTCTCCTCACTGGGCCACCCACAAAGACCCCCTCAAGGTTTATTCGGGGGAGCTCTTCTGCTGCGTGAGATCTGGGCACCATTTGCCAGCCTCCCTCCCTCCTTGCAAGGGATCCAGAGGCCCCTGCCGGCCACACGCCAGTTCAGCATGTGCCCGCTCTCAGGGCTGCAGTCAGGCTGGCCCTGAGGCCCGAACCCCGGGACCAAACTGGAACAGAGCCAGAAATTCACTCCAGCTGGACCTTTGCGAAGGCACTTTCCCATTCAGGTTCGAGAGACGGTCCTGTCAGGAAGGGCAGCTGAGAAGGACAAGAGGGGCAGCTGTGATGCCGCAGGAAGGGGGTCTGTGCTTCGGGGGGGCAGGGGGGTTCAGTTGTTGCCTCTTTTCCACGAGAAGGTCGACTTTCTCAGGAGCTACACCGAAGCATTAAAACGGTTTTGCAGACAAACTCAAATCACCCCCTCCTTCAAACGTAGCTGTGCCCTTCCAGCAGGAGAAGTGAGCGCCTGTGTTTCTGGGCCCCGGCCCCCTCGCTGCCCTGGGCCCCACCCAACCTTTCCATCTGCTGGGCAGCCTCCTCGCCCACCCCCAATGGCTTTGCTTATTGCGCCTCCAGATCTTTGCCAGCTGCCCATGAAGGTCGGCCCCTGTGAAGCGCTCCTCCCCCGCTTCCACTATGACGCCGCCCGCCAGATGTGCACCAGGTTCTACTATGGGGGCTGCCAGGGCAACCTGAACAACTTCGGCACCCAAGAGGGGTGCCTGCTGACCTGCAAAGGCCCAGGTGAGTGAGTTGGGCTGGGGGGGAGCTGGACAATGCTGAGGAGCTGGGGGGCAGGGAGGGGGACAGGGACCGCTGGCTGAAGCTGCCAGACCAAACATAGGACGCTACCTTGTCCGGAGAAGAGACGTCCCCGGACGGACGGCCCAGGCCTTGCTGGGATCCTGGAAGCAACTGGCTCCAATGTTCCCCCCGCCCAACTCCCCCCGCCCCCCCTGGTTGTGCTGCCCTTTGAAAGTTTCCGTGGGCAGCTGAATCGGAGGCCCATGAGCATCACCAGCCGCTGCTCCCAGAAGCGGCCCTTTTGGAAAGGAAGGAGGAGCTGGCCTGCGGAGCTCCCTGCCACGGGGCGCACTGGTGGCGAGCTGCAAGGAAGAGCAGCCGCTCAATATTCTCCTGTCTCAAGGCTCGGGGATGGGTGGGCTGAGACCACAGGGAGGCACGGTGCTCCGGGCGGTCGCCTCCCTCGCAGGAAGGCCGCAGAGCCTCCCCGTGCGGCGTCTCAGGGCTGGTGTGCAGGAAGCCCCTGAGCGAGTGGCTGAAAGGAGCCCCAGAGCTCAGAGTATCAGGTGCTGCTGGGGGGGCAAAGCTCCTCCTTCCCCACCCCACCTGGGGCCACACAGGAACCCGGAGGCCGACCTCCCCGAACCTCTGCCTTGTGCCAAGACCCCTGACTGCCTGCTTCCGCTCTGGTGCAGAGAAGCCGGGCTGCTGTCCGCCCGTGGACCGGCCCAGCTGCCTGGTGAGCTGCCAGAAGGACTGCCAGTGCCCCGGAGCCAGAAAGTGCTGCAGCAGCCAGTGTGGCCAACAGTGCACGGACCCCGTGGAAGGTGGGGCCGGCACCGAAAACTCTCCGGGGGGGGGGGCAGGAGAAAGGCAGGAAGGACTCCAGGAGCCAGGGAAATGGGTGTGCCCAACATAGTTTCAGCATGCGGTTGAAAGGGAGGGGGTGGTCCCTTGAATGCAAGCGTCCCCCAAGTCTTTGGCTCGTGGCCATGTGGGTGCCCTCTGAGTGCCACTGCGGGGCAGGGAGGCTCCTCTGGAAAAGCTGCTGGGCCCAGCCTGGAACGATCCCTGGCAGCTGCGCCAGACTCAGCGTGGGGGCCCTGCTTCCTCCCAAGATAATGCTTGAACTCCGGGGGGGGGCAGGGGGACCAGGAAGGGACGGTCTTCTTTGGCAAGCTGACCCATAGCTGAGGGGGGCTTGGAGAAGCCTTGGGGAGAAGAGCAAGAGGGGCTGACTAGGTGACTGGTGCTGGGGGCACAATCCTGGCCCATGTATTCCAGCATGGCCACTTGCGGAGTGCCCACACCAGTGTGCGAAAAGAAACCTGGAGTTCCTGCCCCGGTCTCCAGTCTGAGAAGGGGTAGGGATGTTCTGGGGCTGCTCTCCCTGGCAGCCAAACCAGGAGCTGCCCGCTGCTCCCCCAGCGTGGTTCGCAGATGCCAGCAGGAGAGGGATTGCCCCCAAGGGCTTGGAGAAATGCTGCAGCACCAGATGCAGCTCTGCCCGGGGCCACGGGCCCTTCACAAGAGACTCTTCATGAGCCAGAGGTCGAGGGGGCCCAGTGGACTTTCCAGGCCGGGGTGCAAGTTGCAGTCCTCGCCTGGGGCCTCTCTCTTGTCCTGTAGACGTGGCTCCTTTGAAATAGGGAACGTGCTGGAACCCTTGTGTCATCATCTTTATCTTCCTTCTGATAACTGCAATTAATCAGAGCCTCTGGATTCTCATTCCTTGCATTGACTCTTTCCAGCGCAGGCGGCAACAAGAGAAATCTGAGATACCCGTGAGTCTCAGGCCCCGGAGGGCTTTCTGCCACCCACCCGCCCACCCGAGATTCCTTTGCGTGGGCGCTCCACGGAGTGAGCCGTGCCCACCACAGAGCAGCACCCCCAGCAGCTGCTTCAAGGCACCCTGCTGCTCTCCTTGCCTTCCGGGGCTCCATGTGGTAAGAGGGGCCAGGAGATGCCCTCCTGCCATCCTTAGAGTTGCTGCTCTTCACTGGCTCCTTGGGAGGACTCTGCCACACAGCAAAGCCTAAAAACAGCAGGATATTCCCTGAATTCAGCTGAACTCATCTGAAGAGCTCAGCCAAGCGCAAAAGGTCCAAAGAAACCATGTTGCTGTGGGAGGGGCTCTGCTTCAGAGGGCTTCAGCACATCAGGCAGAGGAGGAAGAGGAAGAGGAAGGGAGGGGAAAGGAGGCGGGGAAGGGGAAAGTGAAGGAGATACGCACATAAGCAGTGCTTGCTGGGTGGGACCCCCGGCCCATCTCGTCCAGCAGTCTGTTCTCCCAGGGGCCCATCAACTGCCCAAGGAAGCCCGCCGGTCTCCCAGCAGATGGCCCTCATCAGAGGCTGCCCCACTGCCATCCGGGCTAAGAGCCATGGGTCCCCAGGGCGTCCATGAAGTGGCCCAACCCTTCTTGGAAGCCAGCCAAGGAGGGAGAGGGTGGAGTTGTTTTCTTCTCCGCAGCGGAGGAGTGCAACAGCAGGATGGGGCAAGAATCATTTACCCTGGGGGAGGCTGTTGACCCCTGCAACCTATTTCACTTCTTCTCTGCCCTTCATTCTGGCTTGAAGCAAGAGATGTTGTGGGGTCCCCACTAGCTGCCCAGCCCAGGAGCTCCTGGCTCCAGCGGGAGGGAACACGTCTTGCTTCACGACGAAGTAGGTGACCTCGGGGGTTGGAGCAAATGGTCTCAAGGGCACTACCCGTCAAGCCCCACTCCAGCAGCAGTCGGGGTCTGGCTCTCCCACCAGCAGCTCTACCTTAGCCCTCCAAACGAATGCCTGAGTCCCGGAGGCATCTCTGCCCTGGCCCCGGCCCCGCCACTGGGGAAGGCCTTTGCTCCAGACCATCCTACAGCTCCCTTGCAGCCACCCGGGGCGGGGCCACGAGAGCAGGAGAGGACGATGCAGGTGCGAATCCGTGAAGCCCAGTCAAGCTTCTGCCACAGCACGGCTGGCTCCGAAGAAACCTGGCTTCAGCTGAAATGACCCCCCGCTTTTCCCTCCTGCTCTTTTCGCCCGACTCATCTGGAGATTCAGCATCTGGTAGGAAAACCCCGGGTGGGGTTTAGGATAGGATGTCGGACGTGGCTGCAAAAATTAGATGAGCCCTCCGTCGCGGCAGGAGTTGGGTTTTCCGAACTCTTCCCTGCCCTCTGCTGGTTCCCTGGGTTTCTATGGCCCAGATCGGGAGCTTCCCTCTTGCAAGGACCGCCCGGAGGGAAGGGGTGCTCCTTCCAGCCAGCAGGAGGCAGGGCTGAGATGCTCAGGGCAGGCCTCGTCCTGGGGGTGGGGGGAGGTGGGGGGCAAAGGGCCCGATCAGGCACAGAGGTCTGCTCCAGGCGGCTCTGCTGCGGGGGGGTCGCCGGGGCCCCCGTGGGCCGCAGGAAGGGGCATCGCTGCACCCGCAGGGCCTGGGGTGGCACTCAGCAGACCTCGGGAGCCCCAGAGGAAGGAGCCAGGCGCGCACCTGCCGCTTCCACAGCCTCACCTGGATGGCAAAGGGCAGCTCGCATCTCTTCAGCAGTGCACCGTGGGGAGGGGGGAGGCACTGCTTACGTTCTGACAATGCACCCAACGTCCTTAGACTGCCCTTAGCTGCTACATATTCTAAAGGAAGCACTGCCAGTTGTGCTTTCCAGGAAAACATTGCTTCCTGCAGGCCCCGAGCAGCAGCCCTCAGCCAGATCATGCTGGGGGGTGGAAAGACACCCTCAGTTGTGGGAAGGCTCAGATTCCTTCCTTGCAGCAGCTTTTTGGTCACTCAGCAGAGTTGTCCAACGCAAAGGCTGGCAGGGCGGAGCGCGTGGGTGTCCTGGGCTCGAACTCATTTTGCAAAAGGGAGATTTTGACTTTGCCTGCAGGGATGGGAAAGGCAACATGCAACACGTCCTCGTTGGCTCTGTGCCGGAAGAGCTGCCCTTCCGGTTGCCACCCGGGAACCCTGGCCCAGAGGCTGACGCTGCCCCGCCCACCCACCTCCTGCCCTCCTCCCCACAACGAGCAGGGCCACGGGGCAGGGGACAGGAGGCGCAGTTGCAGCACCCCGTCTTTTCCCCCTATTTTACTGATGCTCCTTGGCCCGGGGACAACCCCCTCCTCCAGCACAACGAAGCTCCTCCGGCAGGTCGCACCGTGGATCCAGGTGAAAATAGGAGGCGAGCTTTGCCCTCCCTGCCTGGGCTCTTTGTGAAGAACACCCAGCCTTTTCTAGTGGGGCTTCTTCCATTTGGGCGAAAGATTGAGGGGGCCCAACTTGGAAAAGCAAAGAGCAGCGGTGCCTGCAGGATATGGTCAAAAAAGTCAAGATGGCCACAAGGGTGCAATGGAAACTCCACCCGTTTTTATGTGCATTGGCCAGGTGGCACACAAAAAAAAGGCAGAGCTTTGACTCCACCATGTGGCCACCACCTTGACTTTTTTGACATACCTGCAGACACCCCTGGAAGAGCCAAGGAAGAGGCTGCAGGAAAGGCCTTTGTACTTGTTCCCCTGTGGGTGATGGCTAAAGGAGCACAGCAGTCTGACCACCATGGGGGAGCCTGTTCAGGGGCCTCCTGCATCACATCTAATGTCTTACACACACACACACACACACACACACACACACACACACACACACACACCCGTGGAAGGCTGCCTTGTGGCTGGACCAGTGCAGCATCAGCCTCCCAGGCAGGGCCTGTCCACTAGAGGGCAGCAGCACCACGCGCAACGAACGCCCATCCTCTGTCCGCTGAAGGCAACTGGGCACAAGCTTCTGGGGGACCTGGTGGAGGGGGCTGCCGGGGGATCCTCAGGCCACTGAGCCTGCACCGCCCAGGAGAGCCAGGAGCCGAGTTCTTACCTTTCAGGGCAAAGCACTTGGCGGAAGCGGAGACTTTCCCCTCTGCCTTCACAGACCCACCAGAAGGTGCTCCGGGCAAACATCCTGCCAGCCATCCCGTGCCTTGAAAATGCCACGGAGCCTCCCGCCCCTGCCTGGAAAGCCCCTGCCTCCTCTTGTGGCCAGTTCCACTCCATGCAGCCAGCCACTGCCGGTGCACACTCCCAGGCTCGGCCAATCCGGCTGCTCCTACGGGGCGGTTTCCCCCGCCCCAATAATGGCTGTTGCCTCTTCCTTGAAGAGGGGGAATGAGCCCTCCCGCCCCATCCTGCTCCCCCACCCCCATCCAAGTAGCCAGATGCCTCGGCTCCCCAAAGACGCAGAAGCCCAGCCAGGGGCACCCCTGCGGGAAATGTGGCCCCGCAGCAAGAGGCCCCCAGGGCTGGGCCCCCAGCGCCTCACGGGGCTCACTGGGAAACCAGCGTCTGCCTCACCAGCCCTGGCACTTCTGGGGGTGGGCGGGGGGTGGGAGATCTTTTCTCCAAATCTGCCAGTTCTGCTGAGAAGGAGGGAAGAAGGCGCCAAACGCTCAAAAACTCTGACTCAAGACTGAGCCGGGCGCGTGAGGAGGAGCCGCACAGCCTCACCCCTCTCAGCCACGAGCGAGGCCAGCGAGGGGCACGTTTGTCTCTGCACAGCTTCTCACCCGCCCATGTCCTCCCCTGTAACACACTGTGGCCTCCACACTATACACTTAACCCACTTACTGAACTGTAACCCAGTTTGGGGGTTTGTACAAGTTACTGCATGGGAAGCAAACCTACTAAATAAGTAACCAAGGCTGGCACCGGCAGGTGGTACAAATGCACCAGCTGATCCTTTGGTTTGCAGGTGATTGTAGCAAATTCTAAAAATCATTCGGGTACTTTTTAAGGTGCGAGTATTACCTTTGAAATTGGCCCACCGTCTCTGTTTACCGAGTAGATCAACACCGCTCTCAGCACGCCTGTGCCTCTGGCCGATTCATGCACACGTGACGCGACGTGTGCGGGAGAACAACTGCTTTTCCAAAAGCATTTCCCTGCCTGAGACGGGGGGGGGGAGTGAGAAGAACCCCCTTTCTGGCCCCTCCCAGCACAGTTGGTGCCAGGCCTGCCCGGGGCGGCTTCTTCAGGCCACCCTCGGGGGATGCTGGGCAGGCTGGTCGAGGTGAGCCCTCCCCTCCCGCTCTGCCCTGTGCATGGATGCTCAGGCACGCTCTGCCTGGAGAGAAGGCTGCCTGGGGAAAAGATTGCCCCATGCGGGGTGCGCTTACGAGGCTCAGCTCCGTCAGCCACCGAGAGATTTCAATTAAGGGCCGAACCATCCAGGAGGAGGGAGGGGTAAACCTGGCTTGCAACGTAAGCTGGCAAGAGCAGGGCGAGAGTTGGGGGAGCAGCCAAAAGGTTGCACGCAGCCACCGTGTAGGGGAAGCAGGGGGAGAAAAGGCACCTTCATCCATCAGTCCCAGGGTTGCATTTAATACCCTGGGCTGGTTAATGTACTGTGGCTGGACTGAGATGCGAGAGTTGACTTTTTTGCAGACTTCCAGGTGTCCCCAGGGTGGAGGGATGCGCAGTCAGCACCTGTCTCCCCGTGCCGGGGCCCTGCACCAAAGAACCCCCTCCGAGCCTTGGCCTCTTTGAACCTCCTTGCTCTGCCAAAACGATCAGGAGGGCCTGATAGCCCCGTTTTAATTTTATCAGAAGGCAGCAGCTTCTGTGAACGGCAGCTCACCTCACCTCACCCGATGCAGAGGACCGTCTCCTGCTAGATGCACCACCTGGCACGTGAGCGGCAGGGCACTGTTCACGGCTCACCCCCACAGCCTCTGCTCTGCCGCTGTCTCTGCGTTCGGCATGGGTCCAAGCCAGGGCCGGGCTGGTGCGCAGCAGCCTCCCCTCCGCCCCACCCTGCCCATCCCAAAGTTGGCCATCTAGACCCAGCCGCTGGGCCCGCTGACCACAGCTGCTCCTGCCTGAAGCTGGAGGATCTGCCACTCACTCCGCTGGAATTCAGGGGCCTTCCGCAGGCAGCAGCTGAACAGATGCAAAGGCTGGGGGGCTACAGGAGGTGGGGGAGGCTTCAGCCTGCCTTCAAAGCAGTGGGAGAAAGACAGGAGAGAAAGCCCCAACTCGAAAAATTTTATGCTGGGTGCCTTTTGCAAAATTTTGGCCTCTGCAACCTGCACCGGGTGCACCTGTGTGTCCTGATAAGGTGCAGAACGGGGGGGAGGAGTGTGCCCCGGGGGGTCCCCGCTCCCGCCTCCAGCACCCCCTGGAAATCCAGCCCTGGGAGCAGCCGGGGGCGCCTGCAAGGGAAGCCTAGACCTCCCGCCTGTCTTCCCAAGAGGAGAGCCCCGGCCCGGCGGATCGGGGCCTCGGCGCGCTGCTCTTTCCCTGTCTCTCCGCAGAAGCGGCCCAGCCCGGCGCTCCCCCTGCCCAGCCCCTCGGCCAGCGAAAGGGGCGCGAAGGCGGCTCCGGGCCCAGGTCAGGGACGGCGGGGGAGCGCGCAATGGATGGCCAGAGCTTTAGCGAGGCGCCGCCGCCGGGAAGGGGCCGGGTGGCGGATGGGGGAGGAGGAAGGGGGGCATTCGCCCCAAAGGAGAGCGCGGCGGGGCCCCGAAGCCAAAGAACCGCGCGTCCCCTTCCTTGCGGAGCTCAGGGGGGAAGCGGGCTCGCCTGGGGCGGAGGCGCGCTCCTGCCCGGCCCTGCTGCTCCACCTCCGGACCCTTCGGGGGAAAGGCAGCCGCAGCCCTCGGGCTGTCCTGCGGAGGGAGAATCCCCCCGTCAGGTGGGCGTCTGCAAGGCCGGGGCTGGAAGGGTCCCTGGCCTGTCTTCCTTGGGCAAAAAGGGGCGGGGGACTGGCGAGGAAGGCCCTGGCCGTGGGGGAAAGGCCTGCCGGGTCTCCGCCGCTTGGCCCTTGCGGGGGAGGGGGGGCTTCGGATAGGCAGCCCCCGGCATCAAACGCCGCTCGGCTGCGTTCACCCGGAGCGCTGAGCTGAACCCCGGCAGCGTTGAAAGCTGGCTTGGGTTAACCTGGCGGAGGCTTCTTCTTGGGGGCCAAGCGCAAGCCTGCAGGTTAATTGGTGACTGAGTGCACTGGGTAATCCCCCCACCCCCCGGGAAATGCCTGGGGACCTGTGCCAGCCCTGGCGAAGCCAGGCAGGTGTTGTGGCCAAAGCGGGGCCACTCCCTGCTCAGGTGCCTCACCTGCCCTGCCAGCGAGACTTCCATCAGGCTTTCAAAGAGTATGGGGGGAGGCAAACGAGACCGAGCCGAGTCTGGATGCCCCAGCGTTAGGAGAGTCCCCGGGGTTCTGTTTCAGGCGCCCAGAGAAGATGCTGGCCTCCCCGCTCCGGGCGATGGCCCCCGGCATGGCACGGCCTCCTTGCTTCCCTTTTAGTGGTGGTGGGGCAGGAGAATCAGGCCCCCTCGGACACAGGGAGGGCAGTCTGGACCGTCTTCCTTGCCCCGCGAGCAGAAGCTTCGGTGCCACCCACCACGGGGCTCCTTGGGGTTTACCCAGGCTGCTCATTTGGCAGTCACTCCCTCTGCTGTGGTAAGAGTTTGAAAACTGTAAGCTTATTATAAATGCATGCAATATGTTATAATGTTTAATAGTGAAAGGCAAAAAACTGGGTGTAGTTACAGAATGTCCAGCCCCACAGCCACCAGGTCCCTTTTTTTCTAGTTCACCTTAAGCTGGAAACAGTTTTGCTCTATTTACTTTTTCACTGAAATTTTAATCCTGAGTGTTTTATTTGTAAATGTTTAATTATTGCGGCCGCCTTGGTGCCCATGTGCTGGTCTTAATATCTCTCCTGTCTTGTGCTTTGCCTTGGGAAGACAGCTATATTATTCATGAGAAGCAAACCAACCAGCTCCCACTCCTGGGCCAATCAGGAAACTCCCGGGGAGGCCGAGGACCGGGGAGAGCTTCCCCCTCAACGGGGCGCCTGCCTTATCAGCCCCACAAGGCCCCGGGGAGCCTCTTCTTGCTGCCAACGCGCTGGCAGCCTGCTTGCGTTATCTGGCTTAGCCCGCCACCCTCTCCAGCAATTAAAATTGCTTCTCGTTGCCCCCAAAGTCCTGCCTGGCCAACGAGATAAGGCTTAATACTTTCTGATAGGGACTATCGGCATCCTCGCCAGGACATAAATATTAATAGCCTTTGAATTAGCCCCTCTGAGATCCTTCCCTCAATGAAGCCTCCCTGCTGACATCAATCAGCCAGGGGCATTTGCATTCCGCGAGGGAGAAGATCGCTGGCCTGCCCCCCTCGCCCGCCGCCCCACAGCGCGACCCTTGCGCAGGAAAAGAGGTTTGCTCCCAGGCGGGGGATCTCTGCAGCCAAAGATAACGGGGGGGGGACAGAGATCCCCACCCTGCACTAACCACCAAGGGACGCATCCTCACTAAACGAAAGGGAGCCACTGGCTTTGCAAAAGGTCCCAGGGAAGGGATCTTATTCTGCCCTTCTTGGATGGCTCAGCAGAGCTCCAGATGCTTGGTGGTGCCACGACCCCACAAATTCTCAGCACAGCTGGGGATTCAGAGAGTTGTGGTCCCAGCACACATTGGGGAGGCTCATTTCTGACACGCAAGCGCAGGACGCTGTAGCCTCGTCCTAGGGCAGAGCCCTAGGGAATGCGGAGGTGGGAGTCCTGACAGTCTGCAGGCTGCGTGTGAGCTCCTGGCCCCTCCGTTGCATCTCCCAGGATCCATGGGGAAGACGCCCTCAGTACCCACGAAATGTAAAATAAAGCCAAAGAAAAACAAAGGAGGAAGGGGGAAAATGGACCTACAACCGCAACCCCCCCCCATTGAAAAATCCGCTTGCACAGAATAACGGAAGGCGTTGCTCTCTCTCCTGCTTGCAAAAAGCTGCGCATCTTTGCACGCACGACTTGATGCTTTTAACAAGTGGAGATTCCCACCCCGGACAAGACTGATAGGAAGCCTGAATCTCTGCCCCCCCCTTTGGGATCCCTGTGGGTCACCGCTGTCTCCCTTCATAGAAAACCCAAATGACCCACAATCGTTTGCACAGCCGGGAGGGAGGTGTGCAGAAGGTGAGCCGCAGTGCTGCAGTCCTGCGAGAGAGACGTCCTGGAATCCGGCACGGGGCCTGCGGTGCTGCCTCGCAGCATAGGGGCCTTGTGGGGAAAAGGAGGGGTGAGAAAATGTGTGGGGAAGGGGTGAATGGCCCCCTCCACACCCGCCCTGGGCTGCTTGTCACGCTCCCCCCGGAGGAACCCATGACTAGGCCTGCCTGCATCACACAGAACCCCGGAGGAGGCCGCTGAGACCACGTTAACCCTCCCTTTGGGTGGCTTCTAGCTTTGGCCAGGATTCGCAGCTTTATGTGACTACAATGTATGATCTTAATCTGATTTATATCTATTTGCAATTAATCCCAGTGATGCATTGGGGAGTTGTATGCTGCTCAGCACTGGCTGATTGGAACAGCCTATAAATCAATAAACCAACCAATCTATTAATAAAATACAGCCCCCCTCTGGGGATGTTTAAAAGACAATGGGCTTCTGCGCCACCCGCCAAAAGGCCGTTTGTCCTTCCTCTCCATCTGCCCAAACTCTCCCAGGTCAGGAGACCCTTCACCTGGCTGTCACGCTTTCATCTCCTCTTGTTTGGGCTACTGCAGCATGATCCGCCAGGGGCTGCCCTTGGAGACCACTCGGAAGCTCCAGTTCTTTCTGCCCGTTGCTCATATCTGGCAGGGCCGGGTGCCCCAGCTCCCATCCGCAACCCATGCCGTTGTGGGGCTCGGGCCTTTTCCGCCTCCGCTCCTGCTCACTGGAACAACGTTCCCACCCCCACGGCTCGGCTCGCAGGCCGAGACCTCTGCTCTTCCAGGAAACCTTTACAAACCTGGCAGGGCGGGGTGTGAACCTGCATCAGGGATGTGATTGCTCAGGGCTCTCTGCATTTCCCTGGCGCCATCAGGCAGCTCCTGAATCATAACAACCACGGAGCATGGCGTCAAGGTGGGGAGAAATGCCCTTTCAAAAAGGACCTGCAAAAAAGCGCAGAAGCAAATACTGGGAAGATACGAGAGGCCTCTCTGGGGTCGTTCTTTCAAGTCGTTTTGCCCCCCCCCCACCGCCTGCCTCTGTTTCAGCCTGTGTGATAGTGGCGGACAGGTGCGGGGGAGCCGGGAGCCTTTGGGTGGACCCCCAGGGAAGGCCCCTCCGAGGCCAACGTCATCATGCAGGTCAAGGCTCCTCCCTGCACGGCCCAGATGCTCTGGGGCGCTGGGACCCGGAAGCCGACGTCCCGTGCTGCGCCTTTGCTCTGGTGGCCAAAACAGCCCTTTGCCCGGTGCCCTCCCAGGCGAGGCAGAAGGGGCTACTCTTCTAGGGTCCTAAAGAAGAAAGCTGCTTTGGGGTCTGCTCAGAGGGGGAGGCCTGCAGGTGGGAATAAGCCTGAAATCCAGCCCCTTCCCACCCCTGCAAGTCTTTTCGCTTGAAGCGAAGGAGGTCAAACCGGCAGCATCTTCTCCCGAGAATAGGGTGCTGGAAGAAGCAGCCACTGGCACCTCCAGAAAGCTGCCGATTAATCCCATTATCCCCGGAACAGGACGGGCAAGCCGAGGTGTCACCTGCGACCCCAATCAAGGGATCTGATGAAGGCTTTGTTCCCAGGCGCGCCTGCCGATCCGCGCTGCCGGCTCTCCCAGCAGGAACGCGCCAGCCTGGCAGGGGCTGGTAGCCAGCCTCCCCCCTGGAGCCACCCACCGTGATGGTAAGGAACAGCTGCCTCCCACGAGGAAGCCCAGCTATGAGGCTGGACTGTTACAAGGCTGAGGGGGACAGAGCTCTAGGACAGGCGCCCTCCACAGCACAGGCGTACCAGCTGGGGACCCCAGAGCCACAGCCTGACTCCTGGGAGGGCGTCTGATGTGGGGCTGCTTAAAGCAACTTCAGGGGCCCAGAGCCTCACATCTGCCTCTGAAAAGCAGCCCTCCTTCCTGGAAGTGCCAAAGGCGGGTGGCATAGCTGACTTCTGTGGCACTGGGCACCCGCCAGTCGGCTGCCTCCCCCGCACCGGCCCCAGTTATTTGATCCTTGGGCTCTGCATTCCCCTGGCCTCCAGGTGGCTCGTGGCACCCTCTGGCCCAGCAGCTGCTGCCCAGTGGTCCTCCGAGGGGTGGGTCAGGAGCCACTTCGGTCTGCAGAGGCTGCCTGGAGACACCCCAGCTCAGTCGCGGGCTGGCCGCCCACCCTGGGTGTCCAAGTCCCCAGAAGAGAAAGGCCCTGCCCAGCTGTTCCCAGGGCTTGTCTGCTTCCCTGACACCCCTCCTGTGCGAAATCCCACAGCCCTGGCCCACTGCCTTTGCGCCCAGGCCTCCCTACAGAGAAGCCCAACCCACACGCTTGGCAGCCCTGTCTCCGTTTCCCTCCTTGTGCTGCTTTCGGTTTAAGGGCGTCCGAAAACGTGGGCTCCACGAGCTCTACTCTTTGCAAAAATGCACTGCAGGCAGATGGCTTTATGCATCAAAGGCCCCCTTCCCCAACCTGGTGCCCCCATCTGCATTGGACTCACTACAGCACGTGCTTCCAGAGGGCACCAGGTTGCCAAAAGCAGGTAGGTGGTGGTCCAGGTGGCCCTGGCAGTGGCAGAGCAAGCAAAGGCCACCCGCAGTTGGGCTTAAGTGCACAACTTAAGCAAAGGGTCAGCCCCCCAGGACGGGAGCTGGACTTTCCCTCTCCCAGGGCCATTACCCCAGCTGCCTGGTGGGAAAAATCCTTTTCAAACAGTATTTATTGTCTTTTAATTTACAATTGTTTGCATCGCTCGCGAGCCCCTTTGGAGGATTAATGTGTAAGCCAGGACAGAAATAATTGCCATAACTAAAGGGTCGTAAATAAGGGGTGAGTTACTTGGAGGCAGCCAGGGGCTGCCCAGGACTCGGCTTCTTTGCCGCCTCCGTTGGAAGGGGCTTGGGTGGTCCTTGCGCCTCCCCAAGAAAGGCAACCCTCTGAAAGGGGGCTCCCGTGTCCTTGGGGGAAGCCCCCCTGATGGAGAGGCTGCTGCCAAGGGGGCTCCACGGCCCACCCCGATGCATTCCAGCTCTCCTGCTGGCCAAGTCGGGGGGGGGCTGGCAAGGGGAGAGAGGGCGAGATGCTGCCCCCAGGACATTCGCTCTGCCCTCTCGTGGGTCAGTGGAAGGCCATCTTTGTCCAGCCTGGTGACAAGGTAGCTGGGCCTTCCCTCAAGATCCTAGTCCTCAAGAGCAGGCCACTGCTGTGCTTCAGAATCCATCCTCCAGGCGGTGGGGAGCCCGGCTTCTTCCTTAGCCTCCCCTGAGCCTCCTGCAGCCTGGGCTCCTTGGCAGAGCCGGGGTGTGGATCGCACAATACCCGGAGCAGCAAACGTGGCTCTCCCGCTACGCTGGCCCATTTGGAAACGGGAGGACGCACAACTCTCCCTACACCAGGCGTGTCCTCGATCTGCTGTGGGAGAAATGGAAGCCCTTATTTGCCCCCTCCAGAGGCAGTGAGGGCCAAGCGTCCATCTCCTGACTGTCCAGCCTGCCTTTTCTCTGGAAGCCCGAGTTGGTGCACAGGCCCTCCCTCCTCCCTTTGTCCCGCAACACCAGTCACCCTGCGTGTGAATGTCCTCCAGGCCCCCAGCAAGCTCGGTGGCAGTGGCGACCTGAGTCCTGGTCTCCACCCTGCCTGCCCCCAATTTACCCTCCGGCACGAAGCTCCAAATGGCGGGGGGGGGGGCAGGATTGGACCGTCTCAGCCTGCAGCCTCGGAGGACCAGCTCTGGAGCCTGGGGCTTCCAGCTGGATGAAGAAAGAGCGGCCGGAGCAGACCCAACTGTCAGCCTCCAAGACCCGAGCGGACGTGCCCCCTTCCTTCCTCTGCCTTCTTCCCGGGAGCACAGAAAGCAATCCTAAGCTCCTCTGGCTGGAGAGAAATTAATATGGTATAAAATCAGCGGCAGATGATTTAAGAAAACTTAATTTCAAATCCCAGTGCAAATAAACTTTTGATAAGGTCAAATGGAAAATTAAACATTTCCAACCAATGAACCGTTTCCTGCCTGGTTCACCAATCCCTTCGGCGGAGTTGCTGTGGCCGCCCCAGGGCTTGGCTCTGAGTCCCGTCAGCACCCGAGCCCACCCCCTCCATGCCGGGGGCTCCCTGGGAAGCCGGCTGGGGGGCGACCCAAGCCCCACTCTGGCCCCGATGGCTGAGGTTCCCCGAGGCCGTCCGCACAAAGTCGCTGCAGCTTTGCCTGGCGAAGCCGTGTGCAAATCTCTCCGGTGCGGTGTTGCTCTGCACCCCCTTCTGCAGCGGCCTCCCGCGTTCCCTGCAGCCGGATGCCGGAGGACCCTCGCTTCCATGAACACGGCTGATGGCTGGTGCCTCCCAGCTGGGCTCCTCCTCCACCTGCGTGGAGCTGGGCCTGCGACCGGCGGCGGAGCCAAGGGAAGCAGGATGGCGCCAGAGCGGCAGGGGCAGAACGCCGCTCGAAGGGCCGTCCGTCTGGTTAGGAGGCCGCCTGAGCTGTTCCGCCGGGACGCGCTGGAAGCAAGGATATAGGACAGAATCTCGTCCTTCAGGAAGAAAATGGATCTGAGTCTGCAAAAAGAGCCTCTTCCTTCTGACAGGGCTGGGAAAGGTGGGGGTATCTGCAGGGTGTGGTGGAAACAGTCCAACTAGCATCCACGATGGTGCATTCTTTACACGCAACATAAAAAGTCCACACCCCACAGACACCCCTGCGTGGGGGGAGGGGGAGGGATGTGCCCAGGGTCTCTTGCAGTGAATCAGAGGAGGTGGGATGACGCAGCTGGTGAATCCATACAGAGCAGTGATCCAGTCCACCTGCAGGGATCTGATGGGCCCTTGCTCCTTTGCAGCAGTGCCTGCAACTCAGCCTGGCCCCCCCTGCCTGGCCGTGGCCTCTGCCCCCTGTTCGGCACTGCCTGCCCTCCCTTTGCGCATCCTCTGCGCCTGGACGGGGCCGTGCTGCCCCCCCGGCAGGCAGGCAGGTCAGGAGGGGCTGCTCCTGCAGAGGTGAAGTCCGAAGGAAACAAGGGAGAATCTCACCGGTCCAGCCTCCCCCTGCCCCCCCCCCCCGCCGCCTTACTCCCAAGCCACCCAGAGACCGACAGAGGCAGCTCTGAAGCTGAAAGGCTCCAACTGTGGAGATTATATTCCGGTGACAGCAGCATCCGTCACCAAATTTTCATTATTAAGAAATATTCTGCACACGGGGAGAAATTTTGCACCTTATCTGAACTCGGCAGCTGTGCCCTAAATTCTGTGTTGGTGCTACTCTGGAGGAATTCAGCTGCCGATATTTAAAATTAGAATTAGCATCTATCATTTCCCCGCTCCGAATGGGCTTGTGTCAGCTGCTGGCAGCGCCCATCTGTCACCAGAGGCTCGGCTGCCCACTTCCACCTCGATCCATCACTGCCAGCTCCGGGGCCCTCGAGGGGGCACCTGTGACCAAGAGGCCAAGTGCCTCATTAGGTGCCCCTTGGCATTTCCCCGCCACTCCAAGGGGATGGGCTGACGGCCCCACAAAGAAGCCAGAAGGGCAGCGTCTTTGCAAGCCCCAGCCTGCTTAGTAGCCCCATGGCTCTTGCGCGGGGGGGGGGGGCATATCCACATGCTTGCTCCTTCCAGGTATGGCGATGACCCAAATCCCCCCCTTGGCTCCGCTGAGCAGGAGGAGGACAGTCCGCCCTCCCTCCAGAAGGGGCTCTGCCCAGAAAACCTCCTCTCTCCTCTCATGAGGAAGAGCACACCAGCAAATGTCCTGAGATGGAGAGATTTCTCTGCAGAGGCTGGGCATCCCCCCCCCCCCACGGTAGAAGGAGCCAACCCCCAGCTCGGAGAAAGTGGGGGGGCAATGGGGGTGCAGGAAAGGCAGACTCCAAGGGAACTTTGAGCTGCATAAGGGCCCAAGCAGAACTCTTGAATGCCACCCAAACGTGCTCTTTGCCTCTCCCGCCTGGCCCAAATCCTGGGTTTTCCTGCCAGAGTTTGGGGGGGCCAAGGAAAAGTTGGGGGCTGTTGAGGAATCCCAAGGAGGAGGGACAGGCCTGGTGAGAGTCTGATCAGACCTGGGGGCCCAAAAAGGCATATTTCACCTTCTCTGTGTGGGCTCTGGTTGCAAAAATCCAAGCCTGGCGCAGAGCGGGGGCACACGCTGGAAGGAAGCAGCTGGGGATCCCCAGGGTTGGTCCATGCGCCAACACCCACCCTGGCAAAGGCTGGAGAGTTTGAGGGCGCGAGCAGTCCGGAATCACGAAGGGCTGGAAATGCTGGATCACCAATCTCAGAGCAGGGGCTGCTGCAGCTGAGAAGCCCCCCGCCCGACACACACGCACAGAGGAGGGGCTCACAGGCGTCTGCACACTCCCCAGAGGGTGAGGCCACGATATGCCCGTGGCATCCCTGCTCCTGCCCCTGCCCCTGCCCCTGCCCCTGCCCCTGCCCCTGCCCCTGCCCCTGCCCCTGCCCTCACCTCGGGCGCCAAGAGGACCCCCTCAGCTACAGCTTGAGAGGGGGGGAGGGGCTCAAGGCCGGCCTCCCAGAGGACCTGAGGGCAGGCGTTGGGCAGCATCCACCCACCCGCCCTGGGCTGCCGGGGCAAGGCTTGCTGGGCCCCCGGACTGGCTGCCTGGGGCCGGAAGACACTAGACGCCGGAGGGGCGGGGGGAAGAAGGGCCTGGGGAATCCTTCCCCCTTCCTCGTGGGTGGGGCGGGGACAAGGCTTCTGTCCCTGGTGCCCGCGCTCCGCGGCGGAGCCAGCGGTCCTCTCTCCAGGCGGCGAGAGCAGCGAGAGCGCTCCAGTCCTTTTCCGGCAAGGGCTCCTCGCTCCTTCAGGGGCGCATCCCGACAAAGACCCCCCCGAGAAAAGTGAGGAGGGCGGCCCCGCCCCCCCCCCCGGCCAAGGAAGGGGCGCCCTGCTCCCAGGCGAGCGCTGGCCGCAGACAAGATCAAGGGAGAGCCGCTGCCGGGCCCAGCGCCCAGCGCGTCTGCTGAACCGCTGGAGCGCGTGGAGAGGCGCCCCGTCCCACCCCGGCGGACGGCCGCCCGCCCACCCGGCCCAGGGCTCGAGGACCATTTCCGTGGAGGCGGCAGAGCGGGGCGTGCGGCTCTCTGGGCAGAGCGTCTGGCTGCAGGAGGCCCTGCTGCCCGCGGCCCCCGCACCGAACCGGCGCCTCGCTCCAGAAGCAGGAGCGGGGCTAGAAGAAGGGCGCCCCCGCCCCGGCTCCCGCGTTCGCGGCCAGAGGCCGAGCGCGGGGAAGGCGACGCATCCCCGCCGGGCCCGCCACCAGTTCCTGGCCGAGCGCGCGGCGCCCGAGACAGGGCTTCCCACGGCGGGAGGCCTCCCCACGCGCCCCTGAAGCAGCCGAGAGGCCTGGGGGAGAGGCAGCTCCGTCCCCTCGGGGATGACGGGCAGAGGGAAGGCGCCCCGGCAGGGCAGGGCAGCGCAGGGCGGTGCGCTGAGGCGTTGGAGAGAGCGGGACGCAAGCGGGGCAGCCCCGCAGATGGCGCGCAGAAGGGGGTCCGCGTGAAGGTGCTAGCCTCTCGTCCGCGTGTGAGCGGGAGAACCGGTGTCCCTCAGGTTGTGCTTGGGGGGGACGTCTTGGACCCACGGATGCTGCCAGTTAAGCAGCGGAGGCTGTGGCAGGGGGGCTTCGCTGTGGCCCTCCCTGGAGTGAGAGGACCTTGCTGTCTCACACAACGCCCTCATCATCGCTCCTCAGCCGGATGACTGCAGTGCACTGCGCGGGGGCTGCCCCTGAAGGCCACCCAGAAGCTGTAGCTGGTGCAGAAAGCAGCAGCCCGTTTGTTCCCTGGCCGGGGGCGGGGGGCAGCAAGAGCACATTATACCTGTCCGGAGGGACCCTAGTTCTGTGATGGAGCGGGGGGGGGGGGGCGGGGGGGAATGAGCCATCCAGGTTCCACCCTTGGAAGGAGGCGCGGCTGGGGAAGCTAGTGCAGAGAAGACTAACTGGCAGACGGGCTTATAGGAAGCCGCTCCTGTAAGACCCTTCCCCAGGGTGGGGCCTGCAAGATGTCTGAGAATCCAAGAGGCGGCTCAGGCAGGAACCCCCCTTTTAAAGCGTCTCCCACAGGCACCTCTCCCCGTGAAGAGGGGCACCTCTTGTGCTTGACCAGTTGGGAGATCGTGGAAGTCCCGCACACCTGGGGGGGGCGGGGGGCAGCAGGTTGGACAGGTCTGTTTGTGCCAGCCTAAAGCTTGCCTTGCTTTGCATGCCCAGAGCCTGGGCAAACCAGTGGGCTTGACTGCGCTCGAAGCCCGGGCACCCAGAGGAGCTCCAAATGGGTTGTCAGCATAAGGCAGAAGGAATACGGCCCAGCACACACACACATGTGCCTGGCATTTACGGCTGTCCGGAGCTGCCCAGCTTGGCGTGATGGAGAGCCTCCTGGGAGGACCCAGATAACGTACAAGGCTGGGTCATCCCAGGCCCGTGTAGCCCATCCATCAGGCCCCGTGGCAGCTCCGGGAGCCTTCCTTTGCCACCCTCAGATGCACGTTATCTGGCACCAAAATGTTTCTTCCTCCAAGGTTAAATGGATGAGTGAGGTTTAGGTGGTGACAGCTCGGCTGCCGCGCCAGAACAATAAATGAGCTGAGCGGCTGGAGAAAAGAGAGGAGGAAAAATGGCCCTTCAGGACCGCCGCTTTACCTGCGGCGTCTCGGCCGGTTTCCTCGGCTCCGGGGCTGCAGCCGACGGTGGGCGGTGAAGAAGAGCAGCTGCTCCAGACGCTTCGGCCTGCTTTGGTTTTAAAAAACGGTCCGAAATCCCCATAAGAATACCGGGGCAATTGTTTGGGTCACCAGCTGGCTTTTTTGTACGAAATCCAAGAAGTGAATCTTCCCTGGTGTTACTAGGCAGGGGGGGTCAAAAAAGTCAAGATGGTGGCCATGCGATCAAAGCCCTGTCCCTTTTGACATGCGTCATGGATGTGACGCGCATAAAAACGGGGCGAGGCTTGGACTGTGTGCTTTCGACTTTTTTAATGCGCTCCCCAGTATGCCCTTATCCTGGGTATTTGGCAGCAATTCATTTATTTAAAGAACTTCTGTGGCGGTCTCTCTCACACGGTGACCCTCGGGGGCTCACGGCAACCGAGAAAAGCAACAAGGTAAAAACGGAACAACCCTTCCCACCAGGCGCCAGGCGAGCCGGACTATTGACCCCCTGGCTCAACCCCCATCCTCACCCCCCGCTTGGGGGCAGACCCAGGGCTTCCCAGCCTTCGGGAAGGCTAAAAGGGTGGGGGGCTCTCAGATCTCAGGTGAGAGGCTATTCCAAAGGGCTGGGGTGGCCGCCAAGGCCCCGCCAGGCAACAACGTTTAAGGGCGGGCGTGGAGGGCCTCCGCCCTATATAACCCACTGGGATGGGCGGATTCCCTCAGAGAGAGGCAGCCCTGCAGATAGCCGGCCCGCGTGCCACGCAGGATCACCAGCTCCTTGAAGCGCATCCAGAAAGCAGCTGGGAGCCAGCACAGTTCATGCAACGGTGGCATAACTTGGGCGGGCTGCAGGGCACCCAGGACCGTGTGTGTCGCTGCATTCTGGACCGGTTGCACCTTTTGGACCTTGGACCCAAAAGACAAGGTTCACTTGAAGGTGGCCGGGGGCATCCATAGCAATTTTTCTAAGGTACAGTCCCACAAAAAATACCATGGCCCCTGTTTTGCAGATCAGGGGTTCTGGGACTATGGTATGTTTTTTAAAAACGAACAGGTTCGGTGGCTTGAAAAGGTTTGATTCAGGGCACCCAATACCAGCTCCAGCTCAGTCTTAATTTCACCAGCTCCATTTTTGTCTCCTGCCCCCAATTGCCCTGGTGGGTCTGCCCTGCCCTGCCCTGCCCTGCCCTGCCCTGCCCTGCCCTGCCCTGCCCTGCCCTGCCCTGCCCTGCCCACCCCCCCGAATCCTCCTCGCGTCTGCTGTTCAGAACCAGGCCCAGGCCTTGAGGTGGGTCTGGCTGGTGCAGACGTAGCCAGGACGATGCCACGCCGGCAGCCTCAAATCGCGCTTGCCTGTGGCTGATTCTCAGCTGGTGGCCAAGCACAATTTGGAGGTCATTTCCACCTATGACGCTGCTCTTGGGGATTCCCTGCCCGAGATGTGCCTCGGATTTCTTCTCCCTCCTAAAATACCATTTCAGCTTGCTTGTTTTTGCTTTTTAAGCAAAGAGTTGCTGATTTGTCTCTGCTAAATTTCAGTCTCTTCTTTTCAGTGACTCCTCTACTGTGGTGAGTTTGAATTCTGCTTCTCTCACCCCGTGTCTCAACACTCAGCCCTGAGGAACCTTCAGAAGAGCCTGCACCCAGGACCAGCCTCCTTTGCAGAAGGCGAGAAGGCCCTGGAGATCGCCAAGGCAGAACCACACAAACCCGCCGGATAGTTTACTGAAACACGGAAGCGGGCGCCGTTTCCACCTCCCCAGCCCTGTAGCGTGAGGTCATCGTGATTCTGTCCTTCCTTTCCCCTTTGGTGAAATGGCTGGGTTGACCTGGGAGAGCGTCCTCGTGCTGATGCAAGAGGACGCCCAAAGAGCTCAGATGCCAGATCTGACCGATGGCCCTCCCGACCACAGCGGTCTGCAGGCCAGGCGAGCAGGGAGACGGGGGACGCATCAGGATGTTGTCGTGCACAGACGTGATATTGGGGTGGCCTGTTGGGGTCCCCGTGGCCCCGACACTCCCTTCTGTCCTCCCGGCAGCCGGCCTGGTGTGCCTGGAGCACAAGCCACGAGCGGGGCGGGAGGACCCCAGCCGCCTCGCAGCCACCAGTCCCAGCAGCAGGGAGGAATTCGCCCGCTTGGCATACGGCTGCGTCCAAGTTTGCTGGAGGACAGAGAGCCGCTGGGAGGAGCAGCCCTGGGAAGCTTCCTCCACCCCAGAAAGGCGTTCGTGCCATTTGTTATGGACTGGTTGGCGGCCACGACTGCACCTTGTGGCGGTGAATTCCGCAGCCCCTGACTACGAAGGTTGTTCTGGCTGGTTAAAGTAGCTGGCTGGCTTTTCCACGCGTGCCCTGTTTTTGGTAAGGAGCCCCTTCTGCTCCAGCCCCAGAGCAGCCGGTCAGAACAACCTCCGCAAGGTGACCTGACTTCCTTTTGTCCTGAGCCTGCAGCGGGAAGGGCCGCTGGAGGGCGAAGGGAAGGGAGGGAGGGAGTCCGGTACGGCTGGCTGGCTTCCCGGGCTGCTCTCGAGGGCACAAAGACGTTGGCCACGCTGCCCCTCCTTTCTCTGCGGAAAAGGCCCGTGACCCTGAAGCCTCCTTCCTCCCCAGATTCCCTCTTGCCGGGCAGGGTCTTGGGCAGGGAGGGCGGCCTGGGTCCTCTCGAGAGCCAGCCTGCACCACGGACGCATCACGGAGTCCCTCTATCCCTTTGTGCCCCAAATAGGATTAACGCGGTGGTGGCTCTGCAGAGGAAGCCAGGCTGCAGAGCATCCGAGCTCCCCGCTGTCCCGGTCAGTGGCCACGCTCTGCTTGGCGGCAGATAAGAGGCGTGTAACAGGAGGACCGCAGCCAATTGCCTCCGGGGGGGGGGGGAGAGGCAGGAGAACGGCCTTCTCTCCCAAGGAGCGTCTGCCTGCCGAGGCCAGTCAGCCGGTCAGTGCCTTCCAGACAGCTCCCTGCTCCAAGCAAAATGGGGTGGTCGGGCGTGGTCCTGGCTGACCAACCCAGGACCCAGAGCAGGCAGGAGGCCAAGCCTTCTCACCCAGGACGGGAAAGGACCAGCCTCCTGTGGAGCATGAAGCGTGTCCCCCCCCCCCCCGAGTCACCAGGGCCTCAGAGGCCACAGCTTTAGGAGTGCCCCAGGTTTGGCCCCCTCGGGCCCTCTCAGCCTTCCCCAGCAAGAGGCCTGCTGGATCAGGCCCTTAGGAGGGAGCATCGCCCAGGCAGGAGATCAGAAGCCCCTGCATGCTCATGTTCCCCCAAAGAGGTATTAGGAGGCTGGGAATTCTGGGAGCTGTAGTCCCCAGCAGTTCCAGAGGGCCCCAGGCCCAACTCCACAAATCTGTCAGGCCCACTTGGGTCCTGCGCATCTCGGATGCAAAGGGTGGTTTACGGTGCCAAGGCAAGGCAGACCCTCAAGGATCTCAGCAGGACCCCACGATGGGGTCTCCAGGTCCTTTAGCAACTGGTACCAGAAATGACTCCCCCGCCACCCCCCTTAAGAATATCAGAAGGAAAGTCCTGCTGGATCTGATCCTCAAGGGTCCGCCAGCCCAGCCTCCTCTAGCCACAGGAAGGAGGCAGCTGAGCTAAGAAATCATCTAGTCTCCTCTGAAAGGCGGGGGGGGGGGGTGTGCAGCTCTGCTTGTGCTCAACCCTTCCACCCATCCTGTGGGCCCTGGATGTGCGCGAGTGTGGTCAGGACGGAGAGGCGATTGCAGGATGGAAGCCCGACAGCTGGCAGCGCGTGAGGTTGGGGAATGCTGCCCCGGTCTCTTTGCTTTCTGCAGACGGCGCTTTGTTCCTAATTTTCAGTGACAGCCCCACGTCAGGGAATATGCTGCCCCAGAGGCACATTTGGCCCCGATCCTCCTTGTGTTCTGGAAAGTGCTGAAGACCACCCTGGTTCAATGGATCCGGGGCCTTGGGAGGTCGTGGGTGGCCATCCGTCAGGTGCTTGAAGAGGTGGAGGAGGATCTCTTTGTTCTGCTCCAGGGCCTCGCGACTGGGGCTATATGCAAATATTCCTTCTTCTCTTTTTTAGTAATGTTTTTAAGTTTTTATGTTTTATGTATTCATGGTTTTAATGTTTTGTGTGAACCGCCCAGAGTCCCCCATGGGCGGGGAGAAATTTAATAAATAAATAAACAAACAAATAAAATTGTAAAGGAAAATTTAAAAATAAAGTGTGGAAATAGAAAATATTGCAGGGTATTTTTAATTGGTTTATGAGGAGAGAGAGAAGATAATTTGCAAAATGTGGTATTCAAGTAAAACTTTGCACTTAGGGGAAACCACTGAGGATGAGCATTTGGCTGTGAAAAGCATCTGTGGTTAAGCTCTCAACCCCTCTGGCTGGTTTTTGCTTTGAAGCAGGAATAATTCTGCTCGGAAAAGGGGATTTGAAGCCAGGCACGCAACCGTGTTTTCAGTTTTACATAAATACTCTCTGTTTTGCAGGCTGCGTTCCAACTTTCCGCATTTGAAAATGGTTTTTTATTTTCCAGAATGTATTCAATATGACGGAGCCCTGCTTTTCTTCTCCCCCACCCCCAGATGCCGCGACAGAAGCCTTCTGGGCCGGGGCAGGCAACAGCACGGGGGTTTGCAGGATTTCCAGGAAGCTGCGGAGGGAATTCTTCGGAAACTCGCACACTGTGCTTGATCAGAGGTGGCGGGCAGGAGGAGAGGAAGAGGCCTTGATCCGAACACGCAGCAAGACCCGCGAGCGAGCGGGGATCCTGCCTGCCCGCCCCGGGGCCGTCTCTGCAGCGCGGCAGGCAACCGGGTTGCCCTCCCAGAGGCTGCAGAAACTACCCGCGAAAGGAGGAGACCGGCCTTAGCCGCGGCTGCTCCTTTTCACTCGCGGGCCAGGCCTTCGCCTGTTGTTAAGGCGCTGCCTGATGTTCGACAGAAGGAGTGAACCGCTGCAACAAAAGGGGTTGCGGTGGCTAATGTTGTTATTGGGGTCGTCTCTGCTATTGTCATTATCCTAGTTGTTAAAGTTTGTGCCCCCCCCGAGTTGCCTTGGGGAGATGGGCGGCGGCATCAGTCAGACAAAGAAAGCAATTGAATCAATAAACCACGCGGATAACCCTCTCGGTGCGGACTGGGAGCTGACCCCTTTGGGAAACAGGCCAGAGGAAAGGACCCTTCCTCCAGCACCCCGGAAGTCGGCCGCCGGCTCTTGGAACTCTGCCCGCAGGCTAGGCAAATGCCGCGCCGGCAGGGCGCTCGGGGGCTGTTGGCCGCCAGAGCGGCGTGGAGCCTTCCGCTCCACGCGCAGTCTATCCCTGGGCGCCCACTTCGAAGGGCAGCAGAGGGGAGGCTGGCTGCCCGTCCGGGGGCGCCCGGCCAGCCCCGCGGCAAACGGGCGGGGGGCCGCGGAGCCGCTCCTGCGAGCCCCCCGGAGCTGGCCGGGGCTCCCGCGCAGCTGCCCGCCCCTCCCCGCCGCCGCGGGCCTCGCGTCGCCCTCGCTCAATGTCACACTCAGAGCCCGTCAACGTGAAAAAGGTTCGCATCCGATAAGCGATCGGCCTGTCAGGCGCGCAGCGTCGCTGGCTCGTGATTTACTGCAGCGCCGCTAACGGAGCACAGATTTTTCTTAATCTAAATTGAAAACTGCTCAAGTAGAAAAATAATTTCATTGCTTCATCTTAACAGGAGGGGGAAAGGGGGCACGGCGGGAGGAGTCCTGGCAGCTCACTCGGGGGCGAGGGCAGAGCGTCCCAGGCGCGGGACGCGGAGCCCCGAGCCCCCCGCAGCTGCCTGCGCCCCCCGACCCGGGCCGGCGGGCAGGACGCCCGTGGGCGGGGCGAGAGAAGAGCTCCCGGCGAGACCTGCAGACCTCTTGGCCCCGGGAACCTGCGGGAGGGGCTTCTGGTGGGGAGGGGAGGACCAAGTGGGGTTTTTAAAGACTCTTTGTCCTGGAGAAGCAGAGCCCAAAGACCCTTCAGTGGGCCACAGGCTGGACTGACCCATCTTGTGGTGAGGCGGCTTTCCATCCCCCCCTCAACTTGGCGCCTCTCCAGATGCGCTCAGGCCACTGCCAGAGACCCCAGCCCCCTTGGCTGGTGGGGGGGGGAGACTGGCTGAAGTGGTGACGATGATCTCACGACATGTTAAACATGTAGCAAGGAGCCTTTGGGGGCCCTCCTGGCCGTTATCCTGCATGGCCCCAGCTCTCTGCCCCAAAGTGATGCTGTGCCCCCCACCGCACATCCCCAAAGGCTCTCATTCCCCCCCCCCAAACAGCTTGAAAAGGGAGTCTCCACTGAGTCAATCTCAGCCCCTGGGGAGTTTGAAGGCACGCCTGCGCATCTCTTGGCATCCCAGCGGAAACGCTTTTGCGTCTCCTGGGGTCAGGATGGCCACAACAGTTGTGCTGCTACCCATAAAAGCCTGTTGAATGAAAAAAAGGAGAGATTTCTGATCTTGGTAGCGCTTGTGACTATTAAGAAGCGCCTTCCCTGACTTCCGGGGGAGTAATGGCGAGCTAGCATGTCTCCGAACGAGTGGAGGCGACGTCATGGACACGACTGGAGGACAGGTGAGTAGACCAGCCCCACAGAATCTCTCCGGATAAGGAGAGGACGGGAGATTGCCCACGTGGGCTCCAGATGGCTGCTTCTCATGAGGAGGCCACAGGACAGCGGTTTCCCACAGGCTTGAGCGCCAGGAGGTGAAGGAAAGCCATCGCTAAGTTCCCCAACCGCACTTTGTAATCGTTTTCAGAAATAAATGATTTAACTACCTTAAGGCTATTAGAGATCTTCAAAACAACAAGTTTGCAAAGCCACCTGGTGAGTTTACCTTCATTCCAGAATAAAAGAAGAATTAACTATAAACTTAAGAATTTAAAGAATTTGAAAGGAATTGTAGAAAGCTAAATAAGACTTTAATCTAAGGAAGTTATAAATGAATTAAGGGACCAGATGAATTTGGAATATTAGAACTTTTGCTATTAGATTTTAAAAATCATTATATGAATAAACAGTACCTTTGTGGGAACTCAATTGTTTAGTCTACCTTAAGTCACAACAGAAATTCAAGACTTTATGATTTCAGAAATTGGTCACTAGAGGGGACTAAAGATTCCAGGCTTAAAAGGAAAAAAGAAAAGAGAGCGAGAGCAAGAGATGTTTGCATTTTGTCTTTGGTCAGCACTGAGACAAAATGACCGAAAACGGTATGACATTTGAAATACTCCAGGAGGTATTTGAAGAATGAGGACAGAAACTAGCAGCTACAAGGTCAGCAGTGATGTCTGCTTCCGTGGATAGATCATGTCCAAAAGCGATAAAGAAGAAGTGACAGATGTGAAAGAGAATACCTTGGAAGATCTACAGCATAAAGAGCTGAAACAAACCTCATCTGAGGCAGAAGTATCAGAATAAGAAGGAATTGTTGAAATACTGGAAAATAAAACAACGTGGACTATGAGACAGAGATGACAGCTAAAGTGGAAATAGGAAAGACAAGCCAAGAGGATGACCTGGATGAGGTCTCCTCACTGGGTTTACGGAAGAGGTTTGCTCGAGCCTCGAAGCAGCCTTTGAGATGGGGAGGGCTGAAGAGAGACCAAACCCCGTGGCCACATCCGAACGGACTCAAGATCAAGATTGCCAGAAGCAAAAGGAAGGAGTGCAAAGTCGGTTTGTGTGACCAAGGTTTAACTAAGTCACGTTTCTATAAAATCCTGGGAGCCCTTATGGACTTTTTGCTGACACCAGGACCGAAATGTTAATGATTTATGGATTTGCATATGGATAAGGGACGGGTTATGCATGTAACCTTATACGGGGTGAAGAATCACTAAGTTGGTTTGTATTTGTGATGGAGATCGGAAGTCACTTCTTTAAATATTTCTTTTCTCTTTTTCTTATTTTTCTCTTCCCTCGCACTTTCTATTCTCTCTTACTCTGTCTTTTTCTGAGTTTAGTTTGCATTGCCTTTAAAAAAAAACAACAGTACAAATTGTTTAAAAAAGAGAAGCACCTTCCCTGAGACAATCTGCCTGAAGACGTTTTTTAAAAACAAAAGCATATTGCTCATTATTTTTTCTGACAGCCTTCAGCTCCCCAGATAGAACCATCCTGGCTAGGCTGAAGGGGCGACATCTGGAGGAGCCTAGATGGGGGGGCGGGGGGCGGGGGGGCGGGGGGGCGGGTTCAGGGACGCCTTTTCCTTCCTATCCGGTTCCTGCTGCGGCCAATCCCAGGAGAGGGACGGGGGCTCAGCATCCCTTGGCCGGTCTTCCCAGCCCGCCGGGGATGAAACACAACGCATGACAGCCTGAAGGGTCCCGTGGCTAGGAGCACGTGGCGCATCCCTTGCTCTGTGCATGAGAATGCACAGCCTCTGGAGGCTCCTGCCACCCTCCCTCCCTCCCTCCCTCCCTCCCTCCCTCAGTTTGTCACCAAAGCCCAGGCAGAAGCCTTGCACACGCATGTTGAAACACACACACACACACACACCAGGGAGCGGCCAACCCCACCTGAGCTGTTTATGCTCTGGTGATTCCCCTGCTTTCCTCCAGGCACCCATCTGCGCCTTGCAGATGTAAAAACCTCCTGCGAGGAGGTTAGGCTGCAGTTAGAGCCTGACCCACACTGACCAGGCCTTCCTTGGCCAAAGGGGCATTGAAGCTTGGGCTCTCTGGTCTACAGGTTAATGCAAGTCTAACCCCTATGCCACATGCACTCCACGTGGTATGTGGGGAGGTCAGGGGTGCTGAATGGTTTTCATTCAAGGCACGCCAGGCTGGATTTAGCACCAGTTTGGGCGAGGGGGTGCACGATTGGATTCAGCTGTTACAGGGGCGTGCCGAAGAAGCCCGCTGTCTTTCTTTGCATCGGATCCTTCTTAGCTTCCAGGAGTCAGTGACCTGGCCAGGGGAGAGCCGATCCCGCAGGCAGCATCGTAAACTGGGCAAGGAGGGGCCTGGCCTTGGGGAAGAGCCCGCTTTGCAGCAAGGAGCCCCACGGAGCATTCCGTGAAGGGCAGCGACGTCAGGCGTTTCGTGCCCTGGAGCCCCACCGGCTGAGGCCTGGCCCTCCGAACCATCCAGCAGATAAAACGGTAATTGCGAAAGCGAGCAAATTTCAGGCACATTTGCTGAGCTGGTAATGACGTGTTCACTGAGCTGCATCACACCGATGCCACCAAATTAAAGAAATTCTTTTCCCCTTTAATTTGAAATTCACCTCTGGGAAATCTCCTATGGCTTCGGCAATGATTTCCCCCCAGGCTGGCTTTTGGGAGAAATCTTTAATTCTGATTGTCACACTTTGTGGAATTTTAAATCGGGAAAGCTGAGTCATAAACCACAGCCCCATTTCAGGAGGGAGAAGAGCGAAGCCTGGGCGGTGAAGTTGGGCGGCTACTGCAAAGGGCTCCTGGAAGGAGGTCGTCCCGGGACCCTTCCCAGGATCAGTGGCGCCTCCACGACAGGGGGGAGCATTTGGCTCCTTTCTCTGGACCCCCGTCTGCTGCCCCCTCCAGGAGGAAAACGGATGGATTTAGAGGTGGGTGGGAGGAGGCTAGACCTTTGAAGCTCAACAGAGGGAGTGGGAGGGTTTCGCTCCAGTCAAGATGATCCCCTCTGTGAAAGACCCACTTTCTTGGTGAAATGACTTGAGAAGAACCTGCAGGGTAGGACGGCTTGAGAAAGGCCCCCCCACCCAGTCCATGTGCGACCTGTCTCAAAACGCCGCCTCCTCCTTCTCCTCCTCCTCCTCCTCCTCCTCCTCCTCGCATTACCTGTGAGTAAGGCAGCCTTCCAGGACAGGCTCTAGGAACAGAATCTTGCAAGTCTGATTGTGCCTCCTCTCCCCTCCTTCTTATGTCCCGGGGGGGTCAGGGAGGGCCCCCCGAGCCTCTTCTCAACACTATCTCCCTTCCCAGGACTGAAGAAGGCTGCTGTCCTCCTGGTTTACATCACGGTTCCTGGACATTGGCTTCAAGGTACTTCCCTGGCTCCCTACAAAACTCCACCCTCCTGGCCCTGCTGGGGTTGCCTAGCCTGGTAGTGAAACATCTGCAGGAAGAGAAGCACACTCAGAAAACACCGCTGTTCCGACAACCGTCACTGTTTCATAACGTGGCTGCTGGATCTGGTCAAATGCATCTCCAACGCCAGTCTGACATCGCGCTGTCTTCTCTGGCTGCCAGATAGCAATATATATATTGCAGTTTTTGTGCTGAGGCAGAGCAAAGTTGCCAGCGGTTCACGGGAGATTGGTGGTGAAGAACGATGGAGGAGGTGGGTGAATGTAGTGGGCTGGCACGGAGGGTCTTTGAGGCAGCAGCTACAGAAGAAAATAACTTCCAGCTTCTCCAGGCAACCTCTGGAGGGGGGGGGAAAGGTCTGCTCTGGGAAAGGAGGGGGAACATCTGGAGTATAGACCGTTGAAGGCATCAGTTGGGCAAAGTTGCTTGGATGGGCTCTGAGTTAGACTGAGGTAACTGACCGAGGCGTGGTCTGGTGTGGCAACCGGGGAAGAGTCTGAGCGTGTTGGTTCTCGGGGCCGTACGTGTGGCCCCCTTCTCTTAGATCCACGGCCCTCCCAGTTTCTTTATTTAATTGGTTTACTAAACAAACTTATATGGCTGTCCGTCCACCAGAAGGAACTCTGGGCAGCGAACAGGAATAAAAAACACAATGTAATCAGGACAAAAAGCCATTTCAAACAAAATAAGACCAACAAAACAAATTGAAGCCCGATAAAACTGGCATTCATCAGTCAAGCACACCGTGCCAACTCCGTCGACATCCCAGCCCCGCTGCCTGGGCGAAAAGCCAGGCCTTCGCCGCCTTCCTGCAGCCCAGCGGGGCCGGGGCCGTCCGTATCTTGGTTGGGAGGCTGTTCCGCAAGGCGGGCGCCATGACAGAGAGGGCACACTTCCAAGCCCCACCAGGCGACCCTCCTTCACCACAGCATGCCCACCCTGAGGATCCAGTAGGACAGGCAGAAATCATCAAAGAGAGGCGGTCCTGCAAGTAACCTGGCCCCACACCAGTGGGGCCAGCAAGCGTCCTCTACTCCTGGAAGCCCGCGCAGCGCACACTGCAGTGGCATTACATGGGTGTGAGAGGTGCTCCCACCACTGCCCGTGCCCTGCACACTGCTCAAGCGCAGCCCTATGTAGAGCGCATTGCGATTGTCCACTTGGGAGGTGACTCAGGTGTGAGCGACAGTGAGCAGTGCCCCCGATCTAGGGAAGGGCGCAACTGGTGCGCAAGAGGTGCAAAGGCTCTCCTAGCCTTTGAGCAGGAGCTGTGAGTCCAGGAGACCCCCAGATTGCACACCGCTTGTGACTGGTGGAGTGTAATCACAGCCAGAGTTAAAATGGCAAACCACTAGATAAAGGGGGCCCTAAGCCCACAGCCACTTGGTCTTGCCAGGGTTGAGCCAAAGCCTGTTCTTCCTTATCCAGATGTGCACAGCCTCCAGGCATGGAGGAAGCCCTCCACAGCATCACTTGAATGGCCCAGGGCGGAGATTTGCATGCTGATGATCCTTCATCCTGTGTTGATGAATGACCTCTCCCTGTGCTTCTCGTAGATGCGAAATAGGAACCAGGAGAGAGCCGAGCCTTGTGGCACCCCACAGAGCAGAGGCTTTGAGGCTAGGCCTCCCCCCAACACACACACCAACTAGAACCAGCCGTGGAGGAAGGAGGAGAATCACTGCAAAACAGTCCCGCCACTCCTGACCTCCTCAGACAGCCCAGAAGGAGGCTACCAGTGATGGCACCGAAAGCCACTGAGAGATCAAGTAGGGCCGGGAGGGGCACACTGCCACCATCCCAGGCCGGTCAGAGGTCGTCATCCACAAGCATGATCAGTGCCCTCTCAATACTATATCCTGGCCTGAAACCCGACGAACCGGTTCGGATCATCTGCTACCTCCGCAGCCCTTTGAGGCTGTAGGCCTACCACCTTCTCAACAACTTTCCTCATAAAGGGAAGGTTGGCGACCAGATGAAAACTGTCCAGTGCCTCTGGGTCCAGCGATTCCTTCAAGGCAGGTAGAGCCACTCCGTCTCGCAAAGAATCATTCCCCACCGCCTAGCCCCAGCTGCACCCCCAGGACCTCTTGATCAGCCACCAGGACATGGACCTAACATGTACACAGGTGGCAGAACCCAACAACCCAAGGACCCCGTCCACTTCCTCAGGAGTAAGTGGACTGAACTCAGCCTGGGTAACTGGGCGAGACCCAGCCCTGCTCATCTCTACAGGACTAGCACAGTCAGAGTCCAACTGGGAGCAGATCCAAGCAACAGATGCCTCCCGTAATCCTCCCTGTGGCCCCACAAGAATTCCCCCAACCACTTCCTACCACGAAGGGACCAAGTCACCCTAAACAGTCAATGCATGTAAAAAAGAGGCAGGCTTTGATCATATGGCTTCGGCCACCATCTTGACTTTTTTTAAATCTTCCTGAAGACACCCCAACCTGTGCCTGGGCCGTACCTCTTCAGACAGCATCGGGAGGGAGGGAACCAAGTAGTCTCATGAGCCCCCTGCGTCTGAAATGGTTCACTCCCGATGCAGTCATTGATCATAATCTGCACAGACGAGAGAGGCCAGTTTTCCATCATCCTGGGCGTGGGTGCTCTTCTTGAGGCCTTTTTTGGAAAATCAATTCCTGGAAAATCCACGGAGCGTTTCAGGCAACAGAAAAGGCCTCTCATATTCGGTTGCTCCAGGAAAGGCCGCCCACCCAGCGGCCCCAGAGGTCTCTGCTTGTGCTCAGCAAGGCAGGACTTCCCCAGCAGAGTCTTGAGGGAATCTAGGTGGGCTTGGATTATCTTTGCCCCTCCCCAGGGAAACTCACACCTGCTGGGGAAGGAGTGAGAGCAGCACAAGCGGAAACTGGGTTTCGGGTTCACTTGTCTTTAAACTCACCAGGGAGTGAGGAGGTATTAACTTAGGGCCCCTTTTGAGGTGGGTTGCAGGATGTTCTCTGGGTCATCATCTGGCTGGGAATGACACAGAAATGCTATTCAGGATGCCCCCGTCTATCCGCTAACTTTGTGTACACGCCACTGAAGCCAGTGGTACATATTTCTGGGTAGACAGGAGCAGGATGGCTGAGTAAGTTTATTTGTTCATGCAACATTTTTGTTTGATACTGTGATGGATGGATGAATAAATATGCTTAATTACTTTTGTGCACCATTCCCAGTTTGAAAATTGCACACGTACCAGTGAGCTGCAAAAATGTTTCTCATACAGTTGCAATAAGTTAATCATCTTTTATGCCTGGGCAAGTTTTAAAATGTGTAACTTTGAGGCTGTGTTTTGCTGATATTAAATTGCTTTGCTGGCAAACAAGGAGGTCCGCTTAGAAGTTCTATAGATTTCAGCAGGACGCCCTCTTGGGAATGGGCACCAGGTCTTGTTTGACCATGTGGTATAAAAACCCTGGGGAAGCCATAATTTCATGAGACCTGATCAGCATGTAGAGAATTCTCCTAAAAAACAAGCAGGCCCTTTTATCTGAGCACTGACCTATAATTCTTGGAGAGATTCAGGCAAATTATTAATTATCAATCACTAATTCTGACTACTGTGAACATCTGCATGTCGGTTCTATCCAACAGTGTCATTATTTCATGGAGTCTTAACAAAATCTATAGGGAAAATCTTGTTATGATTGGGAAATGTTAAAGTTATTTCCCTAAGGAAATCAACCCTGACTGCTCATTGGAAGGATTGATGCTGAAGCTCAAGCTCAGATACTTTGGCCACCTAATGCGAAGAGAGGAGTCTTTGGAAAAGACCCTGATGCTGGGAAAGATTGAAGGCAAAAGGAGAAGAGGACGGCAGAGGATGAGATGGTTGGATAGCATCCCTGAAGCAATGAGCATGAAACTGAGCAAACTCAGGGAGGCAGTGAAGGACAGGAAGGCCTGGCGCAATATGGGTCATGGGGTCACGAAGAGTCGGACACGACTTAACGACTGAACAACAACAACTTTATTTCCCAGTGATAACAAAGAGAGCCAGTTTGGTCTAGTGGTTCAGACCCCAGGCTAGAAAGCAGGAGGCGGCGAGTTCTAATCCTGCCTGAGGCACGAAAGCCGGCTGGAGGTCTTTGGGCCAGTCCCTCTCTCTCTCAGCCCCACTCACCTCACAGGGTTGTGGTGGTGGTGGTGGGAAATAGGAGGAGGAAGGAGTATTAGGTACGCTCACCACCTTGAGTTATTTATAAACATAATAAAGGTGGGATAAAAAATATTTTTAAAAATGCTGTAAGGTAGCTAGAAAGACCTTGGCTGATCCCTGAAGCTAAGCAGCCCCCACCCCCACCCCTCCACCATAGCCCATCCAGGGCTATTAGGCTAAATTGTGAAATGGAAAAAAAGACTCCAAAAACACTGTTAGCTGCGGTCAGCTTGATGGCGACTCATGGCGACCTTGTGGACAGCTGTCTTGAACTGTGTTGGGCCAGGTGGCTAATGGTTGCTGGAGGGGCATCTGTGGCTCCTGCGGCTGTACCGATCCATTGCACTGTTGGTCTTCCTCTAAGCACTTCCTTCAAACTTTCCAAGCACGATATCGCTCCCCTTTCATGACGCGTCCATCTTGCGAGTCGTGATCTTGTCCCTTGAGCTTCTAAGAACAGTGCAGGCTTCATCCCCCTAATATTGACCGGTTTGTTCATTGAGGAGTGTATGATACCACCAGGATCCTTCTCCGGCACCATAGTTAAAAAACATCTGTTTCCTTCCTGTCTTATTTCTTCCCGACCCAACTTTCACACCCGTAGGAGGTTACTGAAAGATTTCCAGAAGCAGCCTCGGCAAAGCCTTTCCAGAGACCTGCTGAGAAAATGGCCCAGATGGAGTCCTCTAGATCTCCCCGTGGCTTGAAGATGCCTCTGCTAAGAGTGCCTTTGCCCAGTGGACTGAAGTGCCCTTCTCCAGAAGAAACCTTGGCCACCTTGAGAAGGGCTGGCTGTAACTCTGACCCCTATTCTGCCTTAGCAATGGAGTGGAGGGGGGTCTGACTAGACAAGAAGCAAAGGGAGGAGACAGATGGGGTTGGAAGGTCTTCCTTGGTGCCTGTTGCTCTCAGTGGAAGTCCTCTGATCCCATAGACTGATCTCCGGCCCCAAAAGAGCCATTCTCCTTCTGCACCTTCTCTCTCCCCACTTCTCCTGCCACCCAGGGCAAGAAAAGTTGGGGGGGGGGAGGAAGGGAAAGGACCTTCTTGGTGCCAAAAGAGCCAATGGGAGCAGGATAGACCCCTGCTTTCAAGCGCAGTTTGGGATGATTCACCGCAGACTGACTGCTCAGCAGGTCTTGTGCCAGTAGAAGTTGGGATGGTGGGTCCAGGGTGATGCAGTGCACTCAGGTCTTCATCACCAGGTTAGTGCGGCATTTTGGCACCAGGGCAAGAAGACATGAGGATGATCCATTGCAAAGGAAATCCTTATATTCTCCTCTAGGAAAATGTGGAATTTGCAACATAGACTCTAGAATCCAATTGTAATCCAGCTGATGGTCTAGACCAGCGTTTCTCAACCTTGGCCACTCTAAGATGTGTGGACTTCAACCCCCAGAATTCCCCAGCCAGCCAAGGAATTCTGGGAGTTGAAGTCCACACGTCTTAGAGATGCCAAGGTTGAGAAACGCTGGCTAAACTCACCAGTCTGTTTTTTAAGAGGCTTCACAACTCCCGAGTTGCGAACCTGAGTTACGTCCTGTTTGGCCCGCGGTATGCAGCCTGATGCTCCCTGCCTTTCTGCCTTTTGGTAACGACGTTCTTCCGCACTTCTTCCTGTCGCGCAGACCCTCCCTCTGAAAAGGGGATTACGCTTCCCAGTATTATCCACAGCTCTTTGCCCACCAAGATTTTATAGCGCCATTTCCTCTCCTCCTCGGCTCCCTTTAAGGCAGCAATAATCTAATCTGCAATAAGAGGGCTGCTGTTTAACTCTCCCATAACGAGGACCTTAACTCCATTAGCAATTAAAGTACTTGGGGGAGAGAAAGAGAAGAACCCCCCCACCCAGTCTGCATGTGCGCACAGCCCCCCTCGAAAACTGCACTTCCAGCAGTGAACTCCAGAAAGGTTACTACCAATTTGCATTTTACTCTTCAGTAATTTCCACACTTCAGGGTACAATTAGGTAGAAGGCAAGAGTTATGCATCTCTTGGCGTGGAGAGACCTGAATGCTAACGGACTCCTGTACTTTGCGGGTTGCCTGATTTATCCGTGATAAAACCACCATAATGCTCGTGAATTCCATCGCCAGCTGTAATGGACCTTGACTACATTAAATGCATATGTGTCCATGTCTGCGCCTGTGTGTGTGCGTGTGTGCATGCGCATGCGTGCACTTAATGTAGTCAAGGTCCATTACTGATGCCGATGGAAATCTGCCGACATTATTGTGGTTTTATCATGGATAAATCAGGCTAATAGAGAGAGAGCGAGAGAGAGCAGGGGGAGGCAGGAACAGGCTAATATATCTAGATAGGCGTGTGTGTGAATATATATCAGGGCACTCTGTGTATTAGCCTGTCAGACAGGCTGGCTTTCTGAAAGGCATTTGCATGATTTCCTTGTCCTTGTTGGGGGAACAATTGGGAGCCAGAGTGAGAACGAGCTGTTCTCTTGCTTCACCAGCTTTGCAGGCTGGCACAGGGACCCCTCAGGAGCTTCTCATGCACGGCGGCCAGGAACAGGCGGCGCACCCAGACAGCTCCTTCTCCCAGGCTGAAGGGAGGGGGGTTTCTGTGGGCATCTTAGCCCAGCTTCCTGCTGGACTACACCAGGCAGAGACCTCAGAGCCCGGCGTCGCAATCTCCTTTGCTGTGGGGACGCTGACACCTGCTTTAGGAGCAGCCCCCCAGCTACTGGGCCTTCACCATTAATGTTGGCCCCTCGATGAGAAGAGCCGTTCTGTAGGTAAAACAGCTAAGCCAGTGCAACATCTAGAGAAGTTTGCGCAGGCTCATCTCAGGGGAGCAGAACCCACTTTTCCTCCCGGTGTCTCCTCTGGCAGAGGAGACCTGCTTCTTCTCTTGGTGGATCTTCAAGAAGCTGCTCTGCAGAACTGCAAATGCCAGCCTGAGCCACGAGGGTGCCTACCCTGCGCCTTGGCAGAATAAGCGCCGAAGCCTGAGGTGCTCCCTGGAGAACATAGCCTAAAGCCTCGGAGCACCCTTTGGCCTTCCTGGCATTTCTGTCTGAGGGCTAGAAGTCAGTCAGTGGTCCTCACACCCATTGCCAGAACACGTAGGACTGGTCAGGAAGGAAATTTCTGGGTTCCCTTGCTTGGCCTCCCCTTCCCTCCCTCCCTCTGCCTATTCAGTCTCTCCTTCTTCTGGACACAGATTCACACATGCATGTTTGCACATGCAGATGACTTGGGAAGGCACCCTAGTAAGCCTCTGTAGGGAGGGAGCCCTCCCCGAGTAGCCTTGGCCAGCATAAACAGGAGGGCTGCCTGAGGAGGGTTGATAGAGACTCAGCCGGATGGCACCCCTCCTGGGCGTGACGCCAAGGGGGACAAAAATCCCCCCCCATCCCCACACGCATATTCTCCTCCCAAAGGAAGGATATGCACAGGAGGGGGGGAAAGAGATCTGCAGGTGGTGAGGAGTGATGGGCGGGGGAAAGGAGGAAATCAGAGGCAAGCGAGACGGTCCTGGAGGGCTTCCACCTGGCCACTAGCGGGGAACCATCTTGGCCACAGGGTGCAGACGTAGCCCTCCTCCACCTCCTTCTGCGCAGGCCAGCACTGGTTGTTCCGGCAGAAGAGGGCCGCACTCCCTGTGCTTCTCTGCAATGTAGTGGGATCCTGTTGAACTCCGGCCTGGTGGCTTTCTCCCTCTTTTGTTGCCTCCATCAATTTGGTCTGAGATTTCTTTCTTTCCCTCTATTATCCAGCCTGATTAACTCAGCTGCACCTGTCAACTTTTATTCTACAGAGCCGAGAGCTCTAGAAAGAACCTGTTAAAATGCATGAGTTTTTATCGCGTTGGCTCTTTCCTGGCCAGCAACCCTGAAATGGAAGGAAGGAAGGAAGGAAGGAAGGAAGGAAGGAAGGAAGGAAGGAAGGAAGGAAGGAAGGGAGGGAGGGAGGGAGGGAGGGAGGGAGGGGCAGGCCTTGGCTCCAATGAAAACAACTGGCTGGAACATAAAAAAATAGTAAGATGGCAAGGGCCCAGCCTCCAAGACATCTGCCGTGTGGCCACCTTCGGCTGCTTGTCCCCACTGCTGAAATTGGCTGGAAACGAACCCAACTTAAGAGGCTGCTTTCCGGATTTCCATCCATTCTTCAGCTCTGAGGACCAGCTGGCCAGATGTTCTGCCCCAATGGCCCTTGATTGATGGGTTTCCCTGCCTCTTCCCCCTCCTGCTCCTGTCAAACTCACAAGCACCAATCACTCTTAATTCTGGGGGCAGGTCTTTGAGGACCTCTGGTTTCCTTTGAGAGACCTTTCGTGGGAGCCCCCACTCGGCCCCAGATGTGGCCCAGGTCAACTTAAAGCCCAGGAGAGAAACTGCAAGATGGGAAATGCCACTTTTGAAAGGGGGCAAGGCAGCTTTGTGAGGGTGGCTTTGTCTGTGCGTTATTTCAAAGCATGGTCAGTCACAGGTGAAGTCCGATTCCCCTCTACAGTGCCCTGTGGAGATCACACCCAGAGCTCTGCGTAAGATGCAGGGCGCCATGTTGCCAAAGGATATTGACAAGGGCAAAGGCGGACCATGATGGGGAGGGAGGAAGGTGAGGACAGGCTGAAAGAACCTGGGATGCTCAATCTGGAGAAAAGACAACGGGGGCGGAGTGGGGCGGGGAGATACGACAGCCACGTTCAGGGTACGTAAGGAGAAGCTTCAGGGAAGATGGTCAAGAACGATCCCACACGGGCACAGAAACTTAGGACCAGAAATAACGGGTGACCCATTTTGTCTGAATCTGAGGGAAACTTTCTGATGGGAAGATCTGTTCAGTAGGGGAGAGGTCCACCTACGGAGGCTGTGGGTTCTCCATCGGCAAGGTTCTAAGAAGAGGTTGGACAGCACCTCTCATGGATGGTTTAACTGGCTTTTTGTGCATTGCAGAGAATTGGACTAGATCAGTGCTTCTCAACCTTGGCAGCTTGAAGGTGGGTGGACTTCAACTCCCAGAATTCCCCAGCCAGCATAGCATAGCATAGCATAGCATAGCATAGCATAGCATAGCATAGCATAGCTGGCTGGGGAATTCTGGGAGTTGAAGTCCACCCACCTTCAAGCTGCCAAGGTTGAGAAGCACTGGACTAAGAGGATCCTTGTGACCTCTTCCAGCTCCACAGTTCTGTGTTCAAGCCCGTCCAGTGACCCTGTGGAGTGTTGGACATCGCCTGTGGCTACATCACACGGAAGAGCCCAAATCCGGCCACGAGGCCAGAGAATTGCTGCTCCAAGCTTTTTCTTCTGCAAGCAAGTCTAACTGTGGTGATCTGCCCTGCCTTTACTCCCAGCAGCAACCTAACGGGTAGGTTGGGCGGCAGAAGAAAGGGAACTTTGCCTCCAAGCTACCCAGTTCGCCCCCTGGCCCGGCCTTCTTTTCTCTGTCGGATGACAGCTCCCATCAGTGTGTGGCATCTGTGGGGGAAGCCTCCGGGGGAGGGGGTTTCAGAATCTGCTTATGGTGATCCAAGCCCCACCTGTCACCTTGCCAATGTTGACCTCCCCTGCAGATGACACTGCAGCAACCGTCTGTCAGGAAGGAGCGTCTCTTCTTCAGGACAGAAGTGAAGCCTCCATGGACAAGAGCAGCAGCTCCGTCAGTGCTGCCAGCCCAGGATGGAAGGGGCCCGGAGCTTCCGCTTCTGTCTGACCACAAGCGCTGGGCAATTTTTCTAGTGTTTGGCTCTGGTGTGGCAGCCAAAGGTGGCTCTGAGCTGTGCCCCTCACTTTGCCCACCAGAAACGTGTCCCAGAACTAGTCAAAAAGTCGTGCTAGGATTTCACTGCTATTCCTGTGGGGTCCTTGAGGCAGCAGCAGAACTGAGCTGTTTGCTGCATAAGAACAAGTTGGCTGAAGGGCACGTTATATGGCGGACCCTTTCTCACGGCCGCTTGCATGTCCTTTCCTCCTGGCCTTGGGTTGGCTGGGATGTGGACACACATGGGGCTCCCTCGATGGCCCCTCAGCAAGGGGACCAGGCAGAGCTGCAGCCAGGGGTGTCCACAGGCCATGGCCCAGAAGGTCAAGACGGCGCTGCAACAGTGCAATCGCGCACATAAGGAAGGGGCAGAGCTTCAATCGTGCTGTCATGGCCCCGCCTTGACCGTCTGACCACACCCTGCAGCTGGCCCTGGCCACTGCCCTTCCTGCTTTGGTGGGCCAGTTTCAGAGCAACCCCAGGGGGCTTCCCTGCTGCCCTTTCCCCACCCCCAGCTTCACCTCCCAGAGAGAGAACCACCCCCACCTGCTCTCCTGAAGAGCGTGGGTGGGGCTGATGCTCCCTCCTGCTTCATCCCACGCCCCTCTTGAGTTCCGGTGGGACTTTTTTTCTTTTTTGACGGTCTACTGATCTCCTTGAAGATCAATACCCCCATGTCAACCCCCCTCCTAAAAAAGAGAAAAATTCCTGACAGGTCTATTGATCTCTTCCTGGAGTGCAATATTCACATAACTCTGGGCTTCTGCAGTTCTTCTCCGTGCTTCTTGCGAACGTGCTGGTGCCTGCACCTCCTAGCGCTGACCACGCAGGGAGAACTTGGCTGGCAAAGAACGCCATCCTGCACAAGCCGCTGTGCTCCAGCTCGCCTCAAGGTAAATCCCAGGTAAATCTCGAATACTGTTCAGGTTTGTGCCCGTGTGCATTTGGCGTGGATCTGGGAATATCATTTGGATTGCATAGAAATTGCATAAATAAAAATAAATACATTTTCTGGCAGACCCACCTTCGGTCTTCCAAGACTGATACTCCCACATCCGCCTCATCACCCTGGAAAGGACACAGGCTGCCAAGAGTCCAGCCTCTCTTGCAGTTCAGGCCAGTGTGGCCAAGAAGGGCAGGGCCTTGCAGTCGGGCAAGGCAGGGCACTGAAGACGTTACCTAGCCGGGTAATGAAACGTTTGCAAGAAAAGAACCAAGCTCAGGGGACCCCAAGGACTCCATAGTCAATAGAAGCTGGGGGTTCCCAGGCCCCGCAGTATGGGTGGCAGAGGGCCCTGGGCACAGGAGATTGCCCCTTGGGTGGGAAGAAGAGGGAGGGGCAGCTAAAGCCCTTCCAGATAGTCTCATGCGAGGGGGGGATGGGGTGGGGGCTCCTCAAGAGTGGCCGGTGAGGTGCGTTTGGGCCAGGAAAGTGGGGTGAGGAGGGGACCTATGTGGTTGGGTTGCCCTGCCAACCCGCCTAGCGCCCGGGGAGTGTGGGAGCCAAGCGGTGGTCGGGCAGTGGGGAAGTGGAGGGGGCAGCTGGCCCAGCGCGGGGAGAGGGGCCCAGCGGCGCAGAGGGCGGTCATCTGGGCAGGAGCCCGGACGCTCCTCGCGGCTTTCCCGCGCCGCGCCCGAAGCCAGAGCCGCCGCCGGGGAAGCAGCTCCCGGGAGGCTCGGCCCGAGCCGGCCCGGCGGAAGGAGGGAGGGGAGCGCCGCTGCCATCGGCTCGCCTCCCCCGCGCCCCAGGCTCGGCCCCGGCCCGGCGCAACTCGAGCCGGCCGCGCCCCTCTCCGGCGCTGCGCAAAGGGTTGGGGTTAGCCGAGAACGAGGCGCGGCGCCCACCCGGCGGGCGTCCTCGGCAGGTCCCCCGACCGCGCACTCGGATTCAGCACGGGCAGCGGAGCGCGCCGCGAGTTCAGTCGCGCCGGGCTGCCGGGCGCAGCGGGGGTGGGGGGGGGCGCGCGGCCCGGACTTCTCCGGCTCCTGCCTGGAAAGGCGCCGAGGGGGAAGGGAGGGAGGGAGGAAGGGAGGGAGCGACTCGGGGTCGCGGACCGTATCGGCGCTTCCTCCTCCCGAGGAAACGGGCCGCCAACCTGTTGGCGACGCCCCAGCAGAGCTCCTGCGGCTTCCGGCCCTCGCGGCTGGCCGTCCGGCCTCCACGGCAGCACTTTGGCGGGCTGCAGGAGCAGCATCTCCTGGTGGCCTCCTTTCCCGGCCCAAGCCGGGTCCCGGCGCGCCGGCCTGCTGCGCCTGCTGCTTCGGCCTTCTTGCCGGAACCCGGGAAGAGGCTTCCTTTTGGCTCCCCGGTCTGGATTCCAGTCCTGCGTCCTTTTGACTCCGGGTCCCTCCGCATGAAGGGGCCCGCCACCGTTTGCTTGCCCGGCTCTTCCTCCTCCTCCTCCCCCTCCCCCTCCTCCGCCAGAGCTTTCCGCCGGAGTTTCTCCCTCTGCGCGCCGGGAAGCCGGCAGCCCGGCGGTCCGTGCCGCGAGGGCGGGCCCGCCGCGCCCCGCTTTCTCTGCGAGGGCCAGCTCGCCCGCCGCCTGGAGGCTGCCCAGGGGTGCAGGAGCGGAGGAAGCGCCGCCTCCTCTTGGCAACCCTCGCGCCCGCTTCCCGCGTTTAAGGCAGGGTTGCTTGCCCCGACGTGGCCGAGCAGCGGGGCCAGCTCCCCGCGTTGCCCGGTTCCCCCGCAGGCGAGGGAGGCCGGGGGGAGGCGCGGCCCTTAGGACCCCCGCCGGGCTCGCGGGGGGACGCTGGCCTGGGAGCCGAGCGGCCGGGCGGGCTCCGGGCGGCCCATCGCCCTCCCTCGCCGGCGGCCGCTGCCCTCCCGCCGCCCTCGGAGATGCTCTGCCCTGAAGGTGGCAGGAACTCCGAGGAGCCGCCTGGGACGGCTGCCCTGGAGAAGCGATGCCGGCTGGGCCGGGAAGGGCGGCAGCGCCTGAAGGACAAAGCGGCCGCCCAGCGTTTGAGGTTTCCCCCTGAAAGGCAGCCGTGGAAGGCATTAAAATCATAAAGGGACCCCAGAGGGCATCTAGTCAACACCCCCCCCCCCCCGACTAAAGCATTTCAGGCAGACAGCTCTCCAGCCTCTCCATAAAAACCCCAGTGAAGGGGAAGACCCCCCTTCACAGGGCAACCTGTTCTGGTAGTGGATGGCTCTTCTCACCCAAAATTCCTCCTCACGCCTAACTTGAAGTTGCCCCCCTCTTCTGGCCCTGCTCCCGCCCTCCAGGGTGGCAGAGAAGAAGGCCTCTCCCTCGCTGGTCCCCCTCCCACATGACAGACGCCACCTCAGCCCTGGCTGCATCCCCAACCCTCTGGGCAAATGGGTCCTGACGATCATGGCCAGGCCTCTCCTTGCGAGGGTGCCCCATCCATTGCTCCAAATCGGGGTGTTTGTGGGGAGGGGCAGGGGCATGGTGGAGCAGGCCAGCTTTGAGGGATGTGCTGGGTAAGACGAGCGCGGTAAGAATCCAGGTTAATCGGGCAGCAGGCAGAGAAACTCAGGCCCATGCTGGGGGCTCCGTGAGGCTGGGGGAGCCTCCCATCCTGCTCTCCCCCCATGGTGGTTCCACGAGCCACGGCTCCGAGGGGCTGTCAGAGGGCCTGACAAACCGCTTGGCTGATGGTTCATAATGCCAGCGATGATGGAAGTGGGAGGCGCCGCCAAGAGAGCAGGTCGGGGACGTGTGTCAGAACTTTATTTGCGGGAGGCCAGTGCTGGTGGCAGGTGACGGATGGAGGGAGAGACGCTGGCCTTGCAGCTGAATTGGGGAGGGGGTGCATGGGCGGGAGACAAGGCCGTTGCAGTTCTGCGCAGAGGCAAGCAAGGGTTCCGCCCGGAGAAGCGAGGACTGAGCAGCGAAGCAATCTTGGTTTGTTTCTCCTGAAGCTCCTCGCTGTTTATTGGCCTGTTGGAGGTGGTCCCAACTCAAGGTCCCAACTCAAGGTGGTGCATGAATCACCCTGTGAGGTGGGAGGGGCTGGCTCAAAGTCCCCCAGGAGTTTCTCTGGCTGAGCGGGAGCGAGGACCCAGGTCTCCCCACTCCTAGGCCAGCACCTTCCCCATTGGACCCCACTGCCTCTGGGGCTGAGGGGGAGGGACTGGCCCAAAGCCCTCCAGGGAGCTTCTGTGATGGGGGGCAGAGCCAGGTCGTCCTGTTCCTAGGCCAGCACCTCCCCCCCACTGCACCCCGCTGGACCTCTAACAACAACTCCCGCTACCAGCCTTTGTGCGTCTTAAAATTCTTCATCCATTTCCCCATCTTTAGTAAACATTCTATCAAGCTATACAAATTGCTTTTTTTTAAATTGTACTTTATTGAAATCTAATTTATGTAGAGCTATTTGCATTTAATACAATTTCATTAAGCTTTGTTTTCCCCCTCTGTAAACCATCTTTGGAATATTATGGTGCTTAAAGGAAGCTAAAAAATGGAAATAATTGCAGTGATGTGGAATCTGTTAGGTCTCTTGACCCATGGTCTGAAATTCCCTCCCTCCCTCCCTCCACAAGGGCAGAAATGATGGTTCTGCTTTGCCCAGTGCCTGGGCTGTTTTCTGTCTGCCTGCCCCTTTCCCTGCACAAGAGGCCTTGGAACCAAGTGAGCCCCCCAAAGACCTTGGGGGGAGGGGAGCCACACTGGCTCTGCCCTCCCTTCCGCACATGGTGACCAGCCTATCTCCAACCTTACTCTAGGGAGAATGGAGTGGCACCACTTCCCTAGAGTAAAGTTGGAGAAAGGCTGGTCATTTCCCTCCCCAAAATGTTTCCAGGGGGATTTTCCTGGCATCACCTCCTGGCACTAATCAAAATCCAGAGCAAGGCTTTGTAGAAGTGCCAGGTTCTCTGCTGGCACAGAATGCCTTCTCTGCATGTTATTTTGCTGTAGACACTACCCTCTGGGGGAGTGTGGGACATCAGTTCCCATCGTTTTCAATCAGCCATGTTGGTTGAGGATGATGAGAGTAGGAGTCCAAGGCATCTGAAGAACCCTGGGGGGCTGTTAAGCCCCACAAAAACCAGGGAGGAAAGAAAGAGGCTGGCCGGATTTGCAAGATGCCATTAAGCACATCAACTAAGGACCCGGCCTCGTTTGCCCAGCATGAAGCCTGGTCAGTTTTAAGCCTGGCTGGTCTTTCCTTTTTCTCCTCAGTGGCTTAACAAGTCCTCCAGATCCATTCAGTCTGGCTAATTTAGGGAACCACATTGTGAGCCTGGACGAGGGATTAAGTTCCATAACCAGGGTAAGCATGTTAGGCAATGCCAGTGGCCACAATGTTCTTGGGGGTCTGCAGATAAAGTGGATATTACAGGCAGAAGAAAAAGAAATCCAGTCCCTCGCCTTCCGCTGTCCACATTTTCAAGACTCTCCCTCCTTACCCTGGGTGGACCTTGCAGATGGCTTGTCCCTCCACTCCCAGCTCGTCCCCATTCCAGGTTGCCATCCTGTGGCAGCCACCTCCAGCCCCCCGTCCGCTGGCTTCTCCGCTTCTTTTCATCACGGTTTGCTTTCCGTATCCGGGCTTAATTCAATATTTTGTTCCCACGCTCCATCTCCCTGAATTGGATAACGCCACTCTCTTGTTGAACCCTCCCCTGCCGTTGCCGGAGAAAAGGCAGTTTCCCAGGGCGCAATCAAGTTGGATTGCAGTCTTTGGAGAGCAGGGGCTGACGAGGCCAGGGACCGCACAGGCCCCCTCAGACGCTGCAGCCAAGATGGGGCCCGCACGGCTGCTGCCCGCTTCCCCTTTGCTGGGGGGCAAACAGGCACAACAACCCAAACCTTCCCTAGCAGGGCTCTGACCAGAAGAAGCAGGGCTGTCGGGGGCTGCACTGAAGGAAGGAGAGGCTGAGCAGGGGCGGGGAACCTTTCTGGACTTCCCGATGTGCCTGGGGGGCAGGGGGGAGGCCTTCCGGTGAGACCGTGATGTCGCTGAAACAGCGGAAGCTTTTTCTGTGATGCTGGGAATGGACCCTGAGCTCCCATTCCCACCCGCAAACACCCTTGGTTCCTCCAAAGCAGGAAAACCTGTGCAGCTGAACGTTTACCATTTTGCCCCTATATTTCAGTGGGCTAATTGTGGGGTGCTTTGGGGATGAATGGCATGCTAGGGGCCATGTGCAGCCTAGGGGCACGAGAGCCTTTTCCTGCAAGCTGTGCACATCTCAGTCCGTGTGGACCCGTACATCCTCTCGCGCAGGATTTCTCAACCTTGGCTGCTTCAAGATGGGTAGACTTCTGCTCCCAGAATTCCCCAGCCAGCGCGCTTTGAGACATATGGACTTCCACGCATCTTAAAGTGGCCAAGGTTGAGAAAGACTGCTGCAGCTCCTCCACGAAATCCTGGGCAAGTCTAAGGAACTCCACGCCACACCCCTCTGTTTGGCTGCTTTCAGTGCTGGAGGAAAAAGCCAGAGGGGTAAAGGCCTCGCGCTCCAGCAGGATGATGCCATGCTGTCGGGCCTTGCAATCCGCTTCACCTTCCGGAAGGGACAGGGTTAGGGTTTTTGAACTTTGGAAATGCCTGTATTAAAAAACCACAGGAATAGGCAGCCTAGAAATGTGTGTAAATGAATAAATATCTGGTTCCACCAAGGGGGTCCGCAGGGTGTGGTCAATAAAGTCAAGATGGTGGCCATGATGGTGGGATTGAAGCTCCGCCCATAAAGGCCAGGCCAAGTTTTTATCACACTACTGTGGCTGCCATCTTGACTTTTTTGACCACATCCTCGCAGCCCCCTGGCTTCCACCAAGTTTTGTGTCAGGACAGCCCAAGCAGGAAGATAAGATGGGAACGGGCTCTCTGTCTTCTTAGGTATTTATTCCATACTTCCCTTTTTTAAAGCAGTGCTTCTCTCTTCTACATCAGCCTTAGTCCTCCGGCTTCCCAATACGTCCATCGTCACGTCCTGAGCATCAGCTGGCTTTGGCCGAAGAGCTGCCCGCGTGCCTCGGTCGCGGCTGGAGCTCCTGCGCGTCCTCCGCAGACGAAGGGCAGATGATGCAGGTTCACGGGGGGCCGTTTTTCCTTCCCGGAGGGGGGAGATTTGTGGAGCTCATTTCACCCGCCCGGATCCTCCTCTGCCTCATTGGAACGACCCGGGTGCCGGCTGGGGGCCCCTGTCAAAAAATTACAGATGTTTTTAATTTCAGGCCTATCTTTCAGGCAAACTCCCACAGAGATAATGTGCAAGCTCCGTGCCCAGTGATGTAGGAGGAGATTTTTGTTACTGTGGTGGTTGGAAAGATGTACTACCCTGCGTTTTGCAGGGCTCCAGACAATTAGCTTTTCATACCTAACTCTCTGTGTTCACAATGAAATTTTGCTTGTCGTGGGTTTAGTTGTGGCTGCAAATGAAATTCGTTTATCATGCCTTTTGTTAACTCCAAGGCTGCGCTTCTCTTTCCTCGAACAATGGGCGAATCAGGCGTCCCATTTTGCAGAAGCATTTTCTTCAGGAGAAGAAAGCACGAACAGCTACCTCGGTGGCTCGTAAAAAGAGCAAGTATTTGTTTGCAAAGGTTTCGACCGTGGAGCAATCCGGCCTACGGTGCCAGCCTCGAGCCACAGCTAACAGCAGGGGCCTAGGGTTCTGCCAAGCTCACCGAGTGCCACACTTTCCGATTCATGCCCTCACTCTCCTCCCACAATCTAGGATAATGGGCTTTTAGCTTGTGGATCCTTTGGCTTCAGAAATACCCTTCCTGTCCTGCTTCAGGGCAACGGAATACAGCCACTTGTGAACAGCCTCGTTGGCCAGGATCCCGCAACAAGAAGGGCTAGGCGGCTTGTGGGTTCTACAGATTGGGCCATCCTGTGAAGCCGTGACACGTTTGGCCATAGAATGTTGGATTTTGTGAACCGGGTTTTGGATCCAGTATATTGTGGAATGCAACCATGTAAAGAAAAGAATATTCCGGCATGGGAACATCATTGTCTAAGCCAGGGTTTCTCAACCTTGGGGACTTGGTGGGTGGACTTCAACTCCCAGAATTCCCCAGCCAGCCATGGGGATTACATCAGATTATTTTGCACCCTCTGCAAGTGGAAGAGCTCCCAGAGGCAGAAGGATCCCAGTGGCTTTTCTCAATTCCTGGGGGGGGGGGGGGGGAGATGGGGGGAGTTTCCTTCACATTTATCCTGTTATTCAGTGCAATCTTTCCAAATTGTTCTGAACTGAATTGTAGAACTAGACTGGTATCATGGGATTCCGAGAGCTAAAATCAGCTGATTTTTCAAATAAAATGTGGAACATTTCAGGCAAAAGTGACCAGACTTGGTTGAAAGAGCCCACTCTGGATTCTGCATTCTTTCCGACCATGTCTTTATTTAACTGATTTCATTTTATACCCAAGCCACTGTGAGAATTTCAGGGGTCACATTTGGCCTCCGCAATGCCAGCTGGCAGCATTCTTGGCCTCCCGCCCTATGTTTGACAGATAAAATCCCTAGCTTTGGGGCTTTGAGAAAGCTGAACTCCTCGGCGTAGCTAAAAAGAGCAGCTAGTCTTACTGCAACATGGAAAATGTTTCCGCTTGTGCAACCTGCGGATGCAGACGACCCTTGTGGACGCTAATGGCAACCGCTCGCGGCTAGATCCTTGCTTATCTCAGATTTGAAAGACTCTGCAGGAAAGAGTCGGGAGTCGGGGTTAGAGCAGTCCCAGACGAGTTCAGTGAGGGCAGGGCAGGGCAGGGGTCTTCTGTGTCAAGAACCAGCAACTCTTGCTAAAGCAATCGGGGGGGGGGGCGCCACGCGCGCGCTCCTCACAGCCTCTTTCCTCTGGAGTCGGGCAGCACGGAAAATGAGCGCTGCACCGGCCTCGTCCCAAGGCGTTTCTGAGACAGCCCAGCCCTCCTCCGCTGCTGCGGGGGTCTCCGCCGCTAAGCAGGGAAGTTCTGCTCTGGGAGCGGTCTGGCAGGTTTCACTGATTATTGGTCGACGCCGCAGCCGGGTGAGCCCCCCGCCCCAGCGACGGGGTCAGCCCAGGGCGCCCCGCCAGCTTCGCCCGGTGCAGGCACGCCCTCCCCGCCGGCCCCGCTCCGGGCGGCAGGAGCGCCGCTCTTTCCGGTTCCTTCCCCCGCACCGACCCCCGGCTGGAGACCCGAGGGAGCCCGACCAGCGGCTCGGCCAAGCGGGGGAGACAGAGGGGGGGGCAGCCCCTTCTCTCCGCGGCTCGGAGGGCTTCGGACGGGCGCTCAGCGCTCCTCCGGAAGACCTTGCCTCCGCCGGCCCGGGGGCTCAGCTGGCGGCGTCTGCCTGCCGGGGGGAAGCCAAGCTGCGCGTCCCCGTCCCCGTCCCCCGCCGGCCAGACCCAGGCGGGGCGGCGCCGCTGCAGAGCAGCCGTTGTCTCGGGAGCTTTCCGCCGGGTCCAGGTCGGGGGGGGCTTTGCGCCTGCCCCCTCCTACCGGGCCGCGACGGACCCCCGATCCCCGCCTGGCGCAGCAGCTGCCCGTCCCAGTCGGGGGCCTCCAGGTCAGGGCTCCTCAACCTCGGCGACCTGAAGAGGGGTGGGCTTCAACTGGCTGGGGAATTCTGGGAGTTGAAGCCCACCCCTCTTCAAGCCGCCGAGGTTGAGGAGCCTTGCGCGCCTATTGCGGTATTTACGGCCTCGCCGCGGAGTTCTACGGCGGCGGGGCGGCCCGGCGGCGGCGCGCTTTACGGCGGAGGGTCCAGCCCGGCCGCCTCCCTGGCCGCCGCGCGGCGCTTTACGGCAGCCCCGCGCGACCTCTTGCGACACACGGCGGCGCGGGAGCGGCGGCCATGGACGTGGGGGAGCTGCTCAGCTACCAGGTGAGGCGGGGTCTCCCAGGTCGCGGCCCCGTCGCCCCCGCCGGGGTGCCCCGAGCGGGGCTGCCTGCGAGCCCCCGGCCGGCGGGCTGCCGAGCGGGCGGCCGAGCGGGCTTAAGGGGCGGTAGTCCAACGGACAGGGAGCCGCTGAGGGTCCGACGAGGCATCGGTGGACCCCCCGCCGCGAGGGGGCTGGAGTGGGACCCTCCCCCGGCGGACCAGGGCCTTTTCTCGGCTGCCCGGCTCGGGGCGTTCGGGCCTGGGATTTCCTGGTGGTCTCCCATCCAGCGCCAGGCAGCCCATTTCGACTTAGAAGGTCGGCCGGGGCTGCCCCGCCCCCGCCCCAAGGTCCTAATGTGGGGGGCGCAGCCGTTCGGCCCAAGGAGGAAAAGGTGCCCGGCAGGCCCACCTCTGAGTCGGGGCGAGGAAACGAGGCAGCCGCCGTGGGCGGGCGAGGGTCCGCTGCTCCAGCCGGTGTCCGCCCAGGCTTCTCCCTCGCGGAGGGCCCCGGCTTCCCGACCCCGACCCCCCCCGCGGGGCGGAGTGGTCTCCTGCGCGGCTCGGGCGGGGGGACGCCGGGCCCCCCCCGGCTCGCCGAGCGGGTCTCGGAGAGTTCTGCTTGCGCTGCGTTCGTTCTTAGCGCTTGACGGTTGCGCTTTAGGATGCGCATCCCGCGGGAGTCGGAAGGGTTCGCGCGGCGATTCAAGGCAGAAAGCTGAATTCTCAGAACGAGCCGCGGGGTCGTTCGCCCGCAGACCCCATCTGGGCGTCTGCTGGAATATACCCAGCAAGGGGAGCCCCGCTTCTCTGGGTCGCTGGGGCCACTGATGAGGTGCCCTCACTGCCAGCCCGCCTCCGCGGCGCTCTGTTGGCCTTGTCTTCCTGTAACCTGAGTCCAGTACCCCCCCCCCGATTCTGGAACCGTTTTCATGCTTGGGTGTCGCTCTTTATCCGGACCGAGCTGCTCAGCGGACCTCCTTTATACTGATTGCTCACTCTTGCGTTCAGTCCATCTTCGTTCAGCTCCCATTCGTTCTTGACCTGATTTCACCTTTTTTTTGCCCTGTACGCTTCTTAAGGGATCAGTTCTCACAGCATTCAGCCGAGTCTTATGTTTCTCCTGACATAGCTGACACATTCAGGCAAGCCTGCCTGCCTGCCTTGCAAAAGACCACGCACTTTCCCCCATTTTCTAACATTCCACCCGGAGTTTTTCATGAGACCTGGCAATGTCACACCTGTGGTTTGCCAGAGAAACTGAAACTTTTACAGATTCTCAAATTCCAAAGGAGCTGAGAAAATGGAGATAAGCAATATCACTAGGAGCAGAAGGCCACAACATTTGATAGTAGAGCCAACGGTGGAGAACCAGGAACTGGTAACCGTGAAGGAATGAAGAACGGAGGCAGGGCATTTAGCTGGAAGTAGCAGCCAGATACAAAGCAGCTTGTGGAGTTGTATTAATCAGGCTTGCGCCTAGGATCACCCGGTACAGATTAACAAGCAGAATTCAGAAGTAAGCAAGCAAAGTAACATATTGTCGAAGGCTTTCACGGCCGGCATACGATGGCTGGTGTGGGTCTTCCGGGCTGTGTGGCGTGTTCTGGAGGTTTTGTTTCCTAACGTTTCGCCAGCACCTGTGACCGGCATCTTCAGAGTGCAGGAGCACAGACAGGAGCAGTTCTCTCTGTGCCCAGGGTGATGTGACCCTTTTGTGGGTATTTATAGAGATCTGAGGGGGGGGAAAGGGGGGGATTGGGTGTGTGTGGGGGGGGGTTGAGTTACTGAGTGGCTGCTTGTTTTGGTGTCAGCATCTGTGTGTATCTTCCTGGGGATTAGGCAGGGTTTTTTCTTCTATTGAAGACCTTCTATACCTTCCCGGTATAGCCTGGTTGGGAAACCATTGAGATTCACAAACACCAGCACAGTTTCAATAAAAAAGAGGAGAGTCTAAAAATCAACAAAACCTGGCTACCAATCCTGAAAAATACAGCCTGCAAAAGGTCAACAAACTCAGCTCAACCACCAGGACATGTGAACAGTTCACACAATGAACTTGCTAATCACCCCCAGCAGCCCCTCGTTAACAACTCAATAGAAGAAAAAACCCTGCCTAATCCCCAGGAAGATACACACAGATGCTGACACCAAAACAAGCAGCCACTCAGTAACTCAACCCCCCACACACACCCCCAATCCCCCCTTCCCCCCCCAGATCTCTATAAATACCCACAAAAGGGTCACATCACCCTGGGCACAGAGAGAACTGCTCCTGTCTGTGCTCCTGCACTCTGAAGATGCCGGTCATAGGTGCTGGCGAAACGTTAGGAAACAAAACCTCCAGAACACGGCCACACAGCCCGGAAGACCCACACCAGCCAAAGTAACATAGTTATTTCATTTATTTAATAAATTTATATGGCTGCCCATCTCGTATACATGACTCTGGGTGGCTAACTATTCAAACAGAATAAAAACAAGGCCAATAATTAGAAACATAAATAACACAGTGTAAAATAGCAGCTGAGAATAATCGAATGCCTCACAGTCAATATAGCCCAAAAGCAGGCTCACCCACACGGTCAGGGCTCCAGGTTTGATGACAAGGCTGAGTTTTCGATGCCTTGCAAAAGGCCAGCAGGGTTGGGCCAAGTCTGATGGGGGGGGGGTGAATGATGTTTCAAAGGGCGGGCACCATGGCAGAAAAGGGCCTCCTCCTGGCTCCTGGCAGATGGCACTCTCTCGCGGATGGGACCCGGGGCAGGCTCTCCTGCCGGATCTAATGGGCCAGGTACTGTAGGCCCTTCTGGGGAGAGATGGTCCCATAAGTAATGGGGTGTTTGTCAGGGAGTGGATGACACATCGAGCTCCCTGGACCAGGGTTCCTAACTATATAAAAACAGAAAATATAGGGAGTGTTTTTCTGAAGGATCCTTTTGGAATTTTTTAAGACTGCTGTCTCTAATGGAAGACTTCAGTATAATGCTGACGTTCAGGATTGTTCTGAAGTTTGCTAGAAAGATACAGTGGTACCTCGGGTCACGAACTTAATTCGTTCTGTAAGTCTGGTCGCGACCCGAATTGATCGCGACCCGAATCAAATTTTCCCATAAGGTTCAATGTAAATACGGGTAATCCGTTCTGACCCCTCCGAATTTGGTTGCCAACCGATTTTGGTCGCGTCCCAAATCAAATTTTCCCATAAGGTTCAATGTAATTACAGTCAATCCATTCTGAACCATATGTATTTTTTTTTTTAAACCGCAAAAATATGACACAAAATACAGTACGAAGAGAGAGAACACTAACCTTGCTCGAGGCGACTTCTGGCGTGGAGGACAGGAAGGCGGGTGGGGAGGCGGTTATTGCTTGGAGGGAGAGTCCCCCTCCCTACAGGAAGCCACGACCACGTGTCACGGCAGGGAAAATGGCCGTGGATCCTGTTCGTCACCCGATGCGGAGTTCGCGGACGGAAGCAAACTTTTGCGAACGGTGCTGTTCGTGACCCGAATTGGTCATGAACAGAAGCGTTTGTGACCCGAGGTACCACTGTAGCTCTTTCCCTTCCATTGATTTGACTGGGATGCGTTTACTGTACTATTCGTCAGCCGACTCTGAATGGAGCATGAGGAAATGGCCTCACCCCCGCCCGTGGCACTGTGTGGGCCCCCCTTCCTCCTTCCTCTCCCACTTCTTAAAAACTCAGCGTGGACATGGTTTGGCGGGTAGAAGTGTAAGCAGCGCCCGCAGGTGTTGGATCCTCGTGAGGACACTGAGAGGGTTCACGCATCTTGGTGTTGGCTTAGCCTGGGGTGTGAACTGGTCAGTGTGGTTTGTAAACCATGTTCTGTGGCTTAGTGTGTTAAGGAAACCCAGCCTGTTACAATTTATTGAGCAAGCTGTGGTTAAACAAATGGCCTAGTGTGATATGTGAAACCCCGTCTTTGCAGCTTTTTAAAATAATCCTGTCTCTCAGAAGAACAGCAGTTTGTGGGGCTAGTACTGGGGACCTTTGCGAGAATGCAGCGGTCTTGGCTCCTTAGTATGAAACGGCCCTTGGAAATCTTGGGCGACCTCCCCACCTGCCCCAGGAGCCCTTTTCCAGAGAGCTGCGGCAAGCGGTTGACTTCCCTTCCTCCTGCTACGAAAATCTCGTCTCGGCAGCTGAAGGCAGACTTCCTAAATTCAACTAATGTTTTTATAACAGCGTTCTGATCCATTTATTCACATACGGCCTGGAGTTTCATGCTTGAAGATGCCTATTCATCATCCCCATTTCAGGAGAAAGCCCCACGCCCGTTAAAGCCTCAGCCAGCCTCATTACAGGGGGGCGTTCTCGCGTAAGAGAGCCATAGCTACGTTGGTTTTCACAGACTCTCGCCGTGGGGGGCTTGCCTCAGGGCGCATCTGGGATGCGGCCATTTCCCGGCGACAGCGAAGCAGTGGCCCGGGCTGGGAGTCCACTCTGGCGTTAAAACCGGGGCAGGCACCGCTTGGGGAATACGAGGGGCACGCCTGCCCCCAGGCCCAGCAGCAGTGCAGTTTCTCCTGTCTGGTGCTTTTGCCATACGTGGCCCTTGCTTTGGCCTTGGCGTCTGGGACGGGCAGCTTCCTCGCCCGCTTCCCTCCTGCTCCGCCTGTCTTCTTGGGCCAAACTCCCTGGAGGCAGCTGGGGTCGTCTGCCCGCTTTCTCTCCCCGTCTCCCTCCCCGCTGCAGTTCTCCTGTGTTCAGCCCTTTATGCCAGCACTTTGTTTTACTCCTAATCCCAAGGGAAAACATTCATTTTTTTCTCCTGTCATTATTTCTTTAGTTTTGGGGGGTTTGCTGTTATTGATTGCCCTCTCATTTAATTCTAAGTACTTTTGATGTAATTTGCATGTGGCATGGAAGTCATTATGAAATGTAATACAGTGCTGTATTTCATCACCCTCATTTTTTTTTTCCAGCCGTTTGTATGGAAAAAGAAAATTGATTTTCCTCATAATTTTTTCTACCAGCTTTGGAAATAAAGTGCTCCTGCAGTGAGAGGAGTTGGGGGCGGTGGCGGATTGCATTTATTCAGGCATATTTCAAGTCTCTTTGGCCTCTCCCACGTTGGTCATAACCTGGAAGAGGGGAGGAGGCCTTCCTTCATAACAGCTGCCTGGGTCTGGGCTTCCTTGCCTTTCAGCTCCTCTTCAAGGCTCTCCGTTGGAAACGGATCTAGTGTGTCCGATCCTATGCTTGTTCACTCCGACTTGGCATTTCTGCAGGGCAGGGTTTGAAGTGAGACTCCACATATGGCTGAAGGACGGGGCTGGGTGGAGGCTGGCGATTTCTGCAAGATTTGCAGTTCTTTCACTCTGACCTGTGGCAAACGGTCTTCCAAAAAGTCTTAGCTTTAGCCATTTTCCCCCCCGTTGTCAATCTGAAGGTGACATATCTGGAGTTTGGAGGTGAGGGCCCCCCAAGTAAATCACTGCCTCCAGGCCCCGACTCATCCCTTGTATATAGGGACATTCAGCTTTTCCAACTGAGATACGTGTACTGGATGGGTCAGGTCTTCCTAAAAGAGATGGTCTTGCGAGCATAATTGGGTACCAACAGATACTGGTCATAGTCCATTATGACTGATGGGTAACCTCTCCCAGAGATCTCATGTAGATATTAAAGAATTAGAGAATCGATCCCTGTGGGATCCTCCAAGAGGATACCTGTGAAACTGACCTCTCCTTCCCCATGACCACCGAATGGAGTCACCTGCTTAGGAAGGAGTGAAGTCACTCTCAGACAGGGCCTCCCATTGCAAACCCTCACACGTGATCCAGAAGGGTGCCATATTTGATGGGACTGAATGCTGCTGAGCTGTCAAGTAGGATGAAGAGGGATGGGAGCCCCTCCTCCAGGTCCTGACGAAGGTTATCCCCAGAGCAACAAATGGCATTTCAGTCGGGTAGCCAGGCCCGAAGGCCACCTGAAAGGGGTCCAGACAATCTGCTTGCTGTAAGACACGTTGTAGCCAGGGCCATCCCATCTTCTTCTCTACGGTCTTCTGGAAGAACTGAGACAGGGCAGCAGTCCTGCCAGTTTTAGGGAAGGCCTCTTCAGGGGAGGGTTGTCAGCCCCATTAGGTAGACCAAACCAAGAAATCAACTCCACAGGAAGGCTAAAACTTCTTTTGTTGAGATGAGCTACAGTGACGGAATCTTGCAAGTTGGATTTTGCTGAAGGCCCTCCTCCTCCTCCTCCTCCTCACGCTCCACTGACTTAGGGAGGTGTCTTCCTGAACCGCTTCTGAATGTTATCTCATTGTTCTGGACTTAAAATGTGTTTCACCCCCGTTGCCCTGGTGACGGATTTTACATGTCTCCGTCAAGGTCATCTTCCTACAAGGGTGCTCCAATGCCTCCTCAAAGGCATTTGGCACAGTGCCTTCCCCTAAGGATTCAGCTACTCCAATGGGCCGCCTGAAAGAGCCAGGAAGGGCAAGGCTCTAATCCTCTGCAAAGCCCCTTTCCTCTTCATCAAGGGTGCCAAGCAGAAAAGAACCCCAGGTCACAATACAAGATGCACCCCTAGCCCCACTTGAGACCCCAACCATCAGGAGTCGAAGTATAGGGAGTTGGAAGGGCTTTATCATCAAAACGTTCAGCAAATGTGTCCCAGTGGCCAGGTTGTAGGTCTCGCTTGCCTCCCTGGCGGGCATCACGTGACCTTAAATAAGGTCACAGAACAGCAACCACTGGTGCAAAAAAAGTGGAGGAGTGCGAATGTTTTTTTGGCCTTCTCGCCATAGCGTGGGCTCCACCATGAGCTCTTACCCGTGCTGTCATTTAGCTCTTGGTCTTCCTCTGTCGGTGCTCCCAGCGTTGCTTCTGCGGCTTCATCTCCTCAAGTTCCTTAGTGAATTCACGTGCATCTTGGGACCTGCAAACGAGAGAGGCTGCTTGGGGACAGTCTCATCGAGTGCTCTGGTAGCCTCCCACCTTTGACCAGGCATCTGATGGAACTGCCGGCCGTTACGTTACGTTACGGACCTGCCTGGACCGACCTGACTAATTGCTTTTCCTTTCTGATTCTCCTGGACCTCTCTTCTCTAAACATTTGATCTATGCTCTGCTTAATCAAACAGCCATGTTCCTCTGTGCCAGGCTTGGCTTGGGCTGTGCTGGGCAACTTGCCTCTTAATTCAGCACTGAACATTGATCGGAAGGGGGAGAGGGAGGGGGAGCTGCTGTCTGCAGCAGCAGAAAATACAATAACAATGAATGCCGCACCTGGTGCTGTCTGGAGAATGCAGGAATCCATAAACTTTGCAATGGCAGAGAAAGCCGTTGCAGATGGTCTGAGCTGATGATTAAATATTGCTGCTGCCTTGCCCAGAAAAGCTGCACCAGCCCTGATAGGTCTGGTTTCTGATGACATGCAGGGATTAGGGGGTCGTAGCCAACCTAGCTGGTTCAAGGGCTCTCTTCCGCTTTATGCCAGGAGAGGAGAGCGGAGCAACTGCCAGGGTACCTGAGCCGATCAGTGTGACTGCAGTCAGCTGATTCCTGGCTGGAGGACCGTGGCGAGAGAGTGGCAGAGGGAGCGGACAAGGACGGGTCACGGGCCTGGCCCCATTACAGGAGCAAAGTGATGGAAATGGCTGTGGGAGGTGATCCGTCTCTGTGGCAAGCCCCCGGAGGATGCCAGGGAGACTCCTTTCACCCAGTCGCAGAACAGACGTAACTGCCGTGCTGCACTTCCGGTAGCGGATGAGCCCTCCGTGCCCGGGCGCTCTTGCTGGTGAGAAGAGGCAATGTGTGGCTGGGGCTCACACCTGTCTCCTCCAGTTTCCATACTGCCAATTGCACACTGGGTGCGTGCACCTTGACTTTTTTTTTTGGGCAAACATTCAGACTACAGCAATGGCGTTGCTGAAATCAGGTGGCGGATGGCAGAAGTGCAAGTGAAGTCCTTGGTCCTCTCTGAGCTTGGTGGTTTGCTTGCAGACGTTTCATTACCCGACTAGGCAACACCATCGGCGCTAGTGAGTGTGGGGTTTGCTCTGTTTATATACAGTGGAAGTGCAAGTCCCGCTTATTTTCTAAAAATGTCTTCATAAGCTTACCAGTAGGTTTCCAATAACCGTTTTTTGAAACCATTTCTATAAAGTACTGTGTGAAAATCTCAGCCCTGCCCACTTCCTATAATGTCCTGTCCTGCAGCTAGCAGAGAGGGAAGGTGCTGAGTGATGCCTGACCCTGGGCTCACGCTGGCCTTTGTGAATGCTGGACCATCAGGCCCCGGGCCTGGGTTGAGAGACTTGTGGTCCACCGAGCGGCTTTCCCACATCTTGGCTGCTTTTCTGGCACTGCGGGACCTCCCGGCTCCTGCCCTGGGGAAGGAGAGCAAAGTGCGTAGGACTCCGAGCTGCTTTCTCAGGGGGCTTCCCACAGTGGCCAGACAGATGTTCAACTCACCCCAGAGCATCAAGGTCACTCCCGTTGCCAGACACTTCCCCTTCCACAACTGGAGCTCGGGGGCACAAGGCTTCTAAGCATCAGTGTTCCATGTACTTCTTGCAGCTGGGGCTTGACCTCTTGTGTCCATCTCTTTTCTAAACCTAGCAAACAGGTGGCCGACTCGAGCAATGAATTCTGTAAATCAAATCTTTCGCTTGTTGGAATCTTCTTCCCATTACTTGCCTGCCAAGCCAGCGTCGCTGAGCAGGGAGAGCATCTTCCTCTTGTCGTACATCACGGCCGGGCCCGCTGGATGTTTTGCGTTGCTTTCAGTCCCACCTGGAAGTGAATCGGCATCCTGCCTTCCTTGCCCTCTCCAGGGTAGCATCCCCTTGCAAAGGACAGGGCAGGGATTTCCCCTTCTGTGCTCACCTTACTGCACAAAATGCCCTCCGTGGGAAGGGCCTATGAATTTCCCTCTCAGCAGGCCAGCCAGCAGCTTAATTTCCTGTTTTATCTAATGTTGATTACTCCTTTTGAGAGGCACTAGCCAGTACAGGGCTGGAAGGAGGCTGTCAGGTGTTACCAAAAAGATTAAAAGGGTGCTGGGAAGAGATCAGATATTGCTTCTGACTCGGGGCTGCTTCCTGAAGTCTGTCTAAATTGATAGCTAATAGGTAGCTCTCTTTGATGGCTCTTTTCAGCCAGATTCATCTGCTGGAATCCTCACGCAAAAAAGCCCTTTCACTTAGGAAGATGCGTTTCATCTTTCTTCAACAAACGATTTCTCAGCAACAAGGTCCATTTGCTTTTGCACTAGGCAAAGCAGGTATCCTTTTAAATAGAATTAAGCCAAGTACATTAATTCATGCCCAAGTTACTTTTTGCTCCACTCCTCCCAGTTTCAACCCTGTTGAGTTGCTGATGAGGCTGGGTTCTGCCGAGCCTGCGCCTTTGTTCTTTGGCTGGAAGGAGCCGTTTAAAAGGCGGATTCCGGAGGCAGGGCCGGCAGGCAGGCAGGCAGGCGGCCAGCCGTGCACCGCGAGCCATCCAGCAAAGGACATCTTCCAGCCCGGCTCTTTATCTGTTTACGGCAGTATTTGGAAATCACCTTTCTGCCCCAAGGGTGATATACATTATTACTCATATGCAAATTAAGAATAGAGCAAGCTATTTTTAAAATATTCAGAATGCAAGGTGGAACTCAGAAACCCATCAAAGGCAAGCTTATCTTTGTGGTCCACCTAGGTCCAACACAAAGGGGGCCAGACTCTCCTCATTTGGTGGTTGCTTCATTGGGGAGGGGGCATGACCAACGTGCTGCCCAGAAAGGCCAAGAGAAATGGCTAAATAGTTGGATATCTTTTCATTTTTTTGCCACAAAAAGCGAGGATAGGTTGTGTAGTGGTAGAGAGTATTACTTTTGCTAGCTATTCCCTAAAAATTAGAGGAAGTCCTAAACACTTCCTGCTGTAAGTAGAAAAGGGCATTAAGAATCATGTAATATCTTTAAATTTAGGGTAATGATTGCTTGTGCAGTGTTTTTGGTAGAGCCTGTGTCCTTGGAGATGGGTGGAGATGGTTGTCTAGAGCTTCCTTGGAGGCTTAATGAGTGTCCCAGGCTTGACACACCGGCCCCCTCCCCTTGTCTGATTGGTTGCCCAGTGGCTTGGGTGCCAGGCACAAGAGGCTTTGATGCTCAGCTTAAATTGCAGCTCGGTTTGCTGGAGATGAGCAGGCTCATTGCTCTCAATGTAATGATTAAATGAGATAAGACCTGCCAAATCTCAGTTACAAAAAGAGAGGATGGTGACAGAGCAAATCAGGGGGCTTGCGTCCCATGGTGGGATAATTTGATCCTGAGATTAAAGGTTGGCAGACCCCACGTATTTTGCACGAGCGAATCGTTCGTTCCTTGTTAGATTGGCTGCCTTTGGGCAATGTTAAAGTCAAGTTCGAAGGGCAACATGAGCATCATTTATTATTTATTTTTACTGTAACATTGATATACTGCTGACTCTGCATGGATTCCCAGCAGTTTGCACAAAATCCAAAATAATAAAATCATAATATTCTAGAAACTTACATGAAAAACTAATCATGACATCCTACTTGGCGTTAGCTCAGGGCCATCAGAGCACTCCAGAACAATTTCATTCAAACTTCTGGGGTCAGGTGTTCCATAGAGATGGAACAGGTACTGAGAAGCATTTTTACCACTCTCTTCCACCCCACCCCACCCCACCCCCTAATTTTACATGTCCGGGATTCTTAACATCCTGAGTCAGGAAACCCGCACTGGACTACTGAACTTTATTCAAAGTATGTTACCTGGGGTGAAGCCATATTGGTGACGTCCAACACTTTAAGTTGTACTTGAAAGCCTGTTGGCAGCCCACACAGTGCCTGCATAACTGGATGAGCCTAGTACCTCTCATCTGCTGGAAGGTGGGCTGCTAGATCCTGTACTGACTGGGAGGTCTCCTAAGGTAGCCCCATGTACAGCACATTGCAGTAGTCATTCTAGAGCGAATAAGGGCATGGATGACTTCCTTGGTAGGACTGCAACGGGTACGCTAGCTCTAGCTGGTGGAGGCCCTCTTAGTTCCAGCCTCCTATTTAACAACAGCTATCAATTCAAGAGGACCTCCAGCTTGTAGATGTGCTCTTTCAGGGGAACATAACCCCATTCAGAAATAACGGGGGTGAAATTAGAACCAGATGAACAAACACCAGCTCTGTCTTGCCAGAATTTAATTTCAGCTTGTTCCTTCCCATCTAGTCCCTCATAGACTTAAGAACTTTGTTCAGGGTTTCAGCAGCATCCCCGGCCAGTCTAGGGCGAGGGTGTACATCTGGATATCGTCAGCATGTTGATTATAACTTATCCAGACAAACTGATGGCCTCTCATCCAACAGTTTCATGCAGACATTAAAAAGCAGGGGTGAGAGGGACAAATTCTGTTACACTCTACAAGGCAGTAACTAGCAAGATGACCTTTCCTCCCTACCCCACAGACTGAAAGTGCCCACTTAGATAGGAGTGGAGCCACTGAAATGTAGAGCCACCAACTTCCAAACCCAGCAGGCAGTCCAGAAGAATACCATGGTCAGTGGTTTCAAAAGCTGTGCAGCGATCTAACACGTTCCCCCCATTTAGAGCCCAGCAGAGGTCCTTAACCAGGACGACCAATACTGTTGCATTCCACACCCAAACTTGAGCCCGGACTGAAAGGAGTGGGCATCATCGACTTCATCTAAGGTGTTCAGTAGTTGGCGTTATCGTTAGCTTTCCTTAACATGGGGAGACTGGACAGTGATTGTCTAACCTGGCTGGAGAGGTCTAGGAAAGTCCTCTTCAGGAGCGGTTATGCCACCAACCTTCTTCAATGAGGCATTGAGAGCTTCCCAGATCCAGCCACTCACTCACATACCCCTTGGCATCCCATGGCAACCAGGTTGGGCATGAATCAGTCCCATGGGGATCATTCCACACATCACCTATCCACCTCTTCAGAATTAACAAACCAAAAATAATCCTAGGGATTTGTGCAAGTGGTACCTCACCCACCTCTTCAGACCCCACTTGTACAAAGTTCAGACCTCAGTGAATTTGATGATTTTATTAGCAACGTGTTGCACAAATGTCTCACAGTGGCTCTACGGTAGTTGTTGAACCTCACCTCCCAAAATGAAGCAAATAACCCAGAATGGCCCTTGGGACACCCACTGCTGATGCACTAAGGGCTGGATGGGGCGGCACGTCCCCAAACCGAACCTGGGCGTCCTCTCGGGGGGTGGGGTCCTCTTAGTCTCTTGGCTTCTTCTCAAAGAGCAGGTGGCCGCCATGGCTTGCGGGGCCTTTGAACAAATCCATTTTGTGCACCAGTTGTACTTGTTCCTGGCCCTGCTCACTCATGCTTTGGTGACACTTGGTTGGATTACTGAAATGTGCTGTACATGAGGCTGCCCTTGAAGACCACTCAGAAACTATAGCTGGTCCCTCATGCAAGCAAAAGGAGAAGGGGACGGCAGAGGACGAGATGGTCAGATGGCATCCCTGAAGCACTGAGCATGAAACTGAGCCAACTCAGGGAGGCAGCGAAGGACAAGAAGGCCTGGTGCGACGTGGTTCATGGGGTCACGAAGAGTCGGACACGACTTAACGGCTGAACAACAACCACCTGCAGCAGTGCGGGTAGTCGGTGTGTACCTCAGTACGTTAGATAACGCCACTACTGTGCAAGCTGTCCTGGTTACTGGCAGGGTTTCTGGTGCAATTCAGAGTGCTGATTGTGACCCGTAAGGCCCTTCGTGAAACGGGGCCGGGCTCTCTGAAGGACCGTCTATCTCAGCTGGGTTTGCCTGCCCAGCGAGGTCCAGCAGGGTCGGCGCACTCCAGGTCTGGCCTGTCGCGCAGTGCCATCCGGAAGGCCCCCGGAATGTGCTTTCTCTGTCTCTGCCCTTCTCCTGTGGAAGACCGCTGCAGACGGGGGCACGTGTTTTGGAAGCTCTGCCCCAGCCAGAAAGCCGCCGAATAAAAGAAGGCTGGATGGTCCAGAGGAAAGGAAGCATAGAGGCAGAGCAAGGAAAAGGCAAGTATAAAAGCACAAGGTAGCCAATTGCAAGTCCTCTACCTCAGGGTTCCTCAACCCCAGCAACTTGACGATGGGTGGACTTCAACTCCCAGAATCCCCCAGCCAGCCATGCCTTCATCTGCTCTACCTGCTGGCCAGTAACAGAGAGGAGGAAAGCAGAAGAAATTCCAGGGAGAGGAATTAAGGCAGAGCAGGGTTGGTAAGAAGAAAACATTGTCATAGGATAGTTATGCAATAAAGTATAGTATAGAGGAAATACTGTAGTAGTAACAGAGTATAGTTATTGTTATAGTAATTAGCATAGTCATATAGAAATAATAGTAATGGGAAGTAATAGTAATAGAGTGTAGGACAGAGGCAGTAGAAAGCACTCACGTGGAGACTGGTGACTTTCATATTTCACTTTTGTATCTTGGTTTTCCCCAAAGTCAAACATCTCCCCAACCCTCACGGGGAGATCTAAAAGACACCCGAGCCCAGAGTCCGGGGCTTCTGTGGCTCTTCCGAGCCTGGGTCCGTCTCACTGGGTGCGGTTCAGAGCAGAACCTGTAGTGAACACGCTCCCCCCCCCCGTCTGGAGGGCTCCGGCCCTTCGGTCCTGAAGACTTGCCTCTTCCCTTGGGCATCGTGCCAGGATGCTGCATCGATGTGCGCTAATGCACCGGAGGTGAATGCTGAGCCGGATGCCGTACAGATTTATATGTGGCTCCCTTGCGTGATGGTTTTCTTTTATGATTTTTTATTTTTGGTACTTGGCAGGGAAGAGGGAGGGAGGGAACGCATCTTGCAACTCTGAATTTCATCATCTTTGCCTAGGAATTCCCTGGTGTTCAGGTGCAAATGTGTGGGCAGCGTTAATACTTACACTCTGAGCTCTTTCATAATTGGTCATAATGACTCTGGTATTGCATATTAGGGAAGATGTCGCCCCTCCCACGCGCTCTCAGTCGAGGTCCAGGCTGATTGCAACTGCCAATAAAGGCCGTTTGATTGTGGGCTCTGAGGAAGCGGGCTGGCGTTGTAGGGGAATTTTAATTTAGCAACAGTTCTGGTGATGGAGGCTCCTCCATGGTACATTACTTTGTGTCTAACCACACCGTGTGTTCCCCTAAGCCCTTCATTACAGCTGTAGTCTCACTGCCTTTTTAATTAAAAAAAAACGAAGGGAGAAATACAGGAAGCAGCAGCTGGAGGTGTACATGGCCTTGAGAAGCCGTCAAAGGCAAATCTTTACAACCATTTTGTAACTTCTCAGTGGCCATTTGAAGCGTGCAAAAGACTTTTTCTCTGCACACAAAGATAGATTTGGGGGAACATTCTCTTTGCTGGAATGTTTTCCCCTTAATCAGTGGGTGAAGAAAAAATCATCACTTTTTTCTTACATCCAGTCTCTTTTTGGCGGGAAAAGTGGCTGAAACAACCCGAGGAAATTTGGGAGGAAGCTGAGAGTAAGGGATGCCCCCTTCCCACCTGTGGTTATCCTTGTGCGCGTGTTGTTCTTTTCTTGTCTCCGCACGAGGACACAATTTTTCTAGCGTGCGGTTCTGCTTGAGGCTGTCCTCCTCTTGGGTATTCTCGGCACGGGGGCGCTTTTCTTGCAGGCCAGGGGCACCGCCGGCTTCATCTTGAAGGCAAAGCCGCATTTCCAGGCAGCTGTGATATTTTCCCCCAGTTGTTCCGAAGTTGGCACTGCAGCCCGTGCTGCCCTGGCCTCTTCTTAGGAGGGAAGGAAAGAAGGAAGGGAGCGAGGCGAGGCGAGGCGAGATTCCCAAGGGGGGCATATTGGAGGCAGCTCTTTTCACATCTGGGAAGTGGCCGTGTGGCCTCTTGCCCTGGCAAGGGGGGGGGGACGCTGTCCTTCTGGAGGTTCTTGCCAGCATTTCCTGGTCTCCCTATGGCACAGGTGGGCACAAAGAGATTGCAAGGACCACCGGAGTTGTCCCCCATCCCTGTTCTGAGCAACTGAGCAAAATCCTATCACTGCTTCTCTTGCTGCTTTAACCTGAGCTCGGGATGTCTTTAAGGCTAAGACTCAAGCAACGACCTGGGTGGTGGTTTCCATTTTGGGCCTGTGAGAGGCGAGGATGGGTTGCTTTTCTTTGCTGACTGCTTGAATTTCTTCTTCGTAAAGCCAAACAGGGGAACAAAAAGAACACGTGAAGATGAGGAGGAGGATCTTAAAGTGCGGCACAAGCAAGCCAGTTCTCGGGAGCGTGGCCGTTACCGGGAAGAAGAGCCCCCTGCTGCGGAGGAGGCAGAAGATGAGAAGAAGAAGCTGCTTCACATAATTGAAAAAGGCGAGGAGGAGGAAGAAGAGGTGTGTTTCTCATCCTGCCCTTTCTTAGGTCCTGGCTGTTGGCAGAAACCAACATTTCGTTCCCTTCTGGTTTTGAATGGTGAATTTGACCTGCTCCATTGTGGAGAAGGCACCTCTTCACCTTGGGTCCAAGCAGGTCCTCACCTGAGAAGCCCAGTGCTTTGGAGACCCCCACTGACTGTCCTAGTGACAGCCGTAGCTCCTCTTACATTTGGGATGAAAGTCAAGCTCAGCGGTGCTTTGATGAATGACAGGTTCTGGCCGTGTACGCTATCCAGTGCCAGTTCACGTGGACGTGGAAAGCAGGAGCATTTCAAATCAGTAGTGCTTTTCAGAGGTGACAATTCACAGGGTTCTTGTTTTTGAAACACCAGCAACATTGCAAGGTTTTTAGGTGCAGTCATAAAACTCCATTTGCTTGTTAACTCTGTCAGTCTAGGGCAGTGTTTCTCAACCTTGGCACCTTTAAGATGGGAGGACTTCAGCTCCCAGAATTCCCCAGCCAGCTGGGAGCTGAAGTCCCCCATCTTAAAGGTGCCAAGGTTGAGAAACACTGGTCTAGCGCCTTCTTACATTATTTAAGCAGAGGGAGGGACCCATTTTTACTTCATTTGCCAGGTAAGACGCCAACCCCCACCAATTCTTACATTACACAGCAGGAGAGGGAGCAACAGGGTGGAATGGTGAGGCCCTCCCAGCTCTCTGTAGCCACAACTCTGGTGCTGGGAGCCCTGATCCTAAGATGCTGGCAAGCACCGCCTTTAGCCGGAGGACAGCTTGCGCCCTTTGCTTTACCAGGCAGCCGGAGAATGAGGGCCACGGGAGTGGATGCTTTAGAGGAGCAGGTCAGAGCACTCACCTGAGCAGGCTGCCACATGTCCAGGCATCTCCCAGATAGTGCTGGGGAGCCCCGGGTCCATTTCTGTCAGCTCATTCTGCCTCCCTCCCCAAAGCAGAGGGACTGAAAGGAAATAAAGAGAGTCCTGTTTTAAAAACATTATGGTTGGAAGAGAGAGCTGTCAGTCATAAATCCTCAGTTGCTTTCTCCTCCTTCCCTTTTCCTGCCCGGTGACCTCCTTTCATGGGGAGCTGGTGGCGGGACGGGTTGGTCGGAGGCTGTTTCCTACCCTCTCCGTAGGTGGATCAGCTCCAGAGGTTCAGGAATAGCTTACATCACTTTAGAGAAGTACCATTTGCCTGAAGACCTGCGTCTCTTCGAGGTCCATCTTTTGAAAGTGAAATGGGCCGTTTCAGCACTGAAATGCAGCAAATAAGTGTTATTTTGGCAGGGCGTATGGGACCGGGAGATGAGCAAATAGGGAGGAGGAGAGATTTTGCAAAAAATATCCCTCTGTCTTTTTTTCTCCTGCTTGTTACAAATGCAGACTCATTATATGGGGGTGGATATGAAGTTCCTCCTGGAAGACAGATTGAGAGGCGTGGTCCGTGTGCCTGTATGTGGGGGGAAGGAGGGGCACACAAAAGATCAAAGCTGTCATGCAGTGTTCTGTGCTGTGCTCTCTTGCTGTCCGCCCTCCCCCCCAGCTGAAAGGAACGAAAAGACGAGGAGGAGTTGGAAACTGGGCAACCATCTGGATGGTTGGGGCCACACTTTCTTGTAGGGCTGCTGCCAGAGGGAAATATTAATGTGGAATGAGCTGTACGTCACGTAAGTGGGCAACGCTGGGTTCCCCCCCCAGGCATTATTTGTCTGTCCAAAGGAGGGGGGATGATAGGGAGAGAGACGGAGAGAGAGAAGAGGAAGGTTGTCAGGGGGTTCTGATTTCCCGAACCCTTTGGAAAGAAGGGGTTCCAGCTGGGCTTGTGGGTGCCCGAGGAGGTTATGAACTTGCCCTGAGATGAGTATGTGTTTGGCTAGGAGGAGCCTTTGGATGAAAGCTCAGTGAAGAAGATGATCCTCACTTTTGAGAAGAGATCTTACAAGAACCAGGAACTCCGGATCAAGTTCCCGGACAATCCAGAGAAGTAAGTTCGGCTGGGGTTTGCCTTTTTCTCTAGGCCCTGCGCTCTGAAAGGCCAGGCAATTGGGCGTCATGCAGTGGAGGAAGATGGAGCTGGCTTTCGCTCTGGAAGACGTTCTTCAGAGAGGGAGAGGGAGAGGGAGAGGGAGCAGCCCAGGCATTTGCTCCAGAATTCCTTTCCCCTGGAGGCTCTGGCAGTTAACCCCAGGCTGGATTCAGAGCCAGGATTCTCTTTCCAGTGGTGGCTTTGGAGCTCTGGGCATACTAGATTTTACGCAGCCCAAGCCCTTTGCCGGTAATGTACTTGTGAAGTCAGAACGGTAGGGTGGCTTGGTTGTACTCCTGGGAACTTGGCAAGATGCAGTTCGGGTCTGCCTAAGTGAGGCTTTGCCCTCCGCTTCCGAATTAGATTTACAGTCCGGTCTTGCTGGATGTAAATCGCAGGTCATGTTGGAAAATAGCACAAGGGGCTGCTTTGACATTCATGCAAATGGCAATAATGAAGCAGGAAATGGCCTGGCTGAGGGCAAAAGCTGGTTCCACTCTGGGAAAAAGTTTTTTTTTTTCATTTGTCCTGATGCTGCAAGGATGGAATCCTAGGATCTTAGGATCGTAGAGTTGGGAAGCAGGAACTTGAAGATCCTCTAGTCCAGGGTTTCTCAACCGTGGCAATATTCGATTCCTGCCTTTGGAGCCTGACGTGAGGGAGTGGTCCCATTCCCTAGCACTCCAGAGAGCAGGACGAGGGGGATTCAAACTACAAGAATGCAGATTCGGGCCAGAGATCAGAAAGAACTTCCCAAGCGTGTGCACTGTGACATGAAGTGGTGGGCTCTCCTTCACCAGAGGTTGTTAAGCAGAAGCTTTACAGTCATCTGTCAGAGAAGCTCTGGTGGATCCTGAACTAACCTCCGGGGCAGTGTTTCTCAACCTCGGCCACTTTAAGATGCATGGGCTTTGAAGGCAGGTGTAGCGACCATCGTCCTCGTGCCCATGATGGCCAGGGGGCTCTCTTGCAGGGATTGGCAGTTCTGAGAGCTGCGTGGATGCCCAGAATGGCTTTCGGGTTATTTTTTCCTCTTACTTGAAAGTGGAGATTCCCCGTTCTGAAAGGGCAGAACTTCAACATGCAGGCCTCCGTTGTCTTAGCGGTCATCTTGAGGGTCCTTCGGTGCTCTGCTGGTCCAGAGTCTTGGCTTCAGCTTGTAAACTTAGGGTTTTTTTCCTGCTCTTTCTTTTACGTATTTGCAAATTCTCCTCCACACTGAAGTCCGTGCTTATAGGCTTTAGGTTGGTTGGTTTGTTTTTTTTAAATAATGGATGCATGAGTTATAAGCATAAGTGTTTCAAAAGTAATACAAACATAATATGGGATACCAGGTTTTTTACCCTCCCGCATCCCACTGGAGGCTGTGTGCAAATACTTCCTAGTTCTCTGGCGAGATTCAGCCCCAGATTGCCCGCCCCCTCCCCCATCTCCCTGGCGCTGCATCACTTTCAGCTTTTGAGGATCTGTTCTTGCTGAAAAATCTGTGCCTTCCTTAGCTTAAGAATTTTACGGCTTATCCTCTTCTGATTCTGCCTTCCAGTCCTTCTGTTTCTTTGATTTCTCTTTCCTACAAAAGCAGCATGAATGTAACCCTTGGGGGCATTCTGAAGCCTTAATGGTTGCACAGTCTTGTTGCGGTCCTTACAGCTTCCCTGCGAGGTAGGGTCAGAACTATTACCCTGCGTTACGGAGTCAGGGGAACCAAGCCTAGACATCAATTGCCGAAGGCAGCAACTGAGTTTTGCACTGGGGATTTCCCTGTTTGTAGGTCAGTCTCTGAGTTTTAGGCTCAGGAGTTTTCCTTCCCCAGCTTACGTGTTTTGGCCACCTGCATGTTCAGCGCACTCTCCACCTAGCAGGTGGATGGGAATGGCTTCGGCTGCACCTGCCTGCCCGCCTGCCTGCCCACCAAACCAATTTTTCATTCTTTTTACAATGTACCCAGGACTGCTGCATGGGCCAAACGGCCCTTTCAGCGGTACCTGACAGCTTGTGAAGTGCAGTTACACATTGCGTTCAGGGAACCTCGGGCAACGGGCCAAGCCAAGCTAGGTGGGGGGAGTCTTGCTGCTCTGCTGGAGACCTAGTTAAGTGGTGCTTTCTTGGATGCAAGAGCAGTTTCCTTGTTTCCTTCCCATTCCTTTGCTCCCTGGAGTCAGTTCTGAGCTCGTGGATTGATAACTCCCTGCTCCACAGCTGCCATGACTGTTCATCACCTGAAGGTTTTTGAGGCCATCTGCAGCAAAATGAAGCTCAGCATGCTGGTCCTGCCTCTTCCGCCCGAGATCGCCTTTCCCTCAGCGGGCCACCCTGGTTTCTTTGGTGCCACCTGAAGATGGCAGGATGTGCTGCTAAGCGTCCATTCCTTGCTTCGCTTTTCCTTACAAATGGCAGACTGCAAGGAGTCTGTGCCAAATTCCCCACCATCACCTCTGGTTGAACCGCGTCCCCTCCTGAATTTCAACCGGGCCCTTTTAGATGTTGTGATAGAAATAACACAAAATAGTCACTGTGCTTGTTTTGTGTGAACTTGAATACTAATTTGCAACTTAAGCAAGGAGGCCTGTCTGTTTTCTAGAAATGACACTGTTGGACTTGAGGTTCTGAAGAACTTCAGATAAGTCCAACATTGATTCTAGAACAGTTCATAAAGAAAAGGGTTTCTAAAGAACCGGTGTTGCCAGTCTAACCCTATTTCATCTTTCTTTTTAATCCGGTAACTTTATTCATAGTTATGGGGAAGATGTAGATTCAATATATCTTGATTTTGGGAAAGTATCTAAGAGAAGATTCTACATCGGTGGAGTGGGTTGTAAACTGTGTGGGCTGGATGGAAAATTAAAGGGATATGTATTTGTGTATATACTCTCAGTGGTTGCACATCAGAGTGGAGTGAAGTACCCAGTGGGGTGCCACAGGGTTCAGCCTTGGCCCTGTACACTTCAGTATTTTTATGGACTTGGATGAAGAGGTGGAAGGAAAGTTTAGAAGATTTGCAGTTGATACCAGAATGGGTAGGATAGCTAAAAGAGAAAGAAAATTCAAAATGTCCTTGCACAGATTAGAGAAGTGGGCTGACACAAGAGAATGAAACGTAGTAGAAACTTAGCAACTTTATGAACAGAGAGGGAAAGTTGAGCAAAATTGCCTGGTACTAAGGTTGTGCTGTTCTTCTCTTCGTACTTTCAGAAATGGGGTGGGAAGGGGTGGGTTATTGAAAACGTCCAGTCTTGGTCTCGTCTTGCATCCTCAGCAAAAGCCTAGGTGGAAAAGTGGGGCTTGTAAGGGCCAGCATAAAAAGAACATAACCAGGTTGACTCCCCCCTGCCCCCTTCTAAATAAGGCAAGAGGACAACAGATAACGTTTGCACTGTGTCACCAAGGTGAAAGCGCCTCCCCCTTTGGCACGGCAGCGTTTCTTTCCCCTTGTTCCGAAGAGGCTCAGAGTAGCCCTGTGGACCAGACAGCGAGAGAGCTGTCCTCGTTCACGGCTTCGCTGGTCACGGGTGCTGTGGAAATGTGGAATTGGGTTTAAGCGACTCTTTTGGGAGTGCTCTTGTTACTTTGGGATGTGAAGGACTCCCACCTGTCTGGGAGGCTTTAACTTGGATGCCCCCCTGAGCAGGAGGTCAGATTTCATGACCTCATGGGCCTCTTCCATCTCTAGGATTCTAGGATTATCACTTTTGTGCTGTTTTTTTAATCTACAGTATATTTCATTTATTTATAGATGAAGATAGAGATATATTTAATGTATAAAAGAGTGCGTTTTTTCTGGGTGTGAGCATACTAAACATCCGGAAAAAAAATCCGAACGATCCAATTTGGTTTGACTCAATTGAATTATCCCATGAAGAGCCCTGCCACCCCCACCCCCACCCACATACTCCATTTGGAGCTAGAAGAACATGTGGTGTCCTTGACACCCTGATCTGGCATCAGCAGCAACTTCTTGACGAAGAGCTGTAGCTCAGCTCCTGACATAGCCGTTCTGCTGACATTTGTGCTTTGGACTTGGCACAGTCCTCCACGTTTCAGTTTTGGAAAGGGCCTGGCCCCTTCCCGCGTGCTTTCTTCTCTGGGCGGCAATCCTAAATTAACTAAATTAAACCCAGAGTTGTTGAGAGTTGGGCAGCATACAAGTTTGATAAACTATTAAATTATGATTATAAAGTAGAGGGACCTGGGGAAGGGAAAGCTGAGGCCTGTGCAAACCCATGTCCTGGATCTGGAGAATGGCACAGGGCCTCTGGGATGAAAATGAGCTGGTTGGTGTCTGGATCTGGTCATGAGGATGATCGATAGCATTCCCCTCCAGGACAGGATAAGCATTATGCGGAATCCTCTGTTCCCAGGGGCCTGTTCTGGGATGTAGCCTGATTAGTCTCTGGGGAGAGGTAAGATCCTTTGGGTCCTGCTGGATTTTGTTCATCTGTCCACAGATTCATGGAGTCGGAGCTGGATCTCAACGACATCATTCAAGAGATGCATGTGGTTGCTACCATGCCGGACCTGTACCATCTTCTGGTGGAACTGAATGCCGTGCACTCGCTCCTTGGACTGCTTGGGCATGACAACACAGATATCCTTCCTGAGTGATGGGTTTCCTGTCCCAAGCGTGTGACCAGCTCTTGCTTCGTTTGGGCTCCCGTTGCGTTCTCATTGGGCTTTGTGGCCAACAGAGCATCTTGGGCTTGATGGGGCGTGAGCCGCCTTTATAAAAGGGATGCTCCACAGATAAATTCTGGGAGAAACCGAGCCTGGGGCAAGGGCTAAAATGCATCACCTCCAGGTAGAGTGCGCAGGCAGGCAGGATGGGGAATAATAATTCAGGCTGCTGATAGGCACATTGTTTGGATCGAGCAGGGAAAAGCGAGGCTGGCTAAGAGACACTTCCCCCGTTGTGTGTTCTAGACCAGTTGGAGCCATCTGTTAGCCCTCTTCGGAAGGCTTTCTCTCCCTCAGGAAATGAAGGCCAAATCTTTTGTCGCAACTATCCCTCTGTCTGGGTTAGCAGGCCAGAAATTTTCCTGGACCTTATTCCGAAAGAGATTATCAGTGCAGCCTCTGATGCCAGGTTTATCTGCCAGGTTAGAGGGCAGCTGGGAGTTCTGTGTGTCTGTTGCCTTGAGTGGACCTGCAACTGCCGGAGCTGCTGCGGAAAAGGTGAAAAAGCTTTGTTAAAATTGCCTGCAGGGCACTGGGCATTTAACAAATGTACCAGACTCCATCCGTCTGATGTCAGCCTGTTGCCTTTCCTAGTTACTGGTCAATACAGTAAAAAAAAATCTGTTTAAATTCTGGCCAAGAACGAAGAAAGAATAGATGAGGAGGCAGGGTGAAAAAGGAACAGGCTTGCGAACAAGGTCTGCATATGAAGATTTTCTTTGGCCTGGCTCACTTGAACATGCTGCATTATGAATATTTTTGGTACTCTGAGTAGCATGTGCCAGCTTGTGTTTATGAAAATGCATGTGCGTGTTGGGACCAGTAATTGTATTTAAGGCAGTTAAGCTAGGAGTGTCTTATCTTCAGTGCCGTTCAGAGAGAGATGGGTCTCATGTTTGCTTTGGTTGATCTGAGCTTGAACTATAGAATCTGATCTCTGCAACCGCCTCCCTCCTTCAGTTTAAAAAAAATAAAAACAGACCCGAAGTAAATTTAGCTAGAAATATTTCCTCTGTGTAAGCAGCTCTGTGGCCTTGGTTGTTCCTCTTTGCATGGTGTTCCTGGGGACTACAGCAGCCTGAGCGTGGTGTAGTTTGTCCAAAGGTTAACTTGGATTTGCCATCCACGTGGGAGAACATAAATGATGGAGGTCTTGCTAGTGACAGCCTTGAAGGGGAGAAAATGTGGTGTGTTCTGTCCCCACAGCCATGAGAAGCCGGGTCTGGGATGATAATTGCCATTGGTGGCCTGTCGGGATTTTCGTGGCCACCTCCGGCTTTTAGTGCTGGACTCATCCTTCATCCGTCAGTTAAACTGGAATCAGGGTCTTGACCTGTGGTCCTGGAGGAAGGGGCATTTGCAGGCGATTGCTGAAGCTCCTCCAAAGCATTAGAAGGCAAAGCATGAAGTACTGACAGAATTCTCTTGCGCAGAACCCCAGAGACTGCCGTGACACAGCCAGAGAAGGTCTCCTTCCGTCAGGAGCTTCAGAATTCTGGCATGGAATTCTGAGAAGCTGGTCTGAAGAGAATGCTAAGCAGTTCCTGTTGGATTGAAGTTAGAGCCCTGACAGCAAAGAGGGGGAACACGCAATGGATAAAATCCCTAGAAGCAAAGTTCGTGGACCAGGCAGCTCTCCTGCTGAAGGTGAGCCAAGATGCAAGCAGAAGATAATGCCCCAATAATAGTTTCAATTAGCAGAGGCTGAGAACTTCAGCACGTCCGTCAGCATCAGCATCCTTCTGAGGACCTTCTCTCTTGCTGCCAAAATAGGGCAGCTTCCAAACAGCTGGTGGGTAAACTCGGAATGTTCTGCCCAGTAATGACCACACGAAACCGGCTTGTTTTCTCCCTGTGCCTGTATGTGTGTTGGTAGCCAAGCCTGGGCCCGAGGCCAAAGTTGACAGAGACGAATCAGTCCTTCCCTCATCCCAGTTCACCTTTCCAAGAGGAACTAAAAGCACAATTTCTGCTTGATTTCAAACTGCTGTCTGCAAAGAAATTTATTCTATTCCGTCCCCCAGGGCTATAGTTTAAAACACCAAGGATAAATTGTGAGCGATTGTTCGGTATTCAAAAAACCTCTTGTATGTCTCACCATTGGCATATCAATTTACAGGACATACTTAAGAGTTTTGACATATAGCATCAAACTTCCCTGAGGACATGTATCTCCCTAGAGTCTTGAACCCACCGTCTTTATCTTTAAATCATTCTCTGAAGCAAAAAGCCTTCATTCTCTCTTTGTTACTAAAATTCACTTCTATCACTGGGTCCAACAGGCAAAAAATAATATCAAAAGATTATGAAGTTAGTTCAGCAGAGCAGAGCATTCACACAGGCACATCACTAATGCATTTCTACATCAAAGCTTGTCAGACAGTTGCTTAACAGGTCTGTCTGAACCATCCACAAGGAAGAACAAATTGGGTGGTTTATGTTGGAGACCTGAAGTGGCTTAAGCAACTCTCCCTTCTTTATTCACTTCCTAATCGTTCATAATTCATGTTCAGCAGCTATTTATGAGCAGATAATCTGAAATAAGTCACTTCTTTCCCAAGTAGTAAAATATTATTGCATCAAGCATCTTTATTAATATATATTTTCTTGAGATAGGATGTATTGGTCAAGTGACACTACCAATATCTGGAAAACCTTTGTTGTCATATTCCTCAGTTCTTCTTACTTAAGAATCCAGCAATTCATAATTCTGGTGGTCCTGGATTTACTGTTTTTGTGAGGCCTTGCCTTTGATAGGGACTGGGGTCAGAGTTAGGGTACAAAACACAGGTTGTTTTCTATCAAAAAAATCTTCCCAGAACCTTTTTTGTGTCACTGGCCTGTGACCAAAGGGTTTTCTTTGGGGATTTTCTATAGAGTATTTGATTTTCTAAGTTAAATGGTGCATAAGGAGCTTCCTTTTTCACAAAGCATGGCCTTAATCCCATCCATAACAACTAAGAAACCAGAGTCCAGCTCTTTCCTCCACTCGAAAGCTGTTTCCTAGCAGTTTGTCTGGACAAAGGTTGCAGAAGAAGGTCAGGTTTTAGATCAGTGTTTTTCAAACTTGGCCACTTTAAGATAGGTGGACTTCAACTCCCAGAATTCCCCAGCCAGCCTTGCTGGCTGGGGAATTCTGGGAGTTGAAGTCCACCCATCTTAAAGTGGCCAAGTTTGAAAAACATTGCTTTAGATGGTCCCCAACACTTGGGGAGAGGGGAGGAGGAGTTCATCACTTTATGGAAGAGTACCCAGTAGATCTTGGCTCCTTGCTGGATCTTGCTGAATTAGTGAGCCAGTTTGATCAGCGGAGCTCCTCCGTGCTCTTGGTAGAAAGTTGGGGCGGGGTGGGTAGGTTCTCCGGTGCTTATAAGCCAAGCCACTAAGAGCTCCGTAGGCCAAAGTAATGATCCTAGAATTGGAAAGTAGCCTGTTTTGCCACAGGGGAGGAAACAGTCAGAACTTCCAGCAGATCCTCCCTCTTGCCCTGATCCCAGTGAAGTGGCTTCCCCAGCAGATGACCAACTTGCTCCTCCTCTAGCTCTCTTTCTTCCAACACTCCTCTGCACCAAGCTTTCCTAGTCTACGCGGAAGACGGGGTCTTCATTACCAGAACCGGGCACATGGCCATATTTATCGCCTGCCTGAGGAGGACGGACCAGGATTTCTGGTGGAAAGCAAAACCCGCCCTCTGGCTATGGGGGCATTTCCCTCTTGGCCCCGGAACTCAACAGCGGGGCTCCCCTTCCTCACTGAGGTGCAAGGGAGAGAAGCATCTGGCTGCGATGCCTGGAGGTGGGGAGGGGCGGTTAAGGAAAACCGTCCCCCCCGTTCTTGGCCTCCATTCCCCATCTCTGCTTGAAGACTCAGCAGCCTCGGGTACCAAAGGGGGCTAGGTCTCAGGAAGGCTGTGGTTTCGGAACTGCACCCGGAGCCTCCGAGGAAGCACTGAACCCGCTTGCAATAGGGGCTTTTGACCAGGGGTGAGCTGGTGGTCCTCGGAACCTCCAGCCGCCGTCTTGGGAGAGGGGAGCAAAAGGGGCCCCATCAAGGAGGAACAACTGGATTGCCTTGGCCTGCTGGTGCCAAAGCCGTAACGCCTCTTCCAGGCAAGAGGTGCCTTGCGCGACGGCCTGCCTGCAGATCGTGAGAGCTGATTTCTGCGATGCAGGACTGAGGCTGCGAAGGGCCCCCGGGGTCCCATGGGCATCTCTTCCCCAGCCAAACATTTTTAAAGCATTGCTGCTTGGCATTGATGATGTGGCCGTTGGGGGCCTCCACCTGAGACAATGTGCTTTTCCGCAATCAGCAGCGTTTCCCCTGCCTAGGAAATACGTGCAAGTTACGGTGTGGGAGAACGAAATCCCCGGCCTTGAGTCCAGGCGCGGAGTGGGTCCTGCGTGCGTGTGCGTGTGCAGAGAATTTGCAGCCTTTAAACTGAGTTTTTAAAATTCCAGGAGGCGGCTGGGGAAGGGCGTCACGTGTGGGATGAAGGTGGCTGCTGCTCCTCTAGAGAGGGCGCTCAGGAGAGCTGTTATGTAGGACATTTCAGAATCTGGGCCATCTTTTGATGCGCAAGGAATAGGTCAGAACTGATGGGAGAACAGCCCGAGTCTCCAACGAGCAAGAAGGGCTGCCACTAAAGGAGCGGCCTCTGATGCCGGAATCTGAGGTCAATGAGGGGAGATGGGGCGCTGCGGTGAGGGCTGCCGGCTGGTTTGTTTGCTTGTTAATCGGTTGCAGCCTGATTAAGAGCCTGTTGGCTCTCCAGTTAGCAGCGACAGCGTGGCCTTTGCAGATGGGATTTCTGCATGGGGGCCGTCTTCTGTGGGCCTGTCCAAAGCCTCAGCAATTCCTTCCTAGCAAGACAGCAAGCAGCTAGGAAGTGGCCCTGGACCCTGTAAATTTTGCAGAATGCCTTTAATTATCAGATTATTATTCTCATTCCTGTCAAAAGAATCAGAGCTCTTGCCGATGCTGTGTGTCCAGAAGAGCTGCTCCCTGTTGCCAGATAAGCTCCCAGAGGAAGTGGGGGGATTGCCCCGGGCGGTTGACCAGTCTTGAAAACTCTCCTAATGCCCTGTGCCCCACGTTCCTGGGCACTGGGACTCAGCCGCACAAGTCACTGAGTCTCAGAATCCGGAATCAGAAGATAGAGAGGCAGAGAAGTGCTCCTGAAAATTAGAGGTTGACTTTCAGATTCTTGACTGACTGATACATTATATTTATAAGGCCACTGACTCTAGGTGGCCAACAACAATAAAACCAGAATAGGAAAAACAGTGAGTTGAGGAATGGTTCTTGCCTACACCAACCTTCTGCACACACCCACCCCAGGGAGCCCTGGTGGGGAAGAGCTGGGTCTTCAGACTTGTTTGAAGAACAGCAGGATAAAGGCCGTTCAAGTCCCTTGGGGAATGCTGTTCCAGATTAGAACTTGGTGGTGGCTTATATTTTTGAAAGTACTTCCAAAATCATGTCAGATTTTGAAGGCCGACAGGCACCATTACTTTTGAAAGGCATTGATCTGTGCAGACATTTTGGGGTGTCATTTTGGAAGGCACACTTGCAGCGGAAGAGTGTGCTCCCCAGTTGCTGTGAAGAAAGTTCTGCTTGTTTCCCTTAATCCCTTCCTACATGTGTCCATTGCAGTGGTAGATCTCTTGCAGGAACTCACAGACATTGACACCCTCCATGAAAGTGAGGAAGGAGCTGAGGTCCTCATAGATGCCTTGGTAAGTAGCACCTGGGGCCATCCTTGGCCACAAGGGCGTGGTGCTTTTCAGCACTGCCATGTGCAAAGGGGTGGGGTGGGGTGGGAGTGTAACCATGAAAAGCAAATCGAGATCTTTTGTGGGGGCAGAGCATCTCTTTGGAAGAAGAGAGGAGTCCACTGCACTAGCGTTCTCACATCGTAGTGTTCAGGGCTTGATGTTTAGTTGTGTTACCTTCCAGAGGTTAACGATGGTTGCCCTGAACGGGCTACTCTGCCTGCTCGACCAGAGGATAGAAGAGCAGAAGTTGAAACATGCTGAATCTCTTGCACATGGAAGCAATAAACCCAGACAAAACCTTTTTTCTGGGCCCCTTCTTCAAGGTTATTGACAATAGCAGACTTTTGAGTGTCTTTTATTGTTCACTTTGAACAAGAGGGGTTGTTTCTGACTGCCGAATGGCGCTTTCTTCTTTTGTGGAAGTAATTACTCTCTCCCCATCTGAGCCAAGGCTGCTAGGATAATTCATGCCCCACCAAGGGTCCCCGTACCAGGATCAGATGGGAAGAATGCTCTGGCTCGCCGAGCAGAATCGTCTGTGAATGGATCATCTTTGCTAGCCTTCCGGAGGGGTAGATTTTCCTTTTACAATTCAGAAAGCTCAGTTGGACTAATTATTCTTTAATGCTTTTTCAAATGACTCCTGTCCCAGCTTGTTTTCTAGGCAGACCGTCGTGCATCTCACTTCATGGCAGCTGCACAGATTCTGCTCCAGTGTTTCTCAACCTCGCCAACTTGAAGGCGTGTGGGGTTCATCTCCCAGAATTCCCCAGCCAGCTGGGGGATTCTGGGAGATGAAGTCCACACGCCTTCAAGTTGGCGAGGTTGAGAAACACTGCTCTGCTGCTTCCAAGAGTTGAGGCTCAGCCTGCTGGCGCACCCTGAGGGGCCCTTCCTGCATGCAACAAGAGAGAGAGCCTTGCCAGTTTTGCCTCTTCCTCTCAAAGCAGCTGCTTTTTTTTTCTTGTTTTGTTTCTGGAAACTGCCAGGCCAGTGCTCACAATATGAAAAAGAGGGCTGGGGCAGAGGCTTGTTCTTTGCGCTTTCCGCTTGGATGCTGGAAGGGAAAACAGGTTGGGTTCTGCTGCTGTCAGCAGTTTGAGGCCTGGGGGTGAAGGTGACTGCAGCAGGGCTTCAGGGTGCTTTTGAGGAACTGGGCAGTGCGAATGGTGGCGTCCTGGAAGTGGCAGGTCCGCTGACCGGCAGGCTGGATTCTGGAGGCTTCCTGGCATCTGCTGCACTGAAACTCGTCCACGCTCTCCTCTTGGAGATGCCTCTTAGTCTTCGAGCTGCCTTGTGTCCTTTCTGTGAGCAGCTTTAGGGCTGAGAGCTCAGTGGGGGCCCTTCCTCTGCACACAGAAATGCCCGGGTTTAATCCCTGCCATAGTCCTGCTTGAAAGTGTCCGGCAAAGAGGCTGCAGGAAGGCCTTGCCAGCCACGGTGGGCAGTGCTGCGCCAATGCGTCAACAGTCTGACTCCCATCATGAAGTTTTGCAAGCTGGCCTGGCCTCTCCTCCGCTGCTCCCAGCTCTGTTTACTCCCTTATTTATTTATTGAATCAATCAATCACAAAGACCCTTTTGATTAGCCTGGATATTTCCTTCCCCTTCGGCTCTTCCTCATAAGCGTGGATCTCTTCTTCTCTGCTCTTCCACATCTCCCTCTTTGGACCTCCCTTTCCAATCACCTTCCGAAAGCCCAGCCGGGCCAGGAGGGGGCATTTCTGCTGGATACCAAAGCCGGTGGCGTTTGTCCCATTGGCAGACACTGCGGCAAAGCATGTCGTTCCCGGCCATCGCTGTCTACAGCCAGCAGCCGTCCAGCTGACCTTTCCTGGGTGGTCAATAAACTGCTTGCTGAAGGATGCTCTTGAGCAAAGATTGCCACCAGCTCTGCAGACCAGATTCTTTGTATTCCTCTCAGCGGAGGCGGAGGCTTCCCCTACTTAATTTGTTCACGTGCCTGATTTGGTTGTCGCGTGATCTTTGTTTCCGCATTTTGTCCAGTGAATTGGCTGATAGCGTGGAGCCTTGTCCTCGGACCCTCTGGCTCTCCGAAATGGGCTTGCCCCTTTGGCACTGCCCTTTGCTCCCAATCCAAGGTCGGACGTGGACAGTTGTGATCAGTGCCAGACTGCCTCGGAAGACCCAGCTCATCCGTGCAGCAGGCCCACACCCCGAACAAGGAAAGGCAGCTCTAATCGGATAACGTGGCCCTCGGCCCACCGCAGTCTTAGAGCTGTGCATGAAAGGCAGGGAGGGGTTACCTGATGTGTGCATCTTCCCTCCCCTCCTGCGGAGAGGGCACTTCTTGCCTGGGGGTTTCATTAGGCGTGATTGCTCGGCCTTTGGAGTTTGCTCCATTGCTTCCCAGGAAAGGGGGGGGAGTCTGCCCATGCGATAACTGGCAGTCGAATCATGCCAAGGACTGGCAGGCAGCTGACGCCCCTTTGGGCTGTTCTGCTTGGCATTTTGGAATTCAAGGAGATGATGAGCCAATCAAGGCCTGATTTAGGGAACGGCAGACCTGTGACAAGATTCATATTTTTCAAATGTTTTTCTGTTGTGACTGACTTGGAAAAATTGTCCAATTAATTAAGGGCAAAACAGCCATGGAGGCTGCAGAGAGAAGAGCTTTGACAGAAAGATTGTTTCCCTGATCAAGCATCCCTCAATGGAGCAGTCTTCATTTCTGTTATGTTGGATTTCTTGCCGTCTGCCGATTTATGTGTGCTGCGCTGACCCGCACTCCTCCAGTGTGCTTGCTCTGAGTCTGTCCTTTCTCTCTTCCCCTTCCATGGCCCAGGTCGAAGGGCAGGTAGTAGCGCTGCTGGTGCAGAATCTGGAGCGTCTGGATGAAAGTGTTAAGGAAGAGGCAGATGGTGTTCATAATACTCTGGGTAAGTTCCGTGCCCATTGGAGGGCGAAGTGGGCCTGGGGCACCGCAGTTCTGGGGGGTTTCATAAAGTGGCTTCTTCTCCATGTTATAGACACAGTTCCAAAATCAACCAGCAAGTGATCTGGTGATGCCCTCCGGCTGTAAAAGGGGTGTTGGGGGCTACGTATGGCCCACTTCTAAGATACAGCGATGCACTTTTATACCTGATCATGAGTAGCTTTGCCCATTTGCAGTGACTCACCATGGCAGGCGCTGAGCTGGCGTCCCAAATGCAAATGGTTGTCAGGATGAGGGAAGGGACCTTGGCTCTCAGAGTACTACCTGTGGACTCTGCAAGAGTCCTTGGCTAACGGTGGGCTGAGCGACATTTTGCCCCTTGCTTTACGGTGATGTTCCATATCAAAGTGACATTAGCAACATAATGGCATATTTTCAGCCTTTGCTGAATGGAGAGGCATGTGACCATTAGCTCGCCTTATCTTGATGCCTTCCTCAAAGCTTGGGATTGGAGTCAAGTGACAGCCACTTACAACCTCCAATCCCAGCACAGTGCAATGGCCCTTCTGAAGAATCTGTTGCCATCTTGGCCTCTGTTCCTCTAACTCTTAAAGAAGAGAGAGAATGAAGTAGGCCATGACGCCAGGTCCCATCAGCTGGGGATCTGAAAATGTGACTTTGGTGCCTAGGATTTGAAGTACCTTTTGCCCTTCTTATTACTCTAGCACAAAGCCACCCCATTGTGTAGTTTTGGAGGAGTAGCTCTTCAGAAACTGGGTGCTGAAAGGGGTCCCCCCCCCTTTGCAGTCAGGATTACAAGAAAGACTACCTCCAGGGTGGAATCACACACTCTGGGTTGCTTTATTAAGAGTGACTCCAGAGCAGTGCTGATGTCGGGCCTGAGAGGTAGCCCAGGAAACTAACTCCACAAGAAGACTAGAAATATACTTTATTGAGATAAGCTATAGAAACAGAATCTTTCCCTTCCCTCCCTCTTATACCCCAGGGAGTCAGGGGACCCCTAGTCTGAGTCTTTTTCTAATACTTTCCACATCTTGGGCTTGCTTCAGCACCTGTTTTTCTCCTCCTGGATGTCTTCTCCAAAGTCATCTCCATGGCTCTATACAGCTGTGGGCAATGTCTGGTTGATTCTCCAAAGGAAAAAAGAGGATCTGGCAAGGGTGTGAACAAGAGCTTTTGATCTGAGAGAGGAACCCTCAGACAGTCTCCAGCCACCTGGCACTCTCAGGGCATGACTTAGCCACCATCATTCCTGACCAGAGGACCATGCTGTTTGGGAATGATGGACACAGTAAGCCTGAGGGTGCTGCCAGGTTGGGAAGGCTGTTGAGATAGGCTGTTGGCTATGAAATCTGGTGTCAGTCTGGAAATTCAAAACTGATGGTCTGTTCTCCACTCTCCCCCTCCTAATCCTCTTCTTTTCAAAGCGATAATTGAGAATATGGCAGAGTTTCGGCCAGAGATGTGCGCAGATGCTGCTCAGCAGGGCCTTATGCAGTGGCTCCTCAAGAGGCTGAAGGTGAGTGCCAGCCTGCTTTTCTCCGATGGTTCCCCCTAAAGCTGCAAAACAGGCCTTTCGTTACGTTTGCATATCTTTTGCCTCCCACCCCCATGAACCTGTAGCTTCCTCCTGTTCTCCTGCCTTAAACCCTTCCTAATTGTGGTTTTCTCCTCAGCCAAACTTATTCTCGCTTCTGTGTAGATCTTTCCCTTCAGCAGTTGGGATGTTTATGAAAGTATCTGATGTCCCAGGCATTATTCCCCCAGTTAAAGGTGCTGGCTAGAGTCTAGTTGAATTACCCACACTGCTGCAATGAGGCATCCATTCAAGCTAAACCACACTGCAGCCTAAACTCCATCAACAGCCCGGGTGAGCAAGGTGGTCTTTGGATGAGCCAAGCTACCAGAGGAGATCTACAGTTATAAGGCATTCTTTTGCGCTGCTGCATTGTGAGCGTCTGGCGCATGTGGCTTCTTCAGGGTGATACCCTGCTTGTCCTTAATTGAAGGGCAGGAGCTTAAAGGATAAGGTGATCCCTTAGCTACCCAGGTCCAAAGCCATCAAAGGCTTTTTGCAACAGGGCAAAAGCCTTGGACATTGCTTGGGGCATATGGCAGAGACTGTAGCTCTTTTGAAGCAGATGCTCAGTGTTCCTGGTAGTCTTTCCTCTTCAAGCAAACCGCACATGTCATATTGTGCTGGCTGTGGCTTCTGCACCCTCTCAGAGAGAGACTTAGACATAAATACGATGCAGTTGCCTAGCCTCGAGGTGACCAGTGTGTGGATCACTGTGTCTGATAGTGGTTATGGCTCTGGGACCTCCATCGGAGGGAGCATAACCTGATTCACGACAGGCTTCTTTAATTCCCAGACAAAGGACTCCATCTCTCTTGCTGAGAACCAGCCTATGATTTCTGATTTTCACACAGCTTGTTATTGTATCCAGATGTTGGCCCAGGACCATCCAAGAGGCCGGATACTGTGGTTTGGATTCTGCCCACGCCTTTGGGATAAACCGATACCAAAATTCTCATCATTATTATTAGATTTTTAACCTGCCTTTTTAATATACATTTGGTCAACATGCCTAATCCTCCTCCCTCCTCCTGTTTCCCCCACTACAACAGCCCTGTGAGGTGGGCTGGGCTGGGAGAGAGGGACTGGCCCAAAGTCACCCGGGCGGCTTTCACGCCTCAGGGAGGCCTAGAACTCGCAGTCTCCTGGTCTCCGGCCCACCTCCTTCACCACTGCTCTCAGGCAAAGATTTCAGGTTCATGTATGAATAAATCTATAATTGTCCAACGGCTGCTGACCCTCCTCCTCCTGCTATAAATACGCTCTAAATGGTGCTTCATCAGCTGCAGGAGCGTACAGATGTTTCTCCATGACCCCGGGTACTTGTTAGTATGCTGAATGTTCTGGAAGTTTTGGTTGGGTGTGATAATGCAATCATGCTTTCTGCCCTTAAGACTCAGCTTACCAGCTTTATTCTGGGGAGGTGTGTCTTGAGCATCAAGCTGTTGGACAGACAAATGGGGCTCTGCTAGTCCCCCCCCCCGGGTCATTGAGGGCCCTGTCTGTGGTCTTGCCATTGCCAGAGGCCACCAGGGGAGTTGTCCGGAATCCTGCTGACCTTGGAGGACCTGAACTGACTTTGAGCACTCCGTGTTCCTGAAACCTTGATTTCCCCCCCGCAAAAGGGGGCATTGATGGCACGGGCCTCTCAGGTCCCCCGTGGGATAAAAACCAAGCACGAAAGCTTCCCCTTTAGTCCTTTGGTACAGCTCCCATTAGGAGACGTTCCAGTGATGGGAGCAGGAAAGGTCTGTGCTTAGAACTGGGTATTTAGTGGAGAAAGTATTGAAAGGAAACAACTGCAAGCAGTTGAATGCAGTAATCCTAAAACTCTTAAGCTATTTTCATTCTCATTGAAGCATGCACATTTATCTATTGCTTTGCATAATTTGTTCTGTCTCAGCTAGCAAGGAAAGGTAAAGACTTTTTACGGATCACCCGGCCTGCCATACTTCCAGGTTCTTAAGCCCATAGTCACTTTATGTGGAGGCCGGGTTAACATTCGGAACTGATTTTTCGGGATGCTGAACGATAAGCCAAAATCTGGTTATTTTTGTTGGGCCAAGATTTCTGACCAACCCAGTGATTATCTTATATAAAATAAAAAGTATAGGGATAAGATTTGGGTGGTGGGCAAGAAAAAACATCTGCTGCCCTCCAGTAAGGACAGACTCCCCAAACGAAGAAGGGTGGGCGTGGGGGAAGTTACACTGGACAAACTGGACGTTTCATAGGTTGCGGAACTGGACATAGACTATCAGGCTTGAAAAGTTAAGATGGTCAGCATCACAGAGACCAAACCCAAAGTGGACCTGGAAAACCTCAGCATCCTGCTTGATATTGTGCTGTGATGTTGCAGTGTCATAGTGTGAACAACAACGTCTCCAGGATTATTAAAGAGGCTGTCAGTGTTTATAAACACCCAGAGAACTTAAATAGGGAGGGAGGGAGGGAGGGAGGGAGGGATCAGCATCCCAGTGGTGGTGTTGAGAAGGTCTCTCTGGGTTGATCATGGTGCTCTGACCTGGGGCTGCTTGAAACCTGCAAGGAAAGCGGGGCCCACCAGGAGCCCCAGGGAAGGCAGTGGCGGGCCGGCCAGGAACTGGTCCTTGGGCAGCCCTGGAGAGGCCGCTGGCTCAGCCGCTCTCTCATTCCAACCACAGCAGACTGTTGCTGGGGCCCGCCTTGTGTAGGTAGTCAGGCTCAGTCCTGGGATCAGCTTCTCCAACTTGAGGGGGTTGAACTGAAGAAAAGCTAGCCAGAATGACGCATGGGAGCCTGGGGACTACAACTCCCATAACGCCCACCCAAGACAGTAACTCCTTTGCCATGGGAAGTATCAGAAACGTGATTCCTTACCAGCTTCTCTGCTCTTCCCTCTGCCTTTTGCAGGCCAAGATGCCCTTCGATGCCAACAAGCTCTATTGCAGTGAGGTGCTGGCCATTCTCCTCCAGAATACAGATGGTGAGCCCTGCTCCTGCCCGGCCCTTGCTGGGCCCCGTTGTGCTGCCTCTGCTGCACTCACGCACCGTCCCGCCTTCTCCTCACCTTGATGCTCCCCGCTTAGATGCTCTGTCAAGCCGTATTGATTTTATTTGCTGATATCGCTGTGGTAGGTGGCTGTAAAACCTGACCTTTGGCCTCCTTTCCCCCTCCTCTCCTTCCTGTAGACAACCGGGAAATGCTTGGAGAGCTGGATGGGATCGATGTGCTGCTTCAGCAGTTATCGGTGAGTAATTTGCTGCCCTCTTGCTTGCCCTGGAAGTGGGCTAGAGGGAGAGGGGGTGGAGGAGGAATGGTGGGCAAAGCTCAGCCAAGGGGAGAGGAGCAGGTGCAGCGGGAAGAGAACAGAAGTTGAAGCCTGGCATGCTTTTAGTCCCTTGCGGGGGGCTGCAGTCCATGTGCTTTACGTGGAACAAATGGGCTCCTGGCTATGAAGGATCAAGAAAGAGCATTTCCCCTCTTTTCACTGGGGAAAAATGGATACTGGACACAGTCAGCCTTTGGTCTCTGCAAGGATCTTTTCTTCAAATACAGGTAGTCCTTGACTTACAGCCATTCATTCAGTGACCATTCGAAGTTACCGCAGCACTGAATGAAGGGACTTATGACCGGTCCCCAAAATTATGGCCACTGCGGTGCCCCCGCGGTCACGCGATCAACATTTGGATGCTTGGCAGCCCACCCGCGCTTACAACTGCAGGAGTGCTTCAACTCACCCCACCCACCTATTTCCCCCCACCTATGCCCTTTTGGCCCCCTGCACTCTGTGGCACCTGCTGCCCCAGCTGACCTTCGCCGTCTTCTTGCTCCCGCTGCTGACCAAGCATGCCTGACCTGGCCCTTCGTGAGGCACCTGCTGGCCACACAAGGCTTTCTTTCCCAGCCTGTGCATGGCAGTTTCCTCATGAGACCTGGAGAAGATGGCCTCACCTGGTTCACAGCTGCCTCACAAAGGGCCAGGGTGGGCATGCCTCGTCAGCAGTGGGAGCAAGAAGACAGCGAAGGTCAGCTGGGGCGGCAGAGCGCAGGGCACCAGGGGCCTCAGAGTGCAGGGTACCGAGGGCGACTGGGACTGGGCTGGGGTGGCTGGGCCTTCCCAGGGCCTGCTGGCTTTTCACTGTGCTGCTTGGCTGGGCTGGGGCTGGGCTTTGCATGGCACACAAGGGCTTTCTGGCGCACCACAGCTCTAGGGCTTTTTGCTTTTTGCAGCCCCAGAGCTGCGGTGCCCCAAGAAGCCCCTGAGCCGCAGCGTATTCTTTTCCCAGCCTTCCTGAGCTCGCACTGCCCTCCAGCACCCGCCCCCCCCAAGTTATGCACAGTCTGCACTGGCCCTCCCAGGCCTCCCCCCCCCGTGGCACCCGCATCTTCCTTACCTGGGACTCCTGCCTCTTCCTGCTTAACAAGATCTTGGGGTTACAACAACAACCGGGACTGCCCAGGATTGTGGCTGCTAAGCAATGTGGTCACGTAACGTCGTGCTTTACAGTCGCATCACTTAGTGATGGAAATTCTGGTTCCAGTTGTGGTCGCAAGTTGAGGACTACCTGTAAATCATCTGGAAACTAAACAATTGGGAAAAGTCTGTGGATCAGTTGCACTGATTGTGGCTGGTGCTCTGACGTGGAGTCCTGGCATCTCTGCTTTCTCCAACCTCCTCTATAATGTTTGCAATTGTTTCTATTTTATTTTACATAATTCTCTTTGCCACCCAGAGTTACTCGTTGAGATGGGCGGCTGTATAAATTGAATAAACAAACCATCCAACCAACCTCTTGGCCCTCTTTGCACCACATGCTTAACTGGGTGTAAAGTTGTGCAAACTCCAAAATTAAGCTAATTCTCTCAGTTGGTTAACCCGGAAGGATATCTAAGTCCAAACTGACACTAGCCCCCATCACGCCCATCAATTATTGGAAGGCTAGCCGTGGCTTCCGATGTCCATGATCAACCCACATCCTAGAGTCCCTGTGAAAGTGACACTTCTCTAGGCACTTAATCTCTGTAGACATTTCTGTTTGCCCCTCCCCCAACCACATGGGTAAACAGGTGGCAGAAGCAGGTGAGCCACATGCCCTCCCTTCCACCTCACCTATTTGCAGTGGCATTGGCCTCATTGCACCGCCATGGATTTCCCCTCCTGCCTCTGCAGGGAAAAAATAAAATGCAAATGGCAGGAAATGTGGGGGGGGGGGGCAGGAATGACAGCTCCCAGCCTCCTGGGCGGCAGCTGGGACGATAAAACGCTGCAGGGTGCCTTTGGTTCCTGAAGGTGAGAGCAAACGCGCCTGCAGTGGTCCTCCTCATCCTTAGACCTCCCAATTGGCAGAGTCTCGCTTGTCCAACTGTCCATGGCGGTCCATGAGGATGCCCACTGCCTCCCTGGGATTGCAGGCTGTCCTGCAGGCGGGGGCTCCTCGGTCAGAAGCCACCATGTTTGAAGCTGTCTCCCGGCCCAGCCTTTGCCCTTCCTGTTTCTAATCACCAGGCTGTAGCTTCCCTTTGATTTCGTGGCCCTCCGTCTGAGCCAGGGGTGACCTGTCTGCCTCTGGCCGTGCCCGGCAGCCTCCGCGAGGGCAGACAGTGCCCCTTGCGCAGGCTCCGTGCCCAGCAGGAGATGGAGGCTCTGCACTACGGCTCCTGAAGCCTTCTGCTGCTGGGCTTCCAGCAGGAGCTCCTGGGAATTCAGCTCTGACAGCAGCTCTGTCAGGCGTCAAGTCTTCCTGGCTCAGGAGCAAGGCAGCAGCATCCGGGAGGCCTCCTCCTGCTGCTTGTCACGCAAGGCCACCCTGAAGCCACCCTGTGGAAACACGAAGGGCCCTGGCTGCCAGCCCCGTGTTGTTAAACAGCAGGTCATTCGGGCTGCCATACAAGCCGGTGGCCACGAGGTCCATGAAAGACCAGCTACCAGCACGGATTCTGTCTGAAGGCACCAAGCTGGGGAAGGTTGGGCTAGAAAGCAGTGATGAAGAGGGTGAGGATGCTGCTGGTGTGATGTTGCAGGGTTGTTTTTAATGTAGCTCCCCCCCCCCCCTTCCTATACAAACAGGGCAGTCTAGGTGGTTAACAACACACTGGATGCAAAAAGGAAATAACTTGAGTAGAAATGAGTATTAAAATCAGGTCATCCTCGAGCTTTCTACTTCCCCAAGGAAACCTGTGCAGCGGTACTGAACCTTCCACCCTCCCAGCTTGTCCCACATGGCTGAGCCAGCTCCCAGTAGCTCCCAAGCCCTCTGCCTGCCGAACCAGCAGCTCCCTTCAGGGAGGCTGCTAAGAAACGTCCCTGTGGTGTTAATACATTCAGCTTAGGCAACTTGTGAGTCCCCTTGGATTGTGCTGAATGCGCCACGTAGGCCTTTCTGCAGCCCCAAGGGCATGAACCTCAGGGTCCCATTCAGGTCCCCATGTGCAGAGCATGCCTTTGAGGCCCAAGAGGGGTCTCTGGCGAGGCAGGCCGCTGACAGGTCTCCTTGTTTCCTCTTGAGGCAGGTGTTCAAGCGCCACAACCCAGGCCCGGCAGAGGAGCAGGAGATGATGGAGAACCTGTTTGACTCCCTTTGCTCTTCCCTGATGCTGAGCTCCAACCGGGACCGCTTTCTGAAGGGGGAAGGGCTGCAGTTGATGAACCTCATGCTCAGGTGAAGGCACGCTGTACGGGACCCCAGAGCCAGGCCTCTCTGGGGACAGGGATGGAGGCTCCCCCCACCCCGCCAAAGCATAGATAGAAGCCGGCTCCCTGGAGAGTAAAGCCAGCCTTCGGTTGCCGAAAGTGGGCCTCCTGGGCCCAAGATTTAGTGGGGGAGAAGGGAGGAAGGGTTGCCTCTGCTCCTGTGCATGGTCTCCCTCAACAACCAGTCATAGTGGCAATGACCGTACCAGCCACGGGGTGAAGGGACTGTCATCCAGCACATCTGGAAGGCAGCAGGCTGGGGAAGGCTAATGTGAGGAGAGAGGGAGCCCTCCAGGGCAGCCAGCCTTTGGGTTGGAGCGCTCTTCCTTGCACTCGGCATCCAGTCACGCTGACCGCTAAGGCCGTCTGTAGTCAGTAGTCAGTATGCCCAGAAACAGTTAAGGTAACAAGGGCTTTTCATGGGTGGGGTCTCAGTCTGGGAAGGGGACGTCCACTTCCACTGGTCACTTGGATGTCTCCCTCCGGTCGCCTCACGCCAGTTCCACGGAGAAATGGGAAATCAAGCCTCGGCAACTTCCCTTCCTGGCCTGGATGTGAGACCGCAGGAGCCCCTTGTTTTGAAAGCTCCCATCCAAGAGCAACCCCCTGTTCAGCAGCCTGCTTTGCGGATGGAAGCCGAAAAGTCGCAAGCAAGGGGGAGTATCGGTGCTGCTGTGGAGCCCCAGCAAAGAGAACCCACCCGCGTCCCTCACGGTTTGAGGCAGGTGGTGAGATTGTGGCAGACCTGGACTGCGTCCCGCATCCCCGCCGCTTGGTTTCCATGCCTGTTTGCGAACACGAGTGCTGCTGGGGCAGGGAGGGGGCCTCTGGGGGCAGCTTAGGAATCCCCGGGGGCCATGGGCGGGCACTCGACTGCTCTCCCAGATTCCGTGGAATGCTTCGGGGCTGGCGTTGAGGTTGAGGGAGTGCCACAGCCCCCACACCCAAGATATAGCTTGCGTGAAAGCCTACTTTTTCTTCCACCCTCCCATGGGGGACTGAGCTCACCCCTCCCCACACCCTCCCTCTTGCTCTTGCTCTTGCTCTTGCTCTTGCTCTTGCTCTTGCTCTTGCTCTTGCTCTTGCTCTTGCTCTTGCTCTTGCTCTTGCTCTTGCTCTTGCTCTTGCTCTTGCTCTTGCTCTCAGCTTTCCCTCAGTGGAGGGAGGTCTTTGGAAAGGTGGCTGGCAAGAAGTGATCTCTTCCTGCAGAGCCAGGCTGGCTAATGCACAGCAGCAGCAGGGGACTAAATAATAACCAGGAAACATGGATTATTTAGACTGGGTTCTGCTGAGTTTTCTTTAGGCTGATTAAAGCAAAGCTGCACAGTCCTGGAGCCACGGCGGAGAAGAGGGCGCGCTTCCTTCCTGGATGTCCTTGTCCTTCTCTCCTCTGGACTCAGGCCTGCTCTGCTGGCCTTGCAGAACTAATTAGCTGGAGTCCTTGAGCTGCACAGGAGGGATCCGGTATTTTAATTTTTCTCACTGGGTCTTCCCATCCATCCCCTACCTGCTCCTCCTTCCCACCCCCGCCTCATTTTGGGGTTATGCTGTTTGCCATCTCCTCTTCCATCTTGGCAAATAATGACAAGGAGAACAAATGGGTCCCCAGATGTGGCTACATTTCAAAGGAGCTCTGAAAGGCAAAGTGAGGCTTAAACCCACAGCCTGCCAGACATCGTGGAGCATCCCTTATCCCCCTTGGAAAGCGGGGGTTGCAAATAAAGCACAGGGTTGGCATGAAGCCAGCCCTCCCCCTTCCAAGTCCAGTGATGCCTTCTCTTTATCTTCTAAAGAGTTGGGGCAGATGTCTCCACTCATGGTTATTGGGCTGGCATAAGAAATGAACTTCCAGTGGCTCTCAACAGTGTTCCTAAAGACTTTTGCAGCAACAGCAGAGACATCAACTATCTCCATTCTTATCGCAAGCCACAGTTGTACTCTGGCTCTATGCTGAGTTGCCTTGGAAGAGTGGTGAAAGGCTCAGTTCACCAGGAGATGGTGCCCAGCCAGGTTTTGACTCTGCAGCAGGAGATCCATCTGTCTCTGAGAAGCTCTTCCCATTCCTTGAGATCATTTGGGGAGGCATTTCTTTCAGGATGCTTAGCGAGGACACAGGGTAGGGCTGAACAAGTGGCTGGTGGAAACCACAATTCAAGCATTTTCCCTACCACAGATGATCCATATGGTGACGGTAGATTGGAATTACCAAGGCATTCATCTTGGGACTCTCTCGTTGGAATGTACAGCGTTGGGAATGTATAAAGGTTGTCTTTGAATGTTGTATTTTATGTTATATGTTAGTACCAGTAAGGCCAGGACAGTAAGCATTTGTCTGTGCATTCACCAGGAATTGAACCCAGTTTGATGGCACACAACTAGTTAACCAGTATAATAGTAATGATGGCTAGCATAACACTTTTAATCAGTCTTTTGTTGCTTCTCCACCTTCCCTATCCATAACCATAATGCCCTTTTCATCCTTGGTGCCTGGGTGATTGTTGCAAAGATAAAAATTGCTGATTGTGCTTAAACTGTGTATGTGCACACACACATATGTCTGCATGTGCACTTTGTGGTCATGGTTCTTTGCCTCGGTGAGATTCCCTGGCTCTCACGTTTTCCTGCGTGCAGAGGACTCTGTAAGCAATTCCTATATGGCAGTGACACTTACGACTCTGCAGGATTATTTTTGCCAGCAGCAGCGGTGGCAAGAAAGTACTGCCCTTACTGGCCCACATTCTGAGCTGCCCCATCTCTAGGGTAACATGCATAATTTAGTTTAATCCAGGATGGGTTTTCCAGTGAGGATCCTGACCAGATGGCCCGAACCCGCTCACTCTGGTGATGACCAAAAGGACTCCAGTATCCCCAGAGAGGCCATGTCAGGTCAGCCTCCAGAGGACGACCGGGGAGGAGCCTTCAGTTCAGGACACTGCTGCTTGTGGATTGCTATGTTGTGTTTTGATCCTGGCTTCAGCTAGGACCCTGACTGTCAGTCTGCCCTGGCCCTACAGGGTGTGCTGCTGGACGTGGCTTATGAGAACCTGGTTATCTTGAACTTGTCCATTTAGCTGGAGGAGGGACGAAACTTCAAATTTGCTGGGTAAAAATTGGTAGCTGGAAAAGGCGTGGCCCTTCATAGCCGATGTAGGCTGCCCAGAGTCCTTTGGGATTGGGTTGGGTTATGAATGCTGTAAATAAATCGCTCGCCTGGTCTACATGTGAGCAGATTTAGAGCTGTGTATTTTATCACAGTGTGTATATATTGCCCCATAATAAAGGTTCTCAGGGCACTTTACAAAAAAGACCTAAAGAGAATAAGATTTACTTCCCAGTTAGCGGCCTCCAAAGGGAGGCTTGGTGGTGTCACAACAATTTCAGAGCTGTCTCCAGCTGCAGTTCTGTCTCTTCCCTGGCTGGGAGGTGCCTGGCATCTCTTGGAGTGGAAGTGATGCCCCTTTGTCGGCTTTGCAAAGGCAGGGTGAGGCTTCCGAGGCCCTCGGGAATGTTGACCTGTGAGGCCGCCGCCACTGCCGCCACCTCCTCCTGTGTAAAAGGAGGAAGGTAGCCTTGATCTCTTGGTGGATAACCTGGGAGGCCTTTTCCTGCAGAAGTGAAGGAGCTGGCTTAGTTTTTAAATTCAGGCCATGTTTGAAAAATAACGGGATGCATTTGGGTTGCGGGGGAAGGAGATGGAAGCCTGGGGAGGCAGATCACTGCTGTGAAGCCATTAGAATGGCTTTCTTTGACCTGTGCAGAGGCTTTTTCTGGCTGCATGGCACCAGCAGAGAAGCTGCGTGAAGGGCCGGGCACACAGAACAAAAGACAAATAGATTTATGTGTGGAGTGGAGTGCCCCTTGCCTGCAGCAGCCTCTGCAAAATCTTTCATTACTTTTCTTGTTTTCACATCACATCAGCCCCTTGGAAACTCAAAATTAATGTGTAACTACTGAGATTTCCTTTTATTACCAGCTTTGTGCTATGTTTACCTAGCCGAATTGGATCCTGGGCCAGGTTTTCTAAAGCAGCCACCTTCTGCAAGCATCGTACAATAGAGACCCTTGGTGGAAGGAAGCTTCCCCTGGCTCTATTGTACGGCGCTTCCAGAAGGATGCCCAGAATGGAAGGTGAGTTGAATGGAAGGCTTTCTTTTTGTTCTGGCTTCTTTTTACAGGGTGTGGCTGGGAAATTCAGGCCCAGCTTCGTAGGTATCGGGAGCTGCAATCAGCTATTCAGCACGAGAAACCTAGGCCCACCTGCTGTGGTCCGTGCCTGCATAAATCTGGCGAGCAGAAAGCCACAGTGAAACTATCCCTGATACTTGGGCGCTGCGGTGGGTCAAGGATGGAGTTGCTTTCTGTGCTGAGAACGGTGCAGACATCCTCCTCCTTTGGGCCTGTCTTTACTAATTCAGAGATGGATCCGTAGATCTCTGCCTGGTCTACTTGTGAAAGGGGATCTGAGTATTGAATAGCTGAGTATTGTGCTCTCTCACCAAGTCTTTAATTCACACACACACACACACACACACACACATTTCCCCTCCCTCTCTTGCACTCACAGACCAGGTAGCAAAATCAGGGGACTTCCTTGAGCCCAAATGGACTGGGTTGGGGTTGGGGTTGGGGTTGGGGAAGCTCCAGCCCCTCCCAAGCCCCTCCAGCCCCAAGAACATGTCAGTTGCTTGTAGGGTCCTGCCATTGCTCTCCTTTTGAAAGAATCAGCCAAGAAAGGTGGATTAAGATAAACTGCTTGCCCTCTGGTAGAACAAATATTTCAAATAAAACCAACCTCGGACAGACCGGTCAAACATCTATTGATCTCTAAAAGCCTGAACTTAAATGCCATGAATATTCCGGGGATCAGCTCCTTGCAACCTGTCTAAACACTGATCGATATACAATTGCTTCCTCTGAAAAAGAGTCCTTCAGTTCTCCAGCTAAAACACGAACTTCCTTTAGCCTTTTACTATTTTGATTTTCAAGGTGAAGCAAGCAGACTTGGAAACAAGGAGGGGTATAGATGTGTGTGTTGGGGCAGGAGCCGAGTAAATTACCACTCATCCCTGTTCCTCTGTTCCAACACCCTGCTCTGCTCAGCTCTGAAAAGTTAACTGGTGGATCCATTCGCGTTGGTTTCGAATGAGGACGTTCTTCTGTCTGCCTGATGCTGAGCTTCTTCGAGTGGGGTGGCAGAGCCTTAGCTTTCTAGCAACTGCCGGGGTGTGCAGGTTGGCGCAGATGGCCCTTGAAGCTGAGCAGAGAGCTGCGCGTTGCCCCTCTTCCTTTTGAGGGACGTTTTCAAAGAGAATTGCGAAAATGTAGGGTAGGGCTTACAGAACATCTGGAACTGACAGATTAGTCAGAAATGCTTCCTAGTGTCTTCTGGTACACCCCGGATTGCCAACTGTCTGAAGATCTGCTGGATAAGGTTATGGGGAGGGGGGAGGGAAGGGGGTTTCTAGGAGGAGATGCCTCTGGGATGCACGAAGTTTAGACAGGAGTGGGAATACTCTGTTTTACATGAAGACTTGTTTTTGCTCTTATAAACGTCATTTTGTATGTGGAGGTACATGCGTTGTGTGCATCAGAACAGCCTTCTGCGGTGTTCAACTTCCATAATTCCCAGCCAGGACTGAGTATGTTTTAGAGGAGTGGAATGTGGGAATGCCCTCTCCTGAGGCTGTTCTGTGCCGCTTTGGCCTCTGCAGTGGTCCTCCTCCCTCCCTTGGGCTTTCTTGGCTTCCCATTAAGACAGGAGGCGCTTCCAGTTTCTGGTTCAGCCTAACGCAGCCCCATGTCAAGCTAGTGGTGGTGGGTTGAGGGCCTGATTGTGCCTTTGGGCTGTGTGAGATGGTGGCCTTTTGTTTTGTGGGGTGTTAGAAGACACGGATGAAGTGGCCAAGATTTGTGGTCTCGCTCTCCCCTTTTTTCTTGCCTGTTCATATTCCAGTTCAGGCATCCCAACAGCTGTTGTTTCTGTTTCAGTGTCGGGTGTTTTCCCCCGAAAGACAGGCTCCCCAAACAGACTGGGGGCTATTCTGTGCTGAAGCAAGGGGTTTGATGACCAACGATTGTCTCTGTACTTACTTTTGTTGAATGACAGACACGCATCTGCATTTCGCAGCAGCATTTCCCAAGAGTGGCTGCAGTCGGGAAAGAGTGAAAACCTTGCTGGATGTGCCAGCAAGCATTCTGCACTGGCGGCCAAACTAACGCGGGTTACCAGCACTGCTTGCTTCAGGCAAGGAAGGAGAACACACAGGCAGAAGTAAAATTAATGACCATTAGTAAGTAGTTGGGAAGCAGAGCTGCTGAATAATCTAATATAGGCTTGGAGGCAGTCAAGCCAACGCTCTCCTGCGAAGTAGAACCTTTCAACTGAATGGGATCAGAGTTTTCTTCAGCAAGGCTTAGGTGGAGGAGCAGGTTCTTGCTGGATGGATCCCCGAGAACTCATATGTGCAGCCTAATGGCCGTGCCCCCCGGAGACACCCCGGATTATCCAGCCTTTGGGGCTTTTCCTTATGAAGAGAGGCTGGGCAGGTCTGTGCATCACAGAGATCCATTCACGTGTGTGTGGTGTGCAGAACTGGCTAGGAGGTTTCCTTCTTGTCTCTCTAATAGCCCAAGTTAAGATAGTGTGATGGACTGGAATGGAGGAAGGGGGGTGAAAACGTTGCTCTGGAGACGAGAGCACCGTTTTCACCCCCCTTCCTCCATTCCAGTCCATCACAGGTAGCCCACTGAATTGGATGGAGCCGTGACAGAACCCGAAGGAAGTCCTTCCCACAGCACCAGATTCAGGGATGGAGTGCTGCCAAAGAAACACTGAGGGTGGCCTCTAGCCGTCTCTGGCTTCCCAACAAGATTTGGGGCAGTGGATGGAAGGGTGGCTTCTGTGAGCTGGAGAGCAGCATCCGTTGTCCCAGCATCTTGGGGCACAACGGGCTGGAGGTAGCGAAGAGGGGAGGATCTGGTCCACCTGCCCTGCCCTGCTAGGGTAGAGGATTTTGGAAGTAGCCTTGACGAAGGAATGCAAGAATCATTAAGAGAAAATAACTGACAACATAGTCCTGGGAATGGAGAGGGTGTGAGAAAGAGTCCGTGCCTTGGTTCTGTTTGGTATAAGCGGGGGCCGACTTTCAAGATTCTTTTACTCTGCCCAACAACAGTAGAGTTCCAGCAGGGCTTGCATTATTTGTTCTACGGCCTGGCCTACCTCAGAGGGCTGACAGCTTGTGAGCTTCCCAGAAGCACCCATTGTTGCTGTAAGTAGCAAGCTGGTGCCCCCCGTGATCTGGTCCGGCAGGGCTGGCTTACGATTGAGCCCAGTTCTCCCTCTTTGAACTGAACTGTTCAGCTCCATCCTGGCCAAAGGTCTGCTGTTTCCTTTTATGAAAACGGACATGGGATCTTGTTGATGGCGAGCTTCAGGACCACTCTTTCTTCCGTTCATCTCTTCGCCGCTTCTGCACACACCTGTAGCTGTCATAGCAAGAGACATGAAACATTATTCGTGGATCAATAGGGCTCCGAGGAGGGAGCGTTTTTCTCTTGTGAGGCATTCATTGCATCTCTTGCTAGGAGGGGAAACCAGGGCCCTGCATGCTGAAGGTCCATAAGCAAGCATAGCAGGTAAAGGTGTGTTTTTTCTCAAGTAGAAAAACACAACAGTAACTGGCGATTAACGTCAGGAATTTTTCTGAAGGTGGGCAGGCGCATTTGACCGCTGGGCCCCTCTTGGAGATGGACCTTTCAGATCCATCTAGAGCACCAAAAGAAGCCCAGCTCAAGCCCCGAGACAGCCATGCCCACTGAGGCCCTCCAGGCAGACAGGTTGCCTTGAACCAAGAGGAACTCTAACCCACCTCCGTTCCTGGTTGGCTGGCTGGCTGGCTTACCCGTTTTACAATATTTGCAGAGTGCTGCACAGCAAGATGCGTGGCTGTGCCCAGCAAGGAATTAGAAGCAATAAAAAAATGCCACTCCCCCTGGAAACGACTATATGTTCTCTTGACACACCAGTTCAGTTGAGGGAAAAGCAGGAAACAACTCTAAAGGAGACTTAATTATAACCGAGTCCCTCAAGGGGATCCCGCTTAGGGGACTGAAAAGGTAAATAAAATACCATACGTTAAACACATTACAAGTATGAATAGAACACACATAATATGAACCCTAAAGATTTAGGTACAAAGAGGTTTTAGGCAAGATGATTTACTCATTCCCTTCTGTACAAACAAAATGAGCTCCAATTTTTGTTGTTGCTGAATAAGCTGTAATCTAAGATCTACTGAAAGTTTTGATCCTGATGTTAAAACAGTTCCCATTGTTCAGACAAAATAAGGATCTCTGATTTCTTATTCCATTCAGCCTTTATAATTTGCCTATCAGATTGATTTATCAATAATGGGTGTTTATAAAAACTAATGGACTTTTTTTGTCTCAGAATTCAGTAATCCCTTCTAATAAATTAAATGTCTCCAATTACTGGTTGACAAGGCCTTGCCATCTGTCCCTTGCCGTTCTGTAAAATGGGAGCAGGCCTGTGGTAGCCAACCTGATAAACAGAATCACACGATTAGCAAACTGAAAGCGTCCTCCAAAGCTTTTCTGTGCTGAAGTTCACAATACCCGTGAACTGTTTGACACTTAGTGCTAGAGAAAGGGAACTTTAAATAACTGACTCAAAAGGCAGGGAGCTCAGTTTCTCTCATCTGAAGACTGAATCTGAGTTGTGCCTCAGTTCCCCTTTCTGGGTCACCACCTCCTCCTCCAGCTGGCAGAGAAGGCTCCTGCAGCAAAGCCCAGCTCATGCGCAAACATCTTCCTTTCTGCAGAGAGAAGAAGATCTCCCGGAGCAGTGCCCTGAAGGTGTTGGACCATGCCATGATTGGGCCGGAGGGGGCCGACAACTGCCACAAGTTTGTCGACATTCTTGGCCTTCGCACAATCTTTCCGCTCTTCATGAAGTCCCCAAAGAAAATCAAGAAAGTGGGAACCTCCGAGAAGGAGCACGAAGGTAGGATTTCCTCCAAGCTCGCCCTTCCACTGTTCCTGGAAAAGTTGTCCTCTGAGAGAAGGGCTTGGTCCGTCCACGCTTCGTAAATCTTTCCCTCTCCTGTGCGGAGCCAGCGAGAGCGTGGAGGCGGCTGGGTTCTTCCCAGTAGCTCCGACTCCCAGCTTAGTGGCTAATTAGCTCCTGCATCTGTGCACGTGAGCCTGGCGTTTGAAGCTGTCTCTTTGATGCCAGCTCTTTGGAAAAGAGTAATGAGCCAACTGCAAATGTCACCTCCAAAGCAGTATTTTTGGCTCCCAGCACTGAAGTGTGACATGAACATCAGGCACCGCAGACACAAATTGCTTGTGGCTCTTGTTACTTTCTCACTTTCCTTCCACTGACTCCCCAGGGGTGGGGGGAAGGATCCAGAATTCCCATCAGCCTGAGTTGCTGATGATTTCAGCATGGCTGTCTCCATCTTTCAGCTGTGAGGAACAGCAAGGCTGGTACAAAATACGAAACAAGGACAGCTCCCTGGAAAGGTGTTTCAAAAACAGGCCAATGTGTGTGATTTGGTGCATTGGGGAATGGAGCAGGACAAAAATTATTCATCTAGAAAGTGTGTCTTGACTTCCCCTGACTCGAGATGCCGCCTCACTTGTACTGTCATCTTCTCCAAAAGACCTGAAAAAGGAGCACAGGGAAAGAAAGCCATCTCTGCTTCATGATGCCTCCTGAAGTTGTAGTCCATTCTGCTAAGAATTGCTTGGCGTGGCTAATTTATGGTTGAGATTTGCAATGAATGAGTGTAGTATTAAGCATGATAGTACAAAAATATTCTGGGAAAAAACATTTTCACTCATTTTCTCAAGTTTCAAGGTTTAAAACGAAAAATTACCTTTTCAGTATGCATATTTAGAATTTAACATTGTCCATTTGCCTGACTGCATATCTCCATAAGTTTCAACTCTGGTCATTGCATTTGAATTTTTTATTTATTTATTTATTTATTTATTTATTTATTTATTTATTTATTTGCAAATCTTGCATCTTGTGTGCATGTTAGTATGCTGCCTATATCTACTAGTTGGTTGATGCAGGCCAAAGTATGTTGGCTTGAAAGATAGTGTACACGAGAGATCCTGGCTTCTGTTGAACAGTGTGAACATGTGTAGGATAAAATGGGGCTTTGGTGACCCAAATATGCAAGAAGTGACTGATCCTGTCCTTCCTGCTAGCAAGTGGGGAAAATTGTGCAATGCTCTGAATGAGGATAATAATTCAGAAGGAAAAATATTCTGCCAAGTGACCTTAGCGGATAGGTGGGAATGAGACAAGATAGTATAGAAAAAATGAGTGGGCCATTCAGGGACCCTTAGAAAAATGTCGGTTTTGAATACATCAGCGTATTTGTATGTACACTGGCAAAGAAGTGGTAGAAATCTAAAAATATGATTGTTTACAATGAAAGATTGAGAGGATTATTCGTTTATTAAACAAATTCATATGGTCACGCATCTACTAAAAGAAGTTTGAGCAGCAAACATCATCCAAAATTTACAACTCAATTAAAATGTAATTTGAAGCTCCTGAAAATGTCATTACTAACATGTCAGCATGGCCACACCCACACCAGAGCTTCATTATCATCCTGGCCCCAGTGCCTGGCAGAAGATCCAGCTCTTCACAGGCTTCTAGAAGGCCAGAGCAGGGCTGTTCATATGTCAGGGGGAGGCTGGTTCACAAGGCAGGTGCCATGACAGAGAAGACAAGCTTTCTAGGTCTACCAAGTCACACTACTTCACCAATGGGACCTGGAGCATGACTGCCCTGCCCGATCTTGTGCGATGGACAGAAGCCATCAGGGAGAGGTGGTCCTGCAAGTAACCTGGCCCCATGCCAGGTAGGGCTTTAAAGGGGACAACCAGCACCTTGAATTGCACCTGCAAGCCTACTGGGAACAGTGCAGCTCATGCAGCAGTAATTTGCATGGAGGACACCCTATACTGCACGTACCACTGCATTTGGACCAGCTGAACCTCCTTCAAGGGCAGCCCTATGCAGAGCACATTGCAGTAGTCCAACAGGGAGGTGAAGGATACACTGGCGATGAGTGGCTCTGAATAGAGAACTGACCGATTTTTGGTAGTTCAGAAGTACAGTTAGTCCCCAGTTTAAGAACGAGTTCCGTTCCCGAGCTTTGTCCTTAAGTTGAACTTGTATGTAAGCCAGAACAGTATTATTGTATAATACTGTGTAAGTAGCATTGTGTAATGAACTCAAACCGTTGTGCATTTAACTCAAATCATTGTGTACTTAACTTGAATTTTGCTACAATAGGCTCCATTCTTAACTATGGGTCATCTGTAACCCGGGTATTCTTAACTACCTGTAGATATTGAGAAAAAATGGATATAGAAGGAAAGGAAATAAGTGAAACAAACAAGAGTGAAACTACAGTGCTTGCAGAAAGAGACATTGTGGGTCCTATATGTAGAAGAATTATTAATCTCCTGTCAGAATTAATAGGAACCGGGCCTAAGGAAAGAGAATGTGCAAGCAGTTTAGTACAGAGTGAAAAGAATTATGTTTCCAAGTGACACAGCAATATCTGGAATTCACTCATGGGAAGTATGTAAAAGGATGCTTGGTGGAATGATGAAATGAGAAAGGATGTAGATGAGGGAGAAATGCATTTAAGAGAATGAGTGCAGCCAAAAATGAAGACATGAGAAAGATACTGTGTAAGGTGAATACAGAGGCAAAAGAACATTGAGAAGAGTGTAGTCAAAAAGAGTAAGGAATGGTTGAGATTAAAAGATGCAGAGAAAATGCAGAAGAGTTCTGATGGAAATAAAAAATTATTGTGGAACTGGGTGAAGAGAACTAAACAAGAAGTCTTCAGAGAGCCAATGGAATTACAAATAAAAGAGATAAAACTCAACTTTGAAAGAATGCTGAAAAGCATATGAAGAGATTTTTTTTTTGTGGGAATGAATGTGATATGTTGAAGAGTAGAGCCAAAATGAAATACTCTAAATGTTAGTATCTAAGGAAAAAATGATGAAAGAAAATAATTATTTATTTATACAGTGTTTATAGCCTGACCCAATCCTAGTGGACTCTGGGCAGGATACAACCAAAATACGCATTCAGAGCATACAAATAGTAGAAATCAACATTTAAAAAACTAGTACAAAAGCACTGTTTGTTTAACTTGCTGCTGTTTTGGCCTGTTTTAGAAATACTTGTAAAGTAGGGGCCATCAGTACCTCCGTGGGGAAGAGGAGTCTTCCATAAAAAGAGGGCCACCCCGAGAGGGCCTGTTGCCTGGCGCCCCCTCCCCACATCTGTGAGAGGCGCTCTCTACATGGCCTGACTGCGTGCACAGAGTCAGTGGTGTCAGGTTGTTGCCTTACACATCCCAGCGTTGTGCTACAAAGGGCTTTAAAGGTGGCGGCCAGCCCTTCTGTTACAAACAACCCAGCCGCCTCAGAAGAGGGGCTCTTCTTGTTTGATGAGGTCGGCCTGCCTGGAGTCGGGTTGCCCCGTTTTGCAGCAACTGTCCCTTCCGGGCTGTCTCCAAAGCCCGCTGTGAGAATGATGGAAAATGGTTAGGCTGCAGGTGTAGATGGTGTAGCTAGAGAAAGGTTACAGTATGAATGTGGCTTGCTTGCAGAACAGTTGTACAACTTGCTTAATGTGTTTGCGGGGCTGCACCTGTGGCTGATTATCGGAAGAAGGCTGTTCCTGTTTCCGTATGCAGAGGAAAAGTAGCAAGAGCGAATACAAAACTCACAGGGGGATTAGTTTGCCGAGGGAAGATATCTGGCAGATTTCTGATTGAAAGCATGCAAAAGGCGACAGTGACCAGAAGGTAAGAAGTGCAGTGTGGCTGCATGCTAGGCAGAGGGCCTGCAGACCAGGTGTTCGCTCTTCGACAGGTCGTGGAGAAATGTAGGAAAGCGAGAAAGGGTTGGTTGATTTAGAGAAAGCCTATGATACAGCTAATGGACGTGAATGCTGTAATAGAATAGTTTGCGCGTTGAAACAAAAGGTGGGGTCAAGACCGATGGGTGCTGAGTGAATGTGGTCTGAATCCAAAAGAGAGCGACCTCCTGTGAGAATGGGTGGGGTGCTCTGCTCTTAGGGAGAGAATGAATGAGGATCCGGTTGCAAAACTAAGAAGGAAAAAGGAATAGGTTGAGAGGAAGGGGAAGACCGAGAAACGTGTGGTTGGATGTGGTGGAGGTCCTCAGAAAGAATAAAGTGAGAAGTTTAAAGAACAGAATGAGGCGTATGAAACAGTGAATGGATGTGGTAGAAGTGAGGAGGTTTGCAAGGACAGAAAACCAAGGAGAGATGTCGTGAGCGGGGTTGGCATAGGCTAGATATAGTTCCGTTTCTTTTTCTTATCACATGCCGTTTCTTGTGCTTATTGTTTCTTGCTGCTTTCCTGCACTCTGCATAACATAGCTTACCCCCAAATGGAATAGCATGACGGGTATGTATGTTAAATCCACCTTACACACTGTTTCTGTAGTAGCTTCTAATATGGTCTTGAAACAAGCAGCGCAACGAGCAGGTCCTGAGTAATTCTGATGCTGCACAAAGAATGCTGCAAGGCGCGTGAGAGGGGGAGAAGCGGGTCATTCGCTTTCCGGATCTTGCTTCTCTCCTCCTGAGTACGTCTGGGAAACAGAGGATGTGGCGGTGGTGAAGAGGGGCAGAACTCAGGGATGGTCCTGATGCAGACTTAAAATAGCGGTATTTGTTTTAAGTAAGAGCTCTTTGTTTTGCTTCAGAAAGCAAGTGAGCCCTGGAGACTGTAGCACTTCCAGTAGACTGACACTTTAACAGGCCCCCTCCTAGCCGTTATGCTGGTGGGACATTCTCTGCACCCCCCGCCAGCCAGAACATCTACAAGGGCTTTGGGTCTCGGTGCAGAGGAGCTGTTTCTGAAGGAAGCTGTGCCGTGCCCGAGACGCAAAGCTCCCCTTCTGTTCCTTGGGTGACCTAGGAGCATTCATAACAAGAAAAACATCTGCTCTCGTAAAACACAGTTCTTAAACTTAGCATTGAGTGTTATGAGCTACTGGTCCTGCTGAAAGCTGGAAACAGTATATTCAGGCACGGTGAGAATTTTGAGAAGGCCAAACCCCTGCTTGTCTGGAAACATTAACTCCAGTTGACCAGATTTTATACTCATGAGAGATGCGATTGATGGAGAATACGTAAGTGCCTTACTGACATTTCATCCCTCACCTCCAACTCACATTCTGCATGTGGTCTTCCATTTGCCCAATTTTGAGAGCTCATCGGGGGTTTTGTTATGGTCTGCTTTTCCTCAACCTGAAGGACTTTGTATCATGTGCAAAGTTGCTCACCGCCTTGGCCCAAGAAGGGGATGCTCCTCTTCCAGGAGCAGCCCACAGTGTTCTTACAGATGCTGTGGCCCTTTTTTGGGGGGGGGGGAATCTGGGCTTTGGGGACTGTTTTAAATATTGCAGATGTTTTCTGTTTGGTGACTTCAATTGCCCCCAGTGAAATAGATAAAACGTAAGCTTTTAAAATGTGATAGTCACCATCATCCTCATCCATTGAGGACTCTGTGTTATTTATATATTTCATTTGAATACTGCTGAATCTACCCCAAACCCCTAGCAATATACAGTCATAAATCAGCACTTAAAAATCCATGGTAAGTTACAATCACAAATTTATAACACTTGTGGTAATAACATAAATAACCAATGTAATGATAAAACAATCAACTAGGGATAATATTCATAGAACAATTCATAACCAAATAACGAGTAATAAATAATAAAAGATAGCAACATACTAGCCACTAAATGCTTTCTGGGGGAGCTCCGTCTTAGATAACTACCAGAAAACTGTACCAGAGGAGGCAGGGTCACTTCTGAAGGGAAACTCTTCCGTCAGGCTGGCCTGAACTTCCCTCCCTTTATGAGTGCGGTACAACCAGAGCTTCTCCCAGGATGAACGTACCCGGGCCAGTTCTGGTTGAAGAAGGTAATCCTGCAGGTTCCTGGGCACCAAGAGATAAAGGGCTTTATAGGTCAAAACCAGCATTTTGAATTGCACCTGGAAACTTATTGACACCCAACGGAGCGTCCTGGCGTGTAACTCCTGCCAGGAAATGGACCATTGCATTTCAAGCCAACTGTAGTTTCTAGATGGCCTTCAAAGGCACGCAGGGCACATTGCAGTAGTCGAATGACATGAGTCACACTGTCAGATCCTCACACTCCAGGTAAGGCTACAACTGATACGCCAGCCAGAGCGGAGCAAAAGCCCTCCCGGCCAGGGCATCCACCTTTCAATCCAGAAGTAGCTAAGAGTCTAGAAGGATTGACAAGTGGCAGATCTCCTCCCTCGAGGACAGTGCTCTGTCCCATCAAGAGACAACCCTGGAGGTGACTGTCAGTCTCAGAGATAAGACAGTAGTTCCAGTTTCAGCCTGTTCTAGAGCCTCCTGTTACCAGGATAAGGTTCTACACATCACCAGCACAGCTTATGGTGGCAGTGAATAGCTGGATATCATCAGCATATGGTACTACACCTTGAACTAATGGATGGCATTTCCCAGTGGCTTCATGTAAATATTGTGCAGCAGGGAGAAGGTAGACCAAAAAGCCATCCAAGATCGGTGCCCAGAAAGAAGCCTCTCAGGAGCAATCCCCTTGAGAGCCTGGGCTACCTCCTATGGCCAGTGGCTAAGGAGGCAGTCAGTAGAGCTACTACTAAATTGCTGTGAAATTCCCCACCAAAATCCATCTGGATCTGTGAGACACTTGGGGCGGACCATCTGAATTGGTCTGTGCTCCTAGCAAAGTTCCAGGTGGCAGTCGGTATTATCTGAACGATCTGACCACAGTGAGCATCACACCACTGCTCCAAGACAGAAGACAAGGTCCAACTTACAACTGCCTGGGTGTGCGGGACCAGAGATTACCTGGCTTTATGTTGGCCATGGAGACCATGAAATCCTTAGCTCGCTCAGACCTAGACCGGGATATGGAAATTGAATTACCCAGCACCACCAAGTATGGAGACTCCAGCACCAGCCACGTGATTGTGTCCAGCAGTTTGGGCAGAGATCCCACTGGGCAGAAGTCAGCTGGTACTCCAGTAGGGTCCCCATCTTGTTCCTGTGGCCCAACTGGGCAGCAGGGAGCTTGGTCATAGATAAGGTTTCTCTGCACATCAGTGCCACTCTTCGGCTCTGGCCTTGGCGTTGAGGCTGATAAAGGATGCCAAATCCAAGAGAGCAGATTTTCAGCGGCAACATCTTGCTCCCTGCCTTGCCGGAGTTCAGTAAAACGCCCAGGTCTGCTCACTCGTCCGCTATTCAGCCATGGACAAGCAAGGTCTTATTGCAAATGGGCCTGACGTTTAGCATCAGCAGGTAAAGGCCGCAGTCCCAGCCCTTCAGTCACCAGGATCCAGGTTTCGGTCTCTTGGTTCAGAAGGAGAGACTAAAACAAATTTTCGATCCCCTTTCCCTTGGAATGGCACACCCAGCGCACACATGCACACACACAAACCACCATCATCGTCATTAAATATATACACCACTGAATCTTGAGAAAAAACAATGAAAGAAAATAATTATTTATTCATACGGTGTTTATAGCCTGACCCAATCCTAGTGGACTCTGGGCAGGATACAACCAAAATACGCATTCAGAGCATACAAATAGTAGAAATCAACATTTTAACTAGTACAAAAGCACTGTTTGTTTAACTTGCTGCTGTTTTGGCCTGTTTTAGAAATACTTGTAAAGTAGGGGCCATCGGTACCTCCGTGGGGAAGAGGAGTCTTCCATAAAAAGAGGGCCACCCCGAGAGGGCCTGTTGCCTGGCGCCCCCTCCCCACATCTGTGAGAGGCGCTCTCTACATGGCCTGACTGCGTGCACAGAGTCAGTGGTGTCAGGTTGTTGCCTTACACATCCCAGCGTTGTGCTACAAAGGGCTTTAAAGGTGGCGGCCAGCCCTTCTGTTACAAACAACCCAGCCGCCTCAGAAGAGGGGCTCTTCTTGTTTGATGAGGTCGGCCTGCCTGGAGCCGGGCTCCGTTCACAATAAAATAATCAATACATGGTTACATAAAAAAAAGGTGCATGCACAATCAAGTAAAAACGAATCCATATCATTATCCAATCCCATAACCAAAGGTGCCCGTCAATACTTATTGGCAGTAGCTCCCGGTCCTTCCAAAATACCTCGGCTCTAGCTGCTTTGCAGATTGATGCCAAAGCTGTAGCAGTCTCATCTCCACGGGGAGGCTGTTCCGTAAGCGGGGGACCATAAAACATCCGCCCCAGCACTCTCATATACCGGGGATAGTGAAGATCTGCTGCCAGGATGAACCCACTGGATGGAATGGTTCTCCCGGGAAAAGGCAGTTCTACAAGTGCCTGGGAAGTCACGTAGATGAAAGCCAACACTTGGAACCGTATCTGGAAGCGCCAGAGCCTGCCCAGCTTTGCAGGCGCAATACGGCTGAAGTGCCTTTCACCCCGCAGCGCTTGGCACCAGTTGCACTTTCCAAGTCGTCTCCTGGCAGTAACGAGGGCATGAGTTAACCGTCGCCAGATGCTTTCTCTCCAGCTAGGGCTGTGCCCGGGGCACCAGCGTACCCCGGCTGCGGCCTCCGGAGGTTGCCTCAGACCTTCTCCTCGAACCGGAGTGTCAGCCTGCCCAGAGACGCATCTCGAGCTGTCCTTTGGGCAGACGGCAGCTCCCGCTCGCTAGGGTCTGGCTGCAGCTTGTCTCGTCCCCTCCGGCTTCCGCCCCCCCCCCCACGCCTTCAAGCACCAGGTCAGGGCTCCCGCAGCATCCTGGCCTGAACCAGCCACTGCCGGGCGCTCTCCTGACCAAGGAGGCTGCCGGTTAATTGCTGCTCCCTGCTTGCTGCATTCTTTAGCCAGCCCTGCCTCCGCAGGAGACTTGATGAACGATTGCACTAAAAAAGTGCTGGGGACCTGCGATCCGCTTCTGGGAACATCAGTGCCAGATCAGGCAAGGCATGTCCGTGTGTTTAGCTTCTACCTGCAAGAGCGGGGAAAGGCCCTTTGGGGAGGGGGCGCAGTCAGGAGGAGAGGAGGAGACGGGGAAGCGGCTCTTTATTGCCGTTAATCTTAGTTCGCTACAGTGGATTTACGTTGCCTAATAACGTAATCATGTTAGTTACATTCATTAATCAGTGCTTAGTAAGTGACAAGGAAGATTAGATTTAGACCCGGCTCTTCCCCCAAGCATTGGGCTGGGATGCGGGTTGAGCTGTGAGGATGTGTGTTCTGGTGGGGGCTTGGGGGGTGCCTTGGTTTTTAACTATGGTTTATGGATTGTTGTGAGCCGCTAGAGTCACCGTATGGGGTAGGCAGCCGTATAAGTCCTGTAAATAAATAAATTAGGTTTAGTCTTATTTTTCTGATCTGGCCACATCTCTAGTATAACTAACTTAAGGATTTTAAATACCCCGTGCATGGGGGAAAAAGATATACACACACACACACCCCTCCAATGATAGTTTAGGATTGCAGATATTTTCAGCCCCGTGAGAAGTTTTGTCAACATTGAAATAATTCAAAAGCACAAAGAAAGATTGGGAGAAGTTAAGAAAATTCAGGAAAGAGTAAGTTTATCTTACAAAGAGATAAAAAGAAAACTGAGGTCATAACAGAGAGGAACGTTCCAGTTACAATAAATTTACTTGTCTCTCTGCAAGGTCAAAGCAGTAAGACTCAGTGGCAAAGCCCCCAACAGCTCCTTTGCCTAAAGTTCAGATTCCACATTGAAGCGTGAAACAGAATAGAGCTGTACCATAACCTTAACATCGGTACATCACAGTTAAAAAGTGTGGAGGCCCCAAGTCCCCCCAAATTCAGCCATGGTCAAGTGGCCTCTCCCCCCTCAAAGCCTAAGTACAACCCTTAACCACCAAAAACCTTGCCCCTCCCAGTTTCCATTCAACATGAGTAGTTTTACTCTTTTAACATAGTTAAGCAGTGTCCTTTTGTCTACAGTACCTCCTAGAGCAGTGTTTCTCAACCTTGGGAACTTTAAGATGTGCAGACTTCAACTCCCAGAATTCCCCAGCCAGGAATTCTGGGAGTTGATGTTCATACATCTTAAAAGTTCCCAGGGTTGAGAAACACTGTCCTAGAGCCGTTTCCTGGGCAGACAAAGAGACAGGCCACTTTACCTAGGACTTTCAGTCCTCAGCTGTAGCTTCAGAAACCATTTAGTTTCAAAAATTAAATCTAAAATTTTGCAAGATGACAAAATATCAAGAAAAAGAAAGGCTTAGCATCAATACATAGCAAAGTACTTTTACAGTGACCAAAATATGCTCTGCTTTAAAATCAAGCCATCGCCTTTGACGATGTGGGAATAGTTGTAAAACAATAGCAGTTGTACAAACCTGAATATCTTTAACCTAAAACAGTTTATTTTTTCCTAATGTTTTTCTCTTTGCCCTTTTCTCATTCTAATTAGCTCTACATTGTTCTATAACCAGCCAGGACAATACAGAGATAAGTTCAATTTTTTCCATTTAATTGCTCATTTTAATTAGAGCAATTCTCCAGGTGCTGCCTTATCTTCCAACCAAGTAGCCTCCACAATCCCGCCCAGCTGCAAAGGAATATCTTGTTATATCAGCCATATGCCCGTGATTCAGGAAGCCCTTTTGGAAACCTCTCAGCCATTCAGCCTATTTCAGTTCCAGGTCTTTGACTGGGAAGTGGAAACCCATCCTGGGAGCAAGCTCACACTTTGGTCGGGCTGCAAATATGCCCCTAAATGTCCAAACCAAGAGTGCTGTTTCTTCATTTCCATCTGAAGTAGATGGTCTTTCTATTTGGTCAGGTAGAGGTCTACTAGGGTGGGGTGGGGGTACCAGGATTACTTGGGATTTGGGGAAAGGATTAAGCAGCCTGTTGACTGCCCAAACGTACAAACCCACACACTCAAATGGACCTTCCTTCAGAACTTGCTGAAGAAAAGCATCGGAAGGGATAATATTTTACGTAGCATCCTGCGTGGCCCCAAGAGCTAGAAAATCCATGTCAGTGCCTCCATAGATATGCTTGTGACCTCCATAGATATGCTTTGGACCCCTCAAAAGAGAATTTTTCCTCCCTGGCTATAAAGCTTTAAATAGTCAGTGCTGTTTAAAATTACTGTGAAGTATGGCATTAAACTGTTCACTGAATGCCCCTTTGTGTTAAGCGAGGATTAAAATGTGTGGCTTGATGGCTTGGTTGCTAGTTAAGAATGTCACCACTGAGTTGCCTCGGCTGTGACCGTTTGCTGGTGGATCCAGGGCCTTCAGCCTCCCTCCTCCCCACTGGCACCTTCAGGTGGGAGTCAGACTGCTTGTTGATTGCAGGTAGACTGCAGGTAGGCAGGAAGGCAGGCAGATCCCTGCCTGCCTCCCTGCCTGCCTGCCTCCCTGCCTGCCTACCTACCTACCTACCTACCTACAGGAGGGGAGAGATGGCACCCCACATAAGAGGGACCTAGAGAGCAACCTCTCCCCACAACCAAAACCAGCTGAAATCTTGCAAGAGGTCAAGAATTTGGCATCTGAATAGATCTCTTCTTTAGACAAGTGGCTGCAGGCTTGCAACACAATTCATTGGGCAGAAGTCCTTGCAGAAATATTGGCCTCAGAGCCTGTCAGAAGAGCCTTTCCCCTCCAGGCAGTTCCAGTACTGTAGAACTCTTTTAGCAACTCTTGGATTTTGGATTATCTTCTTTGTCTTTAAAAATAAACCTTGTTAAGAAATGTTGGGTCATAGGCAGGATATACAGGTGAAACTCGAAAAATTAGAATATCGTGCAAATGTTCATTTATGTCAGTAAGACAACTCAAAAGGTGAAACCAGTATATGAGATAGATGCAATACATGCAAAGCGAGATATGTCAAGCCTTACTTTGGTATAATTGGGATGATTATGGCGTACAGCTTATGAAAACCCCAAATTCACAATCTCAGAAAATTAGAATAGTGTGAAAAGGTTCAATATTCCAGGCTCAAAATGTCCCACTCTAATCAGCTAATGAATCCATAACACCTGCAAAGGGTTCCTGAGCCTTTAATGGTCTCTCAGGCTGGTTCAGTAGGAATCACAAGCATGGGAAAGGCTGCTGACCTGGCAGTTGTGCAGAAAACCATCACTGACACCCTCCATAAGGAGGGAAAGCCCCCAAAGGTAATTGCAAAAGAAGTTGGATGTTCCCAAAGTGCTGTATCAAAGCACATCAATAGAAGGTTGTGTGGGAGGGAAAAGTGTGGTAGAAAAAGGTGCACCAGCAGCAGGGATGACCGCAGCCTGGAGAGGACTGTCAGGAAAAGGCCATTCAAAAGTGTTGGGGACTTTCACAAGGAGTGGCCTGAGGCTGGAGTTAGTGCATCAAGAGCCACCACACACAGACGGATCCTGGACATGGGTTTCAAATGTCGTATTCCTCTTGTCAAGCCACTCCTGAACAACAAACAACGGCAGAAGCGTCTTACCTGGGCTACAGAAAAAAACTGGTCTGTTGCCCAGTGGTCCAAAGTCCTCTTTTCTGATGAGAGCAACTTTTGCACCTCATTTGGGAACCAAGGACCCAGAGTCTGGAGGAAGAATGGAGAGGCACACAATGCACGATGCTTGAAGTCCAGTGTGAAGTTTCCACAGTCTCTGTTGATCTGGAGAGCCATGTCATCTGCTGGTGTTGGTCCACTGTGCTTCATTAAGTCCAGGGTCAACGCAGCCGTCTACCAGGAGGTTTTGGAGCACTTCATGCTTCCTTCCGCAGACGAGCTTTATGGGGACGCTGACTTCATTTTCCAGCAGGACTTGGCACCTGCCCACACTGCCAAAAGTACCAAAACCTGGTTCAATGACCATGGGATTACTGTGCTTGATTGGCCAGCAAACTCGCCTGACCTGAACCCCATAGAGAATCTATGGGGCATTGCCAAGAGAAAGATGAGGGACATGAGACCGAACAATGCAGCGGAGCTGAAGGCCGCTATTGAACCATCCCGGTCTTCCATAACACCTCAGCAGTGCCACAGGCTGATAGCATCCATGCCACGCCGCATTGCGGCAGTCATTGCTGCAGAAGGGGCCCAAACCAAGTACTGAGTACATATGCATGCTTATACTTTGCAGAGGTCCGATATTGTTCTATTTCCAATCCTTGTGTTATTGATGTCATGTAATATTCTAATTTTCTGAGATTGTGAAGTTGGGGTTTTCATAAGCTGTACGCCATAATCATCCCAATTATACCAAAGTAAGGCTTGACATATCTCGCTTTGCATGTAATGCGTCTATCTCATATATTGGTTTCACCTTTTGAGTTGCCTTACTGATATAAATGAACATTTGCACGATATTCTAATTTTTCGAGTTTCACCTGTAAATACTGCAAAATTAACTAAGTATGTTCAGAGGAAAAGTAAGATTTAAAATACAGATGTATTAATGAATGACCTTTTAATGTACACATTACTTTTAGACATTGTGCCTTTGGTGTTATGGACAGTAAAAACATTACATATAAAAATAAAACACATAAAATAAAGGCTGCTGATTTTCCATTATGATGGTCTTGCTATCATAGTATACATGGCAATGGCTGCTTGTCATGATGGCTTCCTGTCAGAGACAGAGTGCTTTTGAAGCTCAGCTGCCCCTGGAGGAGATTGGGCAGTTGCATTCTTGTCCTACTGTGATGTTCCACCCAAGTCCTGGGCTGGTCATTGGTGAACTGGACATCTGGGTCTGACCAGCTCGAAGCTTTGTTTGCTACTCTGTTCTGCTCCCACATCTGAGGGTAGTTAGAATATTAACCAGAAACAAAGCTGAACATGCAGACTCCCAATGATCGCCCTTTAGCTGAGGTGGCATACATGTAGGTAAGTAGGTGGGAGGATGGATGGATGGATGGATGGATGGATGGATGGATGGATGGATGGATGGATGGATGGATGGATGGATATTATTGGATGGATGACAGACAGATATGGATGGAAGGATGGATGATAGAGGATGGATGGATGGATGATTCTCATCTGAAAGCCAATCAGGCAGGAACGTCTGAATGCTTCTGGAAGATGGTGGAGAAACCTTCTGTTGATGACTTCATAGCTAATACAACCTTCCGCAGTCGGGCATCCTTTGGCCGTGCTGGCTGAGAATTCTGGGAGTTCTGGAAAATGGCTGTGCTTAAGGAGATCAATCTAGCCAGGAACAAACTTTTTCAATCTCGTTACTGCTCTGCAAAAAATAAAGTTGTGTCTCAAATATATCCCAAATGCTTTGCCAGTCCAGGTTGTCCATAAAGGTTATTAGTGTGAGTTTCGTGCTTCTCCAAACTGTTTGTCCATCCCTGTTCATTTTCTCACTGAGAAAATCCTAGTAAGGTTCCAAGAAATGAGAGTGCTGCACTGGGCAAGGTCTGTTTAGGAGATGTTCAAAAAAATCTGGTAATTCTCCAGAAGATGTTCATGTCATCCATCTCTGCTTTGTATGGGAGGGAGATCTCCTCCTCTGTCGCATGGGGTTGGCACACTTCCATCACTGGAAATGGTGTTTGTGGTTAGCTTTGGCAGCAGGATGGAAGCATCTTTTATGTGGTGAAGTTAAGAACGGGTAGCTTGGGGGGACTCAGAAGTCCTTGGTTTGGGTTATGTTCCTCATCCATAGAGACAAAAGGCAGCCCAGAGGTTTCTGAAAGGGGTTCCAGATTGAATTATTTTGGACCAAAACATCTAAAAACACCCTAACGTCAGAGCCGTTCGACAGCAGAACTAATTATCCCCTGGTGGGCTCCCCTTCTCTGCATATCCATCAAAGCTGGATAAAGTGGGCTTCCTGCTGTGAGCCAAGGGTTAGATCCGGGGGTCCATATGGCAGATCCCCTTGAGTTGCTTTCTACTCGCAGAACCCGGGGGCTTTCTGATAGGGTTGCCATATTTAGTTATTAGAATCATTAATTTAAAATCTCTGTTTTAAAAAGTTGCCTTTAGTGAATTGTGCACTAGCAGGGGGTTTGTTTGTTTTTTACCGTTAAATAATTTAAACTAAGAAGCTAAGAATGTGGTGTATAGTTGGACTTCTCAGCAAAGGCTTTCCTCTACCGGCGTATAGTTAATGAGTCATAAAACCAGTCAGCTAAGTTCTCCTTCCATGAGGGACTTTCTAAAGCTTAAACCCAAGATCCCTGTGCATCTCTGGCAGAAAAGAGGGTAGGCATCGGTGGTCTGCCTCAGCGGCACCAGGGGTCTTGCTGCAGTGCCCCACGGCTGAGGTGGTGCACCTGTTCAGGAGCGCTTCTCCTCTGTGGGCATGTTTCTGGGAACCCCTGTCTTTGGTTTGCCCAAGGATAAGGACGGTGCAGGCTGGCAGATGGGGCTTCTCCTTCCTGTTCAGATTCTGTCAAGGGAGTTGGGTACCCACCTCTGTGCTCTTCGGAGGATAAGGTGCTACGGCTGCTGCTTTTCTTAGCATTTGCATGTGAAACTCTTATTTGAACCCCTTCGCCCAGGTGATGCTGCAGTTTTGACGCTGCATTAGTTTGGTTTGGGCAGCATTCCCTGCATTATGAAATTTCATGGTTCCAATTAAACTTTATAGAAAGAACTTAAAAGGTGTTTTTCTCTGTAAGTTATCAGTTGGTGCCAATCTCTTGCCTTAGTTCCTCCCCTCTTCCCTCTTACTTTTTTACTTGCTATTGGAATAATGCAGCCTTCCTTCATAATTCTGGACACCACATTTCCAGAAGGATTTGGACACATTAAAACAGGTTCATTAGAAGGGGGTCAGAGGAGGGCAGCAAAGATGACACAGGAACCTTAGGATATGTCCTGTGAGCACAGGCTGAAGGGAGAACTGGGAGGTTCTGTCTGGAGGAAAAAAAAGGAGGGAAGAGAGGATAGTGATGTTCGGGTGCGTAAAGGGAACCTACAGAGAAGATGATCAAAAACTATTTTCCATGGACACAGAAACTAGGGCCAGAAATAATGGCCAGGTTCTCAGATTTAGTTTAATCATAAGGAAAAACTTCGCAGCATTAAGATCTGTGCAAAAGTGGAACTTTCAACCTATGGAAGTGGTAGGTTCTCCATCTCTGGAGGTTTTTAAGAAGGGCTGGTCATGGATGGTGTGATTGGGTTTCCTGCTCATTACAGAGGGTTGAGCTAGCTCAGTGTTTCTCAACCTTGGCTATGCTGGCTGGGGAATTCTGGGAGTTGAAGTCCACACATCTTCAAGCATAGCTGGCTGGGGAATTATGGGAGTTGAAGTCCACACATCTTCAAACTGCCAAGGTTGAGAACGCTGAGCTGGATGATCCCTGCCGTCTGTTCCAACTCTACAGTTCTCTGATTCTGAGACTTTAACTTCCCTGATGGACCACAGGGTTGAACTGAACCCTTGGCTTTTCTTGGAGACGCGGCCAGGGCAGAGCATTTATGGATAAACATAAGGAGTTGGTTCACTGCTGAGTGCCCAGGTGGCCGATCCTGATGTGAGATCAAGGAGAAGAGGAAGGCGGATCAGCACCTCTCAGAAATTAGTCATATGGAAATTCTAAGATGTCAGGATGACCAGCACTGTCACTGCTGTGAATTGTGCAAGACAGTTGTGCTTCTTCCCACCCCCATTGTAACAGCTCCTGCTAACCATTATCGATTTTGTGTTGTACAAAACATATAAATGACAAGATGGTCAAAGCGGGCTGGAGGGAGTGACAAGCTGTAACCTGCAGGTTATGGGAATCCAGAAGGGCAGTGTGGAAGATACTGATGGAAAGGGGGCCCTAGGGGGAGGTTTTCTCTACCTTTTTGCACCCCACCCATCCCCGTCCCCCAACAGAGCAGTCTGGGCAGTTTGTGCACGGCCACCCCTGAGCACTGCGCCCCTGGGTGGGCCTCTCTGCGTCCCTTCCCCCCCTCCTTTGCCCTCTGAAGCCCAGTCCTCCCCCCGCAGGTAGCCGGAACGGGAGGGAAGGGAAGGGGCTCTGCCTCCCCTCCTTTGTTCTCAGCAGACAAAGCAGCCTGGCACACCGTTTTAATTATTGCTGTTATCTCCTCCTGCAGCACCCGTGTGGGTTGGCAGGCCTGCCGGTTGTTTGTGTCACTTTCTGATCTTGTTTGTGCAAACAGGAGATTATTTACCTGGGGCTGCTGCTGCGGCTTCAGCCCAGAGGCCACCTTAGTTTCCACCCTGCATGGGAAAGGGGGGGCGAGCGTGATTTATCAAGGTAAACCTGGAATGCTTAAGAGTGGCAGAAAAGCCACACGAATCCTGCCTTCTTTTGTACCTCAGGGAGCTGGAGTGGGACAGTAGAGCCCAGAAGGCGACCGGGAGCACCAGAGACAAGCCATTCAAAATTAAGTTGGACCAACCTTCCCCCACCAATTGTTTGGGGAGCAGCACCCCCAATTTCCCCAGCCCATGTGGCTTCTGGTGATGGAGGAACTCCAGCTGCCTCTACACCGTCTCTCTGACCTGGTTCAACATGGGAAAGAGAGTGGGGTGGGAAAGGGCCCCTGGCATTCTGCATCCGTAAGAAGAGCCATGGTGAATTTTCCCACAGTAGACCCACCAGCAGGCCGGGTTTCCCAGGGGCAGCTGGCCTTTCGAGAGGCCCACCTTGCTGGAAGACTAGAGTTGTGGCAAGAAGTAGCCACCTGGGAGGGTAGACAGTATGTCTTCCTGCTGGGGGTCCAGTTCCCCCGAGGCAAGACGGGTAGGAATTCAAGGGCAAGTGTTGTTCCTTGTTTGCTTTTGCTTCTGATATCCTGTGACTAATGGCAGGAGTTAGTTGGTGAAAGGGGTGGAAATGTGGATGGCCACAGCACTGGCTACGAAATGTGGTAAATCTGTGTGTCAGCTGACTTTACATCACATCCCATCACATGCTGTAAGTGCTTTATCACCCTTGCGCAGTCTGTTCTCCTTTGCATGCTAGAGAAATAGTGAGAATAACGCGCGCGCACACACACATACCCCTCTTAGTCAATAGGACTGTGTGGTAGTTTGGATTCAGTTTAGACAAGAAGTTTTGGAGGACCCTGGAGACAGTTGGGGCTGTTTTAATGAGTCGTAGAGAGATGCGGCATTTGCACTCCCACATGTTTGGGAGGACCTCTTCCAGATCAGATCTGGAGCACTGCGCAGCCTTCTCAGTCGAGTCGATCTTCCGTCACAATGGGCTCCCTTTGAGTCTCGCATTCCGAGGGCAGCAGTTCAGCAGCTAACAGGATGATTACCTGGGACTCTGCTGCTGCTTCCCAGGTGGTTTTCTTTGGGAAAAGAAGAGGAATTTGCAAAAGGGAAATTTATGGAGCTTCTGTTTCAAGGAGGGGGTTGAGCTAATTGGGTGAGAGCGTGCGGTTTTTCTTCTGACTGTGCCCGATGAGTTTTGGGGCCCTAACAGCACTCGCTTGAAAGTGCTTGAAGAGCTCAAGTGTGAAATTGCTGATGTCCTAGCCAAAACAAAAATTTCACATTTTCTGAAGGGAAGAAGGAGAGTCCTTCAAGGCCCTGGGCTGGGACTTCTGGTTTTAGCTTTTAGCTTCTTCCGAGATCCTTTTGACTCGGGTAAGCGGTGAGCTGGCCTACTTTGCAGACCACGCTCAGCTCTTCACGAGCGCGAAGAGCTCCAGAAGGCTTTAGTCAAACTGGGTTAGCGAATGCGGTTCAACTTAAGGGAGCCAAAGGGACGCCCCTTGGCGCAACCCCCCCTTCACCTGTGTGCAGGCGGGACCCAAACTGTCTGTGACTGGCCAAGAGACGGATCTTGGGCTCCTGGGGTGGCTCCGCAGAGATGCCACCCCTGCGCGTGGTGGCGGTGGAAAAGGCAAGCCCCAGTGGAAAATAGGACTGCCCGCTTTGTAGAGCCCTTCTGCAAATCTACGACACGTCCACATCTGGACAATTCTGGTCACCGTATTTGGCAGAGAGTTGGGAGCACAGATGCCAACGATTGGGAATCTCAAGCATCTCCCTGCGAGGAAGGGCTGGAACATCTGGGAGAGGGTCCAGAGCGAGTGATGGGAGCAGCCTTCTCCTCCCCTCCAGACACCAGGACAGGGTCCGCCAAGGGTGCTGGCTAAAAGGCCACTGATCAGCTGACAGGTCCTGGCCCAACAGGTGCCCCAACCAGACATCAGCTGCTTAGCAGAAGGGAAACGCCCATCAGCCGAAGTAGAGCTGTCGGGAAGTGGTGCCGCACTGGCAGTGTGACCTTACGCATAGCCTGGAAGAGGCACCCACGATGGCAGGCAGGCTGGCAGTGGGCAGAGTCGCCTGCACATACGTGTTTCTATGCGGGAGTGCTTTCTCCCCAGCGCAGGATATACAAGTTGGAAAGACCGAATTGGGTGTGATGCGTAGGGAATTGTAAGGATAGATACGTGAGTTGAGGTTCATGTGCCCAATGAGCTGGCCAGCCTCACTTTCTCGCAGTAGAGCCTTGAGCACAGCAGAGAAAATGGTAGAGCATTTTGGTAAAATGGTAAAGGGGGGCGCAACCCCCCCTTCACCTGTGTGCAGGCGGGACCCAAACTGTCTGTGACTGGCCAAGAGACGGATCTTGGGCTCCTGGGGTGGCTCCGCAGAGATGCCGTTTTTTGCAAAACGGTAAAGCACAGTCCCAGAAGCTTTCCTGGGACCAGACCTGCTGCAAAAGCGAGTAATCTGGGATGCAGAGTCTACTGAGGCACAAGGGTAGAACAGTAGCTCTGCCATCCAGATCCCCCACCTGTTGTGCCCTTCGTTGTCAAGCGAGCTGCTTGATGTTCAGAACCACTTCCCTGATTGGGAAAAAGGCTCCTTCGAGCCAAGTAGGTACATGCAGTTGCTCAGTTGATAAATATTTGCCAGGCGGGGGGCTCAAAGCTATTAAGTTGACTCTGATCTTGTCTCGTAAACGCTACCAGCTGTTTAAACAAGCCGTGCACTTGGTACATGTGCCTTTCAGTGGACGCCTGTTTACGCAGAGCGGAAACTGTGTCCCTCCTTCTGTTGGTCTATTGTGACAGTTGCAAAAGGCCTCCTGCCTCTGCGGGCCTGGCACTCGTTGGCGCCGTTTCGGGGCTGTTCTCCTTGATTCCACGTCCTGTGCCATTGCACCCAGGGCAATTTTTTGGTGATGTGACCCACGGGAGGGCCTGCTCTGCTCTGCTCTGCTCTGCTCTGCTCTGCTCTGCAGCCCCTGTCAACAAGTCAGCCCATGAAATGTAGTGCTAGCGTGAAGCTGGAAACAGGGAAGGAGAACGAGAAGGCAGCAGTCAGAGCAGACAAAGTAATATCAGGTCGTGTGAATGCTTAGCGGAGTGAACTTTGGGGAGTCCCTCTGGCTCCAGCCACTGGTGCTACTTCAGAGGGATGCCTCCATTCAGGCGTGCGGTTCAGAAAAGGGGAAGCAAGGGAGGACACAGGTGGACTTGGTGGGAAGGCAGGAAGAGGCCAGAGGTGGCCTCGTGTCTTGTGGAACCGCCTTTCGTGCTCATGACTCCATGAGCCACCGCCACCCTCTTTCCAGGGAAGCCTGTGCGGGAAATTTCTGCAGATCACGTTGGGTCAGCCAGGGAAATTGACGTTGACCAGAAGTTTAGCTCTACCTGGCAGCGACGTTGTTGGTTTTGGGATTAACAGCTTATTGTAATACTTTTGATTACGGATTGAGATCCCCGCAGGAACAGAGCCCCCGGGAGCCCCCCGGGAGCTGAAGGAGTGCCGTGCACAGTATTTCACAGCAATACATAGATCGGGAAGGGGAATGACCTACTGGTGGGGGTTCTTTGGGAGTGGCGCAGCACACACAGCCAGTAAGCTTTCCACCCCAGAAACAGGTAGTTTTATTACTTAGATTCCCTGTTAATGTTTCTTTATAAAACAGATTTGCATGCTTGCTTCTATAAATCTGCATTTATTTCTCCTCTTAAACCTGTATCAGTAATTTTTATCTGTAATCCTGCAGCCTATTCCTATAAACATATCCCTGTTAACTGTACTTAGCAAATCTACTTAAGAATTACTTCTGCATTATCAGTAATGCTTCATGCATCTGAGGAAGTGAGCTGCAGCTCATGAAAGCCTATGCCTGATGCTGCTGCTGATAATTTATTAAATTTATATGCCGCCCAACTCCCAGCGACTCTGGGTGGTTTACAATTGTTAAAAACGTTGAAAAACAAAAAATAATGCAAAAAACACAAAAAACAGCACATGACAGAACATTTATAATAACATTATTTATAACATCTATAAATGTTATAAATAAATATAGTAATAACATTTGTTGGTTGGAAAAGATGCTGCCAGATTTCTCCTGATTTTGGGCTGCCCAAATCTGACTGACTAGAAGAGGTCTCTGCCTCCAATGCATGTAAAGTAGGAGCGTGAGTTGCACCCCCTTCCCCTTTCTTTGTTCCCTTAGAGGTGGGGGAGCTGTACCCTTCCAGCCCCCCCCCCCCCACTTTGCTTGCCCTCCCTTCCTGCCCTGGCAGGCCTCTCCTGTCCTGGCACAGTGGGTTTCTCCCACAGGTCGGGCAGCAGGCGCTTGTGCTGCTGGCTGCGGTGGGCTGTGGCCTTTTGGCTGGTGCTGGGGGGGTCTGCCCTGGCCTGGCTCTGCCGGGCGGGCTCCGTCCCGCTCGCCTCTGGGCCTGGGCTGGCTCTGCCGGGTTGGTCGGGCTGGCCTCATGGCCACAGGCGGCCCCGGTCAGAGGAAGGGCGATGCTGCTGATCCCACTTGGCTCTTCTGCCCCTTCCCCATCCCCCCCCCCGTTTTCCCTGAGCCTTCTCTCCCTTTTCGCCTCCACTCTGCTCTCGTGCAGCGTCTTCGCCCCGCTGTCCTTCTGCTCGCTCTTGCCTTCTCCTCTTCCTTGCTCCACACCTGCACGCCCGCCATGCCGCCCCTGGATCGTTGGTGGCCTTGGCGGTTGCCATGCACAGCAAAGCCGGGCCATCTTAAGAGGGAGGGAGATGGAGGAGAGTGCGTTTTGTGTGCTACGTTTCCTCCTTCCGCCCCTTCCTTTGGCCGTGTGTCCGTGCCACGACTGGAGAGGGGCCACTGCCCGTCCAGAGCTGGCTCCTGCTTTTGAGAATCCTCCCGTCCCTGCTGGCTTCAGAGCCTGGCTGGCAGAGATGGAAGGCTTCTGGAACCAGCCCTTGTCACAAGTTAAACTGACACCCTTGTCTTCAGTGTGCAAATCCCCGACACTTCGACATTCAAAAATGCGTCTCGCTCCCAGCCCTACAAACGTAATGAATCAAGGTGTCAAGGAGCTTGAAGAAAATGAAATTGTTAATTGCTTAACGTCTCCAGCGTGGGTAATAGAAAGAGGAAGGTTTGGAAATGCTCAGAAAGAAGGCAACCTTGCTTCGGTGGTGGAGCTCTGGCGGGTATGAGACGAATGCTGAAAAATGGGGAAAAGCACTTCTCTGATCCCCCCCCCCCAAAAAGCGAATGTGGGTGGTTGATGACATTCCACAATGGTGAACGATCAGGTAGTTCTGGAACAGGGTTGCATTTGCAGGTTTGGCCCCCAGAGCAGCGTGGCAGGAAGAGTCTCGGCCATTCAGGTTGATTTCCAGAATGTAAGAGGGGTAAAACCCACTCGGCAGGACAAGTCTACCTGAACCTTTCGATTTTGTCTTCTGGACTCCCCTCTTTGCCTCTGCATATGTGGGAACCAGGTTTGTGCCTGAGGAGTCGCCAAAAGGTTGGATTTCCTGGTGGGCTGTGGAAATGCAGAATTCCAAAGGAGGCTGAAGGCCACCTTCTCAGGGCCCCAGTTTCAAGGCAGAGCAGCCCCTGCCCAATTTTCAAAGGCTTTTTCTGGTGCAGAGTGAAATATTTCCACAAGCTTTGCCATTTGGTCAGCATTTTACACCGGAGAGGAATTTGCAGAGACAAGGAAGAAAGACCAAGCGGGTTTATTCAATTAATCAGACGCGTGTAATATCTTGCAATATGTATTTGTATCACGGAGGAGCGAAGATCCAAAGGGAAGCCTTGGCTGAAGCATCAGCAGTTCTGAGCAGAATTGCAGACGGAGATGGAATTCCTTTCAGGTGGCCTTTGTTGTTTATTTAATGGATTTAGCCGTCAGGAGCGGTCTGCGGGAGGCATCCATTTTGGGGCTTTGGAAATAAGCAAGAAGTTTTGGAGGGCTGCAGGGTTGCCCATCTTTTCGGCCTCCTGCAATCACAGATCTTCCACTGTCTCCTAGGAGAATGCTAAAATCCTGCCATTTCCTCTCCGTTTTTATCTCAGCGTAATATTAAAGACCAGCGTTTTCTGTTGCGGGCCTCTGGCGAATTGCACGTAGGCAAACACTGGGTTGTCAGTCCAGCTGAGCCCCAGAGTGGCTCCCAGCCTCTTTAGCAGAGCCCTGTGGAGTTTGGGATTTCCCTTTTTCTTCCTGCAGGAAGTGCTCATCTTTCCTGCTGCGCTAAGTTAATTGGCAGTGCAGAGGTGTTCAATCTCTTCCATTCTGTCGTACCTTATGGAGAGGCCTTCAGCACACCGAGACTTGCTTGCAATGCTTTTAGTCTTGGGGGCGGAGGGGGGGGGGCTTTGGTGCGCCCAGACACTTGGTTCCTTAAGAAGCAGAAAGCTGCCTTCACACGTCTTGCATATTCTCGCAGATCACCCCAGCTGCCCATTTTAGGCTGTGGCTATGATTCAAGATTTCTCCAGAGCAGTGTTTCTCAACCTTGGCAGCTTGAAGATGGGTGGACTTCAACTTTGCTGGCTGGGGAATTCTGGGAGTTGAAGTCCACCCATCTTCAAGCTGCCAAGGTTGAGAAACACTGCTCTATGAGCAGAGTAGCTCTGATATATGAAGTGTTCTTGCACCACCCACAAGGTCTTCCTTTCTTAAACCAGTGGAGGTATCTCAGCTCTCCACACATCCGTTGTGGGATGAGTCCGCGGCTGCAGCTGGATGTTCTGTGACCCCATTGGGGCCCATAGAGAGCTCTGAGTTGGGACACGTTGACGCTAGTCTTCAAACCAGCAAGGCAGTAGCTGGGCCCTCTTGACACAGCCTACCTGAGTGGCTGTTGCCAACTCTGGTGCCCATCATGGCTGTCCTCCTCCTCCCTCTCCGGAGCCAGGGCACGGGTCTGCTGCTCCAGCTGGGGAGAGGGGAGGACCGGGCCCAGAGGGAACCGGCAGCAAGACTGAAGCGCGGTTGGGGTTTTCATTCCTGGCAAGAAGATTGCTGACGCGAAAAGCATTCTGTCCAAGAGAGCCCATTTCGATCTGGCAGGCAGAAAGAAGGAGATCTCTGGAGTCAACTGTAAACATCTCGTTCCGTTCTGACAGAGTGAAAGGACAAGTGAGGCAGCAGGGCACAGTTTGGCATGGAGGGCACGCAGCCCGGCTCCTTCGGAGCTCATTAGCAGGAAACTCTTCCTTGCCCTCCTTGGCTTCTCGCTTTTCTTGTCTTGCTCTCTTCCCTCCAGAAGCCCACACTGCCGTTCTTGGGAGATGGGTGGGTTGGGCTTTTGGCAGGGGGTGTTTCTTGAACCCCCACCAGCATTCCACGGCTGCCTCCCGTCCCCTCCGCCCACCCGCCTGTCAGTCCTTCCCTTCCTCCCTGCTGGGCCCAAGTCCATTAGAAGGGGGAGAAGGATCGCCGCAAAGGCCGAGAGGCACTCGGGCACAGACTGACCTGAACGGAGTTCCTGCCATGAATGTGGGGATCTGTATTCCGCTTTGTTGTTTAGTCGTTAAGTCGTGTCCGACTCTTCGTGACCCCATGAACCATATTGCGCCAGGCCTTCCTGTCCTTCACTGCCTCCCTGAGTTTGCTCAGTTTCATGCTCATTGCTTCAGGGATGCTATCTAACCATCTCATCCTCTGCCGTCCTCTTCTCCTTTTGCCTTCAATCTTTCCCAGCATCAGGGTCTTCTCCAAAGAGATCTCTCTTCGCATTAGGTGACCAAAGTATCTGAGCTTGAGCTTCATTATCAGTCCTTCCAATGAGCAATCAGGGTTGATTTCCTTTAAGATTGACTGGTTTGACCTCCTAGCAGTCCAGGGGACTCTTAAGAGTCTTCTCCAGCACCAAGTTCAAAGGCATCAATTCTTCGGCGCTCAGCCTTCTTTATGGTCCAGCTCTCACAGCCATACATTACTACTGGAAAAACCATAGCTTTGACTATGCGGATCTTTGTCGGCAAGGTGACATCTCTGCTTTTTAATATGCTATCTAGGTTTGCCATAGCTTTCCTCCCAAGGAGCAAGCGTCTTTTAATTTCATGGCTGCAGTCTCCGTCTGCGGTGATCTTGGAGCCCAAATAAATGAAGTCTGTTACTGCTTCCATTTCTACCCCTTCTATTTGCCAGGAATTGATGGGTCCAGATGCCATGATCTTAGTTTTTTTAATGTTGAGTTTCAAGCCAGTCGAGACCAATCTAATTAGGGTTTTTTAAGCCCTGCCTGCATCCTGCATCTTTCCTGCCTGTCTGCTGCAGGAAACCCGGTGGAGCAGAATCCCTGAGTGGGGGGCAGGGGCCAGGGGCCGTCCCGGTGGTTCAGAAGGCCGGGGCGCAGCTACTCTGGCCTCCCTCCTGGGGTCTTAAGCATCTGTCCTCGGAGCAGAGCCAGACCAGCAAAGCCTGTTGCAAATGTGGAAGGAGACTCGGACCTGGCCCAGAGCTAGCTGGAAAGTCCCCAGCTAGCCCTTCCCTGGCCCCAGAGATCCACTGCCAGCCAGAGGAGGGGGCCCAGAGAGGTACTGGACACCGTGACCCAGACCTGTCCTTTCACGCGCATCCAGGTTTCCATTTCTCTGTGCCTTGGCCTTTTACTGCTCTTCTAGGGAGCTGCCTAAGGGGCTGCCAGTCGATGGAGGGCTCCCCTTTGCTTGAGCAGAAGACGGGGGCAGGCTGCAGCTTCCCCCAGGGCCGGAGGGCAGGGCCCACTTCCCCAAGGCTCCTCTTTGGGACCTGCTTCTCCACAGCCGCTCAGAGCTCCCTTTCTTGGGCGGTTGGCAAGGTCCACCTGGCGCTGCGCTCCTCCACCGCGCCCTGCACATGTGGGCAATGCCTGAAGGGTGGCCCGAGCCTGTCACCCCCGCCCCCTGGCAGAGGGAACCAAGGCCTGTGCTCAGGCGCTGTTCGCAAGGCCACGTGCTTCCCAGCTTCTGAGCCCTGGCCCTGGGCTTGGGGCTGGCTTTGGGGTGGGGGGTTCTGGGTCAGGTCCGTGTCCCCCTTTGGGCTCTGAAGACTCACCTGCGGGCCAGGCATCGACCAGGCCAGGCTGAGCCAAGAGCTACAGCATCTTTTTGACGCTCCCAGCGGCTGTTTTTCGTCCCATCCGTCACCGAGCAGAATGCCTTTTGCGGTTGGGCTGTACTGGGCAGGGTGGGGCGGAGGGCAGAGGGGAGTTTCAGGGCCCTCCAACCGGAGCGATAGGCAATTCATCCTAAGGGGGAACCCGAGAGAACTCCCGGGATTCTGATTATTCGCAAACAGCCTGCTGGGCGCCTTTCACTCCTCCTCCCCTCCCTCCCACGCACGCATGTGACTCCTTCTCCTTAAAGCGGAGGGTGCGGAGGGACGCTGCGTGCAGGTGCGCCAAGCCCAGGTCTGTGGCGTCCCCCAAGCGATCTTGCTGCACGTCGTGCTCTTCCAGGATGATCAGGTCTCTGGGGCTGACCTCCAGAGAACGGGTTTATCGCCTCTCCTCTCCTCTCCCTGCCCAGCTCCACCTCCGGAGGGCATAAGAAGTGGGCGCCGTCGCAGGCTGCAATCTGTTCTGAGCGAGCAGCGTTGATTAGCAGTTCACAAAGCCCTCAGCGCAGCAGGACCTGCTTCCAGTGGCACTGACAGGCCTTAATGCATCGTGCAGGATCCCCGCAGCGAGGGGGGAGCGGCCCGTCCCTTGGGGGGTCAGGTGCCTCTTGCTGAAAGCCGCTGCAGGCGGGGGCACGTGGCTTGTTCTGTGGGCGATGGATTGCATCTCCTCGTGGCCCCTGAGCAGGCAGTGCTGGGAAAGTGCCCGTTAATCGTCTTGACAGCAACGAGGAGACCACCCTTTTCCTCTGCGGCCCGCCTTTTCCTCTCTCAAATAGAACAAATCCTGACCCCTCTGCCCTCCGGCAAGGCAGCAGAGACACACTGGAGGATTCATCCATCTTGCGGCCGGGGGAAGCTGGACAGGAAGGCCTGCCCGCCGGGGTTTTCTTGGCGCTGAAAGCCCCCTTGGCCAGAGGGACCCCTTGGCCCCCCAGCCACCTCAGCCTGGAAAGCCTTTCTCTCTTCGCCACTTAAATCTCGGCAGTGCCGGAGGCTTCGCTGGTGCTTATTTCGGGGTTTTATTTCAGTTTCTAAGCTTTTATATTCGGCTGCATTTTTCAGCCCTAAACCCTTCATTGTGAATCACCAGAAATACAATAAATAAATCTGTTGGGAAAGCCAAGGCGAGCATGTTTATTCTGAGAGGCAGGAGAGACAATTAGGTGGCAGGCAGAGATCCTCCATCCCCCTGGCATTTCCGGCCCCCTTCTTCCCCGCCCCGGTGGATCCGAAGGGGGTCTCTCTGAGGATGGAGGGGGAGGAGAACGGATTCAGGGTAGGTGGGCTTCTTTGTCTGGTGCTGGGCCTGGGAGGCGGCTGCCGAGCAAAGGCTTTTCTGGGGGGCTGTAGCCAGACGGCCCTCCCTCCTCTTCCTCCGGAGCTTCTGTGCCACGGAGAGCTTCACCTGGGAGCAAGAGCTGCTCCAGACACACATGCGCCCCCCCATTGCAGTGCAGCTCTGGGACAGGCAAGGCCACTTGCAAACTGGGCTGTGGCCAGGGGCAGGATCCACCCTTCCTCGCGGTGGCTAAATGGTGTTCCACCGTGGGGAGAGGGGCATTGGGGTTCTTTGTGGGACTAAAGCAGCCTTTAGGGGCTGCTGGACAGGAGCCAGGAGGGTGCTGAGAAAGGGGCGGGTGGGGTGAAGGGGAGCACCGTCCCCAGCTGAAGTCTGTCTTTCCCTCTCTGTGCCCAGAGCACGTCTGCTCCATCTTGGCCTCCCTCCTGAGGAACCTGCGGGGGCAGCAGCGGACGCGGCTGCTCAACAAATTCACGGAGAACGACAGCGAGAAGGTGGGTGACGGGTGGCCAGAGGGGCTGCTTCGGACAGGAGCCACTCATGTTTCGTGCAAAGGTGTATTCCCCTGGGCCAAGTTAAAATGTGATTCACCCCGGTGCTGTTCTGCCCGGAGGTCCTTTCTCTCCTCACTCCTGTCACGGGGACTCGCACCCATGGGGTAAATTTGTCGCCTCTGCCCCAAACACTGCCAGGCCGGGTGACCACTTTGCTTCGTGGCCGTGCTGGCCCGGGAGTGGCCAGAAGCCTCCTGTGGCTCCTGCGGTTGCTGTGCGTTGCCGGCCCTCAGTCCCGATTTTCTTGCACATTCTCCCTTTCCAAAGGCAGCCTTTCAGTCTGTGATGAAAGAATTAATCGATTAATGCTCACAAGGTCTCTGAAAATAATTTTGGATCAAAATGGGTGTCAGTTCTGAAAATCAATGGCAACGGTAGCGGGAAGCAGGAGAGCCCAAACTGCAAGGGCGCAAGGGCTTCGTGGAGTGTTTGCCAAACATGTCCCAAGGTGCTCCTCCTGGTTTTGTTCTGCGAGGAACAGCAATTAATGTGCCTAAAGTGCTTTTAAAATTTGAACTACTTTAATTAGAATTGATATTTTTCCCCTGAAATTTATGGAGGAGGTGGAGGAAAGGTTGTCAATAGCTGCAGACTATTGATAGCTAAATGGAACTGCCATGTTCAGGGGCACTCTATCACTGGGGATAAGAAACAGGGACATCTGGCCTTTAGGTTCTGGAAGCTTCCGACCGGGCGCCTCCTGTGCCAGCCCTGCGGGCCCTGCATCTCGGGGGCAGGAGCCCTGCTGGCTTGGAAAGGGTTCCCCAGGCACCGCTGGCTCGGGGAGGCCAAGAGCAGCGGGAGCAGACCAAATGCTGAGGAAGGAGGAGCTGCGAAGGCTGGAGGAGGGGATCAGCAGGGAAGCAGCGTCTTTGAGGCTCCCCCCGGCTCCCGTGGCCGACGGAGCAACTCTGTCCCTTTGGGCTGAGAGCCTTTGCCTTAACCCTGGGAGAGACGCGCAGACACACCCCGTCTTCTCTTCCAGGTGGACAGGCTGATGGAGTTGTATTTCAAGTACCTGGATGCCTTGCAGGCAGCCGATAAGAAGATTGAAGGTGAAAAGCATGTAAGTGTCCCCCTCCTGCTCCGGCCCCGCGGGTCGCACATAGGAAGCCCCCATTGCCCTTCCTCTGGCCTGCGGGTTCCTTCTGGGCGCCTGGCCGACTGTGGCCGGGAACAGGAGGCCGAACTAGGCGGCGCTTTGGATTCCTTGCGGGGGCAGGTGCCCCAATCTTTCCTTCCAAGTTCCGCCAGGTGCCCCCGAAAGGACTCTCGTTCTTCCAAGAGGTGCCCCTGGGCCGAGCCCAGTTCTTGGAGGGGCCTCCCGACAGAGCACCTTGGCTGCCTGCTGTGGGGCGGGGGACAGTGGATGGTCCTGCGGGCCCCGCAAAGGAATTGCGAGGCAGCTTTCCCACTCTGCGGGCCCTTCTTCAGACGCTGGCCGAGCTCCTGATCGCAGAGGCTCCTGCCACGAACAGCATGTCTGCCTGCCGGGAGCTCTCCTGCCCAGGACAAGTGTGGATTCAGTGGTTCAGTCCGGGGGATGATCCGTGAAGTGCTTCCTGTGGGACGAGAGGAACGGATGGGGAAAGGTAGCCACGGGAGGGCCACGGACGAGGCTGAGACCCGCCAGGCTTGTGGATTACAGGCCTCCTTTGCTTCCTGCCTGCTGCCCTCCTTTCTTGAGGAGGAGGTGGCAAGCCCCCTTCGCTCTGGAGGTGCGGTGGCACAGGGCAGCGGTGGCAGCAGGGAGGCAAATGCAGGCGATGGCTTAATACATTATCCTGACTTCTGTGTGGAAATTATGCTCAGCAGGTTGATTCGATAAAATGTTCTCTCTGGGCATTTTGCACCATAATGGCTTATAAATGAGATGCTAATTGTGCCACAACCTCAGAAGGGAGAAATGGGATCCTGGAAGGGCAGGGGGACCATAGGCGTGGATTGCTTCCCAGGGGATCTGGATGAGCGTGGCCTTGTGGGCGGCTGCGAATGGCTGCGTCAAGAGCCAGAGAGGGCAGGTCAGCGGCAGTCGTGCAGGGCCTGAGGAACAGGACTGGCAGGCGGATGTGCGCTCCAACTGCTGAGCAGCTCTGGCGCCTGGATTCTCGGCAGAAGTGGACAGCCGGCCAAGTGCTGAAAAGGGTGGGTGGGCTTGCCTGCATGTTGGCATCTGTGCAAGTGCCCCAACAGGCAAAGCAGCCCCCTCGGGGGCACTTGGTTTGCCATAATCCCACTGGAGCTGCGTGACCCCTTGGCCGTTCCGGCCTGGGGATCTTGTGGCTCATCCCCTGGCACGTCCAGATGCTCACAAACAGCTTGCATAGAGCGACTACTCCCCTGGCATGGAAGGTGCCCACTGCAGAGGGTCTCTGGCCTCCCCATGGTTCCAGCCTGTCTTGGGAGGAGCAGAGGAGCCTTTCCCAAGGCAGAGGGAAGGGCAGCTGCTCCCTCTGCCCAGTCCCCAAGGAAGTGAGGCTGAGGCTGGAGTCCCCAGCCACCCTGCTGTCCTCAGGGGAGGCTCCGGCGCCCTGGGGGAGCTGGGCTCCTGCTCGGGGGAGGCTGCAGCCTGGCTTGAGAGTGGTCCTCTGCTCTCCTCATCCTTCTTGCTGCCAGCCCGGCCTTGTTAGCAGGAGGAGAGGCAGCGTGAGCATCGCAGGAGCCCATCTCGGGCTGTCTCATCCCATCAGCGCCGGGCATCTCACGGCAGATGAGGATGGCATCTGAGCACTCCTCAGGATGTTGTATCCTGACAGCTTAGAGGAGGGGGGCCTTGGTATTTGTGCTGGAAAGCGATTAACACGGGGGGTCGGGAGGGGTGCTGGTGATTAGCCGGACTCGTAGCGGCACTGGGCTCGGCACGTCCAGCGAGAGACTCCTTCCTAATTCCCTGGCGGAGTCTCCTGGGTGACGTGGGGAAGTTGCTGCCCAGGCAGACACCTCCGTCCGCCCAGATCGGTTTGGTGTCCTGAAGCGCAGGGAGTTTGGGGCGTCCGCCTCGGCCAGCGGGGCAGATGGTTCCAGAAGCCCGACCCTGCCGCCCAGAGGGGCAGAAAGACAGTGCAGCCGGAGAGCATCCTCGCGTCTTGCAAACGCCAGAGGGATTCATGCCGTGCTGAGTGGGGTGTTGCCCCTGAGGTGTCTGCGGTTGCCAGCCAGGCCAGCGGTCGCTTGCAGGATATAGGCCACGTGGCTGTTAATCCTGCTCACAGAACAAGTCTCGGAGCTGGGAGTCCCGGAGGTGGCAATGTGGCTTGTGAAAAGGCCGGCTTCTGAACAGCCAAGCCCAGGTGGAATTGGGAGACCGAAAAATAAGGGTGGGAGGCAAAAGCCGGCCTTGGAGGCGAGGCAGCGTGGCTCTCCTGGGGGCTGTGCTGCGCGGGAGCAGAAGAGCAGAGGGTCGCCCTTCCTCTGCAGGGCCAGAACGGAAGGCTGGGGTCCAGCTCAGGCGGGCTGCAGGGCACGGCAGGGAAACTGCCCTTGGACTTGGGGCAGTGACCCTTTGGAACATCTCAGGAGCCTGGCCGGCCCCTTCCCGCCTGCTGTGGCTCTTCCTAGGCGGGTGCCCAAGGTCAGGGGGCTCCCGCTCAGCCTGCTGTCCCGCTCACATCGCCTAGCCAGGGCAGCGCAGCCGCAGAGCCAAGCGTGGGTTCTCTCCCTCGGCAGTGGCATTGCAACGTGGCTTGGCGTGGGCTTGACTGCAGTGCACACCCGCAGGAGGAGGCCCTCCTTGTTGAGTGTTGCAGGTACGCCGTGCTCTCGCTGTAAGGATGAAAAATTGCTCCAGTGGAGTGTGCCCACCTGCCGGGCCACCATATCATAAATCAGGCAGACGGCCAGGAGATCTTGGGCTGGCAAAACAAAATTCCAGTGTGAGGCTAGCAAAAGGTCAGCTGCGGCATGAGTTCCTGCTGGTGGGGGGCCGAGTCCTGGAGGGGGTTGCAGCCAGAGGAGGGATCTCGGAGCACATTTTGCAAGGGAGCAGCCTGGATTTGAGCACAGAGCTGGTTTCATAACATTCTCCCTGGACCGAAACCAGCTCTCTGGCACCACCTCTGCGCCCAGCTGTGACACCCCCCCCCCCGGAGATTTGCTCCTTCAGATCTTTGTCTGCCCCCTGAGCCTGGTTCCTCTGGGCTTCTCCCAGGCTCCACCTTGGAAATGTCCTGGGATCACCTCTGCAGGACACATGCAGCTACGGAAAGAGATGGATTGGTCCCTTTTGTTCCACGAGCATCTTTGGAGACTGCTCTGGCACAGTCCCAGGGAGAGGAAGTGGGGGGCTTTGGGCGAAGACTGCGAGAGTCCATACGTTGGGCCTCCCGCGTGATCAGACGACCAACATGTGAAACCGAGTTCAGTCGCTGTCACTGTGAAAGGATGCCTTCCCCTCCGCCAGATCAGTTGGTGATCTTCCCCGTTCCTTCAGCCCTGGCCGTTGGCCTCGAGGCTCAGGAACCCTCCTAAGGTTGCCGTGGGCTGTGTCATGGCTAGGGAGAGGGCACGTGCTGGCGAGGCAGAGCTGGTGCTGGTGCTTTCTCAGAGGTCTGCTGCTTGCACCTCTGGACCGCCCCTAAGGGGAGTTGTAGGGCCTGGCGGGCGAAGCAAGCGGCGACTCCGTTCCTCAAGCGTGACCTCTGCCTGCCCCCCTCAGGACATGGTGCGCCGCGGAGAGATCATCGACGACGACACGGAGGAGGAGTTCTACCTCCGCCGCCTGGACGCGGGTCTCTTTGTGCTGCAGCTCATCTGCTACATCATGGCTGAGATCTGCAACGCCAGCATCCCTCAGGTGAGTCCGGGCGCCTGCCACCGCGCTCCCGCCCTGCTCCGGCCCCGAAGCTTCCCGTGCGGCGCCTTGGCTTCCACGCCATCGCTGCAGAAGGGCAGGTCCTGCAGCTTCCTCTGCGCCGCCCCCTGCCTGGAGGTCCTCTGGTGCCGCGACAGGACGCCCCTCAAAGGACTCCAGTTGTTGCTGTTTATTTACTTATTTATTTGCTGGTCGTATTTATATGGCCACCCATGTCACAAACAAGTGACTTCGGGTTGCATGCAACACAGCAAAAAACAATATATGCAAACGAGTATTATTATTATTATTATTATTATTATTATTATTATTATTATTATTATTAAGAACTTTAAAATTATAAAAGGTGCACAAATAAAAAAATAAATGTATATCAGGCGAAGAGCAGGTGTTCATTACACGGGAGCCATCTCAATATTTTGCCAGTCCCCTGAGGTCTCCAGGCCTGACGACGTAACCAGGTCTTGAGGGACTTCCGGAAAGTTAAAAGGGATGAGGCCTGCCTCGCTTCGGGGGGAAGGACATTCCATAAAGTGGGGGCCACGGCAGAAAATGCCCGCCGTCTAGGACCTGCCAAGCGTAGCTCCCTAGCAGAGGAGACCCGCAGCGCACTCTCTGGACCTGGGGGATCACCCCCAGTTCCAGGCCCTCCCTCTGCAGGGCTCTTCCTGGCCGAGCGCCGCGTTTCTTTCATGGGCCTCCCTGGCTGCTTTGCAGGGTGGGGGTGGTGCGGTTCTACCGAGCTGCTTTGCAAAAAATCCCCAAAGGTGGACTTTCCCTTTCCAGTGGGCAGCAGGTTTTTCCCACGCCTTTCTTCCCCTGCCAGATACGTCAGAGAGTGCATCAGATTCTGAACATGCGGGGCAGTTCCATCAAGATTGTCCGGCACATCATCAAAGGTGAGTCCTCGAGGGCTAGGGCGGGAGGGGGCCCCCAGGCTCCCGTTGGGCTGGGTTCCCCCCACAGAAACTCCTGGCTCCCTGGGGGGACTCGATGGTCCGGCAGAGCCGCCGCGGAAGGCCTGCAAAGCCACCAGCAACAGGAGCGGCAGGCGGTCCTTTGCTGCCAAGGGGGGCCAGGGAGGGACCCTGGCGTCCGCAAGCCTGGCACCAGGCAGGTCTGGTCCTGCTTTGGGGGCGAGGCTTGGTTCGGGTACTCCTGAGGCACCGCAAGCCCCCCTGAAGCTGGTGGCGGCTTGGTGAAGTTCTCTGGGGGTGTTTGGCCGTGGCTGTTTCCTCGGGGAAGACGGGGAATTTCGCCCTCAGGCCTGAGTCACGCTTGCTGCTCCTCCCACAGGTATTGGCGGAGGAAGGGGCAGGAAGGCCAGTTGGGGACCCCCAGCCCCAGGCCGGGAGAGCAGCCAGTTTAGAGCTTCTGCCGCCCCCCTGCTTTGGCTCTCCACACAGAGCCCCCTCCTCCCTTTTTGCATGCTAATTGGAAGCCTGCTTTTGAGTTGATTTTTATGGCCTACATATTTTCCCTGTTTCTCTGGCAGCCTGACAGCTGATGGATCCCTTGGGAGGGCCGTGAGTTGCTTTGGATGCAAGAGAGGGATCGGGCTCTCCGTTTCTCAGGAAGCCGGGGGGGGCAGGGAGAAGCCCTTGGAATTCCTCGCGGCCGCTGGCTGGCCAGCCTGGGCTCGCCTTGCAAGCCCCCTGGGGGGTGCCCACCCGCCCTGCTGGGGAACCCATGGACAGGAAGGGTGGCGGCGGCTGCTCCTCCTGCTCCTCTTCCTCCTCCCCCTCATTGGGGGGGAATACCCCAAGCTCTGCAGACATCTTGGGTGGGTGGCCAGAAAACCAAGAAAATGTTCTTTGAGTGTGACTTGAAAAGGGGTTCTGTGGTACCTCACCCACGGTATCCCTTGTCTTGCCAGGAGACCAGCCGGGTTTCCTCTCATCTTCTTTGCTTGCGCCCTTGGGACTGAATGGCTCCTCGCCTGTAAACGTGCCCTTCTCTCCATCCCGTAGGCTTTCCCTGGGCCAGCCAAACTGTGCAGGTTAAGCAGGAGACGTTGTGGGGCGAAGGGGGTGCGTGACAGGTCTTGCCCTTGGATCCAAGGGCTGGAGCAGAGGACCTCCAGGCCCTTTGGATCCCCGAAGGCAGCTCTTCGCTTAGCAGACAGCCAGGAGGTGCTACGACGGCCCGCCCCTCCCAGTCTTGGCCCCAGAGGAGCTGGCTCTTCTCCTGCCTCCTCTCGCCTTGTTCAAGACACGTCTCTCGCGTCTCCTTTCTACTCCTCCTGCTGCCAGTTAACGGCATTTGGGGGGCACTTTGTAGGAGCTGCAAGGACAGGAGTCAGTCTCGTGGTGCCTCCTGCCCAAGCCACGTAGAGAAGCCGTTTCTGTCCCCCGTTTGGCTGCTGGGGGTGGCGGGTCCTGATAGTAACCACTGAGAAGGGTGCAGGGCGCTCGGGTCCTTCTTTGCTTGTCCTCTGGACTTCGCTGTGGTGAGAGGAGGAGAGAGGCTGGCAAGCCGCCCCTATCTGACGCCCCCCCCACCGGGTCCCCCCAAGGGCACTGCTGTTTAACTATACCAAAAATTCAATCTCCATTCATATTTTACTCGCCAACTGTTTATGAAACCATAACATGGGCTTCAATAATGCAACCAAGATATAGTTTATATTTTTCTGTATTAACTGTTATTAACTGAGAGCCAGCACAGGAGAGGGCCCCCACCAACGCTTGTCATCCAAATCTGCCAGATGTGAACTCCATGCATATTCCTAGGAGCCTCCTTTTCCTGGGAGACCAGCAGCACCCCCTCCCTCCTTGGTTGGTGTGGTCGATGTGCCCTTGTTGAGTGGGGAGAAGCTGCCTCCTCCTCCTCCTCCATCCACCCACCCACCCACCCACCCACCCATCCACCAGCCTTCCTGTTGTGCGCATATTAAAGCGCTTGATGAGCTGCTTAGATGTACAGCAGTGGCAGCTCCATAAATATTAATGCAGCTCTGTTTGTTCTGGATCCGGGCGGCTCCACGCGTGGCTCGCTCCGGTGTCCTGCATCTGGCCGTGGCTCAGTCCTGCTCTAACGTTTGCCACTGCAAACCAGCAGTGTGGACGCGCTCCGGGTGTAAACCCAAGCACTGCGTGTTTGGAAGACGGAAGAAGCGGGGAGGGGCTGCAACTTCGGGGCAGCAGCTGGGGAGGGGAATTGAGGGCTGACTCAGGAGCAGCCTTGTGAGTGTGTGGAAGTGATCCTGGGCTCAGTCTGTTGTGAGCACACAGCCCGGCTGACCCGCAGCTAGGGGAGCAAGGCACACTGTCCCCCCACCCTGACCCAGGTCTGTTTGATCGCTAGTCCTCCGAGCTCTACCCAGGTGGTCCGTGGCTCTTTGCGAGGGGTCCATCTTTCTCTTGGGATCAAACGGGGGTGGTGGAGACCCCAGCTTGCGGCCCCTCCTGCTTGGGTCCCATTTGGTGGGGGTGAGTCTTATTCACCTCCCAGTTTCTACTTGAAAGCGGGGGCTTGGTACATGGAGTCCAAGGGTCTCCTTGTGGCACCCTTTGAGAAAGGCACCGGAGTGGCTGCCACCCCTTGGGGGCTACCCAGGACCTTCAGGATCAGTCCTTGGCTTCCTTGCCATTTGGAGGGTCCACATCCTTCTGCAGGGCTGTTCCCATCACTTGGTTCCGGAACGGCAGCAAGGCCAGACCTTTGCAGAACCTCCTCCATGTTTTAAAGGCACAGGTGGGATTGCCTTTACTCTATCTGGAGAATTTTAGCTCACCCCTTTTGAAGACTTTTGCTTCTGGTGGCTTTAGGAGACACTGATTCTCCCTCAGAAGTACCCTTTCCTCTTCTGCCCTGTCGTAGCCCCGCTTGGTGCCGGCTCCTGACTTCCTGCAGTCCCACGATGGGTTCTCCCAATTGGAGCGTGGAGCAGCCACTCCCGTCAGCTCCAAGTTCTGGGTCTCAAACAGTTAGCCTACCCCAGTGTTGTCCAAACTTGGCCACTTTAAGATGAGAGGACTTCAACTCCCAGAATTCCCCAGCCAGCCATGAAGTTGAAGTCCACTCATCTTAAAGTGGTCAAGTTTGGACAACACTGGCCTACCCAAATGAGTTTCCCCTAGAGTGCAAGGCCCCAGTGTTGGCGTGTGCCTCCCCAGTGACAGGACCTTGGGCACCGGGCATCTACTGCCTTCAGCAAGGAGGAGGGAAGGCAGTTGAGCCACGGCCGAGCTTCCCTTGCAGCCCAGGGGGAAGGAGGGTGCTCGGAAGCGGTTCTTCCTCTTGCTCAGAGCCCCTCTGACCTTCTTGCAGAGTACGCGGAGAACATTGGAGATGGGAAGAACCCCGAGTTCCAGGAGAGCGAGCAGAAGCGGATCGTGGAGCTCCTGGAGAATTTCTGAGGATCCTGTGTCTGGCAGCCTGCATGACCTGCTGCAACCTGGGGTCAAATAGAGGACTTTCTGGAGAAAGTGGCCCTTCTGAGGTTTTGGTTTTGGTTTTAATTATTAAAGATAGTTTGGTTTGTTTTTTTAAAGTTTCTTGACTGATTCTTGGTTCTGGGGATGAGAGGGGATGGCCAGCTAGGGAGAGTTTTAATCCACCGCTTTCTCCCTTTCCAAAACTGCTCGATGTTACTTTGGGTGTCTTGCCCTTGGGGACCCCAGATGCATAATAATTCTCTGTTTGGGACCTTGGCCTGGAAACCCGAAGGCTTTCTACCCCAAAGCTCACCCTCCCTTACCATCATCTAAGCTTGTGTTTCTCAACCTCAGCAACTTTAAGAAGTGTGGATTTCAACCCCCAGAATTCCCCAGCCAGCATGCTGTTTGGGGAATTCTGGGAGCTGAAATCCACACATCTTAAAATGGTTGAGGTTGAGAAACACAGATCTAAGCTGCTTTTCCCAATCTGACATCTCCCGGAGGCAGCTAATTGCAAACCTCATCACGCCCCAGGTATGCTTCAGGGAGTGTATTTATTTACCAGGCTTATATGCTGCTGAATCACGTGCAGGAATCATAAAACATCAAATCACAATTAAAAACCAAAACCAAAGTCCCAATTTAAAAAGATACATAAAATAAAACATGAATATGAGTAACTGATAAGAACTGTAGTCTGGCGCATCGGAAGAGCTTGCAGCCGGGGAGGGAACGCCCATCGGAAGCATTATGAAGCCGAGCTGAAGAGCTATGCAAAGCAGCCCCCAGCCTGGCTGGTCAGCCGGTCTGGCTCCTTCTGGGCCTTGTCCTGCCCCACTCCCCACTGGCACTGCCCAGCTGGAGAGTCTCTCCTGGAAAAAACAGCCCCCCCTCCTCTTCCACTCTCAGTCCAGGGTGCCCTGCGGGGCAGGGTGGCTGGGTGGGGACGTGCTGCGGCCTGCCCCATCCCCTTGCTCTGCTCCCCCAGTTAATGACAGCCAGTGCAGCGCAGAGCGGGCAGCTGCTCCCCTCCGTGGGGCTGGGCCTCATTTAGGGACATTTGCATGCTGGCAGCATCCGTGCCTCATCACCCTGGAAAACACATTGTGAGGGAAGCTTCCAGGCGCTTGTTGGCACAGCCAGCCTGAAGGGTTATTCAGCCTGGGGGCTGCAGAGACGGTGGTTGGTGGCCGGAGGATTGAAGCAAAACCTTTCCGGGGGGGAAGGTTCTCCTGGCCCCCGGCACACTTCTGCTTCTCTCCCTCCGTTGCTTTCCTTATGTGCCTTAAAAGAGGGTAGCCATGGTCTGAATTGGCAGAGGCTTGACTGGTGGCTTCCCAAGCCACGTTCAGCTGCTACCTGGATATGGGGGGGGGGGGGTGCCGCCCTTCCTTATGGGCTGAGGCAGGGCTAGGCAGGAAGGACGGCCAGGCTGGCATCCCAGTGGGGCTTCACATCCTGGTGCAGCAGCAGGAGCACAACCTCCCTGCAGAGCAGCCTCTGCTCGGCCCTTCTGCGCCCAGCACTGGCCCGCCTGCTGGAAGAAAATGGGACCCCATCCAGGGGCCACCCATCCTCCCTTTCCCCCCAGAATTACATGGCACTTCTTGGCCTGATCCACAGAGCTTGGGGAGAGAGCGACCTAGACAGCCAGGAAGACGGATATTTGCATCCTCTACCTAATAAGGAATGCAACTGGGTGTCTGGGTGGACTTGGGAACCCCAACCTGCTCCCACTTTGTGGGGCTGGAATAACCCCTGCTTGGAAACTATTCAAGGGTCACTAAGGGGGGCCAGTTGGCTCTTTCAGAGGGTCTGCCCCCCTTCAACGCAGGCTGAGAATTCAAGGCCCCATTGAAACTGGGGGGATCTCTTTGAGAGAGATTAATGGCCCCATGTGCTCAAAGATTATGGGGCCATTAAGTTTTGGAAAGGATGATGCAGGTAGATCCAGGTCATGGGGGGGTTAGAGGGTGGCTAGGAGCCCCCCTGCTGCCCCCCCATTTAAGCTTAGGGCTCTGAGTGGCCCTCCTTTCTCCTTGCTCGCCTGCCCCAGTGAAGTCACCTGCCAGACTGCCTGCCCGCGGGAGAGGCAGCTGCCCCAGGCGCCATTGGCCCAGCCTGGGTGCCCCACTCCCAGCTCCCCTTCTCTGCAACTGGGCTGGGGAGGACGAGGGTGAGCTGAGAGCCTCTCCTGATGGGCAAGTCCCTGCCCACAACGGGACTGAGGCCTCTGGACCTGCCCTCCAACACCTGGTTCCCCCTGAAGAAATAGGTCCATCCCCGGAGAAGCTTCCTTGCAAGGAGCCCTGCCCATAGAGCTGGATTTTCCTTTGCTTTTCTTCTCTCCCAGAAAGACACGTTTGAAGGGCTTGTAACAAACCTGGAGTGCTCTCGCTTACCTGAGCACAAAGCCCTCTGCGCATCTCCCGGGCTGATGGGTGATGAATGAAGCTCCAGATGTCGACAGATTAAGCTCTCCGCACGTGTTACCTGGCTGGGAGAGACGTGAGCTGAACTGCCTCCCTCTCCCGCCTCCCCAACCGGTAGCAGCGGAGGAAGGCGCCCCCAAGGCAGGGGTACCGGAGCCAACACCCGGGTCCTTCCAGCCCTGCGGACAGGGAGCAGTCCCAGATCCCCTGAATCAGACCCACTGGTTTCATTTGAGAACGGCTTCTTGGTTTCTGCCCACAGACCCGGCTCCAAAGCACCCTCCAGCAGGGACTTCATTTCAACCCACCTGAAATGCTGTGAAAAGCTCAAATGGTTCCATCTGTTCCAGCAGTGGTGAATGTGGGTGACCTTCAGGGGCACCGCGGTGTCTGGTGACATGGCCGTAATCCATAATCCACCCATTGCGGCCCCTTGGGGCCTTTGTCCTCTCGTGCAGCGCCCGCCACAGGCTGGCTGCTCAGCCTGGCTTCTGGATCTGTCTCTGGCAAGGTGGCACGGGGAGGTCTGTTTATGCCTTTGCTTGGCTCGCTGCTATGGCTGCCCATCTATCCAAGGCCATCTGGGCAGCAATGCCGCACCACAAGGGAAGAAATAGGACACTTCTTTGGGTGGGCTGAGGTTGCCTTCCTCCCCGCTGTAAAATTTCCTTGGGAGAGGAAGCTGCGACCCCTCCCCGCCACCAGGGATGGCCATCAGTGGCCCCTGGCCAAGATAGAGGAGAGAGGCCCCGGCACAAGCAAGGCTGCCAGGGGTTGCCCCTTCTCCCCGGGCTGCGTAGCCCTGGGACTCCTGCCCCCTGCAAGTGTTGGGGCTGCCAGCCCCACCTGCCCTTTGCAGCCAGTCTGCCTTTGGGAATTGCAGCCCCAATGTTGTTGGAGGGCCTCCCGGTCGGTCTCACGAGCTCCTGGCCAGATGTGCCTCCCTCCCAGCTGCTGCTCCTGCCCAGGCTGGCTGGAAGGAAGCTCCCCACGTCTGGGAAGAACTTGCTGGGCAAGTCCATCAAAACCCGGGGCCCCGGCAGGGCACGGCTTCCTCGGGAGGCCCTTGGCTGCAGGGAGGAATTTGGGGGTTTTCGCTGTGGAGTTTCCTGCCTTCCTTCCACAGACCAAGGCGGCTGGCAAGGGATGTCTCCCCACCTCCCTGGGAGGGAGCCCAAAGTCACCCCATGAGCATCCACAGGTGGGTTTGAACCCAAGTCTCTCCATCCAATGTCTGAACCTGCCCCCCCGCCCCCCTGGCTCACTGAAGACGACTGATGGAAACAGAAGGTGGCATTTGCCAGCTGCTCTTCTCCGTGGGGTGTTGGTGTCTTGCACAATTCACTTTCCTCCTATGAAAGAGGGCAGGGGGGTTACAGTGGCCAGCCGGCCGTCTGTCAGTCGGTGGGAGGCTGCCCCCCAGGACTCAACTCCTGCAGCTTCCAGTGCCGGAGGAGCAGAGCTGCCTCCAGCCAGGGCCAGACTCGGGACAGGCGGAAATTGGTCTCAACATGCTCGGCTACGATTGCGCCACATGCCTGGAAGAAAAGCCGTTGTGCAGAAGACCCCCTCACTCGTTGGGGAAGACTGCCAAGAGACTCCCCCAGCTCTTCCAACGTCTCTGTGAGACAGAGAGGGCTTCTGTGTTGGCACCGGAAGCGAACAGAAAAGGCCGGCTGGCAGAGCTGGGGCAGCACATTCATCAAGCAACGCCTTCCTTCCCCCCACCCCAAGCAGGCCAGGGGGAGGCCAGATGGGACCTGTTGGCGTGCACGCACTTCTGACTAGTCGCCTCTGTTCGTAGCTGCCTGATTTAAAGGATGAATTTGCCAGCACATGGTGCTCCCTGTCAGGGGACTGCAGATCCACCTCCCTGAACAAGCGATTCCAGCTTAAGGAGATCCAGCATGTGATGCAGACGATGGCAGTTCCTAACATCAAAGCCTTTACTCTTGTGAAACTCACAGAGAGCGCAGAACAGGAGATGGTCCAAGCACAGGAGCAAGTTGCTTTTCGAAGCATCCGTGCGTGTTTTCCTGCCCGTTTCCTTCAGCTTTCCCTACGTGTCTCTTCCAACAGCCTTATTCTGTAATCGGACTGAGCCTCCTCTTGTTCTTAGGTAGCTTTGCTTCACGTGAGGGGATAGTTGTACTTCCCCACGTCTCTCCGGCTGGCAGGTGCAACCTAGTTTCCAGATGCAACGTAATAAGACAGAGGCCCAGCCTCCCATCGGCACTCATGATGCTCTGGAAAGGAATTCTCCCAGAACGGGAGAGCTAATTCCAAACCCAGCCGAGAAAGGCTCGGCTTGACCTTGGCTGCTCTGCAGGGGTTCTCTCTCCCTGGGACTGAGGGGTCGGGGGAGAAAACTGGTTTCTCCCTTCGCTCCTGGGCACCCGAAGGGCATGGCTCTCGCTCGCTCGCTCGCTCTCACACACACACACATCAGTTACAGGATTGCTGCTTTGAATGGCTGATTGTCCTGCAAAAGCGAATATTTCTCTCTCTGCTTTAAGCGTGATTTGGCTTGGCACCTTGGCCGATCTAGGAAGCTGAGCAGGATTAGCCGCGGCCTGGCGGGTCCTTTGCGGCCTGGAAAGCAGGGCTGGAGGCGAGAGTGAGAAGTCAACGATCTCCCCGGGAGAAACCCCGTCTGCCCCGTTGCCTGAAAAACTGCCGGGGAAGTCAGCCGAGACGGGGCTCGCCTGAAGGTTTCACTCTGAGCTGCTGAGTCCCTTGCCCAATGCAGGCCAAAGTGGGGAAGCTTTGCTGCCCCCCTCTTTTCTCTCTGGGGGTGGGTGGGCCCTATGGGGCCCGGGCCTCTGCTGCAATCTGAGTGGGCTGAGGCTCGGGGTTCCCCAGCGGGCTCCCCTGGTACCTCTGGGCACTGACTGGGACGGGCAGGCAAGGCAGGGCCAGTAAGGTCTGGGAAAGGTGTTTCAGATGCCCCTTCTGTAAGGCAGTGCCAAGCTGATTCGGAGGTCCGGTACCAGAACTCTCTGCATTTATCTCTCTCTTTCTCATTCCCCTGCTCATTTTTCAACAGTCTCTATTGCATATCTGCTTTCTAATTTACAATACTGGGAAGCGATACACAAATCTATTAAATTAGTGAACAAGTGAACCTCTTTACTCTGTGCTTTTTGTTGGCGTGCTGGAAAACGCAATAGTAGTCCTTGCTCCTGTTCTTGCGCTACATGCCTGAGATGACACTGGATTGTGGTACGCTCAGGCGGTGCCAGGAAAATCCCTTTAGAGCAGTTTTTTCAAACTTGGCCACTTTAGGATGTGTGGACTTCAACTCCCAGAATTCCCCAGCCAGCATGTGTGGACTTGGATGCTGGGGAATTCTGGGAGTTGAAGTCCACACATCCTTAAGTGGCCAAGCATGAGAAACACTGCTTTAGAGGGAGTTGGCAGCAGCCGGGAAGCCGACGTGTCGGTGTGCTGAAGGCCCTTTGCCAAGGCGCTCTGAGCGACCCCCTGCCTGAAGAATCAAGCCGGGCAAAGCAGCCCTCCACGTTTGCTGCACCGCAGAGGGGGCCAGGGCTGCGGGTTCATCGCAAGAGCTCTGGGCATCTCCAGGCTTGCTCCAACTCGAGCGATGCGCTGAGCCTGTGAGCAAGGCAGAAGGGGCCCGGATCCGCCGCAACTGGGAAGCACCCTCCCTGGCATCCCTCGGCGACTGCTAAACGCGAAGAGGGGCTGCCAGAACTGGGGAGAGGCCTTCAGAAACACAGATCCTCTTTCTCCGGCCATTGATTTCCCTTCTGCTGCTGCAGAGCTCTTTCTCTCTCCTGAATGGCTTATTCTGGGCCAAGGAGCAAAACCCAAACCCAGACCAGACCGAGCTTCTTTTCCTTTTGGGGTTGATTTCTGGCCCCACCAAATCGTGACATGAAGTGAACGTGCCACCGGGCTGAACGCTCCCGCTCTGCTCGGGACTCCCGGGCAGCGCCCTCTTGCAACCCGGGGCCGTGGGCAGGAGGGGCCTCGGCCTCTGGGCAGCCCCAGCGAGGCGGCCAGACCTGTAGGGGCTCAGCCGCGGGAGGTACAGCGAGCGTCTGGTTTTCAGGTGGAGAACTCCACGGGGGCGGCAGAGAAGGCTGAGGGTGCCCTTTGCTTAGGCTTGGCCGTGAGCTGGCCGGGCCTCTCCCGAGCCCCTGCTTGTCTCCGAGAGAGGCCCCGTGGGGCGGCTTCCGTTCAGGGTCCCTGGGGGGAACCGCTTACCGGGCAGCTGCGCTTGACGGAGCCTGAAGCCAACCGAGACACGACGACAAATCCGTCTGCACGAAGCAAATGTTCACACTGGATCCCATTATATTTATTTATTCATTGAGCAAATTTATATAGCTGCCCATCTCACCAAAAGCGACTCTGGGCGGCGTACAACAATCAGATAGAAAACAAATATAAAAACAGCATGGAAAATATAAAAACCATATTAATAAATCTCATAAAAACCAAGATACAAACCATACAGGAGGGAGAATGAAACGGCCCCCTCAGCCATGGGGCCATCTCAGCAGGTCTCTGGTCCGCTGGGAGCCCCAGGCCTGATCGCATCACCAGGTCATGAGGTCTTCCGGAAGAGCAAAAGGGAGGGCGCTAATCTAATCTCGGAAGGAGGGATGTCACAGCTGAGAAGGTACATCTCCTGGGACCCACCAAATGCAGGTCCCTGGACGATGGTACCTGCAACATGCCTTCCCTGCAAGATCTGATGGGCCGGGCTGATGTACAGGTAGTCCTCACTTAACAGCCACAATAGGGACTGGAAAATTGGTTGTTAAGCAGGGCAGTCATTAAGCGAGTCACCACTGACCAGACCCAATTTTACGACCATTTTTACAATGGTTGTTAAGCAAATCACATGGTTGTTAAATGAATCCAGCTTCTCCAATGGACGTTTTTGCTGGAATTTGCTTAACAACCACAGTGATTCACTTAACAACTATTGTAAAAAAGGTTGCAAATCACGATCACGTGACCGCAGGAGGGGTTGCAATGGTTGTAAGTGCAAGTATAAGTTGTAAAGCATTTTTTCTGAGGCCATCGTAACTTTGAACCATTATTAAACGAACAGTAGTTAAGCGAGGACTACCTGTAAGCGGGGAGAGGTGGTCCCTCAGACAGCCCAGTCCCATGCCATTTAACCATATCCCTGCCTAAAGCTGTGCTGTACGGCCCAGTGGGGGCTGTGTAATACTTCAGATTCAGTTCCACAAAGGGGCACCAGAATGCACGGGGGCAGAAATGCAACCCATGTCTGCAACTCTTTAAAGCAGAGGCATTTTTTCCCTGGGATCCCACGGCAGCTGCTGTGGCTGTGATCCCAGGAAAAGATGCAGCTGCTTTAAAGTGCTGCAGACGAGGCCTATGTTTGCTCCTTTGGGGAACTGAATCTGAAGCGTTGCTTATCCTTGGAGGTACAAACGAATTCATTTGGCCAGGCAGCCATAGTTTCCAGGCAGCAGAGTCTCCAGGCAAAGGAGTTCCCCAGCCCTGAGTTGACACCTGGCCCTTGCTTGCCGAGGGCCAGTCGACTTTACACAGCTGCTCCCCAGCAGGATGCAAGAACCCAACAAGATGCCAGCACAGGAACCACGGTACCAAACGCTGGGCATAGAAAGAAGCCCATCGCCTCTATTCTGACCGCAGGCCTGATTTTTAACAGCACTACTCAGAACATGTTATTTCTTTCTTTATTCATGATGCTGGCATGCCACCCATTCCCACAACGTAAGCAGATACAAATAGTGCCCAAACCCGAGTCTCTGTAAGCGTGTGTTTAAAGAAATCAGACAGATGCAGCCACCAAACTCACCTGCTCCTTCTCCCTTCAGATAAATCATATAACGGCTCCTCAATGCTCTGCGGGAAAGCAGGAGAGTGCTGCTGCCAGGAAAAGGTGGATACCGACCGGCATTCCTCAGATCAGAGGAAGTATTTCTGCTCCCCGTTGGCATCGAGGTGGGAATCCTTGAGGAAAGGAATGACAAAGGCCTGGCTTTATCTCAATAACTGCACTGAAATTCATTAGAACGTCTAACCTAATTTCTCCTGTATTAAACGGAGACCAAAGTTCCTTATCGTGGTACGTGTGTTAAGTGGCTCATCAAGGCAAGAAAATCTGTGCCACCTCAAACCCAGGCAGGCCATGGCTGAAAGGAAATTCTGAACGTTGGCATTTCCCGTGTTTCATTTTGTTCTGACCTCTTCTTTCGTCATCCCCCTTCCTGGAGATCCGCAGTCCAGCCAGCCGGCTCGATAGACGGGCCGGGTGTATTATAGGCGGAGTCCTTTTCCTTCCAGACTACAGGCCATGCAGCAGAAGAAATGGTCTGTGAACCGCCAATGTTATGCAGTAATAAATCTGCTAGCATTTCAGGTGCTAAAGGAGTCAAATGTTTCAGCTTCTGGGTTTGGCTTCCCCCTATGAACACTCGTAATGAGTTTATTTAGCTCACAGACTTGCCTGATCCATTCATCTCACCAGGCGTGGAATAGGTGCCATTACGCAGTCCACGTGGGGGAGGTTTCCTCCCGCCTGTTGTACCTGTGAAGAGCTAACCAGTGACGCTCCTCAAGCCTGTCGAGCAGATGCCAAAGCCTTGGTGTGACCGCGTGAGCCGAGCTGGCCCAGCTCTTTCCTGATCAAGTCATTGGATTTTGGCTGCTCGAGATCGTGAGCAGCCTTAGACCTCGGGCGTCCGGTGCACTGTCCCACAAGACCCGTCAGAACCAGTTTCATTTCTTGTCTCCCGAGGAAGCGGGTAAGTTTCTGGAATCAATTTATTCCACTTCCTGCCTCGCTGGCTGAGCTCACAAGAGCTTCCAGGGACTCTGTCCCGCCAGTCATTCCTTTGCCAATTATTAACACCTCTCTGTAGCAGACGCTGTTCCCCATCGCATTAAGGAAGCCCTAGTGAGGCCCCTAAAGAGACATCATTAGCCTTCACCAGTTCCAGTGTTCTTCATTGGAAGCAGCACTGCCGTTGCTCTTAGGAGAAACAGGTTATCTTGGCCCTCTCCAACCTGGGTTTGGACCTTGGTCCAGTGCGGAGGTGGCCTGGGTCATGGCCGGAAGGGGAGGGGATGCGTGACCGAGGTGTTCCTCTGGAGCATGTGAGGGAACCGGAGGTCGGGCTGCTTTCCATATCCAGATCAAGGTGTTCAGTTTAGTGTACAACTTAATGCACACCCATGGGCATTCATGCAGGGCAAGTGACATCACATATGTCTGATATCATCGTGCCAACGGCACAAATCATTTGCGGGAAGATGACGAAACGATGTGACATCATCAGATGCCTCCCTTTGTACGGCTTTGTGGAGGAACATAGATCTGGCCTTGGGAAGGGGGAAGGAATGATGGAAGCTCAAGGGGGGCTTTCAGGAAAGAGGGAAGGGTGAGGAAGAAACTCAAAATGACCCCACCTCGGTTTTCTTTGGCGTGAGGCGGGACCGAGAGAAACCGCCAGGCTTCCCAGGTTCTCTTATTCTACCCTAGAGCAGTAAAGGACATCCCTGGAATCCCCGCGCCGTCTTTTTCTTGGCCTGGCCTGGCCTGCCCCACGGGGCTGAGCAGACCCCTCCTCCACGCCGCCTGTCCCTGTTCTGCGCCTTCTCCTGCAGGTCCTGCCGAGGAGAGCAGCCCCTGCTTTTCCACAGGACGGACTTCCTGAGGAAGACGTTGCTGTCGGAGTTTGGGCTGGCCGCCGCCTTTGCACAGTTTGAAAACACCCACTTTTACCCAGGCCTTTTAATGTTACTGTGTTTGTGTGTGTTTTATATTTGTTATGCATTTAAGTTCTTTTTATGGATGGTTTTATCGTATCTCCGTAAGCCTTCCAGAGCCATTAAGGGCATGAGTGGCATATGAATTTCCTGATTAAACAAATGCCTCCAGTACCGCAGGAGGATTCCCAAGACGCCCGTTGAAGCTGCCTCCCCGACCCAGGCAGGGGCCCGAGGTCAAACGGCAGGTCCAGGTCTGGGGGTGTCCCTGCTGGGAACTCCCTGGTGCCTGCCTGGCCTCCGGTTTCCCCCCCAACCGTTTGGCCAGAGTTTCAAGCCACCCTCAGCCTCCCATTGAATTCCCACGGAGGAAACAGGGTTGTTTTCTCCGGGCGAGCATAAATCTTTGGAGGCACAGCCTTGCTCCTGATTATTCCTTTTATATCAAAAATCTGCCCTCAGCTGTCTCGGTGGAACCGTTATCGTTGCTGTAACCTGCTTGTCTAATAAAATGTCGCCTTTTGTTTGATAGCCGGCGTCTGGTGATATTGTCATCTCGTGGTGCACCGGAATTCTTGGAGCACGAGATTACTGGGAAACTCTCCCCGGCGCCGGGTGCCAACGCCAGGGCAGCAGACGAGGTGGAGTCTTAGGAGAATGCAGCTCTTGGCCTTGGGTGCCCTTCCAGGGCGAAGGGGCAAACGTTTTTCCCGGCTGCAGTTAAACACGCGCGGCAACACGGCATCCACACCCATTTCAGTGGCTGTCCCGTCCCGTCTTTGTTGGTTCTGAAGGTCAGAGAAAGCTGCCGTGGCAGGAGCAGAGCTACAGTTAGTACTGGAAAATAGGTGGACTTCCCTAAATTTGTCAGTTGTGCTCTTCAGCTTTCTGGGTAAAAAATTCAAATCTGAATGCACAGAACGTAAGCTTTTTATTTTGGCTCTCTTGCAGTCTCTTGAGGATATTAATATTAGTATTATTCCATTTTTATCCTGCTTTTTTGTTTTAAAATATATAAATGTTTTTGAAAGTATGTTTGATTGATTGATAATGTGCCATCCGGTCTGTGTCAGTGTTTAGTGATCCCCTAGATAGATTTTCTCCATGACGATCTGTCTCCAGTCTGTCCTTCCGGTCTCCCAAAGGTGCCTCTGTCACCTGTAACGGAGTCCCTCCACCCGGCTGTTGGTCCTCTTCTTCTGTTTCCTTCCACCTTTCCCAGCATTACAGCCTTCCCCAAAGAGATGGATATTTGCATAATGTGTCCAAAGTAGGTCATTTGTGCCTTGAGTGAGAACTCTGAGTTGATTTGTTCAGTGATCCACTGGTTTGTTTTTTGGGGCATCCACATATTCTCAGGAATCTTCTCCAGCACCAAAGTTCAAAGGTGTCAATACTCTTCCTCTCCTGCTTCTTCAAAGTCCAACTTTCACTTCCCCGGAGGGTCACAGGCAAGACCATGGCTGGCACAGTTCTGATCTTTGTAGGTGCAGACACATCACCGCATCTGAATATCTTTTCCAGGGCCTTCCTGGCTGCTCTGCCAAGTGCTTGTCCGTGGCATATTTCTTGACTGCTGGTTCCTTGACTGTGGATGGTTGATCCTAGAAGTCAGAAGCTCTCTGCCACTCCGATATCTTCACTGTCGATTTTAAGGCTGGTTCTTGTACCTCTTGGCATTAGTTTGGTCTTTATACAGGTAGTCCTCACTTAATGAACATTTGTTTAATGATGGTTCAAAATTACGATGGTTTCGGAAAAAGTGCTTTACAACCTGTACTCACACTTATGACCATCACAAACTGCTGCACCACTCCCCATGGTCACGTGATTGTGATTTTCAAGCTTTTTTTATGATGGTCGTTAAGCAAATCACGTGGTTGTTAAGCAAATTCCGGCAAAAAACGTCCATTGGGGAAGCTGGATTCACTTAACGACCACATGATTCACTTAACATCCACATGATACGCTTAATGGCTATCGTAAAAACGGTCATAAAATCGGGTCTGGTCATGTGATGACTTGCTTAACAACAGCCCTGCTTAACAGCCTATTTTCCGGTCCCTATTGTGGTTGTTAAGTGAGGAGTGCCTGTATTTAATTTTAGTCCCATTTCTTCAGTGTGCTCCTTTTATTACTAGAGCTCGCAGATCACTTGCATTTTCACCTATCAAAGCAGAGGCACCAGCATAACACAGGTTATTGGTGTTTCTTCCTCCAGTTTTAAAACCGTGCTCATCTTCCTCCAATCCAGCCTCTCTCAATATATATTCAGCACACTGTATAGGCTGAACATGGTCAGATATTCCTCAGCACACTGTTACTGTAGCTGAAGTTTGATCCTGATGCCACGGCATATCAAGGATGAAACTGCGTGAGCTTGTTTGGAAGCTAGATGTTACACGGCACGCCCAGAACTTAAGAAGGAAGCCACTTGTCTTTCAAACCTTTATGTAAAGCCCTGTCCTTTGCTTGATCTGCGAGTGTGCAAAGAGTTTCCTCCCCAAGAGGCTGATGGTGCCAGGCCTGTTCTCATAAGATGCATCCGCTACAATCTACCTGGTGGGTTCCAATATGTTCTTCCACCTGGCGATGACGAGATCCATTGCAGTCTTACTGTGGTGGTTTTGCATCAAGAGGAGAACGTGCAAGTCGCAGAGACCCAGCGTCTTTCTTCAAGCCGACTGGAGATTTACAAAGTATTTGCTGGTATTTCTTCAGCAGACAAGATGGTTGAAACCCACAGAAAAAGGAGAGAGAGGAGAGATCAAGGCCTGGCTAAATGGTGGAGTCAGGAATAAGCCAAGCTCCCAAAATCAGCAAGTACAGCTATCCAGTTCTATCTCATCTTTGCAGGGCAAAGCCAGAAATGATCCGTTCTCAAAATGTCCAGAGGAAAATGTCAAGGAGGTTCTTCTTGGGCTAGGGTTTTTCAAACTTGGCAACTTGAAGATGAGTGGACTTCAACTCCCAGAATTCCCCAGCCAGCATGCTATTCCATTTGTCCTTGTGATGCCTGTTTCCTGACCTGGCCTACCTCAAAGGGCTGATGGGAAGAAACCCCTGATCTGGACCTCTGTGGTTCCAGAAGGTGGGTCATGGAGTCGGGTCTTCAGCCGCAGGAAGACAGATTCGGAGGGACTCTCGGGACAGACCTTCAGCTCAGCCCTGCAGCCAATGGCCCAGAGAGGGAGTGGGGTCAGGGGGTGGCCACAGGGGGTGGGCAAAAAAGTCAGGATGGCAGCCACAATGGTACAATCAAAGCTCTGCCCTTACCCGTGGCGGTGCCGCGGCTGCCGTCTTGACTTGCAGGCCCCCTTGCTTCGCTGGAGGTGTGAAGCGGGCAATGCCTTAATTTCGGGTCCAGCCCCATCCTCGGCAGGCAAGTCCCCGTCTGCGCTTGGCTCGCGCGCCTGGCCTTCGCCCCCAGGCCGAGGAGGGCGAATCTTCCGGAGACGGAGATGAAGGCAGAGTAGACTGAGCTCTTCCCACCTGGAGAAGCTCTAAACGTGATGGGAAATTTATGCCCTCCTGCTTCTTCTTAGCATGATTTAAATACATCTGATTATACAGTAAAAGATCTTAGCAGGTTTCAGCCATTTGCATGTAATTACGTGAGGCCGGCTTCCGGATTCCAGAGATAGATCATTAATCGGCCTGCTCCCTGCCCGCGTGGCAACTGCTAAATGAGGAAGCCCGGCCAGGAGATGCTGCGGGGCGAGGGCCTCTGTCTTGCAGGAGGGAACGGAAGTCGCCATGTTATGGAAAGGGTGAGGAAGAAAAGGGTTTCCCACCTTCCTCTTTGACGGGCTGGGGGGAGCAGGTTTTGAATGCCTCCTCTGGGAACTGCTGATGCGACAAGACTTCTTGAACCCAAATGCTGTTCTTAGGAGCATCACAGCAGGAAGCCCTCTCCTTCCTCCTCCAAGAGGGTCCCCTTCCGAACGCGCACAGAAATCAAGGGACGCCCCTTGTCCCTTCTGCAGCTCCTGTGGGGTAAGCAGAAGCGCCCCGGAGCCCGAGAGCCTCCCGCCCGAAGGGCCTGACCTGCGGGAGCAGCCAGGCTTTCTCCTGGACTGTGGGGTCCTTGGGGCTCTCTGAGCTTGGCGCTTTGCTCGCAGACATTTCATCACCCAACTAGGGAACTTCATCAGTGCTAGGGGTTTTCTCCCTGCTTATATACAGCAGCTTGGCCTGCCAGTGTTGGTGGGGGGGGGGGGGTTCTTTTCTTGGTAGCTCCTTAGTTAGGGCGCTGTTTTCTGCTTGATAGTTTGGTGGTAATCCTGGTGTTAATCTCTGCTTATCTGGGTGTTGATTGCTGGTCTTTTTGTTTCCTTTCTATTGTCTCTTTTGAACAGTGTGTAGATGCTGTTTATCTCTATGTGCCTGTTGATGGCTGCCTTGTCTGAATGCCAGGCTTCCAAGAATTCCCTTGCATTTTTGGATCTAGCTTGGTCTAAGATGCTGACAATTTCCCACTTGAAGCTCTGGTTGTGTCTGTCCACGTGTTGTGAGATTAAGGAGTTTTCATCGTGTCTTCTGACTGCTAGTTGGTGCTCGGGGACCTCTAGAGTGGAAGCTTGAAGAGCGGGTCGGGGGTCTCCTGTTGGGTCTCCTTCCAGCAGAGCCCACAGGCAAGCAGCCCCACTGTGTCACTGCTTCCTTCTCTGAACTTGGTTTAATGGGAAACTACCAATCCTTTCTGGAAGAAGAAAGGCTGTTGGTCATCCCTTGGTGGGTTGACTGGTTTAGTAGACCGGCTGGTCTACTAGAGAGGCAGCCGCTTCTTGGCAGCCTCAGGCAGAGGAGGCGACAATCCTGTCAGAAGTGGGGGCCGTTGAGCACCTTGCCCCAAGTGGGACCTGGGTCCTAGTGGGGAGCTGCACAGCCCGGGGCTGGTGCTGAGTCCCAGGGACTGTGCGTCCATCGAGTTAGCCCGCATTCAGGGGCCACGGCCCTCGTCCAGGGAGCCCGCAAGGAACTAGACGGGCAGAGTTCCGGCTGGGAAAGCGATGAGGCCAGCAGGGCCCGGGGCCTCCCAGGACCAGCAAGTGAACTGACCGGGTTCCGTTAACGCAGGAGAGCAGGAAGAAGCAGCCTGGACTCCCACTGGGAAGCCCAAGGCTTTGGTTCCTCGGCCCCTCTTCAGTGCGGAGAAGGTTTCCTTTGCCTGCAACCAAACTGGGCCGTGTCAGAGGCCTCCTGCCAAGTAAGGCAACTCTTCTATCCGAGGCTGAGCCCCTGGATAGCGGAGATGTACAGCCGCGCCCGGGGCGAAGTCCCACAGTGCCCAGCTAGCCCTGTTCACCAGCAGAGGAGTATCATCGGGGCAAGGAGAAGGAGTGGCTGGAGGCGCGCTGGGGCCTGTCCGGGAGGAGCCTTCCAGGGTGCTCCTGGCTCTGCTCCCTGCTCCTCCTGGCAGGGGAGGCGGAAGGGCGTGCCGTGCCCACAGGAGAGCGAGGCCCTTGGGGTCCTGGTCTCGCTCCATGGCCTGCGGTAGGTGATCCCCTGGGACCTTGATTCCTCTCCAGTCCCACCTGAAGAGCCCCAATTCCCTGTGACTTAACCCATCACTTCCTTGTAAGGAGGGGCTGGGCAGTGGTTTATAGAGATTCACTCTGCAATTTCATTTACCCGCTGCTCTCCTTGGCTGATTGACTGACTGACTGACTGACTGACTGACTGACTGACTGACTGACTGATCTATCAAAGGCGTACCCCACTGCAGTCACGGGACTCAAAAAATAGGGATATACCATTAACACCCAGACACGACACATGGCATTATTTCTGTCCTTGAGTGGAATTGTTCTGCACACAGTTTCCTTAGCAGAAAACAAGGAAGACTTTGCCACAGTCTTCTTCCAAAACGTTTTCTCAACTTCCCAGCCCAGCCTGTAGTTGTAAGAGTGCCCGATGGTCTCCCATGCGAGGACCCCTTGGACCTGAACTGGCTTAGCTTCCAAGCCCGGCAAAGTCTTGCCATCCCCCGGGGCACAGCTGAATGCTCTTTGGGAGCCCAACGGCCCCACATTTTCTCATTGGTCTTGCGGGCACTCCCCTTTCAAAAGACCCTGCACTGAGGCAATTCTGGAGTATTCCAGGGAGAAGAAGAAATGTTTCCCTACTAACTGGCACAAACTCATCTCTAATGTTGCTCTTTCAACCCCGACGGGGCAGGATTCCCCCCCCCCCATCAATGTATTCTTGATGAATGACTAATGAAACAAATGTAATGTTAATGACTGAATAATCAAACGAGAGCTCTTTAGTGAAAATGAACCCAACAAGAAGATAGTTTCTTCAGACCTCCCTGGTTCAGGTTGACCCACCTGGGTCTGACCAGCAGAGGCTCTTTGGGGAGATGCGCTTTCCTGAAGAAGGAAAGGTGCAGCCGCCAACAATTCCAGGGGGAGTAAAAATAGGGGACAAGCAGAGAAGCCAGCACTGCTGCCCAAAGCCCCTCAAGAAGATCTGAAAGCACAGAAGGCAGACTGGGGGCCTGGAAGCAGAACCAGGCTGCAAAGGAGGCAGCCCAGAACTGCCGGGCAGCTGTCGGAAAGGGGGAGGAGGCCAGCATGAACTGCGGCTGGTGGCAATTGCGGCTGGTTCAGGATGAAAGGTGTGGAAGGGCATCTGCCAAGCAACTGCTGGTGAAGAAGCCAAAATGCAAGCAGGTCACAAAGAGCAGGAACAGCTTCTCAGCTCTTGGTTTGGTCCAGCCCCTGGCAAGGAAGGAGGTGTCCCAGCAGGAAATCATGAAGGAGAAGAAGCAGAGCAGAAACGAGGGCACGGGCAGTTTTCAGATGCGGGGAGGCGTTGTTCCGTCCTCTTCTGCTTTGCGCAGAGCCCACCTTGGCTCCTGGGCCGGTTCCGGGCACAGCTCCCAAAGAGACACCAGAGAACCTGGGGCATGTTCTGGGAAGGGCAGTGGAGATGACCAGGGAGCTAGAAGCGAAATCCTAGGAAGAGGGATCAAGGGAGGTCCTGTGTTTCGCCACTGTCCTCCCGCCTGCTCAAGTGCAGGATGCAGAAGAATGGATTTAAGTTTCAGGAAAGCAGATTTGGATTCAATGTTGGGAAAAACTTCCTAAGAGTAAGAGCGGTGGGTGGTGCAATCCACAGTCTGGAGGTGGGGGGTGGGGGTGGGACCCCTCCATTGATGGTGGTCACGGAGGGGTTGGACAGCCCCCGCCTATCTGGGGTGCTTCAAGTTGGGTCCCTGCCCTGGGGAGGCGGGGCGGGCACGGGGTGCCTCAGAGATGCCCTCCAGCTCAAGATTCTGGCATTCTGCTCCCAGGGGAAGGGGGGAAAGGCGCGCTCCCAGCCCCAGCCCCAGCCCCAGCCCCAGCCCCAGCCCCAGCCCCAGCCCCAGCCCCAGCCCCAGCCCCAGCCCTCCTTTTGCAAACACCAACTGCAGAACCGCAGACCCAACTGGATTTGCATAGATTATTGCTCTTCGCAGGTGCAGACTAGGTAACGGAGCCTTCAAGTCTCATATTAGAGACTATTAAGCTTTGATTTTATTGTATTCTCTTATGAAGGGGAACTCAGCAACGCACTGATTTGCAATGCATTTCCCACACTTTGTGGAGGGACAAATTCCTCTCCTCAATATGTTGCATAATGTATGCAAACAGCCTTGGCAAGTGCAGCATTTATGGGTTCACACCATTTATATTTCATGGGCGACATTCTTACATTTTTATTTTCCCCTATTAACAGAAAGAGATTAGAGCACTTAACCAGAAAATCAGGGAGAGGAATGAATGCATTTTAATAACACCAAGTGCATGTTCTAAATAGGGAAACAGGGAGGAAATGGGTTTAGGGATTTATCTGACCTTTATAAAATCTACATCCTTGAAACTGTGAGTGTATCTCTGCCCGGGAAATTCCAGTGGGAGGGAGCCAAACAGAAGGACGTGTGGAACTCATATAAACTGGAATTATGGAGGTCTGCTTGGCCTTCCAGGGAGACCTGCAATCTGCTGCCCCCAAAAGTCTGGGGTATTTACAGGGACGGCTTTCCCTCTGAGATCCAGACTTCCCAGATGTGTCGGACTAAACTCCCAGCATCCCTACCAGGGTGGAGAGGATACCAATTGGGAAAGAGCGAATTAGACAAATTCAGGACCTACTGGTTATTTATTTAGTTGTCCAATTCATATGGCTGGCCATCTCAACAAGTGACTCTGGGCAGTGGACAGAGTTAAAATAGAATAAAAACAACTGTAAGCATTACAAAAGGTAAAATACCCAGCGGCCGAGCAACATCAACCCAAATCGCTAGCGTAACCGAGAAGCGGGTCCCTGCACACCCTCGCTTAACCACGACTAGCCATGATCTGCACCCTCCATTAGCTACTATTTGCAAAGTGCAGTGGAGAAACAGGGTTGTGAAACCCGAAAACGTGCGCAAGAGCTGAACTGCATTTTGCTTTCAGGACATTAACGGCAAGAACTAAATAGCTCCCACGGTCTGTCTGTAGAAAGCAAATGCTGTCACCCACCGGCCCTTGGCGGGTTGCAGCTGGGGAGGTTTTCTGGAACCCTGCAGGCCCCGTCGCTGCGTTTGCTGATCCCCCCCTCCATTGGAAGGCAAGGGGGCCTCCGGGAGATGGTGGCTGCTCTGCCAGCTGGGTGGTGGAGGAGCCGTGGCGGCTCTCGAGGAGGCTGCTCTCCCCCTGTGGCGAAGACCGGCTGGCCTGCCGAGACCCGTACAACCAGGCCTGTCCTGTGTGCTGATGGGCGTCCCTTGCCTGGGTGGACCACCTTTTTCTGCAGGCACAGTCAGTCTTGTATGCTGGCCATCAAGGGGGCATGCCTTTGCAAACGGGCTGGCCATAAATAAGAGAAGCGAAGACAATTCACCTCTACCAATAGTAAATCTGTGGTTTATCTAATCAAATGTCCTTGTGAGAAATTGTATGTTGGCCTAACCTCTCAGGTCCTTGAAAGACTCCGAAGGGGACGTGGAAGCAACTTTTCCCTGCCAAGGTCGGGCTGCGTCCTTCCTGGATTTCGTGGAAGGCAACGATGAAAACCACTAATGATCTTTCATTCTGGGTGATGGAAAAGAAATTGTCCCCTGCTGTGAGATTTATTATCTGGAAGAGCGATGCCTCTGCAACTTCTCCTATGCAGCTCAGAGGGTACTTTGGCAACAAAATTAAATGCAAATCCTGATTTAATAAGCAGCCTCATTCGCCTTGTATTGGTTAAGAGCACCTCAGTTTACTTCAAAGTGTGTCTCCAAATCTCTGCTTCAGAATCTGAATCTGTGTCCACCATCACAGATCAGCCAATGTCCCAGTTTCTTCCCCCTGTTGGTTCAAATTTCAGGGAATCTACAGAAATAGCAAACCATCATAAGATGATGGAATACGACCAGTTTCAAATTGAGATGCAAAGGGGATTTTGTGAAAGGTGCCTTTAAAAGTTGACTTTAAAACAGGAATATCTGATAAGATTATTTCTTGACACTGTTGGATAAATAGTGTAGGCAACACGCCCCATCAACCCTGTATGTGTGTGAACAATGGTTGCGAGTGAGGCATGGCGCACATAAGAAGCTGAAGCTAAGACGGTGTCACCAAAGCTACCTGGTCTGAGGTCCGGGGCCCTGCAGATTTTTCAGAGACACTGGCATTCAATGCGAGGAGAACACATCAACCAAGGGTATCCACAGGGCATGTCAAGAAAGCCAGAGCCTTGCCATCCTGACTTTTTCACACACACACACACACACACACACACACACACACACACACCCCGCAGGTAGGACCTATCCCAGTCACCCCATGCTGTTGGCTGGTTCATACAACACACTTAACCAGGTCAGTGAACAACCTAGTAGATGTATTCACAGGATCTGCAAACTTTGCTTAGGTTATTTATTTATTTATGAGACTTATCTCAGCCTCAGTACGTGAATGGACTCTGCGTGGTTTACAGATGCTCCCACAATAGTTACTGATACAGAATCGCATTGCACACACACATTTCTTTAGGTGGTTAAAGCTAATACTGGTGCTGAGGGCCCCAGGATCCACCCCCAGACACCCTCCAGAAGATTCAGGTTCTACCAGCTTCTGGAAGACCGTGAGAATGGGGGCCGCCATTGCCCATCACGCCGGAAGATCCCACCTGCTGCCATCTGAATTGCACTCAGCAAGCTGTTCTATGACAACTTGATTAGCTGATGCCTGGCGTATTGTGCAGACCCAGACAATGCGTTAATTCAGTAACCTGGTTAAGCCCGCTGAAGCCAACCAGCCAGTCTGTAGAGGGATCCCATTATTTTTAAGTGCCCCCCGTGCAGCGGATTCCTCTCCCCTCCAGCACCACCCACGCTGTGCAGGATGAGCCTGAACCCCCCAGGCCTGGCTTGCTTGTCTGTCGCCACCACGTGGACCCGTCAAAGTCTGATCCTGCTGGGGCTGTTGGATTGGACATCCGTCGTTGCTAAATAAGTAACTCATAAGTGATGCCTTTTGCATCTGGCAGCAGGAAAGAGGCAGCGGCAATTAGCCATAACTATTTCATTTTAGTCAAGCGTCCCATTATAATTTGCATTTCACCTTTTAATTGCAGTTGTGGAGGAGACAGGTGCCGGCTGCCTCCCGGTTGCCGTGAGTGAAATATGCCCAGGTTATAAAAAGCGAGTGTCGAGAGGGACCAACCCTGAATATTTTCAGAACGAGATTGTATTTATTGATAGAAAAGCTAACCTGGCTTCTGCATCCAGGCCTACCCCTCACTGACTTCTTCATCCGGAGCTGGGTGAACCCCTTCTTCTCCTGGGCTGGGGGGTCCGTCCTGTGGGGAGCAAGGGCAGGAACATTATGCCAAAGATGGGGAAGGTGGGGAGGCTGTCGACGCCAAGCCGTTGCTGGGCGGCAAGATCAGCTCAGACCAAGGCCCCCCTCCACCGAATGAATTAATTAGGGTTATGACATGGCCACCCATCTCCTGTGCGTGACTTTGGGTGGCCAAGAATATTGAAAATAGTAAAATACATATACAAAGCAGATAAAACACACAGCAGCCGAGGGAGATTACACAACGTCAATCAGCACAATCAGGAAATGGGGCCCAGGTCTGGGCACAGAGCCGTGTCTGTAAGGCCCTATGGAAGGCCAGCAGGAGTGGGCCAATCTGATCACAGGGGGAGGGTGCTACGGGGGGCGGGTGCCATGGCAGAAAAGGCTCTCCTCTGCCAGCCGACACTCCTTAGCCGACGGGGCCCAGAGCGTGCCCCTCCTGCAGGTTGGCTAGGATGGGTAGAACCCGCCCAACAATCTTGTCTTGCAAGGACTGTCCCATCCCTGTGGGGTTTCACGCCTTGGCCCAAGGCAGGGGAAGGGCAGAGAGGGCTCTAAGGGCCATCCTGCCCTTAGCAGCGCCAGGATGCCATCCGCTGCTCTCCGGTTGTCCTTCAGGAATCCTCCATCTCGGTGCTGTATCGAAGGAGAGGCCATTTTCTGGTCTGTTCCTTGCATCGCCCATGATCCTGGCTTGCAAGGAGGGCCTGTGAGAGGAAAATTTCAGTAGCCTTCTATATGCTTTAATGTTAGTTTTGACTGCGTTTGATAAAGCCAGGTTAGCTTCTTGTGGCCTGTAGGGCAACGACAGGAAACGTCAAATGCAAGGCTAAGCAACTTGCTGATGGGAACAGAACAGGAAGGTACGGTAAAATTAGCACCAGGGGCGTTACGAATCAGCTGCTAAACCTAGGAGTCGTGTCTGAGGTTTGCGGTTTTAAAGGATGAAAGGGATTGCATCTGAGGGGTCGGGACCATTTTGGTCGAGCATCGCAATGTGAATCTCAGTGAGTGCCATGTGTGCCTTTGGTTGAACTTTCCTCGCCTGTTGGACTAACATGTACTAAAGCTTCTGGAACTTTGGAGTGGCTTGTTTCGTGGTGTGTCTGCCCCCCGCGTTTAACGCGGTTCCCCCCGACAGGCCCGGTGCTTCTCCTTATTGCCCAGAGGGCAGTTGGGGCGCCCGGCATGGAGCCGCTTTCGTGGGCTTACTAGCGGCAATGATTGCGGGGATTCTGTCTTGACTTTTTCGACCTGACTGCGGAAGAGAAAATTCCGCAGATCCGTATGCGCCGTCTTGCACTGCCAGCGCACGTAGAGGACATGACTTCCTTGGCCGCTTCCGAGGTTGTTCCAAAGGTGCTACCCACGACGACGCTACTTTGAACCCAGCAAAATTGGGCGAATGAACTGTGGGCGGGAAAGGAAAACAAAGCCTAAGGCACAGCCCCTTCTGTGCCCCCCGCAGCTTCTACAATGCACCAGATAATGCACCAGAAGGAGCAGTGTGAGAAGGCGCAGTGGTGGGAGACAGTCCGTGCACTGCCCCTGTCTGTGGATCTGCAGGGAATCACCTGGCAATGAGGTCTTCCCGGCTTCAAGAAACATTTTCCGAGAAGCCTTTGGAAGGCCGAACTGACGCGAAGGAAGGTGCCGTCACGTGTGGGGCCTCGGAGAAGCCATGTGCCCCCTGCCGATGCCCGGGGATTGCTCAGGACTGTACCCTGCATGGAGCCTTGGCCAGCCTGCAAAAAGCTGGCCTGTGCCAGGGAAGCACCACCGCTTCTGTTTAAAAAGCGGGTCTGTTTTTTTGAAGTGACTGGTCCACCTGGAGAAGCTGGTGCGAGGTTGGTGCCCAGAGCTTGGTCCCTTGCCCTGCTTTGCTTGTGGCTAAGAGCTGATACATTTAAGCCCGTCTCCCATGAATCTGTGCCACACGGAGTCACTCCCCTCTTCCTCCAACTTTGGCAGTGATGGATGAGTGAAAGGGAGCCATTAAGGCATTCCACATACAGCCCCAACCACGCGGTGAATGATTTCCAATGCCGGCTTTAATTTATTTTTAAATGAAATTTGCTATTGATTCTGGATTAAAAGAACAAATCTTAGAGCAGTTACTACTGACAGCACTGTGAGGGAAGCCACGCGGTGGGACGTGGCACTTTTCTAGGGCATGGAGAAAACCTACCCTGAAATGCAAGGTGGGTGACGGCAGATCCTGGCTCTCCTCCTTCCAAATTAACTTTTCAAGGGCCAACCCTGGGGTGCTCTTTCTTACCCAGGCTGCCCCTCCTTCCTGCCCTGGTGGAGACCGAGGTGCTGAAGCTGGGCTCCACAGCGGCCAAAGAGGTCCTGCCCAGAACGGACGTGGGCTGGCTCCTGCCTTGCACAGCTCTTCCAACCACCCTCAGGATCCGGGAAGGGAAGCCTCCCGCTGAGCAGAGCTCCTACTGAGGAGGGGGCACCTTCGGTCCACGTGAGCAAACTGGCCTCTCTCTGGGATTGGGCCTCTTGATACTCAGCAGCTGAGGTGGAAGCCAAGAGGGCCCCATTGGCAGGGGGATGCGGTCTAACCCAACTGGGAAGGGGCTCCAGGTTGAGGAGCCATTCTCTGCACCGTGACCTGGTTCTGGCCAGGATTCGTTACTTCCCTGTCTTCTGTGGGCTGCACTGAAGACTGCGAGAGTCCTACACTGCTCTGCACATGAGAACGGACCTGGGCGAAAGAGCAGGAAGTGGAGTGCTCTGTTTCAGAACCGCCAGTCGCCTTGGTGGAGGACAGCTGTCGTTGTGGCAAGGGGCTTCCCTCTCGGTCCACCCCAGGCAGCTTCAGGGAGGGCTGCAGATGTGCTCTGTCACATGCAACTGGCAAAAGGACAGAAAATGTCCCAAGCAGAGACCCCTTAGCTTGGCATCATCCCTGCTGACCAGCCAAACCTTTTCTCCAGCCTGGCTGGGGCTCAGGCTGAGCCGTGACTCCTTGGGGTGCAAAACATCCATGAGACAGTTGAATAGCAGCACCCCCAGCCCCGGGCCTGCTCCTTCCCAGGGGGATCCTCACAGCTCTCCTGAGGCTGTGCCAGCCTTGGGGCTGGTAGGGTGTCTTCTGTGGCTGGAGACCAGTGGGAGCAGAGCAGAGAGACCTGGGTCCTGCACCCCACCAGAGAAACCCCAGTGGGCTGGAGAGAGACGTTGGGCCACTCCCTCTGGCCCGGCAGAACCGGGGCTTGGCATAAATTGGGCTACAAGCATCAGCCCCTGGAGAAAAGGCGGAGAGCACCTTTTCGCAGTAGCAGCTCGCTGGGCTGGAGCGGAGGGGAGATCGCCCCACCGCTTGGCCCCTTCCCAGGCCGCGTGGCCGCCCTGCCCGGCGCCAATAGTCAGGGAATCTCCTTCCCACCCCGGGTCAGGTCACTGGAGGCCCGAGCCTGCTCGGGGCCGCCTTGGCTTAGGCGTTTGGGGGCTTCAGGTGAAGCGAAGCCGGGCGGAGGCTCGGCTCAGCCTCTTCTGGCACTCGGGGAAAGCCGCTTAGTTCAGTCACGCGTTCAGCAGCCGCCGTGGGAACGCAGCCGGCCTGACCGGGGCGACCTCCAGCGACCGCCGGGCGCTGTCCGGAGGCGCGGTGCTGAACTCGCGAGTCCGTCCGCGGGATGGGGCGCCCAAGGCTGAGGCGAGCGAGGCCCGGCCGGCGAGGCCGCCCGGCACAAGCAGGGTCGCGGCGGGGCTCGGAGCGCTGCGCGGGTCGGCCCGGTTCAGGGACGCTCGAGGCTCGAGGCCCGCGGCTCGAGCAGAAGCCGGCTGGGCCCGGGGGAGCGGGGCGCCCGCGCTTGCCCGGCCCGCAGGAGGGACTGCGCCGGCCTCCCCGCGGGGCCCGGGGGGAAAGGCGGCGGCCGCGGCTGGCCCGGAGGAGCAGGGCAGCCACACCCCCGCCCCTTGCTGGAAAGGCGGGAGCCCACACTCAGCCGCCTCCGTTCGCAGGCTGGAACCCCCGGCCCCCCAAAAAGACCGAAAAAGCAGGGGAGGTTCTGCCTGCCTGCTCGATCCCGGGCTGCGCGCGCCCGCTCCTCCCCGCCCCCACGGGCAGGCAGCGCCCCCCCCACCCCCCACCCCCGCTCGCCGGGGCTTTAAAAGGGTCCCCTCGGAGAAACTTTGGCGATCAATCAAGCCCTGCTTCGGATCCCTCCGCCGGCGCGCAGGAGAGCGAGCGGGCGAGCGGGCGCGCGCGCGAGCGAGTGGCAGCCGCGGCACGGCGGCGCCCTCCGCCGTAGGGAAGAGTCCCGCAGTCTCGGGCTGGCGAACGGAGGCACAGGCGGCCAGGGCGAAGCCAGGCGGCGGCGGCGGCGGCGGCGGAGCGGGCTGGGAGGCGGGCGGCAGCTGCTCGGCTCGGCGCCCCCCGGATGTGAGAGGCGGGCGGCCAGGGGAGCACGATGGGGGGCGCCTTCGGCCTGACCCTGGCGCTCTGCCACTCGCTGGGGCTCTACCTGCAGCTCGGCGCCTCTTCGCGACCCCCGCAGTGGGAGAACCAGATCTCGGGCAACGGTGAGTCGGGGAGGGGGGCTGGGAAAGAAAGGGGCGGGTCGCCTCCAGGAGCGCCAGCGGATCGTTCGCCCGGCCGGCTGCTATGAGGGGCCCGGGTCCCCCCTTCCAGGGGGCCGGCCCTCCCGGTGCCTGGGTTCTTTCTCGGGGCATGCCTTGGCCCTCCCAGCCCTGGGGCGGGGGGGGCTTTGCGACGGCGATCTGCGGCGCCCCGCGGCCGGGCTCGGCTGGGCTGAGCTCCCGGCGGCTCCCTGCGGGAATGCCCAGGTGCCGCGGAGACGGCTTGGCCTGGCGCACGGCCGTGTGCTCGTCGGGGGTAGTGTCCCGTCGGCCACGGCAGGCGTCCCGGCGGTGGCTCGAGCCGGCCAGGCTCGCGGGTCTCCAGCAGCTGCCGAGAGGGAGGGCGGCTGGCTTGGGCCGGGCCGGGCGTGTGGCCGGGGAGGGAGCGGGCCATGTTGCCCGGGGGCGGGGGGGGGGGGAGAAGCGCTTCCCCCTCACTCGCTTTGGCTTCGGGAGCGGCCAGTCGGAGTTTGCAGGGCGGACCAGGAGCGAGGCTGCTGCTGGAGAGCGGCGAAGCGACCCTCGCCCTTCCGCCCCGCCTCGGGGCCAGCAGCCCGGGCTCCGGGATCCTGCCTGGAAGGGCTGGGCGTAACCGCCCGAGCCTTTCGGCAGTCCTCCCCAGCTCGCTCCCGCCCGGACTTCTGAATAGCTCTTCTCCTCCTTGAGGGGGGTCTTTCCCATGTTCCCGGTCTCCCAGGAGAGGCGAGGCGAGGGGAGGCGAGGCGCCTTCGATGCCCGGCTTCAGGACTGCAAGCTCTGGCCGGGAGCGGTTTGCCCGTCTTCCATCTTCCCCGGCTTTCAGAGGCATCTTCAGGAGGGCGGCTCCGGAGGGCGGCGGCGGGGCTTGCCTGCCGACGAAGAGCCCCCTTCCCTCGCTTGCCCTCAGGAGGCTCCGCGCTGCCAGGGAGCCCCTTGGAGAGGGGAGGGGGCATTTGGCGAGCTGGGCAAGCAAAGCCTTCTCACCGATCTTCCTTAGATGTGCTTCCAAACACTGGGCTGGACTTTCTTTCTCCTTCTCCTGTGTGAGAATGTGAGTCATTTGTGCCTATTTTCCTTCTGTAACATCTCTGGGACAGACAGGTGGAAATGGAATTGATGAGAAGGACTAAAAGGAGTACACAGAACCGATGATGTGCGTGTGCACGCACATACAGGCACCCTCTTCCTCCCCCATCCCTTGTGGCTTTCTCCTGCCTCTCCCCCCTTGCATGAATGCCGCCTTCTAGCAAAGGAAGAAGATGGAAGTTGGATTAGCAACTGGTGGGTCCCTTAGCACCCCTGAGGGGCCAGGACTGCTCCAGAAGCTTCTGATGCCAAGGGGGGAGAGCGAGAGAGCAGAATACCTAACCACAGCCTGTTCAGAGACACCAGATCAATTGTTTCTCTCTGGCTGCGGAGTGAGGGGAAGAGATGGCATTCTTGGGTTCTCCTGCAGGCCAAGGCTGCCTCCTGGGTGCACCAACTTTTCTGGGGCTCATCCAGTAGCCTTCCACCCTTCCTTCAGTCAACCTGGAGACCCTTACTTAGGGCTGGTTTCAGAGGAGGGCGAATTCTGCCTGGGCAGCATGGGCTGATGAGAGCTTGAATGTTGCAATGCATTCATCTCCGTGTAGTTCTGCAGCAGCTCGCTTAAACACAACAGCACTATTTATTCATGAGGCCAAGAAGCAGTGAGTAACTGGGTTGTCTATCATAAGCTTTGCTTATTTGCGTTCAGAAGGTAAATGCCAATTTGATAAAAGTGGTGTTTGCCGGAAACTGGTACCAGTGGACGTTTAGCAGATTGGTGCTTAATCCTTTCATAGCTTGCTGGTCCGCGTTCCTCCCCGTCCAGTGAGGCAACGAGGAGGGTGCAAGGAAAGAGGTAGAATGGAGGCTGGCTGTGGTTCTAACCGATCGATCCCTTTGGTCCGTCAATGAAGATCTCTGCTGGATGTTGAAGCGACTTGACTTTTTCTGACCATGGATGCGTTGGGAGGGAATCGTCTAGGATAGAATCCAGTGACCTGGCAGGGGGCACATTATACACTGGTTGGGTTCACAGAGTGGTTATGTTTGCATAGGATGTCATTCCCCAAACCAATAGACCCTTTGATGGCTTCAGGTGATGGGGTAGATCTTGCAGCGTGCAAAGAGAAAGCAGGCAGGGTTGCCTCCGCACGATGAACCACCAACCCTCAGGTTCTATAGTTCAGAAGCCGAACCCCTTGCAGGAGCCCAGCTTCGGGGCCATGGAGGTCATGAGCAAAGCGGCAGGTCAGCGATTCATGGAAAGAAGGTGGAAAACCAAGCCCTGCCCAGAGGAGCAGAGGCCTGAGCTCAATACCGGACAAGGAAGAGCAAGACCAAGGCGGTGGGCAGGTGGGTGAGTGGGCAGGGGAGAGGCTAGAGGCCCTTTCAGACTGTTGGGGGCAAACAGTCTGAAAAGGAGGAGAACAGCTCAGGAGACCCTGCATTCAAAGATGGGAGGGACGGGTCCCCCAAAACTTGTGGCAGAAAATTCCAGGGATATCAGCGTGCTAAACATGGCCATTCCTAAATGTCTTTCTAATGGGGGGGGGGGATATGTCTTTGCAGGGGCCTCATGTTACTGGAGCCCAGTCCACTGTAGGCTGGCTCCCTGTTGTGCTCAGCGGTGTGCTCTGGAAAGGAAGGGCTGTGGCAGTGAGTGCTAGGAACGGGAACCCGCTAAGGTTAACCGTGAAGCGTGAAATACAATTGTGACTGCAAAGTCTCTGTCATTTTCTGCCAAAGCAGTTCTGGAACCGACCCCGTGACACCAGATGAGCGCCTCTTTGTAGGGATGATCATTATACAGTAGAAGGAAAGGTGGTTTGAATTCGGCAGGTTCTTTCCAGGGGTGCATTCTAGGACCGACCTTGATGGGAAAGAGCTGCTCTGCCAGGCAGAGAGCACCAGGCGATGCTTCAAAGGGCAGGCCGTTCCCAAACCGAAGGAAGCATCGCATTGAAAGCCATCTCCAGCCCCCAAAGTCTACAACCTCAGAGGGGCTGAACTATTGAGATCAGTGCAACTAAGTCTTGGGGTTTGCAGCAGGGACAGGAAGGTGCGGGCACTTCCCCTTGTCCCCCCAGGACGGTTGGGGAGCAGGAGCAGCTCCTGCCCTGATTCCTACTCTGGAGTAGCACCACCACACATGCTCAGAGAGTAAATTGCTCTTTCAGGCTTTGGAGAGCTTGAGCTCAAAGCTGCCTTCAGCTCAAGCTTCAGATGGCACTCCTTCCTGCCCTCGCCCTCACCACGCATTGGCATGACCCTCCAGTCAAGCTCCGTCGGCTGCCCCCTTCTCTGATCCCACCGGGGCTCTTAACCAGGGCAAAGAGAGCCAGTGGCGGTGTGCTCCCACCCATGGCGTCAGGAGCTCCGGATCAGCCCTTCTTCCCCGGGGAAAGGCCACCCACACGGCGGGCGGTCCGTGTGGCCACTTTCTGCATTCGCTCATTTTGCAACTGCTCTGAGGACACCTCAAGGTATTGTCTGAAGATGCGTGGTCCAGGTGATGCGCATGACACAGTGGAATCTGTTTCACAAAACAGACGCCGAAGAATCTCTCTGTCATCGCTTCCATCATCTCTATCATCTCTATCACCTCTATCGCTATCTCTGTATGGAAAACAGAACAAGGGAAGGTACAGAGTTCCAGATGGAACAATCGGTAGTAATGGAGCATGTTATCGACTACAGCAGAATGTAGTGGATTCATTGTAGGGAAAGTGGATATGTAAGGAAGTTTCCAACAGAAAGAGAAGCAAATTTCAATGGAAATCTTAACAGAGAACATTTTCTTTCTTCTCCCACTGTGAGATATCTTCCATTTCTAGTGTCAGTCATCTAGTCAACAACTCAACCTGTGCCCCCACCCTGCCATAGAAGAATCCTGTGCACTTGACTGAAAAAGAGCGAGCCCTTTGAACCGCTTTACGTCCTTTATTAATGGCGGAAAAGAAAAATCAGATGTGGCGTCTTTAGGCTACTGAGCATGATGGCAGTCTGCAAAGTTATCGGGGGTGGGGTGGGGGGGCAGCCTGGAGTTCCATCCCCCTTTTGCTGAGGTCCCTAAGGCCTCCAGAATATCTATCCCTGGATTTTGGTGGGAGACTGATCCAAACCAGCAGCACAGTTTCCCGCAGGTTATTTTTGTGGGTGAAATGCAACACAAAGGGGTGTGTAAGTTTTCATTTCGCTTTTTACAAAAGCACTTCAGTGCCTTGGCAGAAATCAAAGCTTTTGCCCTCAAATCATGGCCTTCCTATTCTACTGGTTTCATTACGTTGCTTCCATTGTGACCCTCCACCCCCCACCCCCCGTCCTAAGCGTGTCCCTCGACCACAAAACAGTAGCCTGCCTGGCCCTGACTGGGAGGAGGTACTGGTGGCATTTCGGAGAGCTGGAGGATCGGCCTCCCCTGCCCCTTCCTCAAAGGCCTCGGTCTCTCTTCTCTGCCAGGGTGATGTGCTGGTCCTGAAGAATGCCACCGTGTTCCTAACCCAGCAAGGGCCAGCAAGAGCTGTGTCCCTTCCGCTCCGCTTCCCCTTGTGTGCCTGACAGACCCTCAATTGCACGTGGGACCAGACAGCCACGCTCGCCTCCAGGTGCACCCCTTTCTCTGCGGGCACGGAGTGCCCTGCCTGGCTGCTCATCCCTCAGGGACAGTTCACACCGCGGGGCCCAGGTCTAGCCTGCCTCCCTCCTCCTCTTCCTCCTCCTCCTGCTGCTGCTGCTCCTGCTGCTCCTCCTCCTGCCTTCCAACTTGCTCACCAAGGGAAGACCTTCAGCCATCCTTGCTCCCACTCTGGCTGCTTGTAAAGGCCAGGCTGTGCCCTCCCCCCACCTCCTTTGCTACCCAGCCAAAGGCTTCCTGTCCCAGCCAGCTCTGGCAGAGAAATTGGGTAAACAGCTGCCAAAGAGGGGAGCTGTCTATACTGTGGCTAAGCCACCAAGGATGGCGGCCCCGGGCAATGACACCCTGCCCAGATCTCTGTCCCCAGGCAGAGCGTGCCTCGTCTCGGCCTCTGCAGATCGCCCCAGCCTGAAAGAGGTCACGTTCAGCTGGATTCCCTCAAGTTCCCTGGTGGGGATTCTCCGCTCTTCCTTTTTCTCCTGCTGCTGCTCAGGCTGACCTGGGCTCATCCTGAGCCCCCCGCCTCACTGGCTGCACCCTCTGCGCCTGTTCCCTGCCTCCAAGGTCCCCGAGGAAGCATGACTGGACACCTGGGCTGGTTCTTTCTTGGTCCGGATCCTTCTCTGGAAGAGGGAGGCCAACCCGGTCCAGCAGAGCAGCCCATCAGGGCGGGACCCCCAGCTCCTGCCCCACAGCAGCCCTCTCAGCTCTAGCGGAGGACTCAAGCAATGCCTGCTGCATTGATCACCTTAGATGCTCTTCCACTCTTGATAAATCCGTCTCTGTTCAGGGATTTTTAAGGAGGGGCCTGCCTGCCACTCCGAATCCTTGCTTACTCGAAATCGAGGGCATTTGCTCAGCTTTGGGTTTGTCTTCTGGGTTTAAAGGCTTGGATTGGCTACGTCGTGCAGGCTGCAGCTGGAAGAAAGCAGGAGCAAGCCGATTACCTGCTGTTGCCCCCCAGCCACGCAGCCACGTCCGTGAAGACAAGGTTAAGTGTGAATCAGGCGTGTCTGCTTGGTGTGGTCAAGAAAGTCAGGATGGTAGCTGTGACAGTGTGATCAAAGCTCTGCCTGGTTTCTACCAAATCCTATGGATGCTCCTGGGATGAATGGAAGGGTAATTTACTTTTTTACAGGGTGGAGTAAGTGGAGGGTGTTTCCCCAGTAATAACCATTGGGTACAATTGCTCTTCCTGCTAACCCTACAAACAATCAACAGAACACGAAGGAACCCCTTTATTTCAGGCCCACCCTCGTTTTTTGAAATGAAGACTACCGCTGGTAGAAGCAGGAAAGGAGGAAGCTGTTGTAAGTAGGACTTTGCTCATGATGCCCCTCCTTAGCTCACCTTGCCAGCTATAGCTTTCCAGGGTGCCCTGCTAATCATACCCGGAACGTCTGATGAGATCCACAGGCAGGAAATCAAAGCTGCGGACCATTTGCTCAGTGTGACTGTGTTCGCTTTCCCAGCCAGGACTTTGGATCCTAGAGTTTGAGGAATCCTTGGAAGGTCCTGCTGGACACCGGAAGTCCAGAGCTGGACACCTGCTGCCAGGTGGCTGTTGAACCTCTGCGCCAAGACTCCTGCAGAGCAGAGTTTCTCCTCCTTCCTGGTCACTGGTTCTGTTCTCCAGCCACTCTCCATTGTTCCTCCTCCTGTTCAGCCAAAAGGCCTCCTTCTGTAACTTAATCCCATTGGATCCAGCCCAGATGCTCGGTTCTGCCATCTCCTGTTGTTCAGTCATCTCTTCTTCCTTCATCTGAAGGAATGGAACCAATTCCTTTATTAGTTTAAGTCCACACTGGCAAGGAGGTGGACTGGAGTTCTGGAATGCTGTTTGTTTGTAGTAGTAGTAGTAGTAGTAGTAGTAGTAGTAGTAGTAGTAGTATTTCAACCCATCTCTTGGTGCATGGATGTAAGTGTGAGGCTACGACTGAGTGTCTGGTGTAGCTGTTTCCCAGCGGTGCATCCAAAGAGGTTAGCATTTTGCCCCCCAAAAGTGGTCGGACGCTTTCGCTCTCGCAGCCGGCTCTCTCCGTAGGTTTGTGCACAGACAAGGGTGTTGTATTTTTTGTGGAAACAGGAGCTGTTACAGTCTTGCTGGATAGTTCTCTCAGCATTTGTCCACACAGTAGGACGAGTGTGCCCGTGCATGTGTGTGTGTGTGTGTGTGCAAGACAAGACGTGGAGAATTTGGGGGTGGGCAGGATTTCCCCCCTTCCACCTCCTCTATACCGAATTCCTGCTTCCGCTAGGAACAGCTTGTCTTTGTCTTCGAGAGGAGCGTAATTATTGCATTCCTCTGTGGATGTCTATTCTTAGCTTCTCAAAGGAACATCAGAGTTGCCAACATCTCATGTTCTCAGAGACGCCTGTGCTTTTCCAATAGCCAGAGCGAGAGACAGGCTCAAATGATGCAACTTTCCCCAGAAATGCACCGCCTTTTACAAAACCGCCCAACCTCCCCCCCTTTTTACCAGCAAAGGACGCTGTGTATTCAGTCTGGGGGGTCCCTCATTTCCAGTCCCGATAATATAGTTTACTATATTTTTAAGCAGACCTCAATATATTACTCTTTTTAAGAGAAGCAGTGTAAATTACAGAAGATTTGAGATTTATAAGGCAAGGTGGTATCATGATGGTCCCTGCGGGGTGCGTGTGTCAAAAAATCAAGATGGTAGCCGTGGCTGCATGTTAAGCCCCGCCCCTTTCTATGTGTGCTACGCTTGTAAAAACAGGGTGGAGCTTTGATCCCAGGGCGCCGCCCTCCTTGTCCTTGCCCCTCTGTGGACAGCCTGCACCACTGCAACTCACTCGGCAGGGCCTTGGTCCAGGAGGCAGTGGCCGGGACACACAGATAGCGCCTTGACCACAGCGGCTCCACCGGTCACTGGCAGGTGTCCAGGTGCAATTCAGTACCTGCAAGGCCGCTTGCATTGGGTGGAATCTCCCCATCCAGGGAGATCCAGCAAGGAGGGATCCCTGCAGGCCCCAACCGTGAGGGAGGGGCAACTGACGTCAGGGATGGCGGGGGCGAGCCTTGCCAGGGATGGCCCCCCCCTCTAGAACAGAGGAGACACAGACAGTCCCTTCTCTGTTCGTATTCAAAGGGTCAGGGAGATCTGGGCCCGGGGGCGGGGGGGGAGATAAATCACGGTTCCCTAAGGCATGGCACCGGGGGATGAGCAGCTGAGTTCACGGGCCTTTGTTTCTGGTTGTGTTGCATGCTTCATCCTTAATTCCTGCGCTGAGATTTTGCAGGCTGCTCAGAGTTGACAGATTGGAGTGGCTTCAAAGCCTGGGTAATACTCTGGTGCGTGTGTCAGCGCTGATTCCCACAGTCTTCTTGGCAGCCTCTTCAGAAGGGGTTTCCTGGCCTCCTCCTTCCCAGGTCACCTGGCTGGCTTTGTGGCTAAGGCGGGACCAGCGCCCACCGTCTCCCAGCGGCTAGCCTGGGGCCTCGCCACGACACCCCACCGGCCCCCCATCATACCTAACCCTGAAACGATTCAGAGGGGAGGCCCACAGTGCCCCCTCTCCCTTTGCCACGTGCTCACACACCTTTTTCCCAGCTGCTCTTCCTCCCTCCCCACCCTCGACCTGCTGCTGCTTCAGCTCTGGGTGCTTGTGAACGTGGGCACTCCTCCACTGGCTGATCCCAGCTGATCTGGGATCCTCTCATTAGCCTGTAGAGCCGGTCACCTCTGGCCCTGCGATGGTGTCATTATCCCTAAGAGTGCCTTGAGTGGCCAGGAGGGGGAAGCCTCCTTTTTTTTTAAAGATTTTTTATCCCGCCTTTCTTATTTTTATAAGTAACTCAAGGAGTATTTATTTTTGTAAATGCCCCTTCCTCCTCCTATTCTCCCTGCTACAACAACCCTGTGAGTGGGCTGAGCTGAGAGAGGGACTGGCCCAAAGTCACCCAGCCGGCTTTCATGGCTCGGGCGGAACTCGAACTCACCGCCTCCTGCTTCTGAGCCTGGGGCCTTCACCGCTCCGTTGCCCTTCAGCCCCTTGGGTGTCCAGGGGCTGAGCGGGGGTTGGCCGTGGTCCAGGTGCCACTAACAAGCAGGGCATCCATGTATTGTTCCGGCTAATCAACTCGGCGCTGGTGCATCAGCTTGGTTGCCTTGGCAATGGGGATATTTCTCCTCTTTTCCTAACATCCTTGAATGGGCTTTACACTTCGGCAGGAAGGTGTGAACAGCCGTGGAGAGGCTGGGTGCATTTGCTGTGCGCCGGAGATGTTTGCAAGCTCCCCTCTCTTCATTTGGCAGCCTCTCAAAGGAATTTTAAGTGGGAAATGCAGATTAAAATGCAGAAGGTCAGATTCGATCAACCAGCAAAGCAACAAATGGGGGAAGCGATGCTCGGGCCTTCGGCGTCCGAGAGAGCATCCTGGGGGGCGGGGGGGGCCCGAAAAGGGCAGCATGGTGGCCACAGCCGGCCGTCGAAGCAGCCGAACGTGGATCTCCGGCCCCGCAACCCCCTCCGGGAAACTTCTCCCGGGCTTCGGCCATCGCTCCGGGCCGCCGACACGCCGCGCCCCAGAGGGACGGCCTCGGACGTTCCTCCTCTGCGGAGCCTCTCCGGGCGGCCGCGGCTCCGCAACCCGAACCGCGGCTCCGAGAGGCCGGCCAGCCGGGGCGACGCCTGAGCCGCGGCCGCCCGAGGGGAGCGCCGCCCCACGCCCGCGTTCTGGGCTGGGGCAGCCCGCGAGCCCCGCGGGGGTCTTTCACCCCCCCGCCCCCGCCCCCGCCCCCGCCCCGGCGAGGACAGGAGAGCGCACGCGCTGCCGCTGGGCGCCTGGCAGGATGGCAGCTTCGGCGCAGCCTGCCCGCCGGTCCGCTGGCCCCGGCCGGGGTGATGGAAGTCGCAGCCACGTCCCCGGAGACCCCGCACCGGGGAGGCTGCCGCGCCCCCTGGTGGCTCCCTGTGCATTTGCGGCCTCATTCAGAAACCGTACGACCGGTTCGCTTAAGCGGTCGGCGTGGCTGCCCGTCTCCGCCCTGCAGCGATGCTTCTGCCACTGGACGGAAGGGACCCGATGCCTCCGGCGCCTTGGACTGCAACCCCCGCCAGTCTCAATGGATGATGGGTATTCTAGTCCGAAGCAGCCGGGCCACTCTTCTGCTGTACAGCGCCACGTTCTTCTCGCCCCTCCTCTGCAAGGCCAGCGTGGCTCGAACCCGTCGCCTTTGTACGCTGCGAGCCTTCCCGACGGGAAGCCGGCGCAAGGGGGCCCAAACGTGCTGGTGAGATTCAGCGAACTCTGAAGGGGCCTGAGAGTGGCTGGGCTCCAGCTGCCTGCGCCCCGGAGGTAGAGCGGGAAAGAAAAGCCCCGCTTTACCCTACTTCCATTCCACCAGAGGCATCCATGGGGGTGGGGTGGGGGTCAAAAGAGTCAAAATGGCAGCCAGAACCATGCCGTCGAAGCCTCTCCTTTTTACCTGATCAAGGACTTTTTTGACCCCTCCTCCCCCGGGAACACCTGGGAACTTGGGCTGTGGTTGCTCATGCGGCTCTTGTCCTTCCCCGCTTCGGTCCCTCTGCTCCATCCAGACTGGCACTGCCGGATGCTGGGAAAAGTGGGCAGATTCAAGGTTAACTCAGTTCCTCAGCAAGTGGATGGTCCCTGAACTGGACTTCTCCTGGTGTTGCGCTAACTGGCGGCGCCAGTTTGAGATAATTCTGCCACTAATATGACAACAATAGGGTCAGGGAACCACTCAGCAACGATCCTCCGCTCTTGGCACTCGGCACGCTTGCCCGTGGCTGCCAAGACCGATCCTTTCATTGGAAAAGGGCACCTGCATAATTGCCGGAAGGTATCTGATCGTCAGCTCAGAGGCCTCTCCTGTTTCACAAAGGCAGAACAATAGTGGCCAGATGGCGGGTGGGAAGATCTGCAGCCCTGCTTGCTGCTGGCCAGAGACCCACGGGGCTGGCGGGGGAGGCGAGGCAGCCCTCCCAGAAGCGAAGAGGGGGAGGGCCTGGCCTGGCCGGCTGCTGCCATTCGGTGGCCATTCAGACGCCCTAAGAAAGGAGAATGTGGTGCCACAGCAGAATACAGCCAGGTCTCTTCTCGCCAATCCCATCTAGACCAGCGCTGAAATCCGTGCCCCGTCTTGGTACTGCCTCATGACCTCCTGTTCTCTAGCAAAACTGTGCGCGATGTGTGAAAAATGGGGCCCTATTAGGATTTGCCTTTAATCAGGCCCACCTCTGGTCTGCACCTCTCATTTCTCCAAACGGTGGACAGCCCTGAAAAACTAGGCCACGTCAGCATTGCACTGCAGCAGCGTTTCTCAAACTTGGCCACTTGAAGGTGTGTGGACTCCAACTCCCAGAATTCCCCAGCCAGCCATGAAAAACGCCGCAATACAGTACAGAAACCGTGGAAGAGTTGATCAGCCTTATGGTCTTCAGTGGGATCTGGACACGCTCCCCTCTTCTCCAACAACGTCCCAGCTCAGGGGAATGAACAACCTTCCCCACAAAGGCCATATTCCAGTTTCCTTTTTATTGCAAGCCTCTCCTGCCTGGCAGTGCTTCAAAAGGCACAGCGGGCGCAAGAATCAATCTGAATGCCTGGCAAGGAAAGCCGCTTCCAGAGAAATCCTATCTGACACTCAGGTGCTTCTTGGCGCGGTCACAGGGAATTGTGCGGTCACCCACACTTCTTGGCCCATCCAGCATCCCAGTCGCGGCCCCTGCCCCAAAGGGCCCCCCTTCCTTCAGGCTTCCGGCACATGCAGTTCTGAGCTCATGCACTGAGATAATTGGAGCAATTCATTGGTGCTTCCATTACTTCGGTACCATCCATAAACAATTCCACCGCATGACTAAGGACAAGAAGGGATAAAGTTCAGAGAAACGATGGGCCTTTGTCTTGCGCTCTCACGGTGTTCTGGGGCATTTGTCCTCCCTGCCCTCCGAAAGTAATCGGAGAAGGGTTAGGGCCGGGGAAAGGGCCAGCGGCCATCTTGTCACAGTGTGGTGCAACGGACTGCCACGACCCGCTCCAGCAAGTCACAGACCTCCCGCCAACGCTCTCTTCCGCCAGCGGGGATTCTGGGCTGGGGTGCGCCTGGAGGGCCGCTGTCTCCGCATCAGAACCAACCCTCTTGCGTTGTGCAGAAGATGAGCTGGAGCAACAACCACGCGGGGGGCATTTTTCAGTTTCTGATACAAGCTGTTGCGCTTTCCATAATTAACACAAGCATTGTCCACTGCGTAGGCTGAGATTTTATTCAGCTTCAGACGGGAAGCGTCACGCTTGCATGGCAGCTGCTCTGCAAAAGCACGAGAGGTCCTCGGCGGTGGCTGCAAAAATCCCAAACTCCGTACTGTAAAAGAGAATAGAGGGACAGAGGGACGCCTTCGTGCACCCTTGCCGGGGCCCGAGAGGCCAAAGCGGGGAAGAACACCGGCCCTTGCGCCCGACCCAAAGGCTTTGGGTCAGGAGGTAGTGCTGAAATGTGCTCAGGCAGGGTCGTGCCTTCCTTTCACTCCAAGTCCCATTTTTAGCAATGTCAGAGGCTCTGAGCATCTGTCCTGTTCAGCTTTCACCCCACAGGCCTCTCTCTGAAAGGGCCAGCAATGCTTCAGGGTGTGGTGGACGTTGTGAGGTGCGGCTACCATTCTTTCGCCATCTCGGGGCATCAGAGAGGATCTGAGAAAAGAAAGCGAAGGGGTCATTCCTACAAAGTGAGCGTCCAGTTCGTGCTTCTCGGACCCAAAGGGCCACCGACAAGAGCCCTTTCTTGGCTGCTCACGTCCGTCTCCCCGTGTCCCAGGGCCCAGAGGGCACGATGCCCGCCCTCTTTCCTCTTGCCTCCAAAGGGGTGTTCCTGTGGCCGTCCAGAATGAGAGTCTTTGTTTGGGCACTTTGGATAAGCAGCTGAAGGAGGCTGTTTCTAGCCCAAATTGCCCTGGGGTCTCTGGGCAGCGGAATGCAAGGCACGCACCCTTCTCCGGCACACGCTGCTTTCTCAGTGGGCTTCCTCCCCCCTCTCCCACCCCTTCTTCACACACCTGGAATCTTTGGCTTTTTTACTAGCGGGTCATGGCAGCAGCGGGAGAAAATAACAGACTGAATTCTTACAGAGATAAATGCAAAGTTGCTCACTTGAAAATAGGAATCAAAGGCGTGAGTGTAATACAAGGGATACCTGGCTTGGCAATGGTAATTATGAAAAAAATATTGGAATAGTAGTTGATTCACAATTAGATATGAATCAGCATGTGATGGGGCTCCCCCCCCCCAAAAGCTATTTCTTGCTGCCTCAACAGAAGAATAATTTCTAAATCTCAGGAAGGAATGGCTCCATTCTTTTCTGCATTAGTCAGACCCCCCACTGAATCCTGTGACCAGTTCTGGGCATCCAACTTTACGAAGAATTCAAAGAACAGGGTCCAAGGAAGGTAAAAAAGATGCACAGGGGTTTGAAACAAGGTCGTACGAAGAGCGATTGAAGGAGCTGGTCGGGTTGAGAAGAGGAGCAGGTGATGGCCCGTTACTGAAGTATCTGAGCTCTTCTGTATGATCCCAGAAAGCAGGTTGTGGAATAAAGGATTTAAATTGCAGAACGTTAGATTCTGATTCGGTGTTGGAAAAAAGCAGTTCCAGCAGTGCAACCAACGACCTGGAACCCCTGGAGCTGGTTGTGTTCAGAGAGGCTGTAGAGCCATCACTCACGGAGGCGTTAATCTGAGTTTCCAGATGGAGCAGAAGGCTGGACTTGGTGGCCCAAGTGGCTTCTCCTTCCACTCGGTCATTGCGCGCACACACACACACACACACACACACACACACACTGAGCTGGATTCAGAAGAGACAGAAACACTTGAGAACACGTTGCTCTGATCTGATGGCTAATGGGAAAGTTAAGGAGTTCCGAAAAGCAAGTCCTTTGTGCTTCATTGCTTTAACCAGTGTTGTTCAAACTTGGCCCCTTTAAGATGAGTGGACTTCAACTCCCAGAGTTGGCTGGGGAATTCTGGGAGTTGAAGTCCACTCATCTTAAAGGGGCCAAGTTTGGACAACACTGGCTTATACAAAGGCTTTGGAATGTGCAGACCGTAATACCCTGTGGATAGCCCTAAAAATATGAGAGTTATGATCCACCTCCTTTACCTCTTGAAGAATTTGTATAATGTCAGGAAGTGTAAGTTGGAATGGAATATGGAACAACTAAATGTTCAAAATTGGGGAAGGAGTGCACCAAGGTGTTTTATTATTTAATTTTTTAAAATTTATATTCAGAATATATCATGAAAAATGCTGGACTAGAATAAACAGAAATTGGAATGGAAATTGCCGGGGGAAATATCAACAGCCTCAGACTTAAGGAATCTCTTGTTGAAGGTGAAAGAAGAGAATGCAAAAACTGCTGTTCAATATTTAAAAAAAATTAAATTAAATTAAGATTATGTCAAGAGGCAATGCCAATCCAATGAAAATAGGTGGAGAAGAACAGACTTCATCTTCTGAGGCTCAAAATTTCACAAGGATAGTGACAGTAGCTATGAAATAAAGAGATACCTTCTACTTGGGGGAAAGATCTGGAGTCTGGTAGTGCCTTTTTAGACTAACAAACTTTTTAAAAAAGCATCACCTTTGGTCAGCTCCAACTCACTTCATTGGATATATAGTGTGGCTCAACTGATGTAGCTTACCAGACCCATTCTGGGTTTTGGCTACCATAGACTAACAGAGTTCTCCTCCTACAGTCTCTTCAGAGATAGACTGTGATAGATCTAGACAAAGTATTGAAGTGCAGAGGCATCACGCTGACTACGAAGACACAGTACGCATAGCGAAAGCCACGGTTTCCCCAGATGTAAGCTGTGGGTGCGAAAGCTGGGCCATCAGGCCGGCGGAGGAAAACCGAAGCCTTTGAACCACGGGGCTGGAGGAAGGGGTTGAGGGGACCGTGGGCCACGAGAAGAAGGGGCCGCTCCGTCCCAGATGGAAGTCGTGGAAGCCCACGGCAAAGCTCGGATGTTCCGGCCCGGAAGGCGAAGGCCAGGTCATGGGGAAGACCCCGGTGCCTGGACGGCGATCGAGAGAGAGGCCGGCGGGAGGCGCGGGGGCTGGAGACGCTCACGGATGACCGAAGCAGGAACTTACAAACACTCAAAGAGGCAGTTACTGACAGACAATCCTGATAAAATGATGTCTGTGTGTGTTGGGCATGAGTGAATGACAACCAGGAAACCGATGAAGGGTTCACTGAGGTCTTACAGTTGGGAGGCCTTTTCAACAGGAATATACCTACTCCTTTTTAAAGGCCACTTCATTTAATGATCATTCCACATCTTGTAGTAACAAATATTGTACAAGTTGTACGCTCCACTTCAGCTTTTCACCACAACCTCCTCTCCAGTGTATTCATCTCAAAAAGGGGGGGGGGGTCTTGGTCAACTGGGTCCAAGGGCTGGGTCGTTTCCCCACTTTCCCCCTCATCTCCATTCCTCCTCCCACCCCTCACTGGGGCATTTTGAATTCCTGGGGCCATTAGGGATCCCCCGTCCTCTTCTTGCTACTTCCACGTTTTGTGCAAAAGAGCTGCGCAAAGATGGTCACCGCTTCTCCCTCCTTTTTCTCTGCTCCTTTTCTCATAGCTTAGCTATTAGATGACATCATCTGCAATCCAACATGTTTTGTGCACTCCAACTTGAAGAAAGCTTCTTCTACATCGTTGGCCTGCTTTCATAATGTTGTTTGCTTCAAATTCCATTTTGGCCCCTGTTTTTAGCGGAAACGGAGAGACAGACATTTGCTCTGTGAAATTACCTTACGGTACGTGGCATTTTCCAGTTGCCGGTGAAGAGATGTGCAGCCACGAACCCTGCCGCGAAAGGGGTCTTGATCATGCATGCTCACGTCTAAACCGCATTTTTGGGCAGAGTTTTATCAAAGTATATGCAAGCACGATCAGTAAAGATGCCACTGAACTGAAAAACGGCAAATCAGACATGCTCCAGTTTCAAGGCTAATTTTAGAAATGTTCCTATTTCCGCCAGAAGGCAGCCAGGGCAGAACCGGCGGGCCGCAGCTCCGTTGCAGAGGTTAGCTCTTCATGCAGAAGGGCTCCGGTTCAGCCGTTGCCCCCCCCCCCGCTTTATGATGCGATGTGGCTGAGACAGTGAACCAGGGCTGGGGCTGACCCGTGGGACGCCGCCAGATAGCAAACACTCCACCCGGCCCGGGATAAGGTGGCTTTCAGCCCTGGGGAGGAGGGCTGCGAATGCCACTCTGGGGCCCGGCAGCAGAGGCCCTCGGCTCCTTGGCCCTCCTGCAGACGGAGCCCCGGCCCCAAAGCCAGGCGGACTGCGATGGCCGGAAGAAAGGCCTCCCCAGGCCCCGTGATTTGCAGCTGCTGCAGACGAGCATTTCGTCAGTACTCGGAGGCAGGGGCTTGGACTCACTCAAGGTGAAGAGGGGGAAAAGCTTCCCGACCACGCTCTCTTTGCCCTGCCGTTCACGATTCCCTGAGGGGACCAAGGCATTTTTTGTCGGAGAAGATGGAACCCAAATAGAAGCTCTGTAGCTCTGTCTTTTCATTGTTACCCTTTAATATTTTGCTGCCTTCTGAACATACGTAAAATGTCCTTTCTGTGGTTCGTGGCATCTTCGTCAGTCTCAGTTCACCTCTCGATAGTTCTGGGCTGCTCTCTCTCCTTCCTCCTCCTCCCCGTCGACCGGCTCTTCTTCCATCCCCGTCGGCGCCTTCTCGGTTCTTCCGTCTCCACGCAGCTCCGTGCGTATCCGCCCTGGCTTGTTCTGCCGTCTCCACGGTTCCTTCCTCACCGGGATTGCGAACGGACTCTCAGGACCTCCTTTTTTGGGACCTCCCACCCACCTTGAGCTTATTTCCTCATTAGCTTCTCTGGCTGCTGAGCCCTACTTATCACCGCTCTGAGTTTATTAAAATCTGCTTTCTTGAAGTCGAAGACTCGTGTTTGGCTAGACACGGCTTTCATTTCCCTTAAAAGCAAGATCTCCAGCGTCTCTTTATCTCCCTGGCACGAACCCCAGGAACCAATAAACTTCCACCATTTTTGTTCACTCATTTGACAGAATAGGATGAAATTTTCACCCACAATAGTAGGTTGTAACTGGAGGAAATTTTTTTAAAAATGCCCTGGAAGACTTGGATGAAATTGGGTGGTGAAGTTGCACCTTTTCAGGGCACCGCGGCCAACGTGTTTCATGGAGGCCCTGTGCATGTGGGCATCTTTTCCAGTTTGGGGCTCTCCCACCCCCAGAGGATGTACTTTCCCTTCAATATTATTGTGTGTGTTTGTTATGAGAAAAACAGGGAGTCCAGGGTGGTCCAAGCTAAGGAACCTGCAACGTTTCACAACGTTCAGTGCCTTTTGTGGATGCAGACTATTTAAACTGGGAGGTGGGAAAGGTTTTCCCTTTTCTTCCCGCCCCCACCACCTTCATGTTGGACTTTACTTTCTTTGCAATTTATGTGGCACATAGCATAGAGGAGGAGTGAGCAAGCAGCCCCCAGACTCTTTTTTTTTAGTTTCCCAAGCCCCCAAATTTACACTGTTGAAACTCAGCGGCAAAGAAAGCAAAATGCATGATGTATTATTGCCCGTGGTGTATGGCAGAACAGGCAACGAAATTGCTGGTTCAAGTTTCTGGTGGGTTTAATGCAGCCTGAACGAACCTGCGCTCCCCCACCCAGAAAAAAAAAATCTAGAGAGTTCATGGCCCTGTTTGGTGAACTCCCAAGCAGATCTTTCAGTGAGTGAGTGAGTGAAGTCAGTTGCGTGAACCCAGCCAGAGAAGGGGTGATCCTATCTGGGGAAGAACTGTAGCTTCTTTGCTCATGCGAGGAGCCTCCTGGCTGGACATGGAGGGCCCAAGGCTGGGAAGGAGCGGCTGGGAGGAGAAAGGCGGTCAGCGGTGGCTCCCCAAGGCCGGGCCGGTCCCTTCGCAGACTGAGGTGTCGGAAGAGCGGAGGGAGTAGGGTCACCCGTCTCCCTGCAATTGCGCCCAGCACAGTCACCCCTTGGAGCTGGGCCTCAGGGTGCGAAAGGGTGGGAGGACGGAGCTGAGACCAGGAGAGGAAGGCTCGGTTGCTGCTGCTGCTGCTGCTGCTGCTGCTGCTGCTGCTGCTGCTGCTGCTGCGTTCTCCTTCTCTAACCACTAGGGTTCAGAGCCACTCAGCCCTCACAGGGTTCCTTATGGGAAGGTGGCTCTGGGGAGGAGGGCGAGGGCGAGGGATGGGCCGCTGGCTCGATAGCTGCCCAATTTAGCTGCAGGAGAGGGAATGGGAGCCTCTGCAAGCGGGGTCCAGGAGCTGTGGGGAGAAGCAGGCTTTGGGGCCCAGCTGAGGGCTGTGGCTGGAAACGGTCTTCCACCCTCAGCTGGTGGCGCTGCAGGCAGTCTCGGCCGCCCGGCTGGTGCGCCAGCTCTTCCTCAGCCACAGCAGCAGCTGGGACTCCAAAGGGGCTCGCGGGCACTCGCGAGGTAGAGAGAGGCAATGGGTGTGCTGGGTTTCAGGGGAGAAGGTCGCTCGCCTCTCTGCTGTCTCGCACAGGTGTCGGGGCTCCTCTCTCGCCTGGCCCGGCCTGGCCTGGCCTTCACGGCCCGTTGCTGCGGTTGGCCAAGCCGCCGTGAGCCTGCCGGTCTTCATGTTCAGAGAGCGCCAAGCGGGCCCAGCAGGCATGTTCGATGCCCTCTGTCTGGGTTTCCCCACTGAGCAAATTTCATTTCCTCGCTTTTTGTTTTCAGGAAGAGTTATTCGTCCTGTTTTTCTCTGTTCGTGACCGAGGGGTGGGGGTGGGGGGCTTCAAACAGGACACATACCACAAAGATGGCGCGGGAGAGAAGCTGCTCCCACAGGGCTGGCGGAGGGAGGTCCTGGTGAGCCTGACGCTCCTTCACCACAGCTTTCCGGGGCCCTCAGTGCTAGTCCTCGTTATCCCACCAAATTAGGATGACTGATACATGCAAGGGTGCTTGCAGCTATTAATTTAGCAGCAAAAGAAAGGAGAGAGAGAGGAAAGAAAGAAAAGATCCATTATTGTCTGAAGTATTTTTATACTGTTTTGCACTGCAAAGAATCCTGAAGCAGGACACCAAATGATCAAGCTCCCCCCCCCCCCGGCCGCCTTGAAATGGTAATCGTCAGCAGTTTAGTGCTCCAGAGTTTAAATCTTTAAGAGTCAGTGACTGTAATAATAAAAATCGAATAACCGCACATCTCCCCTGAAATAGTTTGCATGTGGAAGTGTGTCTTCCTCCAGGAGATTGGCAGGGTGGGCAAGAGGAGGAGGTCTGCTGAAGACCGCCCCCCCCCAGCTGCCCACCAGCCCTGATACCTCTCAGCTCTTGAACTTTCTGCAGACTTCCACTTCCCTTCCCCAAGCGCACAAGCCTTGGTGGGAAGGTTTCTGCCAGAACATCAGATCTTGGTCCATCCGTCCTCCTGGCTTTGTTCAGGGGAAAAATAGTGTCTCCAAAAGTGTGTGTGTGAGAGAGAGAGAGAGAGAGAGACGGTGCAAAACCAAGGCTCGGTTGGAAGTAGGTCCCTTCCCCCAAACATTGCTGGGGGAGAGCCATGCCCAGCGTTGCTCTCCTTGGGACGGAAGATAAAGTCTCCTGAGTTAGAAGGTCCGGCACGCTTGGACCCTCCGGTGGGCTGAGGCCACTTGAGGGGGAAAAGCAGGCAGGAGTTGCCCCTTGATGATGCCTGGTGCCGAAACAGAAGCGGTGGACATCTTGCATCTTGGCCTGTAGCCCTTAGCCAAGGAGAGGTTGTGGACTGGTTCCCCCCTTAGCTCCCTTGGGCCCGCAGCAGTTCTGGAAAGTGACTCTCAGGGGAAGGAGCCTTGACTCCTTCCTCAAGAGCAAATATTTGCAGCCAGATGAAAATGTCCCCTCCTTGGCCCGCCCTCACCTGCAAGGCTGCTCCATGGAAACGGGAAACTGGCTCCATTTCAATCGCCCTGCCTGGGGAGGCGGGGGGGGGGCAGAGAGCAGGTTTGCCTAAAGACCCCAAATGGCAAAGGCCGGGGGGGGGGTGATGGGCAGGTATCCGTGCCGCAAGACCGCTTTAGACGCCTGAAGCGTTTTCAACCTGCGGGCCGCAGGTGCGAAGGAGAGCGTCCTCGCTCCGTAGCTGAGTGCGGAAGCCCTTCCCGGGACGAGGCGGTCGCGGTGCTGTTTCACGCCAGCGGTGGCTTGTCTGGCGCTCCGCCCTGCCTGGCCCGGGGGGCTGTAAAGCTGCGGGTCCCTCTCCCGGGGCGCTCCCGAGTCTCCTCTTCGTTGCAAAGGCTCCTCTCACGCCGGGAGCCGCTTCCAAGGGAGAGGGGTGTGTGTGTGTGTGTGTGGGTGTGTGTGTGTTCTGGCTAAAGAGGCTAGCCTGATAGCCTGACAGGCCGCTTCCCAGTTCCTGCTCGAAATGACTTTCCCCGGCGCCTCTCCCTGCTTCTCCCTCTGCCGGCTTTCGGGGAACCCCCAGGGGCCGGCTGCGGGGGCAGGAAGCCGGACGCGCCCACGGCCCCTCGGGCTGGGTTCCCAAGGTGGGGGCGGGAGGGCAGGCCGGCAGCCTGGCCGGGCTGTGCCAGCCTTGGGGTGCCCAGCCCTCCTCCCCTTGGGCTCTCCCCCCTCGGCTGTTCTGGTGCTGGGAGCTGCCCGGACCCGCCGGGGCCGTCCGGGCGGCAGCGCCGTTGCCGGCTGGGGCGCGTCCCTTTCGCAAGGGGAGGGCGGACTGGCGATGCCGCCGGAATGCCCTTCTCTCCGCGCCTGCGGACCCGCGGGCGGCCGCAGGAGAAGGAGAGCCGGGCTGCGGAGGGCCAACTCCCCTTTGCGGAGCCGACGCTGCCCGGCTGGCTCCCTCTCTCCTTGCCAGAAATCAATTCCCCGAAAGCCAAGGGCCCGTCCTGCGTCGCCAGGGCCGCCTCCGTTATTGAATGATCTACTCAGCTTTTGCAAATATTGAATAAAGGTTAAGCGGCAAATTAATATTTAAAGAGGCTGCGGCCACATTTTCCTCTTGGAAACGCAACATTTTTCAGGCTCGGCAGCAGATGCTGGAGCTGGGCAGAGGGAAGCCGGCTCCCTCCTTGAAGGGCGGAGAAACGGAATCTATCCGGTGGGTTGGACGCCGTCGGCTCAGCTGAGAAGCCGGCCTTCCGCTCTTCCTGGAGGGGGGAAACCCACCCTGCTAACCCTGCCCCGGTTCAGATGTGCGCAGCCCTCCCCCGCCTGCCTTTCTCCTCAGCCCTCGGAAGGCTCCCCTGCGAGGTCTGAAAGGGGGCGGCCTTTGTCTTCGATGGGGGTCAGAAAGGGGCAGGGAAAGGAGACCCCGCAGGCGGAATCCATTTCTCTCGGCCACCTGCCGGGGCTAGATTTTTGTTCTGTAAAAAGTGGGATTTCACGGAGCAGGTTATTAGTATCTCGGTCGTAAGATTTCCACTTAAATTCTGCCATTCTGGTCTGGAACTCCAACCAGTCTGATTCTCTTTTTTCTCCTCTTTTAATAATTATAATAATTTTTAAAAGTGTTAGTTATCTAGGTGGTTGCTAAGAGTCGATGCCAACTTGAAGGCAGACAGTCATTCAATTGATCAATTTTTTTATTTTCTTATTTTTAAGAAAATATTTACATCCTGCACCTCAAACCATGCCGGGGAGACAGAACAACGATTAAAATGACCCGAACAAGAAATAATTGACTTACTCAAACCTAGAAAGCAGAAGTTAAGGGAGTACAGAAACGGGGAGTGAGGGCAACCCGGAGCTCTGTAGAGAAAGAAGTTTTATAGGCTGGGTTGGCGCATTTAGACTCCAATTTGGTTGGGTATTTGGGGGGGGAGTCCCCGTGTTCTGGAAATCCAGCCCTTCTTTCAGGTGGCAGGGGGTATCCCATGGGGGCATCAGATGGTCAGTTGGGCTGGGTATAATATAATATCTACATACAGTAACCATGGTCTGCTAATCCAAGTTGAGGGCCTCCTGCATGGGGGGCACCAGCCACCGAGGACTGAATGCTCAGTGGGGTCCCCCCAGCTTGGCCTCCTCTAGTACAAGTTCAACAGCTGTGACCCACTGCGCCAAAGGAGGGTTGCCTGCAGGGAGGGGGTCAAGATGGCGGCTGCAGCCATGCCATCTGACATGATTGTGGCTATCAATGTGACTTTTTTACACACACACTCACACACCCTGCTGGCGGGGCGGGGCTGTTCTCCAGCCAAAGAGGTCCTGTTTCAGCTTCCGTGGTCCCCAGCTTCAGCCATTGCAGGCTTTGTAACAAAGAATAGCTGGCACCTCCAAATTTGGCTCCCCGTTCCAAATGGAAGATGCCAGCCAGAGCGTGTGCACACACGCGCGTGCACACACACACACAAACACACACACACAACCCTCGAGCAGAGCTGCACAGGGAGCCTCCCCCAATGGAGAGCTGGGTCCTGAAGGAGCAGAACTTTTGTACCCGGCAGGTGGGATTGGAAGGGCAAATCCATGGTTATGGGGGCTCCCCCCACCAGCTAGCAGCTCAGAGCGTGTCTGCCCACCTTGCCTGCCCCAGCGGAAACCAGCTTCCATTCAGCCCCTTTCTGCATCCAGTTCTCCCTGGATTTGCACCAGGGATGGACCCCAAAAGCTCAAAGGCACCGGCAACCCCCTGGAGATGCGTTTTTTGATGCTCAAGGTGTGTGTGGGGGTGTGGCAGCAGGCCGCATCCTGGGGGGCTAGAATGCAGAATGTGTATTGGGGGGGATGTTATGTGTGCTGACCTCTCCCCCTTCCTAAAGCCTCAAGAAAAGCAGCAAGAAAAGAGGAAGAAAGTCTTTCCAGCTCCGGAAGCAGGGCTGGGGACAGGGTGCTAAAGAGCTGTAGCCAAATTTTGGGGAATTGGGCAGCTGGGATTCGCATCTGCAGCCAGAGTGTGTGTGTGTGTGTGTGTGTGTGCGCACCTGAATGTGTGTGAGTTCTCTTCCCTCTTTGCAGTTAGCCTGCATTTTGTGTTGTTCCACTGGAGAGGATCCTGTTCACTTCCTGAGCAGTGCCCGATCACAAGAGCCACGGGGTCCGCGGAGAAGGCTGCTGGGCGATGGCTCCTTCATCCCGCCGGCCTTCATCCTGCTCTTCATCCCCAGTGCAGCTTTGCACAGTTGCTCACTCACAAACATGCCTGCCACAGCATCCCCCTGCCCATCTGCCATTCCAGGCAATGCTTCCTTTATCAATCTTCGCTCCAGGAAGCCTCTGAAATGCAGGCAGATGCTGTCCAGGGCAATTTGAATTAGGCAAATCAAAGAGCAGGAAATGTCGGGGGGGGGCAGGTCGAAGCAAGGCGGCCCTTTTTGCAGAAGGCCAAAGTTGCCCTGTGCTGGGCTGGAGTGGCGAGGTGATGGGTGCTCTGTGTGTGTGCCTGTGCGTCTATAGGTATGTGTGTGGGCCCCTGGGTGGGAAGGCAAGCACAGCCATTCAGCTACAACTTTCTGCAGTGCAACCTGTCAGGGGAAAAGGGACTTTTTTGACCAGAATCTGAACACAGATACACCCACAGGTATGTGTGATCAAAAGCTAATAGGGAGAGGGAAAAATAGGGGAAGCACAGAGGGAAGGAGTGTGGGTGCTGAAGGGTCGGGGTCAAGGGACGTGAGTTACCAGGAGTGGAACACTACAGTAATTGATGCAGCCCTATTAAGCCGAAAGGGGTCATTAAAGAGAGAGTCCCTTTTGGGTGTCTCTGACGAAAAGATCTTGTTCTGCCAGCTGAAATGTATCGACGAAAATGCAGCTTCATCCCTCCAATGAGGATCAGTGCCAGGGGACTGGAATGGGTAACCAGCAGGGCACCTGGGCTTAAAAAGGGCACCCAGAGAGAGCCGTGAAATTATGGGCTGGTCGTCTTAACTGCTGTTCCAGGCAAATTGGTAGAAATGGTAATAACCTCCCCCCCCCCCCATGCTCATAGAGAAATGAGCCTTGCGGGAGGACAATTTGCAGGCATTCTGCAAAGGTGCATCGTGCCTCGCCAACCTTTTTGAGTTTTTTTAAGCAGATCCCCAGGACAGGGATGGAGTGACCTTGTCAGTGCTGGATACCTGGATGTTCAAAAAGCCTTAGCAGAACTCCTCATCAAAGACTCTTGAGTAAATGTAATGGCCGTAGGATACGAGGACTGTCATTTGTGGATGGCCAACCGGTTCAGAAGCAGAAAGCAAAGATCAGCCATTTTCTGAAGGGAAGAAGGAGAGTCCTTCAAGGCCCCGGGCTGGGACTTCTGCTTTTAGCTTCTTCCGAGGTCTTTTTGACTCGGGTAAGCGGTGAGCTGGCCTACTTTGCAGACCACGCTCAGCTCTTCACGAGCGCGAAGAGCTCCAGAAGGCTTTAGTCAAACTGGGTTAGCGAATGCGGTTCAACTTAAGGGAGCCAAAGGGACGCCCCTTGGCGCAACCCCCCCTTCACCTGTGTGCAGGCGGGACCCAAACTGTCTGTGACTGGCCAAGAGACGGATCTTGGGCTCCTGGGGTGGCTCCGCAGAGATGCCACCCCTGCGCGTGGTGGCGGTGGAAAAGGCAAGCCCCAGTGGAAAATAGGACTGCCCGCTTTGTAGAGCCCTTCTGCAAATCTACGACACGTCCACATCTGGACAATTCTGGTCACCGTATTTGGCAGAGAGTTGGGAGCACAGATGCCAACGATTGGGAATCTCAAGCATCTCCCTGCGAGGAAGGGCTGGAACATCTGGGAGAGGGCCCGGAGCGAGTGATGGGAGAAGCCTTCTCCTCCCCTCCAGACACCAGGACAGGGTCCTCCAGGGGTGCTGGCTGGAAGCAGAGTGAGAACAGACCATGGAAGCGTCTCTCAGCTGGTGCATAGCTAACCTGGGGGGTTTATTGGGCCCGGACCTGGCAAAGGTTGCTGGCTCAGATGGCATTGAAAGGGGACTGGTAAATTCATGGAGGAGAAAGATGTCAAAGGCTGGTTCTCTTGGGGAGCCCAGCTGCCTCCCCACCCCAGCTGCTGGAGGGAAACAGCCCGAGAGGGACGGGTCTCCGGCTCCAGCACCCCGAGGCACCTGGCTGGCCACTGAGGGGAGCAAAGTTCTAGGCTGACGCACACTTACACAATTGATGTCTTCTGGATTTCAGATCAGAGTGAGAAAGAAAACGCCTCTGAGCAGGGACATCCATGGGGGTCAAAAAAGTCAAGATGGTGGCCATGGCCAGATGATCAAAGCCTGCACTTTGTTTAGATGTGCGTTGTCTAAAAGGGCGGAGCTTCCGTCACATAACCCCAGTTGCCATCTTGACTTTTTTGACCCTCCCCTGCAGGGCGCACAGTGGCTCCCACAGCTGTGGACCATGCTGGCTGGCCGGGAACACTGGGTACTGCAGCCCCCCTCCATGGGAGGTGGGCGTATCATTTAGGGAAGGGCCCTCTCCTCTGCCATTGATGTCAGTTCTAAACCACTGAGCAGGTTTAGGGTTGCGTTTATCTGCGGTTCCTTTTCCTCTTTTAAAACCCAATGGCCTTAACTATTTCTACTATTTCTTACTCATTTTCTCTGCTTTGCGTCACGTTGTGGGACCGGTACGTGTGCAGAGGCCTCGTTGGAGGCTGATCAGAGGGGTTCACTCCATAAGCCATTTCTTTCCCTGAACGAAGGGGTGGGGTCCAGATGGCCCCTTCTTTCAAACCGTCGTGGGGAGCTTCGAAGCCCAGGATCCCGGCTTACGCACCCACTGCAGGTTCCTGGGGCCGGCCTGATGGTCCCTGCCTTCCCCATCCTCCGGTGGCTGCCCACTGTCTGTCCTTTGAAACAGCCACAGCCTTCGTTTTGATGACCATCTGGCGGTCCCTCCCCAAAATGACCGGACTGCCCCAGACGTTGCAGGGGGTGGGGGAGGGCCGCCCTGCTAGACCCCCTCCCTTTCCTCCTCGGCTCCCAGCGGTCCAGCCGCTCCCCGGGGTTGGCCCTCTCAGCTCTCCTGGGGTTGGGGTGGAAGGAATCAGCTTGCACTCAGCCCTAATGTGGCTGGGTGCCTCTGGGCTGCCGAGGAGTCCCCTCGGACTCCCCGGACGGAGCTGGTGCTCCATTGGGGGCTCCTCCTGGACTCGCGGCTCCGGCTCGAGGAGCAGGCGGCGGCCGTGCCGAGCGGCCTTCCCGCAGACTCATTCCGTGCCGGTGGCTCCCGCCCCTGGAGAAATAAAAAACAAACTCCCCCTCTTCAGCCAAGCCCCTTGCATCGGAGGAGGATGGAATTTAGCTGTGACCTGCCTGGATTTCTACTGATACTCCTTTATTTTATTTTCATCCTGGACTGTTCACGGCCCTAAGCATCTCGGTTAGCGAAAAGGCAGGGCTGAGCAAACAATAACAATGCAGTTACAATAATAACAGAGGATGGTGATGGTGATGTATGCCAGGAAGTTAAAAAGTAGATTATATTGGAGGCAGGGCAGGACGGTCCAAACGGGCCCTTTTCAGAGTGCTTCCACCTCCGTTGAAGTGCTGGTGAGGGAGGCCCGGAAGACGCCAGACCACTTTCTCCTCCTTCCCCGCTCTCTGACACAGGGGTCCCGCCGGTTTCTTGGTGTTTCAGACACCAGCAAAGCTGTTTGCTGCCGAGCTTGAGATAAACGTGCCGTTTCCCACGGGCAGAGTTGGGGCATCAGCCCCCGCCCCCCCGCCTGCCACTGGCCCTCGCTCAGCAAGGATCTCCAGCAGCAGGCAAGAGGGATGGCATTTGAACAAGCTTAACGCGGATCAGCGCGGTGCCCTTGTGCAAACACATGAAATTTTAAAAGGAACATAATTTAAGCTTTTCCTGTGAATGTGAAAAATCAATTCCTATCTGACTCCAATGCAGGAATGCTAACCTCTTCCAAATGAGCTAATTTGTAATCTTCCAAACCAGAGCGATCATTAAAGGCGGAAAGAGAGGCGAGGTGCCCGAGACCAAGGCAGGCCAGCGAGGCCGGGCGGGCTGCGGAGGGCGGAATCTCGCGTCCAGCCAAAGCGGGGATCGGAGGGCGGGGCAGGGGTGGCACATCTGTTCTTCCAAGGGGTCCCCAGCTGGGCTTCTCTCCATGGGAGGTGACATGGCGTCTCTCTTGGCTCCGGCTTGCCTCCCGGGGCTGTTTTCATCTCTCCCTTGTGGCTGGAGACGTGACCTTGAAGCAACTATGCAGAGGTGGTTTCGGCAACATGAACACCAACGCGCTCAAAGACCAGGAAGCAAAGAAAACATTAGGAAGAAACCCAGACTGGCTTCACCCAAACGTCCTGGGGCATAAGAGGGAGCGAAGGAGAAACCCAGGTGGGCTTTTAAGATCCTAATAATGTAGGCTTAGACTAGTAGAGTTCCAGTCATTTTTGGTTTCCTGATCTGGGTGACATCAGTGTTGACGTTCATGTGGTTGAAACCACCTCAGCAGAGTTTCTCCAGGGTCATCTCGGTGGTCCTCTAGGGTGGCCTGGCTGGAGCAAAGCCGATCCGGAGGATTTCCTGGAACCTGTGGAAGCCACTGGCCCAACAGATCTGACGGTCATCGTATCTGATGACAGGCTGGGACTGCAATTTCCACACCTTCCCGGCCACGATAGACGGCGACCTTGGTGGCCAGGAAGTATGGGAATGGCAAGCTCTGGAGGGCAGCCAAGCCAGGGAGATGCCTCCGACCTTGAGCATTGGGGGTACAATAATTGGAAGGAGGTGGGAGCCACAACCTCTGGCACGGAACAATTTGGTGCTCATTAATCACAGGCACGTCTGTCTTTATTCTGGTCATTGGTAGAATAATGATACTGTTTGCATTAAAATTTCTGCTATTGTTTTTGTTATGGCAAGCATTGATGCCTTTGGAAATGGCTGATGAGTATTTGCTGTTATTGCTATTTTTTTGACTAGAGCAGTGTTTCTCAAGCTCCGCAACTTTAAGATGGGTGGACTTCAACTCCCAGAATTCCCCAGCCAGCAAGGCTGGCTGGGGAATTCTGGGAGTTGAAGTCCACCCATCTTAAAGTTGCGGAGCTTGAGAAACACTGGGCTACAGTAATCTTGTGTGCTTCAGTTTGCTAATTTATCCTGCTTATGTTTAAAAATGTTTATTGCGTGCAAGTTCAGCCCATGCCATTCTATCACATCTCACTGAATTCAGTGGGCAGATTTTCCCTGAATATTTTAGAGCATCTGAGAATCTCCTAGTCAAAGTTGGTTTCCCCCAGGACAGCAGTCACGTTAAGCACTTCACTTTCTTTTGCCTTTTTTCTAAACCAACCAAATACTGTACAACAGAACTGAAATACTGTGTTTAAAACGAGCCTAACTTCCCTCCGCCCCCCCCCCATCCCCCAAGTGAATGAAAAAATAAAATAAAAGAGATTTTGGGGGAGTTTCTATGAATCCATACATGATGTTCAGGAAATTGGAAACCTCAGTATTCTAGGATGAAAATCGAGGCTGCCATATTACTTTGACACCCCCCCCCCCCCCCATGATGACACTCATCTGTTTGCAGGATTTTTCAGATCTGTTTCTTGTTATGTTAATTTTTCAGGCAGAGAGATCTTTAAATACCAAAGAGCTAATGAACATGGCATTTTGCTCTTCCAGTGCTTTCTAATCACGAATCTAATCTCTTTCTTGTGCAACATCATTTTATAAGCCTTAGAAGATATGGACAATAAACCAATTGAAGGATTCATTATGAAAGATTGTTGACTCTTTTTAACAAATCGAATGATTAATTGGGCATTTCCAGGAAAGATGGTAATATGTATCAATTTGCTTATAATACTGACAAACCCAACTAGAAATGTGGTAATTTATGTAGTATAATTTTAGCCGAGCGTAGTGCCAGAAATAGAATATTTTCATGGCTAGTTCTCGAAGAATCGCTGAACTAAATTTAAAAGAAATTCCGTGCCAAAAGGAATTCCAGCGTGATATAGTCAGTTCATATCTTAAATCATCTTCCCAGTTTTTATTTTTAAAAAAATTCAAAACAACCTTCTGGGCTTAATATACATGTCTTATCATACTGAGGAGTTTGTATTGCATGAAGAAATTACTGAATTTATTTGAAGCCAAGCTGAATTTGTGACTGATCCTTTTGCAAAACACATTAAGCAGGAACAGATTTCCATTAATAATCACATCCTTCATTCTATAAAATCCTCTCTCTTCCCACTCCTGGTATTAAACAAATTTATTATCACGTGTGAAAGGAGGAAGGCCAAGGAATGGGGAAACTTTTAAAATTAGTTGCAAGTATGGATTTGAGGCACAGTAGCCAATATATATATTTAATGTCAGAGAAGAATGGCATTGCCCACCCCAATAGGGAGTCCGAGGTTAAATTGAATTTGTACCTATTGATCATGACTTGAATTCTAATTGATACGAAGCAATTGTCTTAAGAGAAAGGGATCAAACTAATATTTCAAATGTGGTACACTTTAAACTCCAACTTGCTGTTGCTTATATTGTATGTTTTGGGGGTTTTTTCTAATCCAAGGTGGGTTCTTTCTTAATTTTGTAATTATGTACACACACATAGGCAAGGGGCGGGTTGAACAGTCAAGACGGTGGCCAAACCCATGCGGCTGAAGCTCTGCCCCGTGCACATTGCAAAGCACGTAAAAAGAGCTGGACTTCAGCCACCTGGTCGTGGCTGCCATTTTGACTTTTTTGACCCCCGACACTCCTGCAGATAGGAAATTCATGCCATATACAAGATCAAGAAGTAGACAATGGAACTGGAGGTTGTGAATTAAGAATAGAATTTTCAAAGCATAATCTTTTGAGCTGAAGGTATTCTACTAAGTGGAGATGGTGGGAAAATGTTGTCTTACTGAAAGGCGGTTATAGTTATGTTCAGCGTCAGTTTCCTATTGTTTTTACAGTTCTCTTTTTTAAACAGCCACTGCTGCTAATTAATACAATGTTTTGTTAAGGGTGGTGTGGAAGGTCCATTGTAATTCCGCTTCCACGTATTTGCAGAAAATCAAGCGCAGGGAAAGGCTCTTTGTGGGGGTATTAGAAGCTGACAATTTAATTAAGTTCATGGATGAAGGGAAAAAAGCGATTGTGCAAAGGACTGTTGTTCCTGGGAAAGGGACAGCCCACCAGGCAGAAGAGGAGGGCCGGCTGTGGGATCCGCTGCCCGCCTTGGGGAAGGGGGCAGCTGTTCTCAAGGCATCCTAGAATTGCAGAGTTCGAAGGGAAGGATCAAAGACCGTCCAGCCAGCCCTCCACGGGGTGGTGCCCGCAGGCCTGCCAGGAACACCGGCCGCCGCTCTTGAGGGAGAAGGATGTTCATCAGAGGGGCGGGGAGGTGGCTGCAGTTGGGAGTCTGCGACAAAGGGGGTCGCAACCGCTTGCCTGTTGTGTGCCCGCTGGGCATCTTTGCCAGGAGAACTAGTTTGGCACCCCTCCCTCACCTACGCTCGAGAAATGTTTTTCCCAGAGGGGGACTTGGGGTCAAAGCTGGTTTGCCCTCATTCTAGGGCGCAGGGCATGGCATGGAGGATTTAGGTTGCAGGAAGGGAGATTCTGACCCAGTGCCAGGAAAAACTTCCTGGCAGTAAGAGCAGCTTGGCGGAGGGGCCGAGGGACCAGCGAGGCGGGAGCATCTCCCTTCACCGGAGCTTCGGAGCCCCATCTGGCTGGGCTGCTTTCACTGGGATCCCTGCCCGAGCAGGGGTTGGACTAGGTGGCCTCAGGGGTCCCTTCTGGGAAACGCTGCTGTGAGGAGGGGAGGGAAGGTCCCCCTCCCCAGCCTTCTTCTTGAGAGATTATGTCCCTGTTACTCTCTGGCTGGGTTCCCACGTTGTCCTCGGAGGGAAGACACGGCTTAGAGGCCACAAAGGTGGGATTCTCACCCGATGCCCAACCCAACCCCGCCAGCCACAGGACAGGGGGGCGGGGGGGACCCTCGCAGCACCACGTCTCAGGGTAGCAGAAGGATGGTCCTGGGAGGGGAGATGAAATGGCAGGAAGGGGAGAAGTTGCTCCAGATGGATAGACCAAGACCTTCCTCTGGCTGGGGGCCATTTCCTGACCCAGTGCGGGGGGGGGGTGTCTCCTCACCTGGATCTCTCCCACCACCCCCTTGGCTTTTCTCAAGGTTTCCCCAAATTCTGGGCTCTCTCCTCCCTCTCTGATTAGACAGGTGGGGAAGGTCTCTTGTGGTGGGGGGGCTGTCCTGGGGAACTGGGTTTACACCCACCCACGAGGAGGAGTGGTGCAGTCTGGGCCAAAGGGCACTTCAGGAAGAGCAGAGAGCCTTTTCTTCTGCAAAACGGCCCCGGCTTTGCTCCTCTTCTCATTCAGAACAGGAGTCATTTTCCAAAACTCCTCGGGGGACTCTAGCGCAAGACGGAATCAAATTTAATATTCAGAATTTTATGGCTGCGCTACACTTGGACAGAAATCCAAGCCCAGCCCTTCTGGAACGAGGCTGACTCCCTCCTCTTCTACCAAAGGGGGGGGGGGTTGATGGCTGTCTGGAAAAGGCGAGGTGTACCTGGATTGCCTGGGTGCCCTGCTGGCCATTCCTGATGGGTGGCATGTACATATAATAAATAAATAAACAAACCAGACAAGGGGCAAGGGCGAAAGGCGGAGAGCCTCAGAGCTTCTCAAGGGCTGACAGACCCTTGGCCCAACCCAGGCAGGGCGGTGGCTGAGAGCTGCTTCTTAGTGGCATCTTTACCATTATCTGCCACTTGCGGGCCGTGCCTGGCTGGGTCACCTGAAAGGACCGGCCCCTCCCGTGCCACTTGGAGCTATTCCTTGGGCCGTTGGCAGAAGACTCTTCCCAGCAGGGCACAGGCAGCTCCAGGCCCCACGGCCAAGGCCTCCTCTGCTGCACTCATCCCTTTCAGGCTGGGGAGGGGGGCAGGCAGAGACCTCACCAGATGGGGCTCCCGTTTCTCATCCTGACCTGTTTGTCAGGCCACTGAGCGTTCAGAGTAATGGAGACTTTTCCTTTTCATCAGGAAAATATTAAGTTCTAAAAAAGTGGGGAAGGGAACGAAACGGCCCGTGTATTGCGGGCGGGCCACGCAGACGCGCGATTCGCTTCTCATCCGGCTCCCTGCGGGGCTGCTCTTTTCTGCCGGTGGGGGGACGGGGCTTGGCTGCTCTTGCGCCCCTTCCCCGGTTTCAAGCCCACCCGCGCTGCGAGGGGGAGACGTTGGGCGGCCTGGGGGGGCGCTGTCTTCTTACCAGCCCCCGCCCCTTGAAACTGCATGAGTCTCCGAAAGTCTTCCTCCCCCTGCCCTGAGGAAGACGCCTCCCCCGACCACGCGCTGGGTCCTTCCCCTCGGAGGGCGGGGAAGGGCCGCTCCGGGGCCGCCGCTTAGCGACCGCCGAGCGTGCGAAGTGGCCTGTTGCGTCGGAAGGAATGAATCCGGCCCCGCGGGCTGAAAGCTGGCAGCCGGAACCGAGGGGCATCTCCTGGGCGCCGCTCTTAGGGCAGGTTAATTGGGGGCAGGGGCCTCCCCCAGCGGTCTCCTCCGGGGGGACGGACCGGCGCTGCTCCCCGCCCGGCCGCCGCGGGAACGGGCTCCTCCGCGGGGCTCCAGGGCCACCCCCGCGGCGGGCCCAGTCTCGCTTCGAGAAGCGGGTCTGAGGCGCCCGTGGCCCCGCGGCGGGCCCCGAAGCAGCGTGGCCGCGTCTGCCTTCCTGGCTCCTCCTCGCCCGCCTCGGCTGCTGCGCGTTCGGCCGTGCCCGGCTGATCTGGGCCGCTGTGGCGAGCAGATGCCCCGGTACGAGGAGGGCGGGCCGGGCGGAGAAAGGCTATTGGCCACCACAGCCCTTCACTCACTCACTCACTCACTCACTCACGCGCGCGCACACACACACACACACACACACATGCGGGGGACACGCGCGCCCCTCTCCCTCCCCTGTGTTCAAGCTTTTCCGGCTAGTGTTTCCAAGGCAGTTATGAAAACCTCTCCGCGCTCTCACCATTTTCTCGGGGGGGGGGGCGGCACCCTTGCTGTGGCCCAATTTCCTGCCACCCATGGGCTTTGGGTTTTTTCTTTGAAACAGAGCTTGGGGGTGTGCGGGGGGGGGGAGCCTGTGGCTGAGGGGCCAGAGAGATCTGTCCTCCCCACCTGTGGGGGGGTCAAGCATGGCCCCAAACCCGAGCATGGCGCCAAACGCATCCTAGCCCACCCCCACCAGCCTCGCCATCCAGATGCCTTCCCCAGGCCCTTCACTCTTTGCAGGAGAAAGTGCTTCCCCAACACCCCCCTCGCCCCACCTGCCCCACACACCTAGGGGGGCGTCTGAGTTCAGCCGCGTTGGGTCTCCCCAGAGCCGCCCTTTGCAAGGCCGACCTCGGAGGTTAATTAATACGGTGGCTTCCCGATTAAACCTGCCCGGAGGAAGATGTTCGATTCCAGCCTTGCTCCTCGTCCTCGGGGCGGGTCTTAATCATCTTCCGAGCCATTTAGACCCGGGCTCCAGACCTGGGGCGGGGGCTTCTGAAGTGAGCTCCTTCAGCTCGGTAATTAAAGCAGCCTCCCCAGAGGGAGCTTCGCGTGAGGAATCGAGGGGTACGTGGCAGAGGGAGGGGTGGGCGACTGGAAGGAGACCCCCCAACGCAGACACACGGGCTGATGACCCAGGCTTTCTGCTGGAGACGGAGCTCTTGAAAATAGTGCCTCTGAGCACGTGCGGATGGGGTTCAGATCCATTCCCCGGCAAGCAGGAAGGACGATAAGGAGCCAGGCAGCTTTCCCTAAGCTGTGCCTCCGGCTGTGTTGGGACTACTCTACCCAGAACTCCCAGCCAGCAGGGCTATCAGCCAATGACCGCTCTGCCCGGGCTGGGAACTCGGGTTCTTGCCCTGCTTGCATCCATCTTGGGGCCAGGCCTGTGGCTGAGGGGAGGTGGGGGTCCCTCCAGTTTAAATTGCCTTAGAAAGTCCAGGCACACTTCGCCCGGTTATGGCGGGGGGGCCTCATCCCAGCCCTGTAGGCTGGCTGTAGTCTGTTCAGGGGTGTCCACGGAGAGGGGGGCAAAGAAGGCAAGATGGCGGGCCCAGCCATACGATCAAAGCGCTGCCCTGCGGTGTGTGTCATGTATGCAAGACACAACCCATGGCATCTGCAATGCTCATAAAAAAGGGCAGGCTTTGATCGCATGGTTGTGCCCGCCATCTTGCCTTCTTTGACACCCCCCCGGCACTCCTGAAGCCACTGAAGGCTTAACCCCAATGTGGGGGGTAGTAGTTGGGACCCTGGTGCTTTGCCCCACGCCCAGCTGCTGGAAGGAGGAACGTTTCCCCTTTGGGACAAAACTGCCCAAGGGAGGAGGGTCAAGGAGGAGTAATGGTCCGTGGGGATGGCCTTGGGAGACAGGAGGAAGAGTCACTGACTAGACACCGGTCAGATAAGTGGCAGCTGAGCCACCCCGCAAAAGGAATGGGGGCCTGGCAAGCGTCTCAGAAGGGACCCTCCCTAGTTTCTCTGGCTGTAAAGGAGACAGGTGTGGGGGAGAGATGCGCCTTCAGACTTGCAAGGTCCCCTTAATGTAACCTTACGGTAAAGCAGAATTATCCGTCTGCCCATGCTTCCTGTCTGGACTACCTCGCAAGGCTAACAGGAGGGGGTGTGGCTCCCCCAGGGGTGCGGGATGGGCTGCGTGAAAGCTTTCCCAGGTCTGGGTGACTGGAGAAGTCCAAGCCTTGCGAATCCCCCCCTCGTCCCCTCTTTGCAGCGATTACAGGGAGCCCCTCGGCCCTTGGGACCTTGACTTACGTGCCAGAGTCCTGCTCGAGGGCACCTCTGCTCCCACGGCCCCAGACCCCCAGGAGAGCAGCCTGCCCGCCCCTCTCCATTGGCAAGCAGGCTGGGTGGCTTCCCGGCGGCGCAAGAGAAAATAACTTGTAAAACCAGCCGGGGGACAGGGAGGCCCTCGTTAAGCCCTCACACTGTATTTTCCTCTGCTCCCTGTTAAGACGGATTAAAGGGAAGCGATAAGTGTCTGAGATTCCTCAGGCTCCAGGGGACAAAGACATATTAAGGGTATTAGCTTTTCTGTCTAGCTTGATGTTAATTCGCTGCTTGGACCAGCTCAAAACTCAGGGGAGGCTGCAGCTCCATCGCCCAGGCAGCGGGACCCCCACCTTCCTCCCAGAATGACAGATGTGGGTCACCAGGGGGGACGGGAGGCTCCAATGAAGCTGGTATCACTTGCCCTTGCTGTGCCAGCGCTCTCCCCGGCTTTGCCGCGGCTCTCAATTCTGAGCCTCCAAACGTCTCATGGAAAAACGCCACCCCCCAGGGCCCGAGAGGCTTGGCGCCATGGGGATGTGGGGAAGCCGTTATGCTTGGGACGGCTGTGTGCGGTGAGCGGGTTTGTGGATGCCCAAGCACACTGTCGACTACCTAGACTGCAGGCAAATGCAAGGAAGAACCTGCTGGCATGAGATCTGTTCCAGGGTGGGAGAGTCTACCCGTCGAGATGGTGGTTCTCCATCCCTGGTGATTTTTCAGAGGAGGCTGAACAGCCACCTTCGACAGACGCGTTCATTCGTTGTCCTGCACGTTGTGGAGGGTTGGATTAGAACCCCCAGGATTCTCATCCGTGGTCACGCTGGCTGTGGAATCCTGGAATTCGAAGTCTGCGCCCCTGGAAATGGCCAGGCACGGGACTGGGTGGCCCCTGAGGGTTCTTTCCAGCTCCACAAGTCCGTGGCTCCGTGGCTCGCTTCCTCCTGGACCAGCAGGAGTTGAAGCAGGAGCAGGGCCGCATACGTGCAGCAAGGGTGGCCGGTGGACAGGTCTGATGGTCATGAAGGAAGTTGGTTCCTTCACCAAAATGGACACCCCCCCCCCCCCCACAACAGATTCAGGTGCCAGCCTGAGCGCACAGTCACTTGTAGCTTTGCTCCACGGTCAGCACAACCAGAAGACGGATGGAGTTGAAGGATGCCATGGAAGTAGCAGGCAGGAGATGAGGAGCAGGGGCCGAGGTTTGCACCCTTCGCCAGAGCAGCATCTTCCTGCTGCTTGGGGAGAGGGAGAGAGCTGAGTTCCTCCTGGCAGCAGGAGGCGGAGGGGCCCTGCAGGCCTCCCGAACTACCCCTCCGTCTCCCCCACATACTTACCCATTTCTGCATGTGTTGGGGGGTGATGAGGCATTTCTGGCCAGGGGCTCATGTGACTAATCTCAGTTAAGTGTTCCTTGCCCAAAACAGCAAGGGCCGCACGGCTTCAGGAGCAGAGATGGCAGATTATTTATGCTTTATCCAGAACCCGTTTTCCTGGTGGTTGTTTTATTTCTTGGATGCTCCAGCTGGATGAGCTGGTGAATACCAGCGGTTGCTTTGTAAGCTGTGCGTGTGTGTGTGTTGTGTGAACTGCTTGGTCAGTGACCCTCAGGCCAGGGGCTATGACCCAGCTGAGTAGACCATTCCCCCAAGAGTGGCTGTGATTCTTCCTTGACCTCCTGGAGAAAAGGTGGACTAAGCATTTAACAATACTGTAAAGAAAGGGGGGGAAAGGCCAACAAATAAAGAAATAAATACAACGAAGTCGCACTTCAAAACCAAGCTAAGGAATGATTGCATTTCCCAGCAATGCTGCGCTGAGGACAGGTGGGAGTCAGACCAAATTTTGAGGTGGGCCAGAACAAGGGAAGCTGGAAGCCCAGGCGGTTCTGCTCCCCACAAGGGACCCCCGAGATGCCCAGAAGGGCCGATCAGGTTGAGAGCGGCAGGAAGAATGAAGGGGCCGACGGGCGGCTGGGGCACGAGCAGCTGCTCCCCACCTCCAAGGGGGCACTGGCAGCAGCAGCAGACCATGAATCCCTCCTAGAGGTGGAGTCATGGACTCAGAATACCCTCCCTGGATATTCAGCTCCTGAACAGGGCAGGGGGTTGGCTGATGGCTGTATCGGGGCATCCACTGGGAAGGTGGGATTGACAAAAGGTCAAGATGGTGACCCCAACTGTGCAGTCAGAACCCTGCCCTGTTTCCACACAAATAGCCTCTAAATGGCCCCTTCCAGTTATGTGGCTGCATTCAGACAACACACTGAACCTGTGTCGGTCAGTTGCACCATTTCCTGGAGCCAGGCAAATGACCAACTCAAAAACTAACCAAACGGGCTGAGTTTGCACCTCTCCTGAGTCACGAAAAAAGTAACCCAGTGAGCATTAACCAAGCCGAGCCTGCTGTGAGAACTCATCACGCGAACACCGCTTCTCTTTACCAGCTGCCCATCCTTTTGCAGTTGGGTGGGGCAGCAAAGCCATTTTTGTTCCATTCCTTCCTAGTCTATTATTCCTGAACCCGTCTGGGCCAGAACAGCGGCCATTTGCTGGCCGGCACAGCCAGGCACACCGAGGGGATCACGGGACCAATTTCTGACAATCTCTCTGAGGCCACGTGTTGGAAATGATTTCCCCAACAATGCATGGCTTGTCCGTGTTATTTAGTCAAGAGCAATTGCCATCTTAATTGCATAGTCTCAAGATAACACCTGCATTGAGTTACTGTAGTATTTATTTTAATTGGCGAATTGATTAATCATTTGAAAGAAGATGGCTAATTAGCTGAAGGACTTTTAATAGATTGCCAGCTCTGATTTTTTTATTGTTTGAGAAATGGGGAAAGAGGCAGGGGAAGCACCCCAAAGGTAATCCCCAGGCCTTGCTTCCAGCTTATGGTGCGAGAGAGAGCAAGGAGCTGGGGCCCGCCACCCCGCCCCACCCCACAGCCCTGGCTGCTTGGGTGCTCCAAGGCCACCGAGAGCCCCCCGGGCATCGCAGCTCCAAGCACCCCCTGATGCATCTTGGTTTTCCCTGCAGCCTTTTTCACCGAGACTCCTCACGACATGACCGCCCGGGCCGGCGAGGATGTGGAGATGGCCTGCTCCTTCCGCGGCAGCAGTTCCCCTTCCTACTCGCTGGAGATCCAGTGGTGGTACGTGCGCGCCCATAAGGACTGGACGGAGAAGGAGAACTGGGACGCCAACCAGGTACCGCTGCCCACTGCTGCCCGTGGCTGCCTCCCCCTCCATCCCAGCCGGACCCTCCTCTGCTTCCAGGCAGACCCCTCTGGCCGGGAGGTCTGGCTAGCCCCATGCCCTGCTGGCTCCTCGGGCTGGCTGGGGAGAGCAAGGGGCTGGCCATGCATCCTCAGGAGTGGGGCCTCCCTCCCCGCCTCACTGGGGACCAAAATGCCCCCACTTTCCATTTCTCATGGCTTTCCCTTCCCTTCAATGCCCCCCACCTCTTCTCCTTTGGCCGCTGCCTCTGTGCAAAGCACATTTCTCTTAGTGCTCCCCAAATCCCCCGCCCAAGGCTGGCTGGGGAATTCTGGGAGTTGAAGTCCACTCATCTTCAAGTTGCCAAGGTTGAAAAACCCTAAGAAGAACCTTCTTGACATTTCCCTCTGGAAATTTTGAGAACGGGTCATTTCTGGCTTTGCCCTGCAAAGATGAGATAGAACTGGATAGCTGTACTTGCTGATTTTGGGAGCTTGGCTTATTCCTGACTCCAACATTTAGCCAGGCCTTGATCTCTCCTCTCCTTTTTCTGTGGGTTTCAACCATTTTGTCTGCTGAAGAATTCTGGCCTGGGTGCCCACCTCGATGCCTGTTGCTCCTCTGGGGGGGCCAACCGCCAGCAGAACTGGGCTGACCTTCCTTGCCCTCTAACCAGGCTCTAAATTCAGGAGTCCTGGAGCCCCTTTACTCCCCTGCACTCCCAAAAGCTTCTGCCTTTTCGTAAAATTGGTGAGTCAGAAAAGGGGCTCTGATCTTTGGACCCCACAGACTAACCCGGCTCTCCTCTCACGAGGTCTAATCAGGGCCTGTCGTCCCCATCCGGTGAAGAACCTTTTCTGGCTGAGCACCGGGAGAGCTGGGTGAAGCTGGGGAGTCCTGAGAAATGGACGCGCAGGTTCTCGGTCCGGCCTGAGCGTGGGTCGCCAAGCCGGTCTGGCTCCATGAGGACCAAAGATCTGTCACTTTGACACTTCTCCCCTGAGCGGGGGGATCTCAGCCACCTCCTTTTTCTCAGAGCCAAGAAGCAGCGCTCAAAGTTCACGGCCCCGGGACTGATGGCTTCTGGCGCTGAAGGCAGTCGGCCTTCCACGCGTCCCCAGGAATACATTTTAGTTAGTCCCATGCTGAAGCATCCTTTCCTTAACCTTTCCCTTGCCACGCAACTCTGTTTCGGCTCCACTGCTTTAGACCAGTGCTTCTCAGCCTTGGCCGCTTGAAGGCGGGTGGACCTCAACTCCCAGAATTCCCCAGCCAGCACGGAGTTGGAGCCCACCCATCTTCAAGCGGCCCAGGCGGAGCAGCACTGCTTTAGCCAGTAACTGAAGTACAGCCGGGTCTGGAGCGACCCAGCACCGCTCAAGGGCTGGATGCAGCCGGGGTCGTTTTTCTTCCTTGCTCCCCGAGGGCCCCCACACCTCTTTTTGCTGGAGTCAGCAACCATCCTGCTGCCTTGATGGATGCCTCCCTTCCCTCCTCCAAGACCGTGGCATTTTCCAGCCTCCTTTGCTCTGCCCTCCATCACCCCCATCTCTGCTGAGCATTCCTGCCCTGCTCCTCCCAGGCGCTCCAGACATTTCTCTCGCTATCCCGTCATCTGATGCTCAGCGGCCAGTGACCCCACTGAGAGAGGAAAGCGGGACACGCCAGCCATCACAAAACCTGAATCTGTCGGAGGAGCCAAGTTTGTTTTGCTCCCCCTTTTGCTGTCGCAGCCGCACCCCCAAGTTGGTGAGGGCGTGAGAATGGCTGGCCCCAGACTCCCAGCCCCCCTTTGCAGAATGGTAGCTCCCTGGGAAGGGCGGATCAATGATTTCCTGGTCATTACTTACGAAGAGCGGAATCCAGTTCTGCCGAAAGATTTATGACTGGCAGACAGAGAAAGCAACCTTCAAGGAATGCTTGTATTTGCTGAGTTTCTGATATTCCTGAAAAGGAGAGTCCCTGTGGAATGCACCGCGCACACAGACACACACCCACACAAACATTCACACTGCAGGCGGCAGATGTAACTTGGCCAACAATTTGAAAGTGTTTTCTGGTGGTCCCCGTTGAAAGCATGTTTAGGATTGTAAAACCCAGTCCTCAGACATACTTATAGGAGCGCTCCTCCTGTCCTCCCTCCCTCCCTTTGTTTTTGAATGGAGGAATGGGAGGAAGGAACCGTGGGAATGGCCAGTCCAGCCTGGGCATTGCCAGGCTTGGCAAAGAGGGGAAGAGGGGCGCTTTTCTTGAGCTCTGAGAGGAGGCTGCACCTGTGCAGGAAACAGGAACCATGTGCTCATGCGGTGACACCAGATCTGTCCATAGGCGCGTTTGCAGCGGCCAAAGACAGGCGCTGGGTGTGTTGCTGGGTGTGTTTCGTGGCTCACAGAAGTAGAGCGGCTTTCTGCAAGTGGAGTTATCCCCCCCCCCTTCAGCATTTCTTAACCCTGTACCTTAATTCTACAGGGGGTTGGTTGTTGGTATGTAGTGGTCTTGCTAAGAAAGCAGATGGATTGCTCCATGAAACACAGCCACCCCCCACCCCCCACCCCCTTTCCCTGCCAGAGCTGCTGCCTTCTGGGCCTGGGGAGGCTTCAAAGCACTTGGCTTGCACCTCCCTGCCTTCCTCAGAAAGCCTCTGCTTCCAAACCCAGGGTTCGCTTTTGTTTTATTGACAGTCTCTGACCGCTGAGTTTGAAAGCAAATGTTAAGCCTCTCTTAGGAATCGGGGGAGGGAACACGAAAGGTCGCCCGTTATCTTAGGGCTGTCTTTCCCAGCCTGGTGGGTTCGCACAGTCAGCTGGGGGGGGGGTAGGAATTTCAGCGGGAGGGATGAAGCCGCCACTGATATCTGAGCACTGGCTTCACGAGCTGAGCACAGACCACAGAGAGCAGCCAGAGAGGCGTCTTCCTAAGCGCCACGGTCCCCCGGGGCGGCCTCATGCACAGATCCCATGGGGATGAATGGGGCTGAGGACAGCCTGGGGGTGCGGGAGGAGCTGCCCCTCTTTGCCTCCCCGCCCGGAAGAGGGAAGCCGGGCCAAAGCACGCTTCCCAAGGCACCAAGCCAGCTTTCACCCCAGCCTCCCTTCCTGGACCGCGATGCAGACGAAAGATCCTGGCGCGCCTGTGGAAGTGCTCGGCGACGCATCCTCGAGAGCGCGTCGAGCCCTGGAAACGCTGCAAAAATGGCCGGACCCGCCCTGAAGGCCTGCACGGGTTCACCGCCCCCCCCCCGCCCAGCCTCTACTTCCAGCCCCTCTCAGCTCTCCCCCCGCATCCCCTCCCCAGTGCCTGCCTTTGAAGCCCGCATTAAAGGCCAAGAAGTGAACGGGCTGGGGGGCTTCTCCCCCCCGCCTCCGGAGCCGAACTAATGGCTTCTCTCTCCTCTCCCCCCCCTCCCCCCGCTCTTCTTCCCGCAGCTGAAACCATCTCCGCAGGAAGAAGCCGGGAAGGACGCGACGAAAATAAGCGTGAGTCTCTCGATCGCGACTTCCCGGGAAGGCTCTCAGGCCGGGCGCGGCAGCCGCTCGCCTCTCTCGCAGAGTCGGGCGCCGGACTGCGGCCGGGGGGGGGGGGGGAGCCGGGCCGGGGGCGGTCTGCAGCTTCTGCGCCCCACATCCCAGCCGCTGCCCCCCAGCGGGCGGAGAGAAGAGGGCGCCTGGGCTTTTCAGGAGAGACCTGCCCGTCCGTCCGTGCGTCCGTCCGGGAAGCGGCTGCCCCTCGGACCGCCCTCCCGCCTTCCCCCCCCCGGGGGCGGCACCAAGGAGGGCCCCCGCTTCTGCTCCTGCTCGTCGGAGCCTCCCCCCAGGAGCCGCCCCCCCGCCCCCTGCGCCACCGGGATGGGTCCCCCTCTGAGTCCGCCTCGCAGCCGAGCGGGACCCATCCGCGGGGCGTCTCTGCCTGCTCCTCGGCAGCCTCTCGCCGGAGAGAGGCCCCCCCGCCGCCCCTCCCCATGAGGGATGGCTCGCTCAAGCCAGAATGACAGCGCCGCCGTTAATCCGCCTCGTTGCTTCTGCCGGGGAAGATTTACGCACTCCGGCACATGGCCCTTCTCCCGCCGCGTCCAGGGGCGGGTGGGGCCCGGAGGGCCCGGACTCCTCCCCCTGCTCAGCGCAGGAATCACACGAAGCCGCCCTGGGCGGGGCCTTCGACCCGCGCCTTGATTGAAGGGCTTGGAAGGGCACCCATTTCTTAGCATCCCTGGACTCGAAGGACAGGAAGGCGGCAACGAATTGGGGCGGGGGGGGGGGGACAACCCTCCAACGATATATTTTGGATTGGGGCTGGGGGGAAAAAACCCTATTTCATCCCCCCCGCCCAAATTGGAAAAAAAACACTCCCTCGTCTCCAAGCCCCGTTCAGACCCTGCCCTGCCTCTGATCCCGCGGCGGCCTTTGATGAAGGGCGCCAATCCTCCTCCTCCTCTTCTGTGGCTTGAAAGAGCCATTTCAGAGACAGCCCAGCGGGAAAAGACGCCGGAGGCAGAAGGCCGCTGAGCGCCCCTTGAAGTTGCTCTGCGCGGGATAATCCTAATAACTCGGGAGTCTCTCCTGCTGCTGCTGCTGTTGCTGCGGTGGGCAGCTGCAATGCATGCAGTCTGAGGAGCAGCTCCCCGGCCCCCTAAAGCCTGCCCCCCTTCTTTCCCCAAGATGCCTTCACGGGACGGCGGAAGCCTCTGAGATAGGCGGCCTTCCTGCCAGACCACAACCCAGGAGTTGGGGAGCCTGGAGGTCGGCCTCTCCCATCCCCCACCCCCATCTGCTAGAGACAGCTCCCACCACTGCTTTTGTCTCCCCAGAGCCAGCAGTTAAGTTGGGACAAAAGGGGGGGGGGCGACTGGCAGCCGGAAGGGAAGGGTCTGCCTGGCCACTGGAAACAGCAGGAACCCGCCCCACTGGCATTGAGGAAAGGCCGCTGAAGGGTCCCAACTGGTGCCCTCTGGTCCTGCCAGAAGCCCCCCTCAACTCGGGGGAGTAGCCATCCCCTTCGAGCCACCCTTTTTACTTCCACTCAGACCATGCCTGGACCACGCCGATTTCTCCAGCAGCCAGGCCCCCTTCCGAGGTTGCTTCCTGCCGGAGGTGTCCCCATTTGTCACAGCAGGGCTGATGTGACCGAGTAAACTGGGTTGGGCATTTCACGTTTTCTGGAGAGTTGGCTCCAGGGCCCAGCTGGATCCACAGCTGCTCCTGCTCCTGCTCCCCCCACTGATAAATCACAGCCCACGTCCGTTGTCAGAGCAAGGGCGGCACGAGAAGTAAATTGCACGCGCCAAGGACTCCTGCTTCTCTCCTGCCTTCTCTTTGTGCTGCTGAGCCAGAAAGCCTGCAGAAGCCCCCTCAGGGCACAGTATCGGTGCGGGAGCCCTCCCTGTCCTGCCTGGGTTTGGCCTCTGGCGTAGAACCCCATTTGTCCAAGCACAAGTGATGAATTCATGACTGAGGCAAATTACGCAGTTTGCAAAGCACGTGCTATGAGATCCGTTGTCCCCCAGAAATTCAGGGACCTGCACCTCGTTTCTGACCAACTGAGCAACTTAAGCTCAGGGCTTTGCATCTTTCAGATTGCCCGGGGTGGGAGAACCCTCTGTGCTGCGGGCACGGTTTGCCCAGCTTCTTTGGCACTGATTTATTTATTTAATACACTGGGGTAGCGTTTCTCACCTATACGGAGTTAGAGAAGTCAAGTATTCCATTGCAGTCCTCCCCAACCTGGGACCCTCCAAAGGGCTTGGACTACAGATCCCAGAATTCCCTGCCAGCATGGCCATGGGCACCACAGGGAGTTTCTACAGAGAAAGAAGCTAAAGCAGTGTTTCTCAGCCTTGGCAACCTGAAGATGGGTGGACTTCATGGCCGGGTGTCTGAAAATGCCACGGTCTTGGAGGAGGGAAGGGAGGCATCCATCAAGGCAGCAGGATGGTTGCCGACTCCAGCAAAAAGAGGTGTGGGGGCCCTCGGGGAGCAAGGAAGAAAAACGACCCCGGCTGCATCCAGCCCTTGAGCGGTGCTGGGTCGCTCCAGACCCGGCTGTACTTCAGTTACTGGCTAAAGCAGTGCTGCTCCGCCTGGGCCGCTTGAAGATGGGTGGGCTCCAACTCCGTGCTGGCTGGGGAATTCTGGGAGTTGAGGTCCACCCGCCTTCAAGCGGCCAAGGCTGAGAAGCACTGGTCTAAAGCAGTGGAGCCGAAACAGAGTTGCGTGGCAAGGGAAAGGTTAAGGAAAGGATGCTTCAGCATGGGACTAACTAAAATGTATTCCTGGGGACGCGTGGAAGGCCGACTGCCTTCAGCGCCAGAAGCCATCAGTCCCGGGGCCGTGAACTTTGAGCGCTGCTTCTTGGCTCTGAGAAAAAGGAGGTGGCTGAGATCCCCCCGCTCAGGGGAGAAGCGTCAAAGTGACAGATCTTTGGTCCTCATGGAGCCAGACCGGCTTGGCGACCCACGCTCAGGCCGGACCGAGAACCTGCGCGTCCATTTCTCAGGACTCCCCAGCTTCACCCAGCTCTCCCGGTGCTCAGCCAGAAAAGGTTCTTCACCGGATGGGGACGACAGGCCCTGATTAGACCTCGTGAGAGGAGAGCCGGGTTAGTCTGTGGGGTCCAAAGATCAGAGCCCCTTTTCTGACTCACCAATTTTACGAAAAGGCAGAAGCTTTTGGGAGTGCAGGGGAGTAAAGGGGCTCCAGGACTCCTGAATTTAGAGCCTGGTTAGAGGGCAAGGAAGGTCAGCCCAGTTCTGCTGGCGGTTGGCCCCCCCAGAGGAGCAACAGGCATCGAGGTGGGCACCCAGCCTTAACAATGAGACTCATGCTCAGCCTCTGCTGAGCGAGACTTTATAACCGCGATCCCGGATTTGACTTCTCGCTTCCCCGTAAGGTCTGAGGGCGGCTTGTCCATCAGTGAGAGCTAACGCAACATCTAGGCCAGACTCTGCTGCTGGCTCACGGCTCTTCTGCAGGCACCATTTTTTCCATCCCCTGTTCCCTTCTCCTCCCCTTTACCTTAGCAGGTTTTAAGCCAGAGAAGCTCTTGGGAACGGAGTGAGGCCGTTGGCTAATTAGTTAAGAAAATACATGTTCTCCTGGCCTCTCAAGGCTCCCGCCGTGCTTGGCTCTGACGGGGAGGGACATTTATCGCTTTTGCAATTATCTCTCAGCTCATTTCAGCAGAGGGCTTTGCTTGAGATAAATATAGAATAATATTTTAAAAGCGCTTGCTTCTGACACTGTGTAATTTTAATACGGGCTTATCAGGCCCAGATTCCTATAATGTAGTCTATCTCATCCTCAGCAACACTAAGGTGTGTGGACTTCAACTCCCAGAATTCCCCAGCCAGGGCGCTTCTGACCTAAGCAAGGCACCCAACTAAACTGAGTGAAAGCCAAACTGGTGCAGCTTGAAAACCTCGCTCTTTTTTCCCGATCTGGCGTGAGGCGTGTTTCCTCCAGCAGCGGCCTCCCCCGCTAGCCCCCTCTCTGACGGCACTCTTACAACAACCCTAAACCGATCACAACGTCCACCCACTTTCTGACTGTGCGGCCTGAGCCGAGTGCTGACCCGACCCAAGGAGCTGGCCTGGGCGGTATTTTCAAGCCACCCGGAAACCTGACCAGATTAAAGCTGTCCAAGCCAGATGTGCTGATGCAGCTGCTCACATCTGACCTGACCCAGCAAAGCACGTTTGTTCTGTGAACCCGCCGAGGGGAGGACTGCTGAAGGAGTCCCTTGGAGAGGGTTCAGAAGCAATCGTTTTCTGACCGTTTGCGCTGCTTTTGAAGCCCGAACCAATGCAGAGGAGAGCGTGGATCTCCTTGCTGGGGAAGGAGCCACGCGCGCTGAACGGCGTGCATCCGTGCATGGGAAAGCCATCTGTAGAGTCAGCCGTTCTCCTCTTGCAGGAGGCCCACGCGCCAATTCGGGAACGCCGGCTGCTGCACCCAAGAGAGCCGGCTCCAGGATCTTCTTGGGGATAAGCAGCCTGTAAATCCTTGCCAAGGGTGAAATTAACTTTTGTGCCAATTGCACTGGAAAAGGCTCCAGGGTCCCCTAAAATACATTTCTGGGCCTGAAATGACTGAAATGGGGCTCTGGAATGCAGATGGTTGCGGTCTGCAGAGGGCGGGAGGCCGTAAAAAGAGCGGGAGATCGCGCTTTCTGCCCAGGGCCAGCCAGTGGGCAGGCCGGGCAACTTTACGCAGAGCAGCTGGCTAATAGTGCCCCCTTGCAGAGAGGCTCCCTCTGAGAAATCCAGCTGCCCTTTGAAGGGCTCAGCAGCCATTCAAGCAATTTGGGCAAATGGCAGTTGGGGGAGGGCGAAGGGGGCAAGTCGGCTAAAAGCCTCTGCCAGACCTCTGAGCCGGAGGAGGAGCTGGCCAACTGTTTTTGTGTGTGTGTGTGTGTGTGTGTGTGTGTGTGCATGCACGCCCTGGAAGGCAGTGGCCCTCCCTGGGTGTTTAAATGGGAGGGGGCTGGTTTCCCACCAGCACTGAAGCCCTTCTGGGAAGGCCACCGAGGTTTGGGAAAGGGCCTTTGCTGTGCCCTGGCCTGCGGGACACTGAAAGGGGTACATTTAGGGCAACACTCTGAAGAGATGCCAGGGCGAGCGCTATAGGCACATGAGCCACTGAAGCCATCACGGTTTGGGTTTAGTGGGTCATGTGAACACTGCCGGACCACGTTCACTCAGTAAACATGGCCAGCCTGTGCCTCAGCAGGCAGCCAAGGCCACCGCAGGAGTCTCCTGGCTGGGCAGGATTCGAACCAGGTTCTCCCTTCCCTTCCCTTCCCTTCCCTTCCCTTCCCTTCCCTTCCCTTCCCTTCCCTTCCCTTCCCTTCCCTTGCCATTGCCCACCTTTCCAGCAGCGGAGGCCTAATAGCTGCCCATTTTCTTCACGCACCCTAGGAAAGCCTGTGGGGCTCTAACCACAGCTTAGAAAGGGGGAGAAAAGCTTTAAGGTAAAAGTAAGAGCAGATCTTTTGGGACTGAGAAATTTAAAACCGTGGAGGAGGAGCCTCCTTATCAGTGGCCAGACAGGATGAGCGAAGTCTGGGCAGAGGTGTGGGTTTACCTGTGGGATGGCACCGTGTATGTCAATACGGCCCAGATGCCACCACAGCTGTGCAACCCAAGCCTCAACACACATGCGCAGGAACACGTCACCCTCCTCACCAGGACACAGCTCCTCTGGGCGGGCCAGGAATCTGGCTGGGCTGGGGCCAAATGAAGCGTGTTGGTCGGAAACCCAGTCCTAAAACTGGGGCTGGTCCCTCACCCAGCAAGGCGGCCAGTCAGCTCCTACAGCGCCAGCTCCTTAGGCCTTCTTCCCGGGCACCTGATGAAAGCAAGCCACCCTGCAGCTATGAGCATCTTGGCTGGCTTTCCAGAGTCTCCGTGCTAAATTTATGCCAACTTGCTTTGAGTTACAGCACAACAAAATATTTATTTCTAAAAGGTAACTGTGGTTTAACTCAAATTTTACTGCCCTTTTCTAATCTAAAGCCTTGGGGCACGCAAATGCTTTCAGGCTGAGTTCACCCAACACGTTCCCAGAGGTCAGCTCTACGTGCCTGCAGAGCAGGTTGATGGGTTATGCCAGGGTTTCTCCACCTCAGCAACTCTGAGATGTGTGGCTGGGGAACTCTGGGAGCTGGAGTCCACACATCTTAAACCATGCTGGCAGGGGAATCCTGGGTTACCCAACCACAGTCCTTTGGTGGTCCTGATGGACATATGGAAAAAGATGCAGCCATTCCATTGCCAACCAAGTGGAGCGGCTGTCTTGGTCTTGCCCCCAGGCAGGCACTGCCACTCGCCACCCCCCCCGTCCCCTCTCCTGTCCTCCTCTCCTTGGCCAAAGGGGAAGGCCTGCACTGCCTTCCCCACCTGGGAGCCCCCCAGGCCGGGCAGCTGCAGCCACCCCCTGCCTCCTGGGGCAGCCCTTTCTAGAGGGTGCCAGCTTGGGCACTGCAGAAGTCCAGGACTTCACCGGGGGCTGCTGGTGATGGACAGCAGATCAGGGGCCCCGTAGCCCTTGAGAGTGGCCTGGCCATTTGCAAAGGTGTGGGCGACCTTCTCGCTCCCTAGGGCTTCTCCAGAACCTGTTTCCCAAGTTCCTTCCTTCCTTCTCCTTCCTGCTTGGCGTTTGCAGAAGCGGGCGGTATTGCCCGTGGCCTTGGCCTACTCTTTAAACGGGTGACTGTCTCAGCCGGCCGAGCCGGTGGAGGCCTTTCCCACCCGCTGTGATTCCGGGAACAGAGGCAGTGGCCTCAGGGTGGGTCATCAACCTGATTTATTGACCCGGCCCCATAACAGCATCTGCAGCTAGTGAGCCAGTCTTAAATTTCATTAGGTGATAAATTCCAACAGCAAAACCACTTGGTAGGAAAGCTAATTAGCTCGCGTGAGCCGCATCGAGGCCCGGGAGAGTGCCCCAGGGCCTCCTTGATGGATAGGGACTGGCGGGGTGAAGGTGGGGGCCAGGGAAAGGGGCAAGGACTGGGGGGGCAGCGGGGGGGGCTGGCTCAGTCTGGGTGGGGCCGTGCTCTGGCCCTCCCGGCAACTAACTCACAACGGACAGAGGTGGTCTTGAGAGAGCCACCTGAGCTACGTCAGGTGCCGTTGGGCCAGCGTGGGAAGATGTTGCAGGGAAAATTCCACAGTGTCACATAATGGGAGCTGGCCTGGTAGTTCATGGCAGCCAGGGGTGTCCCCAGAGTGTGGTCAGAAAAGTCAAGATGGCGCCACCTTGATTTTTCTGGCCATATCTTGCACACACCCCTGAATTGGCAGCTAAAGGAAATGAGCACCCCCCCCATGCTGCATCGCTGCTGCGAAGCTGTCAGCTGTAGACAAAAGATGCACATCTGGGCCTTCTCTCTGCTCTGGCCCTCCCTTGCACGTTCCTGTTCCTGGAACGTCCCGAGCTGGTGAGGTTTGCGAGGTTGTCTTTTCCCTGATGATGCTGGTTCTGTGCATGTTGGCAGCAATTCTGTAGGTGAGGGTACATGGCAAGCAAGGCCCGGGGGTCAGGCAACACGCCGCTTGGTTTACTGGACACTTTTATGATGCATCCCCCACCTAGGAATGCTGAAGGTGGCTTAAAACCAGCCCTGCTCAGTCCTGGGCGAATCCCCTGGTTTGCACCAGGGTTTCTTCCGAGGGTGTTTGTGTGTGTGTGTGTGTGTGTGTGTGTGTGTGTGTGTGTGTAGGGGCCTCCTGCCTCAGTCACCGGGATCCATAAATATCATTTTGCAGAAGAGAGAAGAAAAAAGCAACACAATTAGCTGCAAAGTCACAAATCCACCAAGTGAGAACTGGGTTTCCCTTCGGATTGCCTTAGAAGCTGAATGCACAAATGCAGGACATTTGGGGGGGGGGGGGTTAGCAGGTGCCAAGCCCCGGGGTGTGCCTGCAGCCCCCCTGGGTTGCTGAGCCGCAGAAACGGGGCAGCTCTGAAGGTAGGCGTCTCCACCCCCCACTGGGCTCCCCCCCAGAGGAGGAGGCTGTGTGTGTGTGTGTGTGTGTGTGTGTGTGTGTCCGGGCGGCCAAGCGCGGCGCGCCGGAGGGCGGGGAGCCTTCCTCCGGACCACAGGATGGGGATGGAAGGGAGCCTGGAGGTCATCCAGCCCAACCCCTCCCCTCCCCTCCCGCTCCCCCGACCATCCCGCTCTGCTCTGCTCTGCCCGCAGGTGGTGAAGGTGGCGGGCAGCAACATCTCGCACAAGCTGCGCCTCTCGCGGGTCAAGCCGGCCGACGAAGGGACCTACGAGTGCCGCGTGATCGACTTCAGCGACCGCCAGGCGCGGCACCACAAGGCGAAGGCTTACCTGCGGGTGGAGGCGGCGGCGGGGGCGGAGGACAGCGCCGCGCCGGCCGGCGGCCGCCCCCTGCAAGAGACGCAGCTGCTGCTGCTGGCCGGGCAGCTCCCCGAGCGCGGCCGGCCGGGCGCCGCCCGCGCGCCCCACCCGCCCCGCCTGGCCAAGGAGCTGAAGAAGCGCTCGCTGGACGAGGCCGCCTGCGCCCGCTAGAGCCCGCGCCCGCCCGCCCGGGCCGGACCGCCGCGGCCGCGCGGAGGGGCCCTCGGGCTGGCTGCGCCCCGCAGGGGGTCTCCCGCGCAGCGGCCCCGCCCGGCTTCTCTGGGCCGGGGCGCCCTCGGGCATGGCCCCCTCCTGGGCCGGCCTCAGCCCGGCCTCGGCCACCCGGAGCGGCAGCGACGAAGCCGCGCGGACGATCGCTTGGACCGGCGGGGCTCTCGCCTGTAAATAGCCCCGAGGCTCCCGCCGCCCACCCGGAGCTTGGCCCGCGGGCCCGCCGAGGGGCCCAGCCCCGCTTCGCACCTTCCTCCGGCGGCGGCGGCGGCGGGCGCCGGGGCTTCGCGTGAGGTCGGGGACCCAGCAGGACCCCGGGGGTGGCGGGGGGGAGCGGGGGGGGGGTCGGTGGGCTGGGAACGCCTCCAACCATTGGGAGCGCCCTCTTCGGCGGGGTGCCCAGCAGGTCCGCGGCAGAGCGCCCGGCTGCCTTCACACAACATGCTGGTGCTCGGCTTCCTTAGTTTTCGTCGCTCCGTGTGTTGTGTGCGCCCCCCCGTGGGGTTCGTGGATGGTTCAGTATCTTTTGTCCCGACGCAGGAGGGGTAGCATGTTGTGCGAGCAAAGCCATTAAGCCTGCATTGGAGTTTCATACTTGCCTGTGCTTTTTTAAAGGAATATTTATGCTCCCGATATTATTATACACGTGGCGTGTTTCTGTTACCCTCTCGGACCTGAGGGCAAGACGAGCCGCGGGCGCACCCAACCCGCTGGAGGAGGGATGTTCCGGAGGAGGGCAAACGGGGGGGGGGGGTCGTCTGTTCAGGGCTGCTTTGTATGATTAGGGTTTATTTATTCATTTTTACAAAAAGGAGCCTGCGGTTTGGGAATCTGCTTCCGTGCATTCTGCCCAGAGACTCGGCGTTCACACAGCGACTGTGTCCCATCTGCATTTTTTGCTGGGTTTTGGAGGGCCCCCGGCATGGCTGCAAGGAGCGAGGCCTTTGGAGAGCACCGCCCCCCCCCCCCGCCATCTATGGAAAGGGCGCTCTCTGATGACCCGCCCTTCCCTTCCCATGCACATTTCCTGGGGGTGGAAAAGGTGATTGAGGGGTGCAGATGATTCCCCCCACAGCTGTCCTTTAAGGAAGTCCTTGTTTTCGCTGGGGCCGTTTTGCTGGCTTCGCAGGGGCTCCTGACCACTGGCCGGCAGAGGAGGGAGAGCTGACCCCAAAGCAGACAATCTGATTGATTCTACAAGCCCCCTCTTGGCCTTCCTTCCTCCTGCACCCCTTGTACATATTTCTATTGGGGTAACGTCTAAATCAGCATTTCCCAACCCCAGCAACTTTAAGATGGGTGATGGACTTCCACTCCTAGAATTCCTAGCTTTGCTGGCTGGGGAATTCTGGGAGTGGAAGTCCACCCATCTTAAAGTTGCTGAGGTTGGGAAACGGGTCTAGATGGTGGCTGTTTCCACAAGCAGGTACGATTGGTGCAGGAATGGCTCAGTAGTCCCTTTTCTTGAACTTTTTACGAGGCAGATAGACAAGCACCCCACAGGGCAGGATGTCTGCCTCAGGGATCAAGAGAGACCCTGTCCAGCTCTGCGGCAGCAGTCCCACAAGAGCCCCAAATGCTGCACTGGCGGTTAAGCATGGAAGCTGGCAGGGGTGGGGTGGGGGTCGGGGAGGCTGCGAAACACCCTGGCACCATGTGAACTAGTTTGTGACCAGCTGAACATGAATAAAGATCTTTAAGTGGAGATTGCCTTTTGGTCTCCTTTCTCATCCATCTCAAAGCTGTCCCTTCAGGAGCCCTGCAAATCAATGTCCCACTTGCAGAGTCAGGGCAGTGAACTGGAGTCTGGAAGCCCTCTGGACATGGCCAGGAACCACTGCTCATTTGGAGAAGGAGCCGGTAACTCACACACCGATTAGGGGAGGCGCAAGACGAGACAGCAGCGTGTTTCCATGCATTGAAATCAGTTGCTGGGGGCAAATCTCCTTTCTTTCTTCAACAGCCTAACGGGAGACGCCTGGCGGAGGGGAAGCATTTCCCGCACTCAGGTTGTGGCTCCCGTCGTCCCGCCCAGGCCAGGTGGGGTTGGCAGGAGTTGGGCTCAAGGGCATCCCCGTTTAAGAGGGTCCTTCGGCCTCCAAAGAGTGCACGTGTGCTTAAAGGCCAGAGAGGCATCCTGCTGTCATGACATTGCACAAACGACCCACATTCGGTAATCTGCATCAGTTGCATCAAATGACATCCGTTCTGTGCAACAGGGCAGGACAGCAGAGGGGACTACTGGGGAAGGGGCACATGATGTCACGTGTGTCATAATGGCATCACACAGGTATTGGTGTGGAAATAGCAATGGTGCAAATGATGTCCGTTTCATCTCCCTCCCTCCGACCCCCTTGGGCCCAAATCTGACAGCTCTTTTCTGATGCCTCGGTTCATGAAGGAACCGCCAAGACACCCTTGAGTCCAGCTCCTCCCCCAGGGCTTCATTTATTTACTTATATCCCCCCTTATTTCTCGCCCCCTTCCAGGCAGTTTACAAAGATAAGCACCATAAAATAAAAATCAATGAAACCAGAAAAACTAATAAAAATGGGAAGGAGAAAAACCAAGCGCCCAGCGTCACGGATAAAAACCAACAGTCATCAATATCCATGAGCAAACATAAATTAAAAGCATGCCTGGACAAAATGGTTCGGGTGCCTTTCTGGAAGATGGATAAGGAGGGGGGCAGGCCAATAGAAAATGTTGGGGATCCCCCCCCAGACATGGTTCCTAACATGCGTGCTCCATCATGTTGCACTTTATAACTTAAAACTGACACCTTGAACTGAGCCCAGAAACACATCAGCTACCGGTGCAGCAATCAAAGCCCTGGTGGTATATGGCAACTGTGGTTCTCGGCCACCACCACCTGACCACTGCATTCAGTATCACTTAGTGTCCAAGTTGTCTTCAAGGGCAGCCCCACGCAGAGTACACTGTAGCCGTCTAAGCCCCTGGGGATGAGGCCAGCCACCCTGGCCAGGGCTTCTTGGTCCAAGAAAGGCCATAAGTGGACCTGGCTCACAGACCCGTTCCTGCAGGGGGAGCGTGAAGAGCAATAGCCGGCACCAAATTAGATGGCAGGGCTCCTGTGGGGTTCAGCGGGACCCGCTTTCATCCCATCCCGTCCCGTCCCTCGCAGCTTCCAGACTTCTCTGGCTTGGCCTGGGCTGGCCATGTACAATGCAGCACCGCTGGCATACTTCTTCCAAACCAGCAGATGACTGGTAAATGTCAGGTACATTTCAAATCTTTCAAATCTTCCAGACAGGTGAATGTTAGGTAAACAAGAGAGGATCAGGGGATCAAAATTCCTTTGCTAAGATCATTGACCTGAACTGCCTCCCCCCCCGCCCCCCTGCCAAGAGGGACAGGAAGCAGCTTAATTGGGCACCTCCAGCTCCAAGCCCTTGTAGAAGGCCACCCTAGTCAATGCTGCTGGATGCTCTTGAGATGTCTAAAACAACCAGAGGGGGAACACCTGTGCCATCTAGGTCCCAGTGAAAGCGATCTATCAAAGCTCTTTCACCACATGCCCAGCTGCCTCTAGATCTGGGCAGTTGTCCAGTGCGGCTGGACCGAGAGATGGCTTCTTCCGCAGAGAGCACACCATGGTCTCCTTCAAGCCAAGTGATAACTCACCCTCTGTCAAAGAGGAATTATTCCAGCTGTGTGCACACACACATACCCACACCTGGGCCACTCGGAGGTGCAGGCCAGGCTGGGCATGGGTCCAAACAGCAGTGGCAGAGCTCATGCTACAGGGGACTGCATCCTTCTCACGAAATCCCACAGGTTCAGGAGAATCCCAGATCCCATGGCAAGATGTTCCTCCAGTCACTTCATCAGACTCCGCCAAGTAGTTTGCACGACAGCCCCGCAGAAGAGATTTGGCACTGTTTTCTTCAGGGACGTTTTCTCAACTCCCCGGTTTAGCCTAAAGATCAGAAACTCCTAATGGTCTCCCATCCATCGACCAGTTCTGATCCCACTTTTTCAGATCAGCCAGGCCACAAAGAATAATCAGGCGGCAGCAGATGCCCTGAAGCCAGGTTTCTGCAGTTCCTGCCCACGATCAGTGCAGTGAGATAATTCATTTCCACAGCAGCTAATAGCTCTGGGAAGAAGGCCGCTTTTCTTTGCTAATGATAACACAGTTCACAGCTCACCTACTAAGCTACAAGTGGAGTTTGGCTTAGCAGGATGTGCGAACACATCCCAAAGAGCTGGGCACCCATTCTTACAGCTGAGAAATCACGGAAGAGGTCAGACAGGTCATGAGAGTGGATACAGAAAAATCTCCTTTATTAAATCCACCCAGCTACTAAAGGTCTGGTGGAAACTTGAATCTGCAGCCCTGGAAAAGAATCAGGTGGTGCAAAGACCAACACTGTAAGCCCCTCCTGTATCCTCTGGGTTGGAGCCTCGCAAAGACTCTGCCACCCAGCCCCTGAACATGCTGGCATATGACAGCAGGGGGAGGAGAGGAGGAGCCCCTGCTGCCAGGCGCTGGCTGAGCCAACCGGGTGCCTCGTCTGGTCGCCAACAGGCAGCTCCTGCCAGAGAGAGGCTGATGAACAGAACCCCTTGGGGCAGGGCAGGGCAGGGCAGGGCAGGGCAGGGCAGGGCAGGGCAGGGCAGGGCAGGGCGGAGGTTGGCTGGGCGACTGAAAGACCTTGCAGAAAAAAAGGGGGAAGGGAGCTGGAGTTTGAGTTCATTTGGGGACGGGAAATAGCCAGACAGGAAACATAACCATGGAGTATGGTAGCTGGCTGCAACTCATTTGATTCTCCTTGCTCTGGTTGCAGGTTAAGGAGGAACGTGGTAGATGGATACCGTACAGTGGGGTCCAAGAAGGTGGGCAGAGAGAGAGGTCTCTCTTTTCACCAAAGTATTACGATCCAAGGTTTACTCAAGTTATCCCATTAGATTTAGACGCTGCAGAACTCCAAAGTGGCTCTGGGCTGCCCCCAATATAAAGAAACAAATACATAAACAATAGCGCAAATAGGAAATATACAAAAAACAACCTCCATTCAGAAAGAAGAAAGAAGAGAGAAGAGAGAAGGAAGGGAGGGAGGGAGGGAGGGAAGAAAAGAAGAAAGAAAGAAAGAAAGAAAGAAAGAAAGAAAGAAAGAAAGAAAGAAAGAAAGAAAGAAAGAAGAGAGGGAGGAAGGGAGGGAAGGAGGGAGGAAGGAAGGAAGGAAGGAAGGAAGGAAGGAAGGAAGGAAGGAAGGAAGGAAGGAAGAAAGAAAGAAAGAAAGAAAGAAAGAAAGAAAGAAAGAAAGAAAGAAAGAAAGAAAGAAAGAAAGAAAGAAAGAAAGAAAGAAAGAAAGAAAGAAAGAAAGAAAGAAAGAAAGAAAGAAAGAAAGAAAGAAAGAAAGAAAGAAAAGCTAACAGGGGGGCCACACCCACCCTAGGCCAAGGCCTGGGGGAAGAGCCAGGTTCTCAAGGCCTCCCGCAACACCATCAGGTTCTCCAGTGAGACTGATCCGTGGGGGAAGTAGGGCCAATGTAGGACCAGTTTCTTCACAGAACATGGTTGGCCCGTGGACTTCAGTGCCACCAGGGCCATAGCTCTCCACCTTGGAGGGCTTTAAGAGGCATTGAGTCCCAGAGTTCGGCTGGTGGTGGCTAGCAGACCCAGCGATGGCTCTGTTCTGCCTCCCGATTCCTGCTTTTTAAACCCACCTGCTGAAAACCCACTGTGGGAGGGAGGGAGGGGCTACTTCAGTTGTGGGATGAGCTGCTGCGCTCGCCGAGGGAGAAGCAGGATGCAGGACCAGAGATGCCCCGGTCTGGTCCCGAATGCCTCGTCCGACGGCCTTGGGGCAGCCCTTTCGATCAGACACGGTGAGCAGCACCAGGGTCTTCTGCCCCGCACAGCATCCTGTGTGCTTCTCTGGCGCAATGGGCCCCTTGCTCCTGGGGGAGGGAGTGGGGCAGACATGGCGGGCAGGACCGTCAGGGCGGGAGAGGAGCGGCAAGGGGCGCATCCCCCGCCCGGCTCCGCATCCGCGCTCCTAAGAGGAACAGACAAATGTGCAGAGCATCACGTGCCGCTGGTCGTGACCGCTTTGCATCCCTCTCCCGGCCCCGCCATCACCCAGATGCAATGGGATACAAGGTTAAATTGTGCAGAACCCTGTAAGTAGCCTGATTGTCTTGTCACAAATGAAATATGCGGCAGCTCCGGGTGGGGTGGGGGGTCTGCTCAGCCAGAACCGGGAGCACGATCATCCTTTTCCTGCCTATCTCCGCCGACAGACAGACCAACCAACCGCTGGTGTATTTCTCTGTCTTCCCTCCTCACGGCTGTTTGTCTTCGCCAGCAAAAGAGGGAGGGGAGGAAACCGGCCATCCTGCCCACCCCCAACCCCATCCCTTCTGGAGGAGATGGAGATGCAAGGAAGTAAAGCAGGCCCTCCTAGTCAAGGGGCTGCCCCCCAGTTCTGCTTGCTGGGCCTTTCCAAAGGGAGCCCACGGGGGGGGGGGGCAAAGGCTCTCAGATCTGCACATAAATGTGGGGCGGGGCGGTCATCCAAAGTACTACACGGTTTGCAATGCTCAGAGGGATCCATATTCTTCCCCACGGCACTGGCGCATTACAATAGGAGCTACTTCAGGGTCCCCCAACTCCTGGCTATTGATTCCAATGAGCAGCAGCAATGGAGGAAAAATGACACTGACCCAGTGTTGCTATGGGGTGTCTGTGTGTGTGCCCCCCACTACTCTCCTGAAGTCTCCCAGGGGGTGTTCTTATTGGAAAGGCTTTCCTTTCAGGCATGTGCAAAGACCCCAGACAACCTGCACGGCCTGCAGCAAAGGGGCTATTTAAATCCATTGCCTGGCAGGCTGCAGAGGGGGCTCCAACAGCCCAGTCATCCCCCTTTACACAGAGCAGCACCTGCTGGGGGTCCCCAAGGATGGCTTGGGCCGAGCTGGATTGCCCCCCACCCGTCTTGCCCTTTAAAGCAACAAGAGCTGCCTGACCCATGAGGGAATCGACTCCCCCATCCTGGCTGGCCTTCCTTGTCCCGGAAGGAAGCTGCTTCTCTACGCTTATGGCTACCTGAGAGAAGAGGCATGGTGCACGGTTCCTTTTACCCGGGGTCTGGCTGAGACTAAGGTAGCGGGGAAGGGGGTGCGCGCGCTGGGAGACACAAAAGACTCAAGAGCTTCGTTATCACCTTGGCTTTATTACAGGCAGAGTAAATTGCTTTTGTCTGAAACAACATAATGGTCAGAAAAGGGAAATGGCATTTTCGCACTGCCTATTTATTCTCTGCTGGTGCTTTGCATATTAAGTTCTCTCTCTCTGCCATCAGCAAAATTGAAGCTGGGGCTGCAGAGTTTCGGGATACCTACAGCCGAGGCTGAACTTGCTGGCATCTGCGCCTCAAACTCTGGCACTGGGGCAGAAGGAGGGCAGCAAGTCCTCAGCCCCATCCTCACCTGCACCTTAATCAGCCGCAGCAATCGTTACATGCCGCAAACCAGGAAAAGGAGCCACCGTGGGATCCCCGTCTCCATCCTGGGCCCAGCCAGGGATAGCGCAAGGTCACCGTTTTGTGGCTTGCTGTAAGCCCACCAGAGAATCATGCAGCCCCAAAGGGGCAAAACGCAGCTGCCCAACTGCTCACGGGCAAAAGCCGCTGCAGCAACAGCGCCGGGCACTGCCCACAAGCACCCCTCACGGCTTGGGTCCTGGATGTCCAAAAGCCTCTTCACTCCAGGTAGAATCCACTGGACCTGTGTGGACAATCCGGGAGGGTCTCCTGCGGATGCTCGGAAGTCTGGAAGCTGCCCTTCTCTGTGGCGGCCCTGGTCCTATGAAACAGTCGCCCCCTGAAGTCAGGAGGGTAAAGTGATTCTTCTTTAAAGAGCATTTGGAGAGGACATGACAGGCCCCGACCAGCTGCTTCTTTCTCAGCGCTGGTATGGATTTCACACCTAAGTCCCCAGGGCTCATGACTGAGATAGCAAATACAGTGGGGCAAAAAAGTATTTAGTCGGCCACCAATTGTGCAAGTTCTCCCACTGAAAAAGATGAGAGAGGCCTGTAATTTTCATCATAGGTATACCTCGACTATGAGAGACAAAATAGGGGAAAAAATCCAGAAAATCACATTGTCTGATTTTTAAAGAATTTATTTGCAAATCATGGTGGAAAATAAGTATTTGGTCACCTACAAACAAGCAAGAGGTCTGGCTCTCACAGACCTGTAACTACTTCTTTAAGAGGCTCCTCTGTCCTCCACTCGTTACCTGTAGTAATGGCACCTGTTTGACCTTGTTATCAGTATAAAAGACACCTGTCCACAACCTCAAACAGTCACACTCCAAACTCCACTATGGCCAAGACCAAAGAGCTGTCGAAGGACACCAGAAACAAAATTGTAGACCTGCACCAGGCTGGGAAGACTGAATCTGCAATAGGCAAGCAGCTTGGTGTGAAGACATCAACTGTGGGAGCATTAATTAGACAATGGAAGACATACAAGACCACTGAGAATCTCCCTCGATCTGGGGCTCCACGCAAGATCTCACCCTGTGGGGTCAAAATGATCACAAGAATGGTGAGCAAAAATCCCAGAACCACATGGGGGGACCTAGTGAATGACTTGCAGAGAGCTGGGACCAAAGTAACAAAGGCTACCATCAGTAACACTACGCCTCCAGGGACTCAAATCCTGCAGTGCCAGACGTGTCCCCCTGCTTAAGCCAGTACATGTCCAGGCCCGTCTGAAGTTTGCTAGAGAGCATTTGGATGATCCAGAAGAGGACTGGGAGAATGTCATACGGTCAGATGAAACCAAAGTAGAACGTTTTGGTCTAAACTCAACTCGTCGTGTTTGGAGGAGAGAGAATGCTGAGCTGCATCCAAAGAACACCATACCTACTGTGAAGCGGGGGTGGAAACATCATGCTTTGGGGCTGTTTTTCTGCAAAGGGACCAGGACGACTGATCCGTGTAAAGGAAAGAATGAATGGGGCCATGTATCGTGAGATTTTGAGTGAACACCTCCTTCCATCAGCAAGGGCACTGAAGATGAAACGTGGCTGGGTCTTTCAGCATGACAATGATCCCAAACACCCCGCCCGGGCAACGAAGGAGTGGCTTCGTAAGAAGCATTTCAAGGTCCTGGAGTGGCCTAGCCAGTCTCCAGATCTCAACCCCATGGAAAACCTTTGGAGGGAGTTGAAAGTCCGTGTTGCCCAGCGACAGCCCCAAAACATCACTGCTCTAGAGGAGACCTGCATGGAGGAATGGGCCAAAATACCAGCAACAGTGTGTGAAAACCTTGTGAAGACTTACAGAAAACGTTTGACCTCTGTCATTGCCAACAAAGGATATATAACAAAGTATTGAGATGAACTTCTGATATTGACCAAATACTTATTTTCCACCATGATTCCAAATAAATTCTTTAAAAATCAGACAATGTGATTTTCTGGATTTTTTTCCCATTTTGTCTCTCATAGTTGAGGTATACCTATGATGAAAATTACAGGCCTCGCTCATCTTTTTAAGTGGGAGAACTTGCACAATTGGTGGCTGACTAAATACTTTTTTGCCCCACTGTACATGATAGATATGGATGGAAAGGGAGGGAGGGAGGAACGATGGATGGACGGACCTGGGTTCGGAACATAAACCCGCTTCTCAACATAGCTTTTAAAATGAGGCCTTCAGGGCCAGCCATTGTTCCTCCAATCCGTCGGGAACATCCTTCTCGTGATCCGGATGTTATGTTTGGGTTAATCGTTTAAGGCTAGGTCGCCTGTCAAGTACACCCTGCTACTGGCTCACTTCCTGCCTGCGATCAGCTAGAACCTGAAGCCAAACCAAGTTCTCTACTCATGCCTCACGCCGGCCCCCAGGCACGTCTCCAAACCCAGAACCTGGGGTTGCTTTCATCTCCCCAGAAGGAGCTGGGCTGTTCTCCAGCCCTAACCTGAAAGGTAGGAAGGAAAGCCTCCCCTTCGGAGTGGCTGCCAAGCTGCCACCGGGCACCTTTTCCACAGAGAACACGGGCACTGTGCAAACCAGGCCACTCCACCGCAAGGAAGGTCAGCTTCAGCGGGGGAACGGTGGCTTTCTGGCAGCCCCCCTTGGGCGTATATGGTAACGCAGGCTCTCCTCCCCCGCCCCATTCCACATGACCCCCCGCAGCAGCCTCAGCGTTGTTTGCCCCAACCTGTAGGCTAGTCCAGGATTATCACCCACCTGTTGCACCCTCCCTTTCTGCCCCACCCAGAGCAGCCCTTGGCAAGCCTACCTCCACAGTTCAAGCACGGTGCCAGGGGCCGCTCCCTCTCCCTCAGCCGCACAGCTCTTCCAAGAGGCGCTGCACGTTGTCCGTGAACTCGTTCCGCGTCTTCTCGCTCCCCCCCAGTTTCACAGGGTGCAGGCTGGGGTGGGGGGCCTCCAAGTTCCAGGGGCACCAGACGTTGCAGAGGAAGAGCCAGATGGCATCCGGATCGACCTCCATCAGGTGGAGGAAAACGCTGCAAAAGCAGGAGGAGGGAGAAGATGCAGGCCGAAGGGCTGTGGCTTGCAAGAAGAGCCAGGGCCCACCCCCAATGCTTGGGGAATCCCCCTTTCTGGCCGCCTGGACTCAGACTGTGTTCCCCAAACGTGCTGAGACAGATTAATTTTTTGTGTGGTTCCATGTATTGTTCAAATCCAGTGCATGTCATTAAGTCTGTGAGTCAGTGTATTATTTGAACCCCCAAAATGGGTTATCCATTCACCCACGTGTGTGTGTGTGTGTGTGCACGCAAACAACGCCTGGCGGCTTAAGGAATATTGATTTTGGCTTCAATTCCTCACCTTTGGCTTTCCTCCCTGATGCACAAGATACTTTTTGGAGGCAGTGGAGCACAGCAGCTGAACCGGCAAGCCATCAAGCTCCTTTCAGTGCCGGGGGCGAGGGGTCTCCTGCGTGGGAATCCCACGAGCCGTCTTTCCCAAGCGGTCCCCGTTGCGCTGCTTCACCTAACGCTCGGCCGGAATCTGTTTTCCTGCCATCTCAACCCACCGGTTCCAGCCTGGAGCCCTGAGAAGCGCTCTGCCCCACCGATGCACGATGGCCCTCGGACATGTACTTAAAGACTGTTGCCGTGCTCCCCTGAAACTCTTCTCTTCTCTGGGCTGAAAACACCACCCTTTTCAACTCCCCCCCAGGATCTAGTTTTCAGGTCACTTCCCACCTCCTCAGCACTCACTCCAACTGGACGACCTCCATTAAAAGCAAAGACAAGATTCCCAAAGCACCTAACATGCCTCTCACTGTTTCTGTGACATAATTATGCCCATCCTTGCTTTGGTTTCTCTTCCAACTGCATCGTGGTCCTAGTTCCTACTGCCCTTGCCATCCCTGAAGGCCCTGGAACCTTTCCACATGTCCTGCTTGCCCCATCTTATACGGGGTGTCTTGGAGTTCTTGTACCCAAACACAAGACTTTACGCTGATCTCTGGTTCATCTCACCTTGCCGTCAAGACCTTTCTGAATTGTGTTTCAATCTTCTATCGTGTCTGCTTTATCTCATTTCGAGATTTGATAAGCAGCCTGGATCTTCCATGAAACCTTGGAAGAACCTAGGACAGTGATACACCTGAAACCTCCCTAATGCTCTCAAAGACACTGGTATTGGTTCCTGATCCACCTAAGGGTGGTAGCATCCAAGCAACATTTTATCCTCTGGCTAATGAAGATATAATGAATGTCAAATGCTTTGCTGAAATCGATATACTATGTTTATTGCATTCTCATGATCACTAGGCACTCTATTAAAAAGTGAGATGAGGTTCATTTGGCACACCTTAACTCTGACCGCATGGGTGTCTTAGCAAATCAAAACACTATTGATTTCATAACTACCTGATCTATAATCCTTATTGGTAGCAACACTAAACTGAACAATCCATAGTTTCTTGGACCCATCTTTTCCCCTTTCTTGAACATGGGAGCAATATTTACTGTCTCCAGGTCCACCCCACGCCCCCAGGTCCACACAAAGAGTCACAAAGAACTTGTGAGTAGGCATGTCCACCTTCTGGTGAAAATATATGAAAGAGCAGATCTGCTAGACAACAGAGGACATTGTTGATGGGTCTGCACTGTGTGGACTGGAGGAGCAGGATGGCAGCCATTGGGAGAAGCAGGCAGAGAGTTGGAGGGAAGATCCTTGGAGGGAGGAGGAATCTGCCAGTGAAGACCCAGCAGGAGCAAGCAAGATCAGAACTGGCCGGGGGGCAGGGGCAGGGGCAGGATTGAAACATTTGGGAAGGATAGACCAGGAAGAGCAAGCAAGAATTTGACTGAGGGGCTGGAAGGAGGCTGGGAGGAGGCTGAGGAGGCTCAGGAAACAGTTGTTATCCCTCTTCTCCTCCTCCTCTCTAGGTGAAAAGAAAGTACTAAGCTGCCATAAATGAGTGAGCATATTAGTGTAGTGAGAAGTGTATAAATTAGAGAAGGACTAAGGGAGACAGTCAAAACCCTCTATGTATACAAATGCATATAAATCGAGCAGTTTGCTAAGGCCACACCACAAGAGAAATAAGCACAACCCACTAAAAAGCACTGCACCAATACACAATGCTCGGGTTTAGAGAACAAACTCTGTGTGTTCTTCAAGGTTCCTGCCCTTTTCCGATCCTCTCTCAGCCTGGAAACAGAAGAAGTGGAGAAAAGAGCTGCTCTGGCAGGGAAGTGAAGTGTTTTCAAACCACGCAGCGCCTGATAGATTTCTTGCTTTAGAGGAAGGGTGTTTTATAAAGTGGGTGCAGGGTGCTACCACCTAATGCCGCCATGGCAAAACAAGCTGAGGTTTACATCGCCAACTTTTCTCTTAAACAGGGCTGCCCCCAGCCCCCAACACAGTTGGAAGATCTGAAAAACCAGCTGAGGGATAGATCGCCGTGGAGAAAATCCATCCATGTGGTTGCTAGGAGTCGGAAATGACTGGATGGAACATCATCAATCAATCAATCAATCGATCAATTGATCAATCAATCAATCAACCAGCCAGCCAGCCAGCCAGCCAGCCAGCCAGCCAGCCCGCCCGCCCGCCCCCAACCTCTGTATCTTAGGATGCCTGTTTTAAATCAGGCTGCATCTTGTGACCCTGCCAGATAGATCTCCTTCCTTTTCTAACCTTGATTGGACAACTGGGACCATGGAAGATGTTTCCTGTCAGGCTGCTGCAGCCCAATCAATGATGTTGTCAGATGCAAATCTGGCTGGGCTGCTTTGTAATCTAGGCACACGGTGCTGAACGTGCAGCCTTCAGCCCCGTCCCACTCTCCTCTGGCTCCAACTTCACCGTGACTATTTCTTATACCTGCACGTCTTACATGCTGCGTGGCTCCCTTCAGCGCACGCCGGGTAGAAAGCCCACGCTCAGCATTTGAAACATGCCCAGTTTCCATTCACCACTTCTACTAAAACTGAACCGATACAGAAACAAAATTAGCTGCACTGTTTTGTCTCGGGGCCACCTGCCAAATGGTCCCACGACGCCAGCAGGAGTTCAGGCAGGTTGTTGATTGTTTGGCCCCTCCACTTCATTCTCTCTCCCCCAGGCACCTCCGCAAGGCATCTCCTCCGGCAGCCCACCTTCTCGTTCCCTTTCAGAGGTTATTTGGTGGAACCTAAGACTCTTGTACAGACTATCCAGCCGGCCTGGACCTGCAGTGCTGACCGGCTGCATCTGCCCAGGAACTCAGGCAAGGAAAAGTCCTTGCCGTCTTGGCCATCCAGAGTCCTAGAGGGGCAGGGAACCCTTTCAGGGAGGTATCGACTTCTGGTCTTGGAAGGGGCCCAAGAGATCATGGAGCCCACCCTCCTGCCCCTGAAAGCAACCCAGAGAGAGGGCTGTCCAGCCTCTGCTTGAACACAGCCAGTGAAGGGAGCCCGCCTCCTCTTGGGGTCACAGCTTCCGTTGCTGAACTGTTCTGACTTTTTCTAATGTTCATTCCTGCAACGTAAAGCCCTTATTCTACCCGCTGTGCTCCGAATGCTGAGAACAGGCTTTGTTCTTTCCCACTGGAGGCGCCTGTACCCGAGAGTTCCTGCAGGTAGAATGTAAGGAGAGCCCCGAGGTTGGATCAGCCCTGAGTCCTCTGGCCCAATTTCTGGGCCACGCAGGGGCTAGCCAGGTGCGGCTGGGGAGCTCCCATCTGCGGACAGGGGGGTTCTTTCCCTCCTTCACTGCTGCTCCCCAGCCGCTGGCGTTCAAGACGCACCACCTGGGATTCTGGAGGCAGCAGAGCACCATCAAATCTAAGAGACCCCTGGTCCTCCCCCGAAATTTGTTCTGTCCCTCTTTAGAGCCAGCCACTCAAGCAATCAGCACCCGCACGCTTGGATGGAGTCTAATTTTACGATTTAACTTGCACTGGGTACAGAAGACCGTCCTTTTCGGGACCTCAAGTCTCCCTGTGCTGAGTTCCAATGGATTAAGCTGGAACCAGGACGGCAGGGGCCTTCTCCCTTGGCTTCTACAGAAGATGCAAACAGAGGCTGCAAGAACTATCAGTTGCTGAAGCAGCAGCCCGGTCAACAAAATGTCGGTTCCTGAACCGCAAAAGCCAGGCCCCCACCTCCTTATGGGTCAGGGCTCTGACCCCAACAGACGAGACTAGGATTCTGTACTTGGAGCAGTGTTTCTCAACCTTGGCAGCTTGAAGATGCGAGGACTTCAAATCCCAGAATTCCCCAGCCAGCTTGGCCTTTGATGAGAATTCTGGGAGTTGAAGTCCACACACCTGAATGCTGCCAAGATTGAGAAACACTGTCCTAGAAGATGGATGTCCTTCGCATGAACCATTCATGGATCTTCCATCCTGCCAACTATTTTCTGCTGACTGTGACCCTACAAGAGATAAAGCAAATAGGCTTCTCCAATGAGTGCAACCTCTTGACTGCTGTGGGGCAGCAGCCCACCCAGAAAAGGCTTCTCTGAGAGCCACTGTGGTGCAGTGGGGAACATGCTGGACCGAGAGCAGGGAGATCCAGTTTTTGGTCCCCCCCCCCCAGTATGGAAGCTCCCTGGGAGATTTTGAGCCAGTCCCTCCCTCTCAGCCCCAGAGCCAGGGTGGGATAGAGGTGAAGGGGCTGGAGTAGGGGTGGGGAGACCCAGGTTCAGGGCCCCCCTCAACCAGGGGAGCCTTTGGGCCAGTTCCCCATGCTGAGGTTCCCCAGCTGAGATGGGCTGCAGTTCTCAGAGTTTCTTAGCAGAGACCCCATCATTCTGGAGAGGGCCTAGCCTGCATGTTGCTCTACTGTAGGGTCTCCTGCCTGCTATGCCACCTGGGGAAGACGGGCCATTTCAGCCTAGCCCAGCCCCTTCAGCCTGGCCCACCGACCGCTTATCTCCCAGGGGAACTCGATGCTAGGCTGACAAAACAAAGAAAACCATCTGGGGACACATGGAAGCAGCCTGCACCAAACAGCCATTGAGGTTCACGCATTGGCCTCACTCCGTGTTTCCAATCCTGCCCCCGCCTGCCTTCTGGTCCAGAGGAATGAGACGCAGCCCTGCCAAGGAGGGGCTGAGGGCTTGCAGGGATCAGAGACCAACTGTTCTTTCAACAGCTTGGAAGAGTCTGAAGCTTAAAGAGAATGTTGGCTTGGTCGTTTTATTTCTGAAAAAAATTACTCTGGCAGTTTCCAAGCAACCTGTGTTTCCATGGCAAAGGATTCCAGGGTTAACTCAGAGTGCACTTCTGGTAGCATCTGCTTTGTTCAGTGAGGGGTTATTGATTTTAGCTGGCGTTTGCTTAGCAGTGTGCTGCAGCCCGCTCACAACTGCCAAGACTAAAACTGGCCCCAACTGAACAGGGAGGCGACTGTGGGTGGGCAAGGGCTGCTGCACCCCAATGTCTCCCCAGCCCCGAGGGGATCAAGCTGCCTGGCAGGACAATGGTCACCTGGCACAGTTCTCTCCTTCGGATGGGTCCTGGGGCACACTCCTTCTTCCGTAAGAGAAGCAGTTTCACTGAGCCAGATTAGGGCAGCAACGGAAACCAGACCAAACTTCTTGGAGAATTTGTGCTACGAGCTGTTTTGGTGAGTGGGTTAACAGGAAAGTCATGAACACAAGAAAGGAGGGCCTTTTTAAATGGGCAGTAGAAACTGCGGGAAGCAAGGAGGCTTGATGAAGTTCACATTCTAAAAAGGTCTAAAAGCTCAGTTGCAAGACCATCAGCACGCTTCTGCTAGATCAGAAGGAATGGGTTTGCACTATCCTGTGTTGGCATCCAGAAAGACTTCTGTGGAAGCTCCCAGAAGTGCCTGAGGAGACCGCCAAAAAGCTGCAGCAGCAAGTAGCTCGCAGATTCCACACGAGAAAAAAGTGGAAAACAATCTCCAGCCGTAAGAATCAGGCAGCACTTGCCAGGGAATGCCTTCTGCTAAGCGGACCCTGACCTGGAGAAGACGGGGCAGGCGGCTCATCCTGGGCATCACTCAACAACAGACTACTTCTGGCTATGAGGGTTCCACTATCAGTTTCATGCCTCCATCCACCCATCATCCCCAGCCAACACACTGATTTTGTGTGATGGCTTTGCTGCCAGCTCATCTGGGTCTATGGAATTTGTTTGTTTCTCCCCTGCCTGCACTACACCTTGAATTACTTGCCTGAGCACTCTGGAACAACAGTGCCACGCAACGCTTTTTGATCTAGAGACAGGTCTGCAAGGGCCTCCAGTGACCAGACAACCCTGAGTGAGAGTGGGACTCAAGAAGCTAGAGCAGTGTTTCCCAACCTTTAAGATGTGCGCACTTCAACTCCCAGAATTCCCCAGCCAGCCATGAGGAATTCTGGAAGTTGAAGTGCGCACATCTTAAAGTTCCCAAGGTTGAGAAACACTGGGCGAGAGAGTGAACTGCAACCCAGGACAGACTGAACACCTGCTCCTGCAGCAGCCTTGAGGCTCTGCAGCCTGTGGGCGCACCTGCCTTACCTGCGAGCAGCTTCTTGCAGTCTCCCAGGCTGCCTGGCACTGAGGTAGAGCAGGCAGGCATCCACTGCTGTATTCAGGTCATTCTCGCCTGCAGAAACAGCAAGATGGGCAGCTCAGAGGAGGGGGCTCACTCAGCCACAGCCCCCTTGCACCTGCCCCCACCAGAGGCATGCCAGGCCAGGCCTTGGCTGTGAATTGGGCAGGCCAGGCCTTGGCCAGCAGCAGAGCTGCAGGGAGGGTCATGGCAGAAGCCAGGCCCTCCTCCGAGTCAACTAGTGGCTTTGCCAGCACGGGCTGGATTCCCCAGGACTTGGCAGTATGTGCACTTGATAAAGGAACAAAGAAAGAGTTGGACCAGCATTAGTGCTATACATAATACATTTATATATTCAGCCCACCCATCCTGCCTCTGCCAGCCCTTCTCTGGCAGAAAGGTAGCAGCAGAAGAGGAGTGTTGCTAGGCAAGTTCAGGGAAGAGGAACTGAGAGGGCAGAATTTATGGCACAGCAGCTCAGCCAAGGTGACGCCAGCATAGAACCTGTCAAAAACTGACATGGTGATCATTTTGGCCTGCCCTCCCCTAAACCAACAGCATGAACTATGCAGGCCAGAAATCTCAGCATGGAACAATACTAGGAGCACTGCGTCCCTCCTGGTACTCACCAAGATCCAGAGCTTGGCAGAGTGATCCGAGGCCCTGGAGCACAGCCAGCTGCAGTTTGAAGGCCAGGGTGTGGCTGTAAACGGGCCCAGCATGGGCGCTGCCCGATGCTTGGGCAACAAGGGAGGCAGCCAGCTTTGGCAAGACGTCTTTGGAGAAACGGTGCCTTAGGAAATCCCCACTGCAGGCTCCCAAAGTGCACAGCACCTGCCAAGAAGCACACCGGATGGTCACTCATCCTCAGAGGCGGGACCCACGAGAGCTCTCCGGGGCCCAGGTCACCCTGCCTTTTTCCAGGGCTCTGCGATTCACCTCCCTGTTCCCCCAGGTTCATTCCTCCTTGCGGATGGGGAAGCGTCTTCCCCCACCCCAACACGTTTTCTACTTCAGCAAAAGTCCCTTCAATCCTGCAGGAGCCTCCCTCTGATTTCTCGGTGGCCCCAGTTTACAGCTGAGTTGCAACTACATGATACGATGGGGCATTTGCTCTCCAGCAACACTTCTTCTCATGTCGTGGCACCATGCCTTGGAGGTGCCTGGTGGACTCAGCACCCACCACAATGCCCCCTATCCAGGCTCAAAATGCAGGAGTGGGTTCTACCCAGAGAACAGAAAATGTCACGTCTTCCCACAGCTGCATTCACGAGATGCTAAGCTTCTGAGCAGAAGCCCCTGTGGTGAATGCAGCCCCTTCCAGCACTTCAGCCAGAGGAGGTCTCTTGCCTGAGCCTCAAAGCTGGGTAAGAGCTCCTCCCTCAGACACGCTTCCTGGGGAAGATTAGCCCTCCCCTCCCACAGACCGGACACCTTACAGTTCCCTAGCACCTTTCACACATCGGGGCTAAACTGAGCCCTGCTTCCCATACTCATCAAAGGAGCCCCACCAGGTTCAGAGTGGCCATCTGCTTAGCAAGCAAGCAAACCAGCAGCTTCAGCCAGCCAGCCGTCTTGGCTCCAGCCAAGGTCTGCTGCCTTTGTGCAAGTCCAGGTCCTCTGTTGGGCACAGAGTTCAAGACCTGCCATAGTCAGCTGTTCTCTCTCACCTTCCGCTGTTCTGAAAAGGAAGCCGCCTTCAACGGGATTTGCATTTCTCTACTGGCTTTGAAAGCTTATCCCCCAATCCTTGAAGGTGACTGTTTCTCCATAATGAATTCTCCTCTCCCCACTTGAAATGCTCTCTGGGCCATTCGATCTGTCCATGAGCCACCCTGGCATTAAGCTAAGAGGCTGACCAGGCAAGGCAAGCTGAGCTGCTCTTGCTTTCAGCGTAATCAGCCAAGCCATTTACACTTCAAAGCTCTTTGGAGGACAATTCTAGGCCTGGACCTCAGAACCAGAAACCCAGGCGCCATCTTCCTAAATGAAAATGCTGCCAGAACAAGGAGAGGGCTCTGCAGGGGGCTACCAAGCAAATGGGAAGAGGGGGCTGTGGCAGGCCTTTATTTAGTAGGCCGCACTATCTAAATTTCCTTTTGGTCAGACAGCTGGCCATCTGCATACACTTACCAAGGTGTAAGTCTGTCTAGGACTGGGCTAACATTTACTTTACTCTGTTCTGCCACCAAGCTTTTTCCTAAAAAAATGGAAGGCTGTTTCTGAAAGTAAAAAGCAAAGGTCCAAACAAATGCTCTTCAATCAGGTGGCCTCCAGATCTGTTGGGGCTACAAGCCCCATCACTGGCTCCAGTTTGGGAAAGGTGCCCTCCAACAGAGCTGTCATACGCTTGTGAAGGGCAAGGCACCTGATGTAATTCCAACTAGCTTTCGGGTGCTTGGGAAAACTTTTCTTCCTGAGATTTCTAAGACATTTAACACCTTGTTCTTACTTTGCTCACAGTTTTACCGTGAACTCCTTAGAGAGCCTTGCTCTACAGCAATGTGTAGCAGAAAAGGTGGGATGCAAAGACAAGAAACATGCTGTGTTTGCAAAACTGCTTACACACTATAGAACTCATCTCCAGCTGCACAGGATTTGTGGTACTTTGGTGCCTTTTTTAGAAGTTTCACCAACAGTTTTGTCCATTTGTGGCATTAGAAATCACAGGTGAACTTTGCTGGAAGCATTTATTTTCTTTCTTTCTCTCCAGTATAAGAATCCAGCCAGTTAAGACTGGAAAACTGGTGGACAGAGAGAAAGCAGGTGCCCCAGCCAAATACGCCTGGGATTCCCAAGACAGCCATTCAGCCCCACTGTTCCATCCCCATCACTAGCAGGGAAAGCTGGTAGTTGTGCCTCAAGCAGGACAAAGGCGATTCTGGCTGTCCTGAGACTGAGGTCTTCTCTTGGATCAGGGGCTGGGACATAGGTGGGGAGGGGCCTTAACCAGGATTACCTTGAAGGCTCTGAGGACAGCCAAGGGGTCATCGTTAGTCAAGCGGCAGACGAGAGCAGGCCAGGCCTGATGAACCAATGGAAGAAGCACGTTTTCATGTGACCCAAGCACCATCACAGAGAGTTCGAGAACATCGAGGACCTAGCAGGAGACGTCTCAGAGTCAGAGGATAAATATGCTAGAGTTAAAAAGGGCTAGTGGTGATGTTGGAGAATCGGAGGACCGAGTCTCTGATTAAAAACGTGCTTGGCCCCTTTGGACGGTAACAGGTTTAAGCAAAGACCAAGCAAGAAGGAAGACAGCCATATTATGTCTTAGTGCAACACACGGAGCAGCCAACTGTCCTCCTCCAGCTCCAGGCCCAGTTCAACAAGAGCCTTTTGCAGCAGTAAAAGGTGAACAAAGCTCTAGAAGGGGCTTCATTTCCTAAGGCCAGGCGAACTAGGCTTGGGATAAGGGAAGCTTTGGGGTTCTGCTCAAGACTCTCTCTTCTCCTGGGCCAAGCCGCACAAGAGCACGCCACTCGGGTCTGGGCTTTGGAGCAAATCTTAGAAAACTGAGCCAGGGCGGTTAGAGGAAGAGGCCACCTTGCACCAGCCAAAGCAAGGAGAGGCTGCCTCCCCTGGGGGGCAGGGCCCTTGGAGCACCAGAGAATGGTGGGTTGCATTGATGGCATGGCTGCCCTTACCTTCAGTCGAACTGCAAGGCTCTTGCTGGGGAGTAAGTGTGTGCTCCTCTCCATTACGTCTTTAGCCATCTTGGCCTGCAAGGGCAACGGGCTCTCTGCCTCCAGAGGCTGTTCTGTCACTTCGGGCTGCATAGCAGGCTCCTCTGGAGAAGCAAGAGGGCACAGCTGTGGGCATGGTCCAGGGCCCAAAGGGGGGCGAAAGAGAAACAAGCTTTGCCAGCTCTCCACAGAGCCAGGAAGTCAGCCTAGCAGCTGTGTGTGTTGAGACAAAGTGCTTATTCAGCCACTCCATGGGTGAGAGCTGCCCGTCCTACTGTCCAGCCACAGACCAGGGCATTTTGAGGCTGCACTAACCTTCCTCCTCCGCTTCCTCATCCTCAATATCCCCCTCTGCAATCCGCTTCTGCTTAACGTATGCCAAAAAGAACTCTTCCATTTGTGCTGCAGTGGGCAGGTTGACAGGTCTCCGTGCCTCTGGGCAGGAAGAACCACCTTCTGGTTTCTTCTGGGTTTGCTGCTCCAGCCCAAACCAGGAACCTGCCAAAAGGAGGAAAACGCAGTTGGGCCTCCTAGATCAAAGATGGAATGGAGAGCAGCAAGAATTTAAAACCAACTGCTGGTGAAAACAGATTAAGTTCAGGGAAGCTGTGCCTCTTCTTTTCTTCCTCAGTGAGGCAAGATACAACTGCTCTTTGCCTTCCCTGCAGCTATGAGAGTAAAGCTGCAAACGGAAGGAAATTCACTCAATTCAATTAGCTCCTGCTTCAAAAGCTCAAGCTTGGCCCCTAGATAGATTGGTGATAAAAACCACCCTGAACATCATTCTTGTGTGAGGGTTACAAGGACCGAGGCCGCATATAAACAGGGCGAACAAAGACAGCTGCATCAGAATAGATGCAGAGTTAGTTGTCCAGTCTCTCTGCTGGGAAACCACCTGCTCTCAGGCCACCAGGACCCACAGGTTGGACAAGGAGACGCAAGGTTTGAGGCTGATGCTGATACACACCCAGACACAGACACTTAGCCTGAAGCTTGTAGTTAGCAGCTGCTTGCTTTCTGCTCTCCTGCAGATGATAACAACAACGGTAGCGGTAATAACAACTGTATATGTCATCTGATTCCCAGTGACTCTGGGCAGTTTACAAGTCATTAAAACATTTAAGAAAACTACACAAAAAAAGAACAGAGATGGGAGAGATGACAAACCCAGATGGGAACAAAGAAAAAGAAGAAAAGGAGGCTTCAATCCCCCTTGCCAAAGGCCTGGGCAAAGAGCCAGGTCTTCAGGGCCCTTTGACACACCGGCAGGGTGGGACTGTTCGAATCATGGGGGAATCTCATTCCAGAGGGAAGGCACTGCTACAGAGAAGGTGCACTTCTGGGGTACTGACAGATGGCTGTGCTTAACTGAGAGAGCCCGGAGCATGCCAATCCTGCAGGATTGAATCAGCTGGGCAAATACTATGGGAGGCAGGCGGTCCCTCAAGTAACCAGGCCCTATGCTATGTAGGGCTTTATAGGTACTGACCAGCACCTTAAATCGTACCTGGAAGCAAACTGGCAACCAGTGGAGCTCACGAAGCAGAGGTGTTACAAGGGCATACTGAGGCATGCCCATCACTGCCCACGCAGCTGCATTCTGGACCAGTTTCAGCTTCTGGGTGGTTTTCAAGGGTAGCCCATCTTGAGACCATAGCAGTAGTCAAACTGTGAGGTGACCAGAGCTTGAGTGACCGTCTGAAGGGTCCCTGATCTGGGCAAGGGCACAACTTGCGCACCCAATAAAACCATGCAGCTCTTCCTGATCGCAGCTCTTCCTGGCTACGGCTGCCACCTGCTCATCAACCAGGAGCTGTGAGTCCACAAGACCCACAAACTGCATCCCATCCTTGAATGGGGAAGTGCCATCCTGTTCAAGGTCAAGGATGGAATATCCCCAGATCCAAGCAGTCCAAGCACCCACAGCCACTCAGTCTTGGGAGGACTGAGTTGGAGATGGGTCCTCCCCTTTGAAACCCGCATAGCCTCCAGGCCCTGGGACAGAACCTCAACAGCCTCATTCAGCTGGCCTGGTTGAAAGATATAATCGGGTATCATCGTACTGTTGATTTGGAAGCCTAAATCAGCGGATGACCTCACCCAGGTGAGGAGTGATGTTGTTCCAGAGGGCAGGGGCTGCGACAGAGAAAGCACACTTCCTCACTCCCACAAGACAACAGTTAATTGAGGGGCCCTGGAGCGTACCCCCCTCCCCCGGTCCAAACATACCAGGCAGGTAGAAACAACTGGAAGACAGCCAATCCCTCAAGTAACCAGGCTCTATGCCATGTAGGGCTTTATAGGTAATGACCAGCATCTTGAATTGCACTTGGAAGCCAACTGGCAACTAAGGCAGCTTACACAGCAGCAATGTCACACCCCTCTGTTCACTGCCCAGAGTTTTATTAGTTAAGATGGGCAGCCATATAAATTGGTTTAACAAATGAACAGTCTTTAGCCCAAGTTAACAAAACACAATTGCTACATTCGCATCACATGCGATCCCCAAACCAATAAAATAAGTTCTGATGTAAAGTGATAACCTGATTCCTGAGACATGATATTTTGGGGAGGGCCTTCAAGTCAGTTTTTGACTCCTGGTGACTGCCTGGACTACTCCCTGCAGTTTTCTTGGCAAGGCTTTTTGGAAGTGGTTTGCCACTGGCTCCTTCCTAGGGCTGAGAGAAAGTGAACGGCCCAGGGTCACCCAGCTGGTTTCGTTCCTAAGGTGGAACTAGAACTGTCTCCCGGTTTGTAGCCTGGTGCCTTCATCACTACCCCACACTGGCTGTCCTAACCTGGCCTGGCCTCTTGTAAACCCAGCCAGACATAAAAGCAGGCTAAACTGCTGCATTGGCTTACTGCTGGCCCCTCTCCCCCGCCCAATACTCTCCAGAAGTGGTGGATTTCAGCATGGCTAAAAGTCATACTGGCTGGGGAAACACGGGAATTTAGTTCCAACGCATCTGGAGGCTACCAGGGCTGGAGATGGCTGGCACGTAAGTTTACTGTAAGGGCAAAACTGGTAGCCAAGCACAACCAGCAAATTCTGAAGCACAGAAGGTCAGAAAACGCTTCTTGACACTTCATTTGCTGCCTTTAGTTACCTAGTGAGGCCATCAGGGTCCGTAGAGCCCCCAGGAATGAAGATGCTCGTTCACTGTGACATTGATCCAGCCTGGCCAAAACGTCTTCAACCAGGTCCTCCACCAATGGTACCACCCTGGCATCTGAGTGTCGGAGCATGGCTTCCAGGACCTGCAAGGCATGGGGCTCACTGGCTGGGTGCCTCAGGTGCAAGGAGATCCCGTTCACCAAGTAATCAGCATTCTGATTGATGAGCTCAGGGACAGAGACATATCCACAGGCCTGGCAGATGTTGACCATGGTCCCTTTTGCCGTCTCGCTGACCAGGAGCGTCCTGTCCCCTGCCTTTTCCAGAACAGGGTACAAAGCCGAGATTAACAGCAAATGGAAGTCCTTTCCAAGGGCAGAGGCAAAGCTGCCAATCCCTTCCAGTTGGATGCAGATCTGCCAAATGTTGCTATTCATACAGCGGACTGTGGGGCCCGGATCCAAGGATAGAAGAGGTTGGTTAGGTGCTCCATATGGAATAGCAAGAGATCTGGAATCCACCACTGCAGATTCAGCCCTGGACTCCTGGGCTTCCAGGCTGGTGACCAAATGCCAATTTCCTGAGTCCACGTATTCTTCTAGTACAGAAGTTATGATCCCCATAAGATCCTCTGAGTTCAGAAAAGTTTCCTGGGCCTCCAACCCTGTGGCTCCAGCTATCAGTTCATTGATAACCATTGCAGCTTGCTTCCGATACACAGTTGATTCTCTGTATAGTTCCATGAAATGATCTACAAGCAAATAGAGGTTCCCATAATTACCTAGAGCCCGGCAAATCTGCCGCAGGAGGGAAAAAATTCGGTCATCTGTGAAGAATCGGAAGTACTTCCTCTGGACACTGCCCAGAGAGGGCTGCTGAAAAGCTTCTGGGGCGCAGCACCTTTCCTCCACAATCTTCACATCCCTCACATCCAGCTCCAGGATTTGCATCAATGCTTTGGACAGACGCTGAAGGTGGGAGGTAGAGTTGAGAACCATGTTCACCTTTGGCCCCAAGAGCTTCAAGTACCCGTAGACCAAGTTTAAGGTAGCCATCTTGCCCTGGTCATTCTGGGAGTTCATTAAACGGGGAAGAGCAGTGGCGAGAGAGTGAAGATCCTCGGACAGCACGTCAGCAAGGAGCCTATTCCCAGCCACTCTCTCCTGTGCCGCAATATCCTGCAGCACCCTCTCGCTCTGATGCTGGACCTCAGGGCTCTCGTCATTTACGAGGCCAACTAAGGCTTTTAACAACTGGCCAGCGGAGTCCACCAAAGACCGCCCACATTTTGTCATGAGGAGTTGAGCCATTTCCACCAGCGCCTGTCGCACCTTCCAGTGGGGATGAACAGACACAAATCCAACCACCTTCTTGATAAGGATGGAGAGTTTGGCTGCAGTGTTTCTTGTCCAGTCTGGGCCTCGGTGGACCATGAGTTCCAATATTTTACTCTGTTCCAAGACTGGCGTCTCCTTCTCCGGAGGGACCTGCGCTAGCTGTTCATCCGCCATCACCAGACCGACAGCCCTAGAGAAGAGCTCGATGGCCGAGACAGTGACGGCCTGGCCTTGCTTCGCATCTCCCGTGATAATCCTGGAGAGAGCGACGGAGATGCCAGGGAGGAAGGACGCAAAGAGATCCCCACGCCGCCTCGTCTCCGCCCTGTCCAGGGACCGGTGGGGCTCCGGGCAGTCACCCTGCAAGACGAGAGCCCGCAGGCACTGCAGGGCGGCCATCTTAACCTGCCGGGCTTTCTCCTGCTCCGCGAGCGCCAAGAGCAGGGACACCGCGAAGCCCAGCTGGGGAAGGGCGGCGGGCCGGTAGAGCGCCGGCACAGCCTCTCCGCCGGCGGAGCGCAGCAGGGCCAGCAGCGCCTCGGCCAGCTCGCGCTTCAGTTCCTCCGACCAGGGCGCGGGCCGCGGGGGGCTGGCGGGGGGCGCCAGGCACACGCAGAGCTCCGAGAGCAGCTCCAGCAGCAGGTCCGCCTTCGTCACGCGCGTCGCCGAGAGCACGAAGGCGAGGCTCCGCGCCACGCTGCGCAGCACGCGCTCCCGCCTGGGCCCGGGCGCCTTGAGCGTGAACCGCAGCGGGAAGAGGACGTACTCCTGCAGCTCCTGCAGGGCCGCGGCGCTGACCGCGCGCAGCCGCGAGCCCAGGCGCTCCGCGTTCTCCGCGGTCGGGGCCTTGGTCAGCCGGACGCAGGCGGGGCGCAGGGCCCCGAAGGCCTCCTGGGGGGTGTCGAAGATGGCCATGCCGCCGCCGCCGCCGCCCTCACGCCCCGCCGGCAGATGGGAGGGGCGCGCCCGTCCCAACGGAGAGACGCGGGGCGGCCGAGCGGAGAGGCCTTCGCCGGCTGGGCTCCCTCGGGGCGCCGGGCCAGGCAGGCCGTGAGCGGAGGACGGCCGCTCGCCGCTTCTGCCGGGAGGCCCGCAGGGGGGACACGACCCGAGGCCGGGCGCCGCGGCTCCCGCCCCCCGCCGAGTCCGGACTCCCGCCCGGCCAGAGACACGCCCCCTCACCTTTCCCGACCCGCCAGGCGCCTGCGCGGGCGGCCGCGCATGCCCGGAGGCGGCGGCCCGGGAGCCGGCGCGAGGCCGCGGCGCCGAGTGCGCAGGCGCGGCCTCCCGGAGCGGTATGCGCAGGCGGCCCCGGCGGGCCCGCAGCCTCCGTGGTCGCTTCGTAGCGCAGAGCGGCGGCGCCCCTCCTCCTCTCCGTCTTGGCCTCTCCGGCGACCCGTAGCATGCTGTCCTTTGACCCTCGGCGGCGCCGGGGTGAAAGGGCGGGCGGCCATTTTGTGGCGGTTGGTCGCCCCTGAGGCTGGGGGCCCGGTCCGGTCCAGCCAGGCCGGGGCAGGCGAATCGCGGAGCCGGGCGGGTCCGGGGCCCTCTGCGGGTCCCGCTCCGCCCCCGCCATGTCCTCGTTCTCGGAGTCGGCGCTGGAGCGGAAGCTGTCGGAGCTGAGCAACTCCCAGCAGAGCGTCCAGACGCTGAGCCTGTGGCTCATCCACCACCGCAAGCACGCCGGGCCCATCGTCACCGTCTGGCACCGCGAGCTCCGCAAGGGTGAGTGGCGAGGAGGGTCGGCTTGGCCCCGGGAGGGGCCGCCCGCGGGCTGCCGCCGCCGCCGCGCAAGGCGGTCCGCCACGAGCCCATCGTCCCCGGGCGACGAGGCTCCGGGCGGGAGGGAAGCTGGAAGCGGGCGCGTCGGACGCCGCGGGGCAGGGGCAGGGGCGGATCGGCCTAGCTTCCGAGCGGATCCCGGCGCGACCCGGGAGCGAAGTGCGGGGAGGCGCGTCGGGGGGTCGCGGGAGCGGGCGCGCGCGGCGGCGGCGCTTCCGCGGCTGGCCGGGTCCCCGAGCCCGCGTCCCTCCCGCAGGCTACGGGCCCTGCCGGCGGTTCAGGCCTCGAAGGAAAAGATCCCGCCGCTTAGGCTGGGCCCGGCCGCGCGTTCGCACGGACGCCGAGAGACGCTTTTCCCGCCGGGCGCGAGTAGCAGAGGAAGTCCGGCAGCATGCGTGGGGCGGGGGAGGGGGTCGGCGGAGGACCGGGTTGGGCGCGGGTCCCCCGGAGAAGGCCTGTCTGCGTGGCCGCAGGGCGCCTAACCCGTCAGTCAGTCAGTCAGTCAGTATTTATTTATTAAATTTGTATGCCGCCCACTTCCCCAGTAGGCTGAGGAGAGGACGGGAGGAGGAAAGCGCGACCCCCCCCCCCCGCCCCCAAGACACGAAATAAGGAAAGGACGCAAAAGCGAAGCCTGGTTTGTACCGGTGCCGTTCCCGGCTCTTTCTGTGCTTTTCCCGCCCTTGTAAATCCTCCTCCCTTCCCACCCACCGCTGTCCTGCGTGGCCTTTTACGGGGAGTCCCCCGGCGAAGGAGGCCCGGTTTGAGGACGACCCCTAGTCAAGGCCGGAGCCTGTTGTAGCAAAATTCGAGTCAAGCGCACAACGGTCTCGAGGTCATTACACAATACTACTTGTGCCAGTGTTTCTCAAGCTTGGCTGCTTGAAGAGGGGTGGACTTCAACTCCCAGAATTCCCTAGCCAGCTAGCTGGCTGGGGAATTCTGGGAGTTGAAGTCCACCCCCTTCAAGCACCCAAGCTTGAGAAACAGACTTATACAACATTATACAATCCTACCATTCAGGCTTACATGCAAATTCGATTTAAGGACAGACCTTGGGAACGAAACTTGTTCTTAAACTGGGGACTACCTGTATTCTTTAAACTTCTCACCTTTCTTGCGGAGGAGGACCTGGCGAGTCCTCCTTTCTCATTCTTCCCCTTCCTTTCAACTCTCAATTAATGTACTCACTTCTCATTCATTCTCTGTTTATGACCAGGCCACCTCAGTAGGGGACTTTTGTATTCAGTCTTGTTCACTCAGCTCCCATTTATTCTTGACCAGTCTCTTGTTCTCTCCCCCCCCCCCCACCCAAAAGTCCTTCCTAAGAGGCCTATTCCCACCATATTCAACTTTTCTATTTCTCCCAACTCTCATTTGCACAAAGCAAAACAGTCAGAAGTACAGGCTGAGACATAACTATTTTTACTTCTTTCAACATTTGTTCATGAACTTCAGTCATTGAATTTCCCACTTTCTTAAATATTCTGTCGAGGTATGCATTTTTTCTCCATATCTCTCTAACATGCAGTCATTCATTATCCATAAATATGTTAAATGACCAAGGAGATGTTAGACACCTTTGTTTTATTCTATGCTAGAAGCGGAACTATTTGCAGACTGTTCTGTTTATTCTCCCCCATGCTAATTTAGCCCTCTTCCTTCTAAAATATATTTTTTTTTATTTCCATCAAAGCATGTCTTTATATTGTTAGAGTATCTTTCTCACCATCACTTTTGAGCAAGCATTGTTTTATGTGCCATTTTCCTGTCTTTCTCTTCTTTCTTCCACCAGACATCTAAAATACTTAATCTGATTTTAAGGTAGATTTTAAGCATTTATTTTAATAAGAAAATAATCAATTGTTATTCAAAAATGTTAACTCCGTAACAACAACAGCAGCAACAACAATATATTAAATTTATATGCCGCCAACTCCTAGCCACTCTGGGGAGTTAATCTTTAAAAACCCCAGTAGGCCATTTGGTCTCATCAACTGGGCGCGTGAAGTTCTGAGGCCCAGTGGAAAGTCAAGGTCCTCAGTTTGAAGAACACTGAGCTTTGCTAAAAGTAAAAGAGCTTCCAGTTGTGCAAGCTGAAGCACCCCAGATTTCCCAAATGCAGTCCCCTGTGCCCCATCTGAGGAGTCCCTAAGAATTAGAGACAGCTTTGGAGGTTTAAGTGGGCAATTTTTTCTACTGAAGCCCCCGCCCTGTGGAACATCTTGCTCCTTGAGGTGAGATTGGCCCCCACTCTTGGCCTTCCAGAAGAGCATGAAGACCTGGCTCTGTCAGCTGGCATGGGGACCCAATGGGAGTTTACAGTATTGGGGGTGGTTGGTGGCTTGAGGACTCTCTCTCCATCTTTTAGCTTTGTATATTTTTGTAAAGATTTTTATAGTTTTTTTTATCACTTTTTACTTGTAAGCCGCCTAGAGTCACTTATACAGTGAGATGGGCAGTGTATAAATTTGATTAATAAAATAAATAAAAATAAACCTTTCCCAAGTAAAGGAAAAAAAGTGAATGCAAGTTGTGCTGTGGAAGAAAAGCATCCCAGACGCTCATGTTAATGTACCATGATGGCTTTTATATTTTTCTTTCAAAAGTAAATTAAGAATATTTATATGCATTTAGACCTCAGAGGAACTATTATGTGAGGAAGTTTTCTTTTACACTTTTATATTTTGTTTGTTTAAACACATGTGTATGCTGCCACATTAAAAAATGACCCTTGGACATAGGAAAGTCAATATAACCCCCCCACACACACACACACACAACAGCAATGCTACAGGAAGAGAAAGAGAATAAGTGATGGCACCAGCAACTCAAATCGGGGGAAGGCTCTCTGAAAAAGCTCCATCTTTAGAACCTTGTAGAGAACCAGGAGAGTTTCCCTGCCTCCCCGACCTCCGTGGTGAGGATACATGGAAGTACATCCTGTGTTCTCATTGAAAGAGGCCTGGAGATGAAAGCAACATGGGCGCCAGTTTCACTGTTGTATAAGTAGCAGAGTGTGAGATTCTTCAGGGCAGGTACGGTAGGTCTACGTGTAGATGAGGCAAGAAAGGTTTGAAATGGGCCTGCTCCCTCTCCAGTATGATATACAGGTATACACACCCAGTGTGCGTATTCTGTAGCTGTCTAGACAAGACCATGGTTTTGCTATCAGGTGTGGTTCTTCCACTTTGAGGCTGAGGTCGAGTGCATACACGTGAGCATTGAAGAAGTTTGTTTCCTAGGCTCTGTAACCCATTATGTGGCATCCTTCTGTTGCAACTTGGCAGAATTCTTAGGGCAGTGTTTCTCAAGTTGGTGTTGGTGATCTCCAAGAGTCTATCCGATCTCATGATCCAGTGGTTCATATGGAGCACTCTCTACATTTGGTGTGGGTGTATCCACCCAAGAAGTAAAAGGCTGTCAAAGAGGTGGGCTGCTAATATTAAGCCCCTAATTATTAGTATGATTTGAACAACTGCAAAAACACTAAATAAGCTGTCTGCTTTATTTTTTAAAATGGCAGCTGGTGTTTGGCAGATATTTAGGTCAATGTCATTAAGTGATATATTTCCTTTCTTTGTCATGATACTCTTGGTGGTAACTCATAACTTCTAATTATCTTAATAAGGCTTACTTGAATTGGGTTTCAGAACTTGTTTTTGGCATGGAAGCCACTTTGGGGCCAGAGGATAATGTGGCACATTAGTAATTACTCTTCACCTGTGTAATACTGGTTGCTTTGCCACACCTTTATATCTGAAGCCCCTGGAGAGTTTGTCAGAAGGTTAGGTCAGGCCTTCGTAGCATTTCTCCCTCAGCTGAATCAGATGAAGTGATAGAAATGTTGGCGTTGAAACCAGGAGAGGGCCAACGTTCTTCCTCCCAAGAGCCTCGACCCCACTTTTCAATTATGGCATAAAATGCTTTTTCTAGCTTAAGCTGGTGTATTAGATAATTTTTTTTGGACTAGGCATGACATGACTGCGGTGTCCTGCATACTGATAACTTTTCCTCATGATCTGTTGCTTGGACCACTGCCCTTGCAGTTGGCATAGAAATGGGAGCTATCAGAGCAACCCAGTTCAGTGGGTGGTTCTGTAGCTCTACATATGTTAAAGAACCACCTCAGTTTGCCTGGATGTTGAGATTTTTCACTAAGATCTTTTTCATGATATTCTTATACAGTTGGAGAAGCCCCACTAATACTGCGGATTAGTTCTTTGCTGCACAGTCTGTTCTGTGGTGTAATGTCCAACTCAACACTGTTGACTGTTCCTTGATCTAGTCATGATAGTTCTAGATATAATGCAGCGAATTATTCTTGTCTATTAGTAAGTGAAAGATTCCTGAATTAATGAAGCTGGAAAAAGCAATTATGTTCCTGTGTTAAATAATAGTTTTGGATTTTGGCAGTTGGCATACTTCCAGGAATGTAGCATTTGGTTCTAATGCCTTAAAACCTCTGCTTTGTGCCCGTTGTACCTGGTGTTTGTGTTGAGTCTGATGCAGAAGGCTGGCAGTGTTGACTTTCAGGTTCTTAAATGTGCTGAGTGATGCCTAACAATGATCAGTCCAGTTTGTCTGAGTTAATTGAGCTGAAACAGTCAAATCTGGAAAGTAAGCAAAGTTTCTCTCCTGCCCTGCCATTTGTGTGGAATGTGTTTTAGAAAACCTTCAGTAGGTTCTGCCGCTTGCCCCAAAAGGCTGTTGGTGTTAGTAGAACCTGCTGGGTGTGTTGCACAAGGTAGAAGCAGCACAAGCTCCTGTGGGATAACCATTAAAGATAACAAGCTTTCTAAGGTTCTGGTGGAACTGCAAATACGCCAGCCTCAACTCCATCGCTGCTGTGCTTGGCCCTCCTGTTAATAGGCTGTCCTGCTCCTGAGCTCTGTGTTTCAGCTGGTTTGACACTGTGGCCTATCAAGCTTGAGCTGAGATGATGCGCTTGAATGGTGACCTTGTGGAATTTTAATAAGTAACTCAAGCTGTTGAACATACCCAATACTCCTTCCTCCTCCTGTATTCCCCACAACAACAACCCTGTGAGGTGGGTTGGGCTGAGAGAGGACTGGCCCAAAGTCACCCAGCTGGCTTTCATGCCTAAGGCGGGATGAACTCACCGTCTCCTGCTTTTGAGCCTGGGGCCTTCACCACTAGGCCAAACTGGCTCTTGAGCCTTCCTTATGCTACCCCCAGGCAGCCCCAGGCCCATTAACCTGCTTTATTTGTTTTTAAGGGTTTTTAATTAATATAATATAATTTTATAATAATGCAGTCCAGATGTTGCAATTACCATGCTCCAGCTAAAAGCACATTAAAAGGCTTCTTTGATAATTGCTATATCTCCTTACCTGGAGCTCCAGTGTACCAAAAATCAGGAAGAACCCAAATCTTTCCTTCAAAAGGTGCACGTTTCTGAGAGTTGTAATTCTAGGGGTCAGATAGACCACGGCCAAACATACATACTGAGGATCTAGCATCAGGTGTCCCTCCCCTCTTGCAGTGGTGTGTGGTAATGTTGTGCCTGCTTTTCTTTTTTCATTTATGGGGAGGGAAGTCTGTCTTTGGACTAGCTTCAGAGATCTGGTGTTGATCTGTAAGCCCCTTGGTGGCTTGGGACTTTTAAGACCAGGAGGAGTGTCTCTTTACATTTGTTCCTGTCTGCCTCTTGAAACCTTCTGGACATCTACTGAGGTGCAGTAGACACCTCCAAGCGAAAAGGACTTCTCAGTAGGGGTGTACCTGTGCAGGCAGGGCAATTTACGTGTTGCCTGTTTCCTGGAGAGCTGTATTGGTGCCACAATCAAATCTGTGTCTGGTTAAGATCTCAAGAGAAGGCCTGTTGAGAGTCATTCCCCCATCTCCAAAAAAGTGTTATGGGCCCAGCCTGGATGGCGGGGCTTCTTTGTGGTAGCCCCCACCCTTTGAAACACCCTCTCCGCAGAGGTCCGCATGGCTCCTATACTGCTTGTGTTCAGAAACAAAATCAGTACTGTTCCAGTGGCCCTTGGTCTTGGTTCATTACAAATGGTCATCAGAGGTATTACGGTTTATATGGTTGGTTGGTTTTTTCTTTTGTATACAATAGTTCTTATATTTACGGTTTAAATTCTTTCTTTTTAGCCACCTAAAGTCCTTGCAGATTTGGGCAGAATATAAATTTTTAAATTTTATATATATGAATATTTATACATACGCATATACATATACATACACACACACACACACACACACACGTATACATACATGCATGCCCTTATGGCATTAGGTTAGCGTTTTCATTTTCCTAGGCCTTTTAAACTTTGCTGTTTTAAAGAAGGTTGTACAAAGTACTTGACACCCTGCAATGGAAACTACAGGTCACGTTCAGATATAGACTTGCTGTTCGTTCTGAAACCTTGTTTAAATCAAACAAACAGAATGTGGTTTTTAAATGAGATTTATCTGTCACCTCAGTGTGGGTGGATTCTAGGCAGTAGATAAATTCAATAAACTATGGTTTTAAAAAATCCTAGCTTAGTAAAGTGAGCGAGTATGAAAGTCTGAGATGTGATTTGAATGCCGTGCTATGTAGATGTTTCTCCTTTTCTTTACCAGCCAAATCAAGTAGGAAACTTACTTTCCTATACTTGGCTAATGATGTTATCCAGAACAGTAAGAAGAAGGGACCTGAATTTACAAAGGAATTCGAATCTGTGCTCGTGGATGCTTTTTCACACGTTGCCAGGTAGGTATTGTAGCACCTCCCTCGCTTATATATACAGATATGTATATCTTTCTCTTTCTCTTTCCACAGATTGAAGAGATTTTTAGTTTAATTTGGGGGGCTCTCTATACAAGCTGTGCCGGCTACCAGAAACACAGTCTGCATTACTGCTTCTTTCCATGCGAATAGCCGTGTTGCTGTTTTGAAGGAAGGAATCCAAAGGGAGGTGGGTGGAGGTTGCGGGGTCTTCTCTTCCTGCTGAAATGTCGATGGCCTGTTCTGTTTGAGCTTTCTCTGAAATGCTCTTTTGTCCACGCTACAGTAGACGTGGGAAGGGGGACAGGCTTGCTGAACGTGCATGTCTGTGTGTGCATTTGCTTTTGCTCTCATTGCATTTCCCATATTCTGGCAGACCAGGTTGACACTGTAAGGTGCAGGTTTTAGGGAGGGAGAGGGTACATCTCTCTCCAGGATCACAAGGTGCACTTGACTAGAGCTAGGCCCTGATTAAACCCTTTTCCTTCCTCCCCTCAATGATTCGTATATATTGGCATTCATTCATTCATTCATTCATTCATTCATTCATTCATTCATTCATTCATTCGGTATATTTATATAGCCTCCCATCTCACATACGTATGTGACTCTGAGCGGTGTACAAAGTTAAAAACACAAAACAGTACAACAAAATAACCAAAAATAATCACAAGAATCTTTTTGACTATCAACCATGTAAATTTGCTGCTGTTTGCCATAAAATCACAGATATGTTTTGGGGAGCAATCCCTAATTCCTTTAATTGTTTCATTTCTTCTTTGGCATCCAGTCAGTCTTCCCTTTGGCAAAAGCGTGATTGTGTCCCAGTTGCAATTCTTTTCCAGGGAGGGGAGCAGTGGACCGCTGCGTGTTCAGGTGATGTCATGAAGGATCTGTAGTTGCATTCTTTATGATGGGAAGAAATCCATGTGAAATGTTGGGGAAGAGTGGGGGAGAGAGGGGGATCCACTGGAACAGACCAGTTAACACACAGCTGGTAAAGTCTCTTATTTTTACACAGATGCCATAAGCCATGAAAGAGCTTGCTTTATACAACCTCACTTTTGCTTCCTGGAATTTTACCTTTCCGTACATCATAAAATGTTTTTGGATTTCAGCAAATTTACCTCCCCCTTGATATGTTTGGAGAGTTATAAGAGTGGCAAACAGATTACCAGTGCAAGTATTCCCTTTACAAATATCCATATGCTTCCTTCAGATCCCAGTTGGCAGTTTTGCGCAGTTGTTAGTTATTCCACATGCCTTGGCTCTATCTGAACACGATTTTAAGTGAGGTCAGCGTCTCAAGTGCTGGGGATTTATCAGATTTTTTTCCCTTTCCAGATTGTCTTTCTGCTTGGCTTGTTCCATCTGTCATTGGGTGACTGTTCTCTCACTGTGGGGCAAGCTATAAATGAGCAGCTCCGTGTCATTTCCTGGCATCTAATATATTACTAGCTAGTTAAAGGCTGTGACGTTATTTAGAGAAGACCTGATGCCTGCAGAGGGATTCTATCTAGAACAAGAGGGAAAAGAATAGGAAAGCGTGTTCTGGGGAGCTCCTTCCCAAGCTGGTGCCCTCCAGATGTGTTTGACTATCAGGCCCCTTGGGGACGACAGATGTTGTCCAATGCATCAGGAAGATGGGGTTGGGGAAGATTGCTCTGTGTTTGATTTCTTTTTCAGTTGATTAGATACGCTTGTAACTTTGAAAGCACTTAAAAAAAAAGGGGGATAGGTGTCTGTTATTCATAGCAGGTGTACAAATGGCCATATCTCTTGGCTGGTTCAGGTTGCATGGCTACGGTGCCTCTCACACCTTTATGGAAGATGAGGAGCAGGGCAGGCCCAAGTTCTCATTGCCACTGACATCCCAGTGCTTGTTCCTTGCCCTGCTTTTTAACCAGCTGCTGACCTTTTTAACCCTTTGACCTTCAAGGGAGGCAGATGAGGGCTGCAAGAAGCCCTTGGAACGATTGCTGAACATCTGGCAAGAGAGGAGTGTGTATGGCAGCGAGTTCATACAGCAGTTGAAACTGTCCATGGAGGACTCCAATAGCCCCCAACCCAAAGGTAAATTATATGCTCATTTTTCAAAACTGTTTTGATTACCACTCTGAACTATCATGAAGTAAGAGCTTGCTCCTTAACAAAATATGGTCTGTGCCAGTGGACTTCGAACACATTACAGGTAGTCCTCACTTAATGACTGTTTGTTTAACGATGGTTCAAAGTTACAGTGGCCTTGGAAAAAGTGCTTTATGACCTGTAATCGCACTTACAACCATTGCAAACCATTGCCCTCACGGTCATGTGATCGTGATTTGCGGCCTTTTTTACAACTCTTGTTAAGCGAATCACTGTGGTCATTAAGCGAATCACCACGGTTGTTAAGAATTTGTTTAAAACCACTTGGTTTTAAACAAATTCTGGCAAAAAATGTCCATTGGGGAAGTTGGATTCGCTTAACGACTGCGTGATTTGTTTAATGACCATGTGATTCACTTAATGACATTGTAAAATGGTCGCAAAATTGGGTCTGGTCATGTGGTGACTTCCTTAACGACCAATTTTCTGGTCCCTGTTGATGTTAAGCGAGGACTACCTGTAATGGATTTCTGTGAATTGGCAGTATTATTGAATATACAACTTAAGCAGTTCAGTTTTGCATCCTCTCTGCTTAGGTTCCAATGAACTGTATAGTGGTTCTGAATGTGGAACCCAGTCTCCTTTTGGATAGTGTATGTCATCCTGGGTGGATTTCTAGGTCCTGACAGGCAGCACCTAAGACTGTCACGGCCAAGCGGTAAACTAGAGATCAATTGGTGATGGATTCCAAGGGTTAAATTCTGAATTGTTGAACAAAGCAACAAAATGTTTTTTCCACCAAATTTAGGTGGAAATAAAGAATCGAAAATTTACAATAATTTTCATGTGAAAGGAACTGTGAGTTTAATTGTGTCCTAGGCCAGAATGTGCTCGGGTGCTGGCCCCTCATGAGAAGGCATGACTCTAAGAAAACCCACTCTGGTTGGTTGAGAAAGGAACGAACCTGGTTTTATGTTTGCACAATGAACCTTGGAAACTTCCTGTGGTTAGTTTAAGGGTTATACCAAATTTAGGAGAATCTTGTATGCTTTGTTTAGCTGTTCCCACTGCCAGAAGAGCCAAGTGAGAGTGGCTGAGGCACATGGACCCCATCATGTTCATCCATGGTTCTGTAACATACAACTACTCTGCTATATGTCTTCTTCATCTGCTGATGGTTCTTGGGAGAGTAAAATGAAAACACAAATCCCAAACATGCCTATAAGCCAGGTAGAATTCTAAGAGCAGAGGAAGTTGCTATAGAACAAATGGGAATTCTGGCCACTCTGAATGAGCATTGCAGGCCAAATTTTTCATGCTACCTTCTACTTTTTAGCAGCAAATTGACCCTGGGACTTAAATTAGACATCAGAACCACTGGCTCCTGCTGTAATCTGCTTAAACAGCTTTCAGTATGTCTGGGGATCTAGTAATGAAATATCTGATGGTCCTCAATTGCATTTGCCTGCCCCCCAACATCATTTCAACCATAGATAGGAACCAAAATCTTTGCAGATGATGAAGAACTGATAGTGGCTTTTGGGATGTGAATGGATTGGTGATGGACACTTGACAGTGATAACTTATAAGCTGTCATGTGACGTTCACTGAGTCTCCCTCCTAAGACAGGAGTGGGAGGTCGCAAATTTAAAGTCTGGCGTGTGTATGTGTGTGGATCGCCTTTGCCATCTAGTGCAGCTTTGGAGCTATGGAGGCACCAGGCTGGGAAAGGTTGGTCTAGAAGGATACCTGCTATGGTGCTGAGGCTCTTTGTTTCCAAAAAGTGAGATGTGAGAGAGCACTTTCCAGATGTGCTATCCTCTGCAGTACATCTGTCAGTCCAGTAATGCTTGAGAGAGAATGGTGTTAGAACATCTGGCTTTCCCTGTTCTGTTGGTGAAAGGCGAAGCTGCCTGTTTCAGGAGGCCTTCCGTTTGTGCTCTGGAAGTCAGCCAGGAACACCAAACCTTTTTGTAGATGGTGGCAGCAGATGCTCTGTGGCCAGCTTGTGCTTTGTCTTCCCCTGGTGCTGCCAGCTGCTGCTTCCCTTCTAGGCGTGGTTTCTGACATCCCTTGTCCTGCAGCTGTTAGCCATCTGCATCCACATTTACACCTGCAAAAACATCCAAATTCTCATGCAGTTTTGGGGGGGCGGGTGTTGTGTTCTGGGTGATCCTGAGGCTTAAAATAATGACGGGAAGACTCACCTGCTCATTTCTCTGGAATTTCCAGCTCCCTGTGTGTCTCTTTGTGTTTTCGACAATGGGGAAAATTGCAGGTAGCTGAAGTTGCTACCTCAAGATTACTCCAAGCATGGTTGTATAGCAGTTTCAGCAGGAGGAATCAAGAGGTTCTTCTGCTCTTTCTCTCTAGAGTTGGTACTGGGCTGAAGCAATTCCTCCCTCTTTTTGTCTCCCCCGCTCCCTGCCACCCATCCCTCAAGGAATACCTTCCTACCTGCTGTGTCCTGTTATCTTATGCAGGTGAACCCAACACTGGGTTATGGAGCTGAAGTCCAACAGTTGATTTGACGCAGTTGTGCAGAGATCTCTTTGATCTTACTTGGTCTTGACTCTTGGCCATGAGAGCTTTGCAATGTCTTATTGCAGGGTTTACGTAGCCCTAATAAGGTTTGATTTTGGTTGGGGACTCTGTATAAACCCAGCCAGTTGTGGCTTACTGAAACTATGGTTTGAAAATCATGTTGTGCAGTGCGTGGATGCTCTCAAGCTGGCTGGTTTTCAAGTGGAGCACAGCAGGTACATCCTTCTGATCTCTGATTTCTCTTTCAAGTGCTTTCATGAGAGAAGTAAATATCATCCATGCTTTGCCTTGAGCATATTATGCCTGAAATCTGCTCAAATAATGGGCAAGACACCAGTGCCAGGCTTGCATTGGAAAGTTCCATGGCACAAAACTGAGTTTCTGATGTTTCTGGATAAGGAGAGCCTGTGCTCCTTGCAGCTGTACGTTTGCTGGTGGTTTTTTTTAACGCAGTGTTGAAGTGAGCATGGAGAAAAAGAAACAGCATATTTTTCTCCTTTCTTAAGAAAGGAACCTAGCAACTCAATCAGATCCATGGCCACTGAACTGTGTGAGGTTGACTTGGCGTACATCTTTGGGGGGGGGGGGGCTCACAATATTTTGCTTCGTTTTCAAATCTGCGCATTTTTCATTTTCCAAAGAAAATGTTAGAGCCCCTCTTTGCTCTGGATCTGCTGAGCAGAATATGGCTTCTGGGCATGAAAGGCATGTTTTGTTCTCAGTTACAGAGGAGAAGAAGTCCTTGAAGCGGACGTTTCAGCAGATGCAAGAAGAGGAAGATGATGATTATCCTGGAAGTTACTCCCCACCGGACCCCAATGCTGGGCCCCTCCTGGTATGCTGGGAAGATGGGAGCCCGGAGCAGTGCATAAGCCCCCCCTTGGAGAAACAGCCACAAGCCACGAGGTGGCGCCATTAGCAAGTGCAGTAGGGCCGATAACGTCGTCGCCTTCCTTTCTTTCCACCTTCTTCTGTCTGGTGCCCTCCAGATGATTGGACTTCAACGCCCTTAATTCTCAGCCAGTGTTGGGCCCTGACGCTGACAGGGAGTAATAGGAGTTGGCTGAAGACACCTGGAGGGCAGTGGAACAAGGAGAAGGTGCTTTGTTCGCTGAAAACAATTGGCCCTTAACTGAAGGGCTGTTTCATGGCATTGCTCCACTCCATGCTCCAAGTTAAATAAATAAATAAATAAATAAATAGCTAGCTAGCCCAAGATAGGGCTCTGTTACAAGCAGCAGGGTGTGATTTGCTTTGGGCAGGAGCAGCGGATTCTGGGAAGCACGTCCTACTCCATTTTCTTCTCCTGCTAAGCCCCTGGGCTGCCTGCTCTGAGGTCCTTTGGCAACTGCAGTTTGCTTTCAGGGGACGTTTGACAGAGTAGATAACTCTGGGCAGGTTGGCCCCAATCACTCTGTGGAGGGAAGAGGGGTGTTTTGCAAGGGCTGAACTTGTGATAGAAGGCAAGCTGTGGAAAGCTGCAGCCTGGGTGGGTGAGGAGTGAGGGCAGCAGAGCCCTGTCCTGGGATTTCTCAGAAATAACAGAGGGCAGAGTTTCAGGAACAGGCGGGAGAAGCACAGCTGTCTGCCGGTTGCTTGTCTGGCTGGCTGCTCCACGGTTCCTGGTGCATCTGTATCTTGCTGCAGCAAAGCCTTTAACCCACCACGGTCTTGTGGCACCGCCTCCCTGTAAAAGGGCAAAGCGCTTGAAAGGCCACAGGTGTTTCTTTGAAGTAGAAGAGCAGCTTTATTTTGCTCTACAAGTTTTGCTGCAGCTCTTGGACGGGTCTCTTAGGCTTCCCAGGCTGGTGCTGCGGCCTTAGATCCTTTTTTCTTCATGGAGGAGGACTCATTTTGCAGATTTTGGACTTCAAAGGGATGCCATTCAAATTAGGGATCTGTTTGTAGGAGAAGATTTTGAGAAGCATAAGTTCTGCCTTGAATTGTCAACGCATGCATCTGGCATTTCCCAGCCTGGTACCCTCAGAAGTGCTGGCTTTCCACCTGTGGAAACGTGGCCTTTGCGTTATTGGAGCGGAAATCAGCACTCCTGAACAGCAGGCAGGGGAAGCTCTGCTATTGCTTGCAAAACGTTGGATATAAAGACCTTTGGACAAAGGAGTTGAGCAGGCCAACCGGGTCTTTGATCACCCTTTCTTGTTTAAATATTAGAATGGTACTTCCCCCCCCCCCCGTCTCTCTAATGTATTCTTATAAGCAAGCTATCAGTGGAGCGAAAGTTCACCGAATTCAGAATGAGCATCTGGTTCGATCTCCCCTTTGTGTCAGCAGGACTTGGGCAGAGCTGTCCTGACAGAGGGCACATTCTACTTGGGCCCTGCCAGTTGGGGACAGTCTAGGTCCGCCCCGTCTCTGATCTGCCATAAGTTTCTAGGAAGGCCACACTTGCCCCAGGGGTTGCTGGCCCTGGACACAGCAGCCCCGTTTCTGCTGCCCAAGGCGGTGCCAGTACTGCCTTGTGCAGGGACTCATGATCTGATTGTGAGATGTGAAACCATTTCTAAAGACTCCTGAGCACATGCTCAGCACTGCTAGTGTTTTATGGACTAATACTAGCGAAATTATAAGCCTCAAAGAGCTGATCAAGAAAACCTAAACTGAATTCTTAAACATAGCTGCTTCCCTGGTTCCTCAGATGAAGGTTTTAGCAAGCGTTGAGCTAGGCACCTGTTCCAGTTCCAAGCACATAAAGCTTGGCTGAGGGTCACCTGGGCTGGTGTTCTGTGCAATCAGAGAGAGTTGGTGCTCCTGTGGTTTATTCTGCCCAGGCAGCCAGGGGGATTCTTGGGGATGCCAGCAAAGCAATCTGCCATCAGAGGCCTTGGTACCTTTGTTCCTCCTGGCAGCACAATCCTAGCTGAATGTTACACTCAGAGGCCCCCGCGGGTTGGGAGCCCAGGAGAGCTTTTGGATAGGCATCAGAAGTGGCGGGGGGAGGCTCTGAGAAACAACAATGGCTGTCTTTTTCTGTCTCAACCGGGCAGGCAGAGGACTTGATCAAAGCCCTGCAAGATTTGGAAAACGCAGCATCAGGAGATGCCACGGTGCGGCAGAAAATTGCTTCTCTTCCCCAGGAGGTTCAGGATGTGTCACTGTTGGAGAAGATTACAGGTGAGTCTCTGAAGGGCCAGAACCGGTCGGCTGAGAAGCCCAAACATACTCGGTGGGCGCTAAGAGAAATCAGGCTGGGCTGATGGATTCTGAGTGTGAGATTTTTAGCTGGGAGATGAACAGTAGTGTGTGTGTTCACAGAGCTTTTCTGTTGGTTTGGTTCAGGATAATTTGGAGGCCGCCAGCTTGTACCTTCACTCCTTGTTCTGTGTGCCTCACTTCCCCCTTTTGGGAGAACCTTTGTGCACTGAGACCCAGTTTCCCATCCCATCCCATCCCAGAATAACAAGGAGTTACCCCATAAAGGGAGCCCCACAAGGGGTGCTGAGCTGCTGTGTCAGGTGAATGCGCCTGGGGCCCTGGGCATCATCTGACTGGAGGCTTTTCTGACCTCCAGAGCCCTGTTCTCTTCTGCTTGGTCTTTACAAGTGGGAGGAGGACCGCGGTGCTTGTAACAGTACCAAGGCAGAGGAAGCTGCAAGAAGTGCTGCAGTCTATAGACACCTCCCCCCCCCCCCCACCTTTCTCTGGAGCCATTTTAGCAGTTGAGTCCATTCTGACGGCGTTTCAGAAAGCCCTTCTGCCGGGCTCCAGACCATTGTACTTTGGTGGTGTCTCTGTGTACAGCACTGCAGCAGGTAGCTTAGCGTGGGCCAGCAGGCACAAAGGGCCAGGCGGGTTCCCCCAGGCCATGCCCGGCCCTGGCTTCCCATTCCCGATGGAGACGGAGCTGCCCTGGGGCCCCTAGTCCTGCATCTCTGCCCTCAGGCATTTGAGCACTTGGCTTCGTGTGGAAAGGAAACCACCCCCACTTCAACTATTTCATTTGTGTTGGGAGGTGCCCATGGTTTTATTTCTCAGGCTTTGCTTAAAGTAGAGAATCCTTGACCAGGACTGCAAAGCCTTCCCTTGGTTGGAGTCATTCACCCGAGATGAATGGCTGCTAGCGGGTAGCTGCTGCTTGTCGGCGACACAAAAGGTGTTGTGCGGCCTCATTGTAAATTGTTTACTAATTTTGTACACAGACAAAGAGGCAGCAGAGCGCCTTTCGAAGACTGTGGATGAGGCGTGTTTGCTACTCGCGGAGTACAATGGGCGACTAGCAGCGGAACTGGAAGACCGGCGCCAGCTGGCACGCATGTTGATCGAATACACACAGAACCAGAAGGATGTGCTGACGGAAAAGGAGAAGAAGCTGGAGGTGAGCATTGCTCAGCATCCACCCTTCTTGCCTCCTTAACGCTCAAGGCGAGGGTTGCCTCGGGGCCGGGTCCTGCCTGGAGCAGCTGTATCTGCGCTGTAGGAGAGCAGAGCGTCCCCACTCCTCCTAGGAGCACGTGGGTGTGGTGAAACTCTGGCTGCTTGAAGTGCGGGTGGGCCACATTCTGTGAGACACTTCTAGGATCTAAGCCCCACCATCCCACAGGGAAGAGCTGGAGTCAGAATCCCAGCAGCATAATGGGGCTAAAATCCAGCAATCCACAGGGTTGTTTCTGATTGGGGTGGGGCCAACTTAATGTTCAAGGACACTTCCTTTGGCAAGAAGGGAGTCCTAAAGGCTGTCTCTTCGGGCCCCTTGGCTTATGGACAGGGAAGCTGTTTATGAACTAGATAAGAGGGCTTGCTGCCCCTTTTTGGGTCGATGGGTTGCCCACAAGATTGAAGCCCTGATTGTGCTTGATTGACCGGACCTGTCCGTGTGGGTGGTAGCACAGCTGCCTTTTCTAGAAGCGGCTTAAACTGGAAGGAGCTGCTATGAATAGACTTTGGCTGGGAACGGAATTCTGCTGTGGGCGGAAGGTAGAGGCAAGCGGGATAGGGCATCACCAAGTCATTTGTCTGAAACGGGCCACTTCCAGTCAGGGAGCCTGGTCTGCATTGCACTTTGGGGCTGATACGGGAGAATAATTAATGATTCTGCTTGCATGTCCCTCTGCCATCTGTTGTGTTGTCCCTTGGCAAAGTGGTCAGAGCCGCCCCTTGCTGTCAGGCGTTGACTGTTTGGAGCAGATGTTCTTGAGGGACATGGCGCGATGACAGATGGCAAGAGTTGACCAGGAGGAGATGCAAATGCTTCCTAGAAGCCGCCGTTTGCTCTTGTTGTTCAGTCCTCTTTCCTCCTTCCTCGTCCAGGCCTTGCACAGAGCTTTGCAGATAGACAGGTGCGTTCATTTTGGCCCTGGTTGAGAGTTGGAAAATTGTATTCTGTGGCCGCAATTTCAGTGGGCTTGTTTTTCCGTAGTTGGCTTGTTCAAACTGGGCAAAGCGGTTCCTGGGTTTGGAAAGTCACAGCTCTGGCACAGTTGTGGAACGGATGCTCCGTGCTGGAGATGGAACCGCCATCTTCCCCAGGGCACCTGGTGGTTTTGGCGAGGCCCAAAGGCCCACTTGCCATCCTAACCCTTTGGTCCTCAGCCTGTAGAACCGGTGAAGGTACCAGGACGCGTCTGTTATGGGATGGGTGCGCTGCAGGCATTAGCAGACCAGGATTTATTTTGTCAGGCTGGTTAAGACCTGACCAAATAAGGTCAGCGGCTGGATATCTTGTGATTGTTCCAGATCTTCCAAGTAACTTTTCAGCGCTCCAGTTATTAAAATAGTAAATTCTTGTCTCTGGGACCAGAGCTGGCGATCTAAATGCTAAAATTCAAATTTAGAGGCTATTGACATGATTGTTCATTGGCCGTGGCAGAGTGCGAATCGGTGTTATTCCCATAAAGGGCCCACGTGGACGCATCGTGTCCTGTTGACCACGGAGGCCTGAAATAGCGCTGCCCCTGAATGCTGAGCCCCTGGCTGGGGTCCCTTTCCCAAGGCATGATCCTGCCCGAGCTCACCCCCAGCTTGGTGGGGGGCTGCCAAAGAGCAGTTCAGGAACTCCAGCCATTTTCACTGCTGCAGAAGGGAGCGTCCTGTGATGCACTACAGAGGGAGTGAAGAGGCATGTTTTGTCTTTTGAGTGGCTCTGGGTTGAAAAGGGCATGTTCAGGACATGCTGGAAAGGCTGAGCTCTAGTTTGCTGTTTGTGCAAACAGCACAAGCAGATCAGGAAGAATGTGAGATAGCACACCCCGCTGTAGGCACTCACCAGAAGGAGTAAGAGATAATGTCAGTTGATTGATTCATGTGTGTGCCGTGCAACTCCCCCTTTAGCAATAATATTTGTTGGCTTCCTACGCCCTTTTTGTAGTGCAGGATGCAAGACAACCCAAAGTGCATCTTTTAATCTGCATCTTCAGAGAAGTGTTTAAAATATTAGGCTTAGCTAGTCTGCCATGAAACTCTGCAAAAGTTAACCACAGTGCTTTATTTTCTGCAGGAGTTGGGTGAGAACAGAGCCAGGGTGACTGGAGGATAGAGAATACCGAGCAAGGAGGAGGCTGAGGCACTGCGACAGGGTGGGAGTGGGAGATAGAAATGACAGGAGGGAAATTAAAAGGGACAAGAAGGCACATGTTCTAGATGAAGGGGCTTTGGGTAACTGAACATAAAGTCACTGCGCCAGCAACTGCTGATAGCTGCTCCACCCCTGTTAGTTTGAGAAAGATAACAGCTCTGAGTGGAGTGTCAAATCCGTATGGTGGTCTGATTGTTTAAAGGAGTGGGTTATATTTATAGCTGGGTCTTTAAAAAGTCAAAATTCTCCTTTCGGTTATGTTGGAACGGAGCCTGGGTGTAACACCTGTGTTTGCAGTGTTTGTCAGACACGTGGTACGTGTTGCCTTTATTAGCGGCGCTTAATTTCTTGCTTCAGCTGAATCTTCCCTTTAAGTTGCTTCCTTTTAAGGGGATTGTGCATCTTCTGTGGATGGAGACCAACTATTTTAGCAGTCTGGGAGTCAGGGCAAGGAATCAGTCGTTGGTTGGTGGATTGATGCCAATGTGGTTTCTAGTGATCTCTGTGTTTTCTGTAGTTGGAAATTTTGCTGATACACTGAAAGACTCGGGTCTGACAACCGCTTTTCCTGTGTGTTGCTGGCTATCAACTGAATCTGGGGGAAGAGAGGCCCTCAGAATATGGCTGTGCACTTAACGTGTGTCCCGCAATCATTTCCATATCTAGTTGAAGAATTGCACAAGAGCATGTAACACGTTTTTCTTGAGGGTAAATACTTAAATAACGCCTGTGATGTGTGGACGCACCTTAATTTTTTTCTTTTCCCCTTCAGTCTCTTGTAATGGCATGGCAGCAACCCAGCTCAGGAGGGGAAATCGCAGAAGCACCGTAGAGCTGATGGTGCCGTGCTTTAGTGTGACTTTCTGCACTCACTAGCTCTGCTCCCTCGGTCAAAATGGAGTGACGCTCCTCTGCTCCAACCTCACAAGAGCCTCTTGATTGAGGCTGGATCCAGAGCAGCCTTCCCGGACCCTCAGCGTGGCCCTGCTTCTGGGGCACCCCTTAAGAATAGCGCAGAATTGAACGGGATCTTGAGGTCATCTGCTCAGGATAGGAGAGTCGTCACTTGGATAGGGTGGTCCAGCCTCTGTTGAGATATCTATCTAGGGTAAAGGAGAGCCCACCACCCCAGAGGAGGCTGGCCCATTATCAAACCCTTTGAAAGTTTCTTGTACGGTTTAGCTGAAATCTCCTTTTCAGCCTTGGAATGAGGGACTACTTAAGCAGTAGGCCGAAACCCTCTGGGACCTTGAAATATTCAGGTGGAGGGGAGTTGGCAGTTGGCTTAAGCCAAAAGACAAGGCAAAGCAGCCTCCAGTTTTCCGAGTAGGGATGGGTGTTTAAAGTGTCTTCTCCTGGGAGGAGCTCCTCGGACTGGGTGGTGAGCAGAGAGGAGCTTAAAACAGGCCTTTCACGACCTGCCTTCTCCTCCCCCTTGAGTCAGCCCACCAGCTCCTGCCCTGCACTCCCCAACCATTTACACTCTACGAGATGAGGAGGAAGAGGCTGACCCATTCGGGTCCAATCTTAGCCCTGGACACTCTCTGGGTAACTCGCAGTAGGTCACCCTCTCTTACCCTGGGTGAAATCGCTGCATGGTGGCTATTGTGAGGAGAAGCAGGGGCAGGGAGCTCTTGGAGAAAAGACAGAACGCAAATTTAACCAACACATAAAAGTAAAATCCTTGCTGTTGTTTTAGATCCGTTGTGTCTGATTTATTCCTCATCCTCTCTTAATCTCCGAATTTTGGACAAGGAAGAGCAAGAAGTTTCTCTTTTTGTCTCTCTCTCTCTCTCTCTCCCAAGAAAAACTCCTGATTCAACTCTTAACTCGTTCCTGTTCCGCCTGCGCATAAGCCGTTCTGTGCCAGGAGCAGCTGTTTTTGGCCCACCGTCGGTCAGAGTCAGTGGCTGATAGAAGTAGAAGGGCAGGATAATGGGAAGTGATTCAAAGGCAGGGCGATGCATTATCTGAAAGTATTGACTCTGAACAATGCTCCCCACATTCTCCCCCTACCTTTCCTTCAAGTTTCTTTGCAGTAGCCAAAATAGAACTGGACAAATTACTTGGGAACTGTATATGTTGCAGTGGTTATAAATAGTTTAAGACCTGTCATTAAAATACTTATTTTGGCCGGTGTATGTCTGAAGGTTAAATGCTTCTTAGGAATTAGTTACTTAACCAAACCAACCTTCAGTCACTTTAAACCACCCAATGTAATTGGAAGTGTATTTGTATATTTTGCCGCTAGTTTTAAGAAACCGGTGAGTTTCTTCCACTTTGTATCACTAGTCCTAAACAGCGACTGGAAATGAAGGTTTCCCATCCGTCAACGAGTGGAAGCACCCCAGATCCTCTCCCTTCCTTTCCAGACCTGCGGAAGTGGCCGGTGTGTGCCTCTTGCTGCTCCTCGGCCTCGTCTCTGGGCCAAGAGCTCCGGTCTTCCCTTTCTGGAGCCCTGGCTCCCTCCTGGCTGGCGTGAGGCCTTCCTTCAGAAAGCTGGGGAGAACCTCACTGCTCTTCTGAGGGGCGCTCCCATCCTTAGCGTAGCTTGGCTGTGCTGCGTTTGGGCCGCGCTCTAGCCGTGTGCTCTTTCTCCGCTGGCCCTCCAGCCACATGATCGGAGGGGGCCTTTAGTCCACAGAAAGGACAGCGTGTGTGGCTTGAAGGGGTGGCCATTCATTTCCTCCTCCTCTCCCCTCCCAGTCTCTGTCAGTGGAGAGCGGAGCGCCCTGAATGCAAATTAGCAGCGGTCCAGATAGCTGGATCTAAAATAGCACCAACTCTTGCTGGCAAAGGAGAGGAACTTGCTTTTGTTCTTCCACAGGCCTGGCTGGCGATTCGCCCCAGGGGTCTGTAGCTCTTGTCCTTCAGCCCAAACTGGGTGCTGTGGTACCCATAGGAAATAAAGCAGGGTCTTGGCCCAGTCGATATGCAGGCTGTAACCCTGCAAGATGACACTCCTGGGCTGGTCCTCTGCAGCCCCCCTTCAAGGCTGTTTATGTTTGAAACCAGCAGGGAGCCTTTTCTGCAGTGACTGTATCCGTTTGGGGCTGCGTGGTTTTTCATGGGCCTTTGTGAAGGGGTGGCTTGTTGTGTTCCTCCGTCACGCCAAGCAGCCTAGACTGAAATTGGATGTTAAAGGACATCTGCGTTTGTGCATTGGCTGCAGTTGGTGAACACATTGTGGGAAGTAGCGGGGGGGGAGGGGGGGCATGGCAGCCCGATCCATGGTGTTTGAAGGATTCCTGTAGGATGCAAAAGAAAAGTGGAGCCAAGGGCTTCTGCCTGATGGAGGAGTTGGCTCTGCTTCGCAGTGCCACCTGCTGAGGAGGCACTGCCCCTAGGAAGCCTTTAAAATTGAAAGTGGCTCGATGCCACTTATTTTCTTTGGGGCAAGGCGAGGGCTAGTTGGGGGGGAAAGGCATTGAAGAGCACTGTAGTGCCTCGGTATCTGGGCTCTGTGGTCCTGGCAAGAGGGCAGGTGGCTGGATGAACGCGTACTGTAGGCCCCAGGGAGAGAACTCCCTCGTCTCCTCGATCTGTGAAGCCGGTCTTGGCCCTGCAGGGATTGCTCTGTGCTGGGGTGGAACATTCTGCTTCCTGTGGGCCTCCACCTGTCCTTGGGGGTGGAAGGCTGCAAGCCAACACCCCGGTTCCCCCAAGGAGGAGGGGATGGTGGGGAAGAGGTGGCCTCAGCTTCCCATTCCTCTCTCTGGTTGTTCCTCCAGGAATACAAGCAGAAACTTGCTCGAGTAACTCAGGTCCGCAAAGAGCTCAAGTCCCACATCCAGAGCCTGCCAGATTTGTCGCTGCTGCCCAACGTCACTGGAGGGCTGGCGCCTCTCCCGTCTGCTGGGGACCTTTTCTCAACTGACTAGGACCCGAGGGGGTCTGCATTCCCACCTCCCCCAGTTCCAGCAATAGCAGCAGACCACTTCGTAAGGATGGGCGATTCTCGCGGGAAGCTGACCTTGGAAGCGATGTGCAGAGACCCGCCAGGGACCATCTCCGCTGGGCCTGCTGCCCAGTCTGGTGACTGGGGGGTTGGGACGGGCACGGAAGGGCATCGCTTCTGTTTCGGAGGAAGGCAGAAGGCGTCTTTCTTGATGAAAGTCCACACTGACTTTGCTTCCTGGTGGCACTTCCAGCTGATGCAAATCATGTGTGCCGAGAGCCTCCGAAGAGTTTTGATTCCTGTGTTGCTTTTTTCCCTCCTACAAAAAAGAACTGGATTGTTTGGGGGTTCAGCTCGAGGTGTTTTCAGCCCTGTGACCTGGGATCAGTGGAAGCCATTCCTGCTCCCCCATCTCTTTTGTTTGGGCCTCTCATTCCACAGCATTGAAAATGGAAAGCACTGAAGGTTCAAGTCAGTGGGTTTTAGTAAGGGTTTTTCCTCCCTATCCTTCCCTTAATCTCCAAAGCTGTGAAACTTTGTCAGTTAATTTTCTTTTTGGCCCCGAATCAGTGGGAGGGATGGGGATTGTAAATGGGTACATTCTCTGAAGGGCAGCAAAGTTGCTCCCTTCACATGAACAGAGCCCCACCCGAGGAGGTGCCCGTGGATCTACACCCAGGTTGGACTAACCCCTGCTCATTGGCACTCTGCCCTTCAGGCGCAGCATTGCAGGCTTTGTTCTTAGCAGTGCAAACAAACGTTCACTTTGCACTGATACTGCTGACGGTGTGGGCTTCCCTGCTGTTTTTCGAAAGAAAACCCTAGTTACCAAATCTACTGCTGCTGCGTTTTTGGTGGCCATATGGGACATCCCCCTGCCCCTTTTTTAGAGGAGTTGCCCTTCCCTTTGCTCCCCCCCCGGAATTCCTTTGCTTTCCTCACGTGGAAGGGTTTGGCTTCCTGCTTCGTGCCCAGATCCAGCCACAGGAATCCCCTCTCAGGCTAGCCTCTTGCGGATGGTTTGGGCTGCCAGTCCCAACGTTGCCAGCCCCAGCGTCCCTCACCCTAACCCCGCGCTGGCAGACATGACCCCAGACATCTGGCGGTGCCAGGCGGAGAAGGCTGAGCCTCTAAGTGACGGCCTTTTCTCCTTCACAGACCACAGGCAGTGAGGAACCTCTTCTCATGAGTGTGGGTGTGAGACAAAGTGTGTGTTCAAGTCACAGCAGCACAACTCTGGCCGCCCGTGTATTCCATTTTTTGTTTAATGAAATTGAAATCTGCTTTGCTTTCAGAGGTTGGATTGAGGCAGGACCTGTGATGAGCCGCCTCACGCACTGTGTGGTCTTTCTGCTAAGATCCAGTCCATTTCCTCCCCTGAGGCATTTTCTTAAATCTGTATATGAATCACTCTAGAAATTTAGAGGTATAGGCTGTCATTTTAGCAGCAGTATATTCTGAAATGTCTCATAAATATATTTTTGAATAAAGAGGGTGTCATTCAGTGGGTGCGTTGCTCCTTATTTGTGTGGTAGAGGGCTATTTTCTCCTTGGGCAAAGCAGACCCTGGAGGTGAAATAATACAGGTTTGAATCTAAACGGTGTTTTGTATTTGAAGTTCAGCAACTGGATGCTCTTTGTCTGGAGCATTTCCTCCAGTGTTTTTCAAACTTGGTAACTTTAAGATGCTGGCTAGAAAATTCTGGGGGTTGAAGTCCACACCTCTTAAATTTGCTAGGATTTAGAAACCCCGTCCTAAAAGGTTGACTGATACTCGATGTGGCTCATCTTTCCTCAGCCTCAAAGCCCTGTGCTGCCCATGGTTCAGGGGCCTACCTTGTCCTCTCCCAGGAGCAGATGCACCCACGGCCGCTGCATTGCTGAGATTAGCTTCCTCCCACTAGTGGAAGAGTGTCCAGTAGCCCTCGGCTGCCATGGGTGGCGAGAGTAAGAATGTCCCCTCTCTCCATCTGGGGCCAAACTGGACAGAAAGGCCAGCCCCATTTCTTAGTGTTTTATACAAAGCTTGGGCGGGGGGGAAGAGGGGACATTTATTTATCACATAATTAGCCACTGCAATTGCAAAACCCTCAATGGTTTACAGTAATTATGAGCCAACCAGCATTAAAGTAAGCCAGCCATTGTAGGACTGAAACAGAAAATGTTTTAACTGTAGACAATATAAACTAAATTGAGTTGGATGTCCTGACATTCCCTCTGGACCCTGCGGGACAACTCGGTTTTCAGAAGCTGCTGGTAGGCCAGAGCGGTGGGGTCCACCTGATCTCCACGTGATGTCAGTTGTAAATCTGAAGGAGGAGGTGGGTCAAGGGAGATGACCTCCCAACTTCCACCAGATCTTCTCACTTTCACACTAGCAGTTACAGCTTCCGTGTGTGGTGGGGATTTGAACTTGGCCTTCCCATCTCCAAAGAAATCCCAGTGGCTGGTGTGGGTCTTCTGGGCTGTGTGGCTGTATTCCGGAAGTTTTGGTTCCTAATGTTTCTCCAGCATCTGTGATCGGCATCTTCAGAGGGCAGGAGCACAGACAGGAGCAGTTCTCTCTGTGCCCAGGATGACGTGACCCTTTTGATCCCAGTGTTTATGAAATGCTTATTTTATTAGGGAGGAGCTGCCCAGAACCAGGAGTTGTTTTCCTTTCTTCCATGACCCTGACCAGAAACCACAGCCCTGGCTGCCCAGAGGCCCAGTTTCCTTAGCCAAGGGCCGAGACCCCAGCCCTCGCACCAGAAAACGTCCTGCAGCCTTGCCCGAGAGGCTCCAAATGGCCTGTTGCTTCCTCTGAAGTCTCTACCTCGCGAAGAGCGTGGACTTTTCTTCTGCTTTCAGCCTTCTTTTGCACCTGTGGGGTCAGCCCAGCTGCTTGACGGCTTCTCAGATGCGCTGGAGGGGGCGACGCATGTGCTGGTTGTTCCACAAACACGCCCCAACTTTGTTCTGGCCTTGTCTGGGCTGGGCTTCATGATCGCAGCGTGTCTTCCGATCTCGAAGCAGGTCTCCCACCACGGCCACAGACACGATTCTGGGAAGCTTGGTCAGAAAACCCAGGATTTTGGCTTCTGATCTTGCACAGAAATAGCAGGTGCCACATCTGTCCAGACACTGTTTGTATTCCTTAACGTGCTCCATGTGGGGGGCTCTGGCGTCAAAACTCCAGCCAAAGTCCAAAAAACCAGCCATCATTTTAACAGTCGTTTATAAGCTTATCTCAGCGTGGCATTGTTATTCCTAATTTTTTTCTACTACATTTCCTCTAGAACTTCAAAGGTGGCGATTTGGAGCTTGGGATATGCGAAATAAGGTGTTCCTTGAGCATGCACGGAGAGTCTGTGGCTCAGCTGCTCTGCTGGAATCCCATAGGCTTTGCATTTAGCTGTGGGGAGCTGGAAGTGGGAGGGGGCTGCTGGTTCCCTGGGAGGACAAGTTTCTAACGGAAAGAAGGGCCTGTCCTGGGGAGAGCCTATTTTAGAAATCACAGCTTTCTCCAGAGAGAAAGCTGGAACGGTGATGTCTCTTGAAGAAGACAAAGGTAAGGCCCCTGATTTCTGTGCTCCCCCATCCTGTTTGCCCATCAGCACCACTTAAAGGAGGAGTTTTGAATGGCTGCACTGAACTTGTTGATTCGTTTGTCTTTGATTTCTCCCAAAATTCCATTGGCTTTCCTGCGTTTTTGTTTTCTTCAGGGAGTCCGAAGAAATCCGCGGGTCTTTTAAAGTAATGATTTTACTTCAAGCCAAGCATTTCCAGGGGGATTGAGAAGTGGGGCTCTGGACCCTGGAATGGACCGCTTCGACCTCGGCTCCCTCCAGCGAGCGTTTGCTCCAGGCCTCCTCCTGGTTTGCAGGGCGCGATTGACCCAGGGAGAAGCCCTCCCACGATCAGGGAAGATGGTCTTCGGCACAGGAGGGGGGAGAGGCTGGAGGATGGTCATTTCCTGCCACTTGGGTCCTGAAGCCATTTTTGGGGGGAAAGAAAACAACTGCATGTGGTCTGGCGAGACTGCTGTGGACTGGATTTATTTATTTATTCACTTTAGGGGACTTGCATGGCCGCCTATCTCATCTAATAATCCTGGCCGGATCACAGCAATCGCTAGAGGGTCTCCTCACCCTCTTTTACTCCCCCATGTGGTTGTGAGGAATGTCGAGGGAGTAAGATGGGGATACCTGCTTCTGTGGGGGTTTTGGCTTTGCAGGACCTGCAGAATCAGACACATCCACCTTTATTACGGTCCCAGGCCAGCAGAAGCCAGGTGCGCAAAGGGAGCGCTAACCCCCCGCTAACCTCGTCCCTGTTGGCCACCAGGTACTTTAGTTAAGTCCCAGACCGGTGTCTCTCAACCTTGCTCACTTTAAGATGTGTGGACTTTGTGCTGGCTGGGGAATTCTGGGCGTTGACATCCACCCACCTCAAAGTTGCTGAGGTTGACGCACGGTGGTTTAGAACGTGGTGGTGGTGGAAGTCCCTAAAGCCCCCGTGACTTTTCTTCAAAGCGTCAAAGGCAGGGAAGCAGCGATCCTCTGGACCATCCTGCTGCGGGGCAGCGTAGATCAAAACACTCTAACCTGGTTCCCTCTAGGCGTGTGTGGTCATGATCCCCATCGTCCCAGGCCAAGCCATGGAGAGATCACCGGGGGAAAGGCCCTTATTCTTCTTGCCCTCAATGGATCCCTTGGGGATCAGTACCCTCATTCCAGGAAGAACCACGCCCGAGCTTGGAGGATGGCCCCAGTATTTGGAAGCATGTCCTGAAGATGTGGTTTGTTGGTTTGTTTGGCCAGTGACAATGCGTCAAGCTATTGGGCACAACGCATTGGCCTCACACGCTGCCCTTTGTAACTTGCCCTCTCAACAGATTCAGGTGCGCGGAAATCCCTGCCCTTTCCCCGTGGGCATGCACATAGATTTTAACCCTGGGGCCGCTTTCCCATCCTTTATACTCCCTCTTAATTAGGCCAGGAGGCGCCGATGCAATTCCAGAGACGCTGGGTGGGTGAACTAGCTGTGGCAAGGTCAATGCCAGGCAATAAGGAGCAGGTGAAGCAGCACACTTTGCGCCGAGCTCTCCCTGCTGGGGTGTGTGTGTGAAGCAAAGCCGGAGCAGGACTTGACAGCCCTCTATAATATTCTGCCACGTGCATATGACGGACATAAAGGCACGTCCACGCAGAGCAGATACAGATCTTCCTCCATCCCCATTCCAGGGCCTGCAGCGGATGGAGAAAGAACTGGGTTCGGGCATCGACTAGCTGGCACTTGCTTCCCAGAACGACTGAGGACTACTTAAGGATCGGTGCCTGGCTTCGCGTCCTTCCTCTGCCATCCCTTCCCACTCGGTCTTGGGTCTTTGAGATGCCGTGGGTCTTGTGCTAGCAGAGGCGGCCGGTTGGATGCAAAGGCTGAGCAAAATACTTTTGGCTTACCACGCTGTGTGCACCCAAGCCACTGTGGCTTGGAAACCCCGCTTGGTGGCTTTGTGTGGGCAAACCCAGCCAACTCTCGTGTTCCAGGAAACTAATCAAGCAAGTCCAGCAGCTGATCGCAGACCGAGACGCTTTTTGACGGAAGGGCACAATCAGAGTGCTTTAAATGAAGGTGAGGGGTGTTCCTGATGCTTACCAAAGTGCTTCAACGCAACCTGGTGGGTTTGAAGAGCTCCAGGAGCAGGGCCCCAGGCTCGTGGGAGAGGGCTATCCGAAAGCTGAAACCCTGTGGGGAGACAGGGAATTGGAGCACTAAACCTTTGCCGTGAGAACATCGGAAAGTAATGCTACGGTCTGTTGGGAATGGTGGGCTGCTCTTTGAGATCTTAAAACTGGTGGGCCATCTCTGGCCCACAAGCACCTACAGCACCCCTGGGCCCAAATTCCAAACTCCCCCAAAGCCCCAAGATTGAGCTGCTGAAATACCATGGCAAAATGATTGACATTCGGAGCTTCGATATGTCCCTGGACGCCAAGGATGGAATTGGTTGCGGTAGGCCTCTGAAAACCAGAGCCTCCCTCCCCCTCCTTAAAAATCCTGTCCCGTTCCCCCAGAGCCCCGGCCCCAGGGCTCCTGGTCTGCGCTGCTGCTGCTGCTCTTCTGCTGGACGGGCCTTTTGCGGCTTCTGGGGGCCGAAACGGAGAGGTGGCGTTCCACACACGCAAACCCCAAAGGCTGCCTCCATTGTTTTAAGAAAGGGCAGGGCGGTTTTGACCCCGGAGGTATCCGCATTCCCCTGGGGCGAGGGGAAACTATGTTCAGAGTTGCTTTCCTTGTTAACATGCTCCAGAAGTGATGAGACTTTGGGCAAGGAGCTGCGGAGCGTTGCTGCTGGCTGGCTGAGGTGCTAGAAGGGCAGGATTGGACTTGCTGGTGGGGGGGGGCTACTCTGAGTGGCCACAGCTGGAGGGTGAAGGGTTGGGGCCGGTCACAGCTGAGGCTGAGCTGCTGATGTCCCTGCAACCCGCTCACAGTTAGGTGCCCGTCCTGGGTTAAGGCTTTGTGTCAATGGAGCTCTGCCGCCCTGCGAAGGGTGCGTGTGGAAGGGGTTGGCCAGCCCAGGACCCCTGGCAGCGGCAACGCCTGGGCGTGCTGCTGTCATTCCACAGCCAAGGCGTCTGCTCTGTCACTTGGCCGTGGAAGAAATCTTCGCAAGTGAAACCCTAGCAGCACAAGCCTGGTACGTTTCCCCTAAAACATGCCTGTTCCCACAGTGATGTGCTTTGAGAGAAGAAGGGAGGTATTTGCAGGCGAACAGCCCAGCGTGCCTCTTGGTCCCCACGCGTGCAGTTCTTTCTGGAATGAAATCTGGCGTTTTGCTGAGTTGCAGTAGGCCACCCTGATACTTCTGGGCCTCCTTCATGTTCTTGTGATACCCAACTCAAAGAAGTAGCACGTGCAATACGTGGTTTTGCCAGCTCACTTAGCATTGCTTTCTCTACCTCTCGTTGCCCAGAGCAGCCCACTGGGGACCCCAGGAGGCCCCCCTTGGCATGAGAGCCCACAGATGCCCTCTGCACGCAGCAGTGCTAATGAAGGCACATCAGTTACATATCCAGGAGCCGGTTTTCCAACCAACGGGCTGTGCTAGTTCTGCCAGTTTCTGCTATCTTTTCTCATTTCTAGGAGCCGTGAGCCCTTTGCTCGAGAGCTAAAAAGTTGTTTGCAGAAACGTGAAACATGACTGGTTTTTGGCTGGCGGCGTGAAACTGCCTGCCATCAAGTGCCAAGCAAAATCCATCCCTGCTTGTCTTTTTGCTTTGAACGAACTGGCCTGTTCCCCTTTTTCCCTTGGCTGATTCCAAACCAGCGGCTCCCGTGTTGAGCTTTTATGCTGTCTCAGGGCTGGCGATGTAACGTCAAGCACAACATTTTGTATAGTACAGTATGAGAAAGGCGGCTTTCCACTTTCAAGCGCCTGCAGGTTGGGAACCTCTCCAAAGGCCCTTGAATGCAGCGGATACAGGCAGCGGTCCCATCCGCGGAAGAAAGAATCCGGGTCAGATCAGCTCCTACCTCCGAAGGCCCCAAGGAAGCACCTTTGGACTCGATGCGGCAGATTCTAGAACTGAGCACAGAAACCAGCAGGCACGGCCCCGTTGCACGGAGAGGAGCCTGAGTCCGTGGGTTGCACCAGGGCCCCGTTTTGCATCAGAAGAAGCTTCCAGCCCTGCTGAAAGGCAGCCCCAGCACTGATGCTTCCTCATGGGAAAGGCTTTTGTGTGCAACGGCCTTGGCAGGCCTGCCTCTCCATGGGAATGCCCCTTTGCACGGGCCTGGAAAGCTTGCACAATTCTGGCCAGCTGCACGAAGAAGTTTCAACCCAGGTTAACAAAACACTGTTGTAGTCGCACAGGCTGTATCCAAAGCAATAGATGTATTTCCGTGGTGGCTGAGGTGCCTGGGACCAAGTACCCAGGTTGGTTCCCATGACATGCCAAGACCTATTTGAGGCTGGTCTGCGGCCTCTTTAGCCTCTCTCCTCCTCTGCATTGGAGACTGGCAGATCCAGGCCTGCAGCCTTCCCTGTGGGGCCCTCAGGTGCACACCTTCCAGCCGCCAAGGTTCCGGAGCACTGCAGTAGAGCAACAGAGGTGGTGCTGGACGGTCAGCGAGGCCTGTTGGATCCAGCACCCCCTTTTCAGGCAGGGTCCCCACTTGCTGCCGACTCCTGCCTGTGATCTTCCTAGAAGCGAAAGCCTTTTCTTGCTATTCCTCCCCACTCTGCCCGGGCATTCAACAGGCTGCTCTCGGGGCTTGGCGCTGGGGACTGTCTTCCTCTGCCCCGATCCCCTTCGGTAGCCAAAATAAGTGCACCCCCCCACAACACTCACACAAACACAATTCCATCAAATTCTGTCAAGGGAGTGCACGAGGTGTGTGAAGAACTGAACCTTGGTTTTTTTGTTTCTGCCTTTGCTCCAGCTTGCGCGTGCCGTATTTCCTTCCCCTTCCAAGCAAAAAGGCAGAGAACATTTCTCGCCCCTTTGGGCAGGGTGAGGCAGCTCAGGGCCAGATCCCGCGGGGACAAGCGGGGCCTGCTTACCGCTGCCTGGCCCGCCCACCCGCCCCTCCACCTTGCGCCAGGCTGGTTTCTTCTGCTCCTCCCTCCCCATTCCCAATGCAGGGCTGGCGGTGACCTTGGGAGGTTTGAGAGCAGGGGCGAGACGCGGGCCAGGCAAGCTGATGCGTCCAGGGAAGCCAGCAAAAGGGGCTTCTTCCCCCCTCCTCGGCGCTGAGGAGGCAAGGCGGATGCTGGGCCAGGAGCTCAAGGCTCCCCCAGCAGCCTAGAACGGCCGCGGGAAGGAGAGGGAAGGAGAGCCGGTGGAAGGAGGCCAGGTGGGCTGGAGAATGAGATCAGGATGATTTGTGGCAGGCAGGGAGGGTCAGCCCGACCGCGTGCATAGTGTCAGGCACCCTCCCCCCAAAAGTCAGCACAGCCGGGTTTGTACATTTCGAGATGGTCTCGTCAGCAAGCCCCCTGAAAAACGAATGCAGCAGACCTCCAAGGAGGAGTCACAGCCAGAAAATTGGCCTCCTGCCGATTGATCGCTGTTGAAAGGGACTTCTGAATGAGTCATTGCGGTGTTGCAAGGGTGGGCTCTCCCCGTGTGAATTGCCGCCTCGGCTGCGGGATGTCAAGAACCAGGACGAGGACAGGGGGCTGCAGGGACTGTCTTGTCGTCTTCTGGCCAGGCGGAGCAGCCGCCTGTGGTGAGGCGCCCAGAGAGGACCGTCTGTGCACGGGGGACCTGCAGGAGCTGCCGGGCAAATGGACGGAGAGCAGTAAAAGGGCGAGGCGGCGATCAGCTTCATTGGAAGGGCCGACAGGCAGCCACAGCCAGCGACGTCTTTCTTACGGGCCAAATGTCCCCCAGCGTGTTCCCCAAGGGTGACTCCAAGCTCAGAGCCTGCATAGAGAGGCTTCAGGCCAACTGCAGCGAAAGCAGTGTAGGGTTCTTGAACCGGGTTAACTTCTACCAATTTGCTGGTGAACTAGACTGAAATTTGCAAAGTCCTTTTTAATTAGAACCATCAAATGAAGCAACCCAGCACACATGTGAGGTCTAAATTAGCCTCCTTTATCTGAAGAGGGATACACAGATTTTCCTTTCATAGGAGCTGGGTTGACTGTTCCTCTGGTTTTTCAAAATGCAGCCAATTGAGTTTCAGGTGGGACAGAGAGAGAGAGAGAGAGGATGGAAGAAAAGGGGCAACAGGAGAAGGGGAAATGTGGAGCATCAATGGGGGGCACAGGGCCTGTGCCCAATTCTTTTGCTTCTGCAACCCCCTGAGAGCCCGAGGCTCTGCCTGCCGTTTACCCCCCTGTCCCCAGGCACGCCTCCTTGCCCCAGCTGGCGGAAGGGACAGGCAGGGGAATTGACTGACCCAATGCTGTAGTCAGGATCGACCCCCTTTCGTTCTGGGAAGGAAAATGGTTGATCAGCCAGCAGCAAGAGAACTTGTGCCGATGCATTAGATCTTCGGAGCCCGTTGTCCACTACGGACGCTCTGCAGCCTCTCTGGCTATAAAGCCACGCTGGTGCAAACTGGGCTGGGGTGGATCTCGATTCCACGGCTCCAGATCCATTTGGGAAGTGGCTATAATCTCTTGACAGGAGGCTGTTAGAAGTTCAGCCAGAGGTCCGGTGGAGAAGACATTTCAGCAACTTGAAAGATTCCTGTAAATTGGTCTCGGAAGGGAAGGTGGAGATTTTCAGGCAGGTTAAATGGTTAAATAACCCGTTGAGTACCTGGCTCAGGACCTGCAGCAGACTGTCTTTCTAGGTTGGAATTCTAAAGCAAGAAGAGCCATCTCTCCATCCGGGCCAGGTCCACAAAGGGCATGACAGTTGACAGAAGGGGCAAAGTTTGGAATTTGTCACTTTTTGAGGAAGGATGGCCCAAACTGCCAGCCACGAACCTCAGCCTTCTGACAAGGGTCCCCTGTCCTTGGAGAAGACTCTCCTGAGCTCTGCCTTCTTCTTGCTTGCGAGCAGCCAAAGACTCCTCAGCGTCATGTGCTCTCCCTGACCGCAGGCCAGGTTCCCCTCTCTTTTGCACCGTCAGTAAGGCAGATCCCTCTCTGATCGGAATACCAGCCTCTCGGGAAAAGCCCCCTCCCTCCATTCCTGCCTGCAAACTCTTCTTGGCCAAGCAGCCTGGGTGGGATTCTTGGCAGGGATGTCGAGCTTTTTCAACAACTTCCAGTTGTCCTCATCCAACTGAAATAGGAGCCTTCTTTTCCTCCTGCCTTTCTCATAGTTGGCTTCTCTCTGCAGAGGCTTTTTTTGGGGACAGAAGTGAAGTATCAGGTGGGTCATACAACCCCGATTAAAACAAGGCCCGCTCTTTCCAGAGCAACCGTGGCAAAACTGAATTAAATATCAGTAGGTCGGGAAAACCAGCCGAGTGTTTACTCTCAGGGTCCTCTGTATCAAATGCACCTGGGAGGCCACGGCTCTCATACCCGCAGAACACCCTCCAAGGGGGCTGCCCTTGAAGACAATGGTGATAGAGGTGCTGGACTGCAGTGCCCAGGATCCCCATCCAAGCAGAGAGTCGCTTAAGTACAGTGTGGACGGAATAAAAGAACCCTAAACAGTTGGAAGGTGAAAAATAAACTCTTTATTGAGTGATTGCATAGTAAATTCCCATCAGTATGACTTTCAGCTCTCAGTAATTTGCAAAGGAGATTAGCCACAAAAGAATTGCAAAGCAAGTAAACACCCCCGCCCCCATCTTTCAAGATTAGGAAGCATTTGATGGCTCATAAACTGCATCTCTCTCTCGTGCCCAGAAGTCAGGGCTTCTCAGCTTTGGCCACTTGAAGAGGTGTGGACTCCCAGAATTCCCCAGCTTTGCCCTCCCAGGTGCATTCGATGCTGAAGATGCTGGCTGGGGGATTCTGGGAGTCGAAGTCCACGGCTCTTCAAGTGGCCAAGGCTGAGAAACGCTGCTCTAGGTACCCGCACAACGGCGCTTGGGCGGGCTTTGCCAGTGTGCTCCAAGCAGGGCGTAGCAGGGCAGCAGCTGACGGACTTTGGGGAAGGGCTCTGCTGGCTGGGCAAAGAGGACCAGAGGTCAGGTCAAAAGGTAGCGCGCGTGAAACAGGAAAAAATGCACTTATGACTTGTGGTTTGGATGATTGGAAAAAATTGGATGATAGAAAAAAATGAGTTTTGTAATCATTGAGTAAGAGATAATTTCGTAATTGTACTTATACTTGCTGCAAAGGAAATGGGAAGACTCTTCTTCCTATTTCTTTTTATTCTTTCTTTCTGCACTTTTGTTTTTCCCTTTTCTTTGTTTTCTTTATTTTGTGTTAGTTTTTATGTTCTCCTTAAAGCTTTTAATAAAATTTATTAAAAAAAAAAAAGAAGGTAGGGTGGCCGGGCTGTACCAACAACCAGGAGAGAGAAGACATCATGTTCCCTGGAAGCACATAATCCCCCACGGTGCAGACCCAGAAGGTCAGCCATCCGTCACTTGACGCTCTCCAGATGGCCTGGGCGAGACTCTTCCTCCCCCGACCCGGCCACGTTGGAGGCAGAACAAGGAGAGCTGCAGACCACCACATCTGGACAGCCCCGGCCTGGACAAGGTTGGTCTGGACCTTCCCAACCGGTCCTCCTCAGTGGGGCCACCCCGCCCTGACATCCTCCGCTCACCCATCCATCTTTTGCACTTGTCTGGCCCATCTCTGGGCGGGTTGCTAAACGGCTGCCAACTGCGTTTCTTGATAAGGGAACAAACACTTGCGGGGCTGACTGAGAACCTGCGGCACAGCTGGAAAGCACAGGAGCCCGTGCAGCTGGATTCACGGCAAGCCCCGCCATGGGCGGCGAAGAGCCAAAGCCTCGGGCAGGTGGCTAACACCTCCCCATGAAAGCCGGTCTGATCTTGTCCAGAGATGGCTTGGGAGTGCGCAGGGAGACGGAGTCTTCCTCTCCACACTTCCACGCCTTTCCCACGGCCTTTCCATTTTGAGAGGAAGGGGTTCTTTGGGGAAGTCTCTGAAGGCGGCAGAGGCCGGGTTGATGCTGGCCTCTCTTTACCGGCCGCTCTGTTGCAGCCCCCCCCCCGGCTCTGCCTTCTGCCTGGGACACTCCAGTGGCCACCCCTGGTGTTCTAGGGAAGGGAAGCCCCCTCCTGGCTCTCAGTCAGGAGCCAAGCAACAGGTGGGTGACGCAACACCGTTCTTACTTTGAAAAATAAACTGGGATCTGGCTATCTTTCCATCCCGGTGGTTCTCAGACTTGGCCACTTGATGGGTGGACTTCAACTCCCAGAATTCTGGGAGCTGAAGTCCACCCTTCTTAAAGTGGCCAAGGTTGAGAAACACTGTTCTGACCTGATTGCTTAAGGGGACGTGGTCTGCAGGTACCGTTCAGAAAGGCTCCAAAGGCTGGAGCCTCCCACTGACCCAAAGGCGTGGGCTTCGTGGTCCCCACAGCGGTCTGAGAAGTATGATGGAGCAGCCATGAGAGACCCCCCCCCCTCAAGTTCGCGTTGGAAAAGTCATACGTGGCCAAGCAGACAGGCAGTGTTTCCTAGCTCAGGGGAAAGGCAGGGCCTGCAGAGGCGCAGGGATCTGGACCACTAGACGATAAGCCATCGGGGGTGCTTGGGGGACTATGAGGTTGTGGAAGCCACGGGGCATTTCTTTCACGTGTGCAGTCGTGGCCAAAGCTTCACGGGGGGAATAGGGAAGGGGGAGAGTGCAAAGCCAAATGCACAAGGCTGACTCCCTCCCCTCCCCTCCCTTCCCCACTTCTCCCCTCCCCACCTCTCCCCTCTTTCCATGGGCTGCCATGCGCAGGATGATTCCATTCTGAACGTTTCTGACATCTGGTGGGAAGCTGAGGGCTGGCGCGTGTCTCCCCATGGAAGAGGTGTCTGTGTCCCTCTCTTGGGGGTTTCAAGGGCTGCCAATGACTGAAATGATTGGGGGGGGGGGTAGAGCGGAATTCCTTAAGATAATAATCACTCCCCTTTGGCCTGACGTTACGGCCCACCCATGACAAACGTCCTAAAAGGATTAAAGGTGCCACAAGGGGGGTGGGTGGGGGGGTGTCTGGGTCCTCTTGCAGGCAGGGCAGACCACCTCCTGGAAGGCAGAGCAGATGCACTGCCAGGGGCTGGTGCTCATGCTTGCACATCAAGGGTGGAGCACTGTGACCCCCCCACCCCCGTCTGCAGCCTCATCAAGTCTAGGATGTTTGGGGTGCCTGTGGGGCAAAGCCCTCCAACCAGCTGGGGGGAGTGTCAAGTCGCCAGTCTCTGGTGGGCAGGAGCAAAGAAGCATCTGGAAGGCGGGTGCGGCTGGGGGTGCAGGTGGAAAAGGGCTCCCCTGCATCTCTGGGGCTCCCGGGGCCGTCTGGCTTCTGGGCTGAGCGGCCGCCGGCTGAGCCAGGGGCTTCTTGCGTCGAGGCGAGCTTCATTTGGGCAGGGGGGCGATGATGACGTTTCGGTAGCCCTTCACCCCCTTCAGCTTGTCGCTGTCAAAATCCACCACCAGCTTCCGCAGGCCGGACTGCTGAGGAACGAAGTCCACCCTCACTTTGGCTTCCTGCCCGGGCTCGACGGGGCTTTCGCTGGAGCAGGAGGGGAAAGCACAGGTCAAGCGGGGACCTGCCTGGTCCTCAGGTGCCGGCAGTCCGCCTGGCCATGGTCATCTCCAACCTCCCTCCTCCTACCTCTGCCTCCCCCCTGCATCGGACCACGATCCCAGGACTACGAGCCTGGATGACCAATGCAGCTGGGGGCACTGTGTTGGGGAAGGCGGCTGTGCCAGAGGTCAGAGGGCTTCGTCTGTTCTCTGGACATTGATTCTTCCTGGCTTAGGAAAATCCAATGTCAGGATGGAATCTGGCTGCCCATCGTCCTCCCTCCTCTTTTAATAGATTTTTCCATCCATGCGGGGATGGGAGGTCTGCAGGGGGTGGTCAAAAAAGTCAAGGGTTCGGCTGCTCTGCCTGCTTTCTGTGTGTGCAATTGCGTGCAGGTGCGACACACGCCCACAAAAAGGCAGCGCTTCGATTGCAGTCGCCCCTCACCCATTGTTTATTTTTAAACAGCTGCTCGTCCTTTTTGCCCCCCAAAGAGACCTGGATGACCCTCTCCAATGCTGGAAAAAATCTGCTTTGGAGAAGCGAAGAACGTGAGCGAATGTCTTGGGTGGAGCCCCCGACTCAGTGCGGGAACAGCTGGCCTCTCCTGAGCAAACCATGGTTTTCTTCCAAGAGGGAACCAGCTGCCTTTGCTCACTTTAGCTCCCTCCTGTCCCGGGACCCCTGTTCTCCAGGGGGTCTTTCCCATTTTTGGCCCAGAGATTCCTGGGATGGGCCTTGCTTCCTTTGGTTAGGAAAAAGAGGCTCATGTCCCCCCCTGCGGCCTTTGGAGCAGTCCTTCTGCATCTTGCACAGTCCGCCATCCCCCCCCCCCCAATTCTACAGGGGAGGTGGAGGGCAGAGGGCGCTTCCACACCACTAACGTTTGCAGACTCCAAATTCTCCCAAGCCGTGGGAGGGGATCCCTGGCAGGCTTCGCTTCTCCTGATTTGAGAGGCTGAAAACCAGGGGCCCAAAATGTCTGTCGCTCCCAGCTGGCAGAGGACTTGCCCAGGGGAAAGCGATTGTGAGCAGGGAAAGGCCTTGGCCATCGCTGGCCACCCAGAGCCCGAGCTGCCCAGCCTTCCCAATCCCATCTGCTCAAAAGGGGCACCAGGGGAGGGGCTTGGGAAAGGGCCGGGCAGCATTTCGGGGAGGCGTTGGCACTTAGGATGGGAAGGGGCGCTTGGGCCACCCAGCCCAACCCCTGCTCAGAGCGGGCCTCCCAATTAAAGCAGCCCAGGCCGACGGCCATCATCGTGGGCTCTGCTGCCCACCTGCAGTTCCTGCAACTGAGCCTTGAAGCCAAAGCGGAAACACTCACAGCCTCTGGATCTTCTGCCCGCTGGTGAGTCCAGCCCCTTCCATAGTGAAGACGCAGCCGGTCAGGGGGATGGGGAGAGGGTTGGTCAGCGACAGCTCTGCCACCAGTTTGCGCTTCTGCATCGGCTCCCCCAAGACCTGCAAGTCGGAAAGAGGAGAAGCGTCATCCTCGGCTGGCATGAATCTGGATACCCAGTGGCTGCTTATGGCTGGGTTGGCGCCACCCGCATCCCTGTTGTCGGATAAAGGCCTTGCCGCTGCAGGCCAGCCCGGTTAAGCGTGTGGCACAAAGGCAGCAGGGGGATTTGACCTCCTATGACTGGAACCGGGGCAGGTGCTGCTTTGGGGGTGGGGGAGAGGCTCCATCCCAGGGAGACGCAGCGGGCACGCCTGCCGGAGGGCATCCGGGGAGCCCAGCTTTGCAGCAGGAGCTGCGCTCGCCCAGTGCCTGCTCCGGAGCAAGGCGAGGAGGCGAGATTGTGGGGAGAGGAGAGGACCCAAAGATGGGCCGCCTGCCCCCCTCCTGTCCCCCTGGCCATTCTTTCCTGGGTCTCAGGACGCTTGCTTGGCACAGAAAAGGGGCCCCAGGGGACAAGCCCCACCGTCCAGGGCCTCCCAGCCGCTAACTGGGAGGGCTCCGTGCCGTCCCAAGGGCTATTCTGGGGCAACGGGCCACGCCGCTTGCCCTTTCTCCCTCCTCGGCAAAGGGACCGTCCCCGCGGAGAGCCCCTCCCAGAAAGCCTCACCCGGATTTTGACGTCGGGGTTCTTGACGTGGATGTCCCTCATGCTGAGGAGGAGCTCCTGGGTCTCGTACTGCTGCAGCACAGCCGTCACCTTGATCATGTTGTCCTGGGTCAGGCAGCCTCCGTACTTCTCGTACAGAATGCGCAGGGGGACCACCTTTTCTGGAGAGGAGGACAGAAGCACAAGGACGGGGTGCTGTCAGAATCAGGGCTCTGCGGCTCCCCGGACTGAAGACACATGGAGCCCGGGGTCCGAGAGTGAGCGAGCAAGCGGAGGGGTCTTCTGCACAGCCCAGGCTGGGATGGTGGGCTTGCAAGCTGGCATGAGCAACAGGGGAGCCTCTTTCGAGCTGCAAGGATTTCACAGAGGTGTCCTTTTGGCCACAGAATGTGACTTGCCGCTGCCTGAATCTGGAACGCAAAGAGTGGTGGGACTTCCTGATGGCCTCCCATCCACGATTTAGCCCAGCTCATCCGTGCTCAGGGGCTAGCTCCTGCCATAACCGGCCACAAGCGGGTTAAGAAAAATGACAGCATTTGATGCGGAGCCTTCTGCCCTCAACTGGTGTCTCAAAATGATGTAATGGAAAGACTTTTATAAGAGTTGACTGAATCAGGTCTTCACGGTTTACCAACTGCAAGGGCAAGATTGCGTGCCTCCTCTCAGGAGCTCTGCAGATTTATTTACACAAGAGTAAGAAGGACTGGATCTTTTTTTAATGTAAAAATCAGTGAACCTCTTTCAGCCACCAGGATGGGGCTGACCTTTGTAGCTAGACCCATTTATTTATACTTGTAAAGTTGTCAGATAATACATTTGGAATGTATTTATTTTCCCCCCTTAGCTGCAGTTTTTCTTCCTGGCGGCGGCGGGCGGTGGGGTGGGGGAATGTAGAAGACTCCAAAAATCCCCATTCTCCAAATTTCAAGAAAGGCTACATTTCTGGCTGTGAGCCATAGGGAATTCTGGGAGCTGAAGTCCACCTCTCTTAAAGTTGCTAAGGCTGAGAAACACCGATCTAGACAGATGTCAGAATTTCAGTTTCGGTCCTCGTTGCAGCCACAGTCCCTCTAAGACAAGGATCAAAAGCTGCCCGTTTTCCTCAGCTCTTGCAGGGGTATCCCCTGGATATGGTCAAAAAAGTCGCGATGGTGGCCATGTCGGTACAATCAAAGCCTTAAGCGCACATAAAAGATAATGTCCCATCGCACATACAAATGGTGGAATTTCGACTGCATCGTCCTGGCTTTTTTCACCGTAGCCATTTAATTTAATTTATTCAGTTTAGTCACCGCCTGACTCCAAACCAACTCTGGGTGGTGTGTAATAAAACCGACGGACTAAAAATAGATGGCAAGAACTTGAAAAACAGAGAGAGAGAGAAACCCGGCGAGCCGATGGCAGAGCCGCGCAGTTCGACTCGAGTAAGCTACGCGGGGCTTCCTTCGGAGACCCGGCCCCGCGTCTCGCGGCTTCTGAACACGCTTGCCGAAGCAGAGCGGAGGAGCGGGGGGGCTGAGAAGCAGCGCCTTTCACGCCGGGAGGTCCACTTGAGGCTGAGGCTGAGCCCTGCCCTGCCCTGCCCTGCCCTGCCCGCAACGCTGGAGCGCCGACAAAAATAGCTCTGCGCGGGGGGCTGAGCTGCCCTCTGCTGCTGGAGCCCTTCCCAGCTGTGGAAAGAGAGCGACGCTCCGCGCGCGCGGCCGCCCCCTTGCCCGCCAGCCCGCTGCCCAGAAGGCTTCTGCCCGCCTGGGCGTCGGGCGCGGGCTTGGTCGGGCGCAGGGAACGTCTGCGCGTCCGCACAAGAAGCGAGGTGGGCGCGCTTCCGGCCCGGGGGCCGAGCACAAGTTCCTGCAACGCAGAGGGCTGAGAAGGGGGGGGTGAGTTTCAGCTGGGCGGGGCTTCCTCTCAGAGCCCCGTTGCCCCCGGGCTGGACAGCGCTGGCGGCCCAGGCTTTACGGCCCTTTCGTGACCTTCCTGGAGTGCGTCTTGGAGCAGCCACGAAGTCCCAGACCTAGCCTGGTTCTGCAGACGGGGCCCCAGGTGATGGATCCCGCCCGGAGAACCGTGTCCTCCCGACGGCTTGGGGTACAGTGCCCTCGCCCCCAGCTGGTACGGCTGCGGAGAGCAGCTGCTCTGCCCAGAGAAGGGTCGTTCGTGGTCTGCGCTCCGAGGGTCTGCTAAGACACGCCTGGGGCAGTGTCTCTCGACCTTGGCCGCTTGAAGAGGTGTGGACTTCAACCCCCAGAATTCCCATGGCTGGCTGGGGAATGCTGGGAGTTGAAGTCCACTCCTCTTCAAACGCTGATCCGGAGGGACCAGTGGTTTGGCTCGACAGGCAGACCCCAAGAGTAGGGGAAGAAACAGCAGGCTGGCCGGAAGGTGAAGCTGGAAGGTGAAGGAGGCCCTTTGCGCCCCCGGCCAGCGCAGCGCACGAGGACCTGATCCTGCCAGGATAGCTGCGGCCCCACCCTGAAGACTCTTCGGGCCGCCTTGCCGTTTCTGGCAGGGCCGGGGAGGGGGCTGAGGCTGCACAGGGAGCAGGAGGAACCGATCAATTGCTCCAGCCGCCCCCCCATGTCTTGAAGGGATGCGCCTGCAGTAAACCTGCAGCAGGGGACGGCCCCCCAAGGCAGAAGTCCAGGCAAGCCGGCGGGTGGGTGGCGTCCGAGGGGACCTCCCCAGACCCACGCTGTTGCACTGGAGGTTGCTGGCCAAGGGTCAGGGGGTTCACATCCAGTCTCCAGGAGGGTCCGCAGGGTGTGGCCAGAAAAGTCAAGATGGAGGCCACGATAGTGCGATCAAAACTTCACTGTTTTCCTGTGTGCTGCATGCACAACACATAAAAAATTGGTGGAGCTTCGATCGCGCCGTTGCAGTCTCAGTCTCCGTCTTGACTTTTTTGACCACGCCCCACAGACACCCCTGCCAGTGGCCATCCTCCCTCTCCGTCTGGATCTGTGCGATCCAGTCTGCTGCTTCAGCCCTTTCTACGCCCAGCTCCCCTTCGGAGGGGCACGCTGGCCAGAGCAGGGATGCAGGACTCCTGGGACGCGCCTCCCCCGGCAGGCCGGCCAGCAGGCCACCCCTTCCCCCCGAGCCCCGCTGTGTGGAGGAGGAGCCCTTCTTGGCCACCATGATGACGGTGGAGGAAGAGGCCGAGCGGGGGCTCGAGGGCAAGAAATGGTGCCTGCCGAAGCTTCACTGAGTGGGGTGGTTCTGGAGTCAGGCCTGGATACCAGCCCCGGGCTGCCTCTTGGCCAAGCGGGGGGAGAGGTCCCAAAGGATCTACAGGGTCAACCAGGCCAACCAACCACGAGAAATAAGCCTCAGTATATCCGAGTCCATGTGCCCCAGCTGGCTAGGAGGCTGAAAGGCTCCCAAATGCCCCTTCCTATTTTTCCTTCCAGGACCAAATGGCAAAGGGAGTTTGGGGCACGGCTTGCTTACGAGGAGTCCCATCTCCTTGCTTGGGAGCTCACCTCCATGAACCTCTTCAGCTACTTCACTCTTGTATAAGCCTTTGCTCTTTGCAAAAGCTGGGCATCAGGCTGAAGGATCCCCCTGGACCGTTCTCCTGCCCCCTTTCTGTTCCCCAAGGAAGCCTCGCCCCCACAGATGGCACCCAGGCCCCACAGCCTCATGCCGTTCTCTCCCTAACCCCTCTGGCCTCCTGCTCCTCCTCCGAACAGGTCAGCTCTCCAGCGGAGGTCTCTTCCTTTGCCTCCATCCCCACGTGTTGATCACTCCTCTATCGGGGCCAAGTTTGTGTTGGCTCCAAGGAGAGCCCCCCTCCTCTGCCCCTTTGCCTTGTTGCATTGCCTGCATTCCTGAAGACCAGGGGGAAGAGGCTTTAAAGAAGAAGAGCACGCAGGGACTGTTTGGACTGTTGGAAAATGTCTGACCCTTTTGCTGGCCCTGTGAAACTATTCAGGCAGCCGCCACCGTGCCCTGGCTACGCCAGTCTGAAAGCAAAGAGGCGTCCACACGCAAGCTTCGCGGCAGAAATCCTGCCCACCCATCTCTTCTCTCCTGCATTTCCTTCCTTGCTGGGAATTAGCCTTCCTAATTCCCTGGATGAAAATAAGAAGGATGATGCCTGTGGACGCGTCTCCGCCCACCTGCCCGTTTCCCCCTCTTACTCTTCTTGCACCACAAAGCCTGCTGCCTGAATCATTGTCGGTTATCAGAGAGGAATTTCCCAAGGGGACCATACTTCTCCCGCTCTAGCTGGACGCAGCACTTCAGTGACTTTTCAGTTAGGTGTTTTTTTCACATCTACTTGCTAGACCATGAAGGTATGAAATAGTTATCTTCTAGCTTCTGCCTTTGGGGACCGACCATCAACAGTTGAGGAACCAGCAGTCAAGCGATGTGCCACAGGGGAGCACTTGGCAGAGCAGCCAGAAGGCCCTGGAAAAGATATTCAGATGCCATGGTGTGTCTGCACCTACGAAGCTCAGAATTGTGCAGGCCATGGTCTTCCCTGTGACCCTCCATGGAAGGAAAGCTGGACTTTAAAGAAGCAGGAGAGGAAGAGTATTGACACCTTTGAACTTTGCTGTTGGAGAAGACTCCTGAGAAGACTGCGGACAGCCGAGAAAACAAACCAATGGGTCATCAAGCAAATCAACCAGAGTTCTCACTCAAGGCTCAAAGTGCCCTACAGACTGTCAGCAAATGTCCCACTTTCAAGGTGAGGGTTTGTCCAGCCCTGGAGATAGCAAGAGCCACTCCTGTCTGCATGAAATGCAAAAGAGGTCTCTTGCTAGCTCTTGTCTGGAAATTCATGCCCAGGTGGGCCTTCAGCCACGCTGGTCCAGAAGGTTCAGGAGATGCAGATGCTGTGGCAGCCGCTCTCCGTCCGGGCTGGCTCTCCATCAGAATCAGCCTTGTTGATGGGCTGCAGTTTGAGTTTTCACCCCATCTCGTCAAAGCCTGACAAGAAGGTTCAAGGCTGTGGAGGGCAAAGGGGGCAAAGACGGTTGTTGATCCCTGGCAGAAGAGCACAGGCTGGCAGGGAGCAGATGGAAAACCAGGAAGTTGTCAGATGTTGGGGGTGGGTGGGAGAAGCAGAGCAAGGTGGAGAATGGAGGGGAACCCCATTCCTCCAGGGCAGGCCAAGGGTCTCAAGGCCCTTGAGAGGGGCCCAGGGGCTCTCTCCAAAGAAGGAAAGTAAGTCAGGACTTGGGCAAAAATTAAAGCACACTTTCTGAATTGCAATAATATAATCAACTCACTAAATCGGTACTGATATATTAATAAGCCAACTTACTAACATTAACTTTTCACTTATTAATAAGTTATTGACCTTTATTCCCCCCCCCCCCATATATGTAGCTTCCCATATCTACATACAGTATGTAAGGGGAAGGAAAACAGCTGCAGGGGCAGAGCCTGTAGGACTTTCCACCTCTTCCTCCTACAGCCGGGCACGTGTTGGGGAAAGACAGCCTTCTCCTTTCACCACGGGCCAGGAAGCCCTCCTCTTCCCACCCACCTGCTGCTGCCCCCTCCGTACCGTCTCCATCTGCCTGCAGAAAGGGGCTAACTGCTGCTAACATCTGAGCCTGCCCGCTGGCAGGAGAGGGCCCTGCCGCTTGGCTGTGCTTTATCCATTGCTGCTCTGGGCGGGCAGAGCCCAGGGATGGGCCAGTGAGCCGCCAGGCCGTTCCGCTCTGCCCCCCACTGCACGCTGGCTGCAATCAGGCAGATGTGGAAGGGCATTGCCAGAGCAGGACAGGCCTGATGTCTGGCGGAGGTAAGGTTGCAACCTGGAAGTGAGCCTCTGGTGTGTCAGGCGCTGGGCAACTGGGCGCATGCTTCCAAAGGCAAAAAAACGCACCGGAGCAGAAATGCCATTTGCTTCGCACGCCAAGCGAAGCTGCTCAGGGCTTCCAAGGCTCTGCGCCAAGTGAACCCCAGGCCAGTGGAGGTCCTGAGCCAAATCCATATTCTTTACATCTCTTGACTAACAGTCCTGAGCAAGGGGGTGAGCAAGCCTAGCAGCTCTGCAGACTGAAATGCCAAAGTCGGTCGTTACCTGCGTGTGGCTTCAGGCTGATGTTGAGCAGGTCTTTGCTCCCGCATTCGGGGCCCAGGGCCCCGTTGTAGCTCACGGCGGCGGCAGAAACCTTCAGCCGGCACAGCCGCTCCGTGGGTGTGTCGTTGTTGATGACAACGAAGACGTCGAAGTCGCATCCGTTGTTCATTGCCTCAGAAGCCTTGATCTTGAGCATCAAGCCTTCCTCCGGCGGGGTGTGGACCTTCTTGTGCTTCGCCTTGTCAAACGCCGTCCTCTCTTCCTCTGAATCTACCGGCAGAAACAGAAGCCAACAGAGCATAGAAAATGCCCCTGTCTGGTGGGCTTGGAGGGCGGCTCCTCTCTCCCCACCCGGACAGGAGCGATTCTTTACCCCCTCCTCTCTGGGCTTCATTTCTAAAGAAACTCTGCACTGGCTTAAGAGCGCCAGATGGCCACACCACGATGCGTGCACAGAACTTGGAAGAAAGGCACTGAGGCAGGAGTTTCGTTATCATTTCTGAATACTTGGGCTTCCTCTAAACGTACTGGGTCAGAAGCCCATTTATTCCCTGCCAGGGTGAGCTAAAGGGTGCCCACCAAATTTTTCCACATCCCCTCAAGTTGCTCTGAGTACCTTCCTGATGTTTATAGTTGTGAGTGATGTCCTCTTTGGTGTCCTTCCCCACACTCTTGGTGCTGATCTTCTTGCCCACAACGGTGGGGTGCATGGTCTTCTTTCGGGACATGTCATCCTGGAGCATCAGGTACGCCACATCCGCGTTGACCTCGGCAAAGACGAACTTCACGTCGTACTTAAGATGAAGCTCCCCCTCCTTGATGGCTCTCACGGGAGTGGGCCCGCAGCAGAAAACGCCTGTGGAGTGAAACAAGCTTTCAGCAGGCGGCAAGGCCATTGGCGGTGGGATTCAGCAACTGAGGATGCAGGAGGCATTTAATCTGACCTCCAGCGATAAAAACAACCTCCCTTGATGGAGGTGGAGGTCCTGCGATTTATGAATTTGTGAAGTTGCTGCATCTGGGGTTAAGGGGGCCCATCAAGTTCAGCATTATTTCCTCTCTCGGGCTGGATAGAAGCCTTCCCACCCCCCAAGATCCTTCTAACAGAGATTGGGCCCCAAATTTTCTGTATGCAAAGACTGACTTTGCGAAGGCCTCCGAGAATAAAAGGGCTGTAGACTGTAGCAGGAAGAAAATCCTGAAGGAAAGTTGAGCAAACGACTTCCAGACTGTCGCCAAGAAAGATGCATGGATCTGTCCAAGAGGTCACCCGGCACTGAGCTCAACTTAACAGAGACTTGCGTCTCTGCAAGGGGTGACACCGGATGGATCACACCTGGCCTCAAAAGCTAAGGAGGGTGAGTGGGACATGGCTCACACTTGGATAAGAGACAAGGGCTGTAGGCTAGGTTGGGATCATGGAAAAACACCTGGAGGGAGGCAGTGGCGAACCAGTTTGGTCTTCCTCCCAAGACAATCACATAGACGTGTCCATGAAACCACAGGGGGTCAAGCGCAACTCAAGATCTGCAGCTGAGCACATGTTCATCCTAGAGAAGCCTCCAGATTCAGCCCTGGGAATTTCTGGGGATCTGAGAATGACGATAGGATAGATTTCTACCAAGAACTAGCTTCAGGTCAGATGTCCGGGCTTGGCATGTAATAGCCTCCTTCATCTAAGATCTTTTCTTAGCCTTCAGTAGAACTGGAAACACAATTTTTCCATCACTTACCATCGCTTTTTTCCTGAGGAGTTGGGTCCAAGACCTGCCAGCCATCGTAGCCGCTCGGAAGGTCTGGACGGGTCATCCAAGATTCCACCCAGCAGTGATAATTCCTGGGCCGAGGAGAGAGAGGAGAGAGCGATTGGGGATTTCCAAGGAGAGCCGCCTCCACATTCCTCCAAAGGTTATAACACCGTGCAAGGGTCCAACGTGCTCCCAGTGATAAGAGGCCCAGTTCCCCGGCAAATTCTCCTTTGTGCCGAGGACAAGGTGTCCTCGGCAGAGATACCAAGGAAAAGACCAGAAAGTACTTTGCTTGCAGAATGCTGCTGCTGCCCCTCTGGTATCCATAAAGACAAAAAAAATCTTGAATTGCCCAGCCCGCGCAGTTAAGAACGAGCCTTAGCTTCGGGCTGCAACTGGAGAAGTCCCCAAAGCACCAACGTCTCATCAGCCCTTGCCAGGGAGCAGCCAAGCCCAATTAAGACGGTAAATGATCCAATGGAAACAAGCAGGATAAAAGCATCTGGATGGGTCGGGGGGGTCATGGGACATCCCATGCATCGTGAGGTCATCGTGCAAATGATGCAAGTCACAGCATGATTTGTGCGAGACTGTCATGATGCGAGCATGAATTTCTCTCCCATTTCCCACTCCCTGAATATTGACTCCAAGACCAGCTTTCCCGTCACTCTGTTCCCCGTTTCTCACGATTCAGCTATTTGGGCCCTCAACTGGCTGACTCCTGGAGGAGTCACGCAGCCACCGCAGCTCAGTTTGGAAGCCTCTTGCTTGGGGGGGGGGGGCGTGTTAAAACTGCTGTAACTCTGGGGTCCCCCAAGGTGACATCAGTGCCAGAGACCTCTCTTGGGGACGGCCAAGCTCTCTGCTCCACCTGATGGTTTTTAAAAATAAGAATCAATGGTGCTTATTTCCAAGGACTAGAAAAGAACTAGAAAAGTCCGGAGAAAAGGACAAACGCTACCAGGGAGAGTAAAGGCCAGCCTCTGGGAGGGAAGTGTCATGTTGGCAAACTGTGTTTTGGGAAGAGAAACGGGCTTTTTCTAGACCTGCCTGGCCTCCTTGGATGTGAGTTAAAAGGCAAAAAAAAGAAAAAAAAGAAAAGTGAATTAAAAACAGAGCCCCCATTGGTTAGGGGGGGAAGGCAAATCCGCCCCAGCCCTTATACAATTTGTGAAGGAGAAGTTAAGAATTACGGACTGGTAGGTTAGCATTCAGACATTTAAAATAAAATGCTTTTCTGCATTCTGACTGGGAGCGTGCCGTTGAAAAGATTGCCGTCGTTGGCCCCGGGTTTGAGCAAACGGGGCTGAGTTCAGGGGCTGCAGCTGCAAAACCCTGGGAGGAGGGCAAAGCAAAGGAAGAGCAGAGTGTGTGCAGAGGGAGGGGGCACGGGGGGGTCACAGCCGGCGCTGAGTCACCACTTCTTGCCTGCGGTGCAGACAGGACAGAGGGAGTTGCGCATGCCAGCTCTGCAGCTCTGGGGTCCTGAAATGGGGTGGGGGCACTTGTAAGGCCCACTTCCTGACTAAAGGACGAGTTTTAGCACTTAAGACCCTTCGCTGTCTCTCCTCTGCAGGTGGGGATTGCGGGGGGAGAGCCGCATTAGTCTGTGGTAGCCAAAAATCAGGAGGTGCCTGGGAGCGCCTTCGCAAACCGACCCATGCTGGTATTTGTTAATCAGTTAAAAGCTTAGGCTGATTAGTCCAAACAGATGCTTCCAGATTCCTGATCTTTGCAGACAGGCCGTCCGTCGATGTAAAAAGTTTCAGCATTTCCCACATGCAGCTGTTGGTTCCGCTTCATCTCCTTCCAGGGTGACATGTAGTTCAGGGCAGCTCTCACAAGTGAAGGGAGAAAATCTGTTGGATCTCCAAGGCGTTAAGCTGCAGAGCAAACCCAGGATCTGGGACAGATCTGTGCTTCCAGATCTCAGCCATCCAGCCCCTGGACCCGCTTTAGCTCTAGCCAAGGTTGCAAGGTTGAACTCAAGCCATCAGCAGTTGGGGAAGGCAACGTTTGAGGAGCAGTGAAGCAGGTGGCCCCTACAGGTTGCACCCCAGCCTTGAAGCAGCAGACAGGCACAGGAGGAGCCCTTATCTGGGGACCCAGGTCTACCCAGGTCAAATCTCTCAGGAAGGCTTATTTTTATCCTTGCCCTGTGCGCCCCCTTCAAAAAAATAAACGGGAGGTGCCCAAGGAGGACCTTGGATGACGGTCACTCGCCAAAGCGTTACTGCAGGACTCGAGGCAAGGAAATTTGGCCCCACTTCCCTTTAAGGAGCGCCAAGGGGAAGGAATGGCGTTTGGGGTCACACGTCTGTGGGCAGCCTGATCCGCGAGCCCCAGTGCTGGCCTTCCCCCCCAGCCCTCCACTCACCAGATGAGCTCTCGGTTCCCCTTCTGCAGCTTCCCGTTCTCGTCTAAATACTGCTCTATGACCAAGTTGCCATTCGTATCGTGGGCAGAGTTATAGTTGGTCACCACACGAGTAGGGATCCCGAGGCACCGGAGCACTGGCAGGCAGGAGGAGAAAAGACCAAATTAAATGACCGTGTGGCCGCTTTGCCCGCTCACTCTCTGGAAATCCAAACAAGACTCTTGCTAACTTTGTGCTTGCTTGCTTGTTTGTTAGTGGACGTTTGCGTTCCTGTCCGTAACGGAGCACTTTTGAGGTGAAGGTGGATGAGCGTGCAGGAATGAAAAGGGGGCAGAGTGCAGAACCGGGCTCCCAATGTGTGTTCCACGTAAGACGAAAGGAGAAGAGTTTAGCAGAGCTATTGAGCAGGGCCCTAAATCAGGGTCTCTCAACATGGGCCACTCCCAGATCTGTGGACTCCAACTCCCAGAGGACTCTGCAGTGGGTATTCTGGCTGGGGAATTCTGGGAGTCAGTCCTCAAAGTCACCAAGTTTGAGAAGCACTGCTCTAAATATTCCTTCATATGCCTCATGCCAGGGGTGTCTCCCACGGCCACTATCTTGAGTTTTTGAATGCCCCGCAGACCCCCTGCTCATGTCTAATATTCTTGGACTCAGAAAAATCACATTCCTACAGTGCGTTCCCCCGCCTGCACCGAGGCTACCCAGGATCTGCCTTCCAGCAGGTGGGAAGCCCACAACTAAGTTCTCACCCTGAGCCGTGGGTGGCTGCCTGCCAGGGGCTAATCCAAAGGTGTGCATGAAGCAAAGGAAATGTGAGCAGAAACTGGTTCCTTGGCGAGATCAGCCGGTGAGACAGCTTGACGCTTGTCAAGGAAGAAGGACACTGTCCCTCTGTTTCCTGGTAAGCAGAACGGGTTCTTCTTTTTTTAAAAAAAGAAAATACTGTCTCAGCTACAGCTACGCAGTTGGAAAATAAAATAAATGCAGTCTGTGGCTACAAGACGGTTCTTCACCCAAGGGCAATCCCGGCCAGGTGCGTGCTTCAGGCTGAGCACCACAGATCACCCACACCATGTTGGCTATAGACTTGTTGGCCTGTAAAAACCCGCTTCCCTGCATCAGACATGCAGGTTTTGTGCTGGAGGTATTGGGGTGCAAATTCTGGGAGTGGCAACTGCAGCCCTGCTGCAAAGTTGCAGGTTGGAGTGACCGGGGGCTCTTTGTTGGAGAGTCGCATTTCTTCCTTGCAATGGAGACCCAGCCCAGAAGAGAAATTAGAGCAGTGTTTCTCAACCTCAGCAACTTGAAGCTGTGTGGACTTCAACTCCCAGAGTTCCCCAGCCAGGGAATTCTGGGAGTTGAAGTCCACACAGCTTCAAGTTGCTGAGGCTGAGAAACACTGAATTAAAGTGTCCCTGCCTGAGGACCTCTAAAATCATGTTTGCAGTTCCCCGTCAATAGCTGAGAGTTTCATCTCTCTCCCCTGCTCCGTGGCGCAGGGGCCCTGCTAGATCAAACTCAGCCACCGAAGGATCACCCGAGACCACCGCCTGCCAAGCATGCTCATCAGTTTGACGTCTGCCATCGGGGTCTTGCGGCACACAACCCGGGCCGAGCCCCTCCGCCTGTGACGAGTGAGAGCTGCAGGGGAGGCGGTTTGGGAAGCAAACGGGACTTTCCTTTTGCAAAGCTGCCCGTCGCTGCTTTAATTACATTGAGGAATTTTCATGCCGTCCTCCCCAAGCCTTACAAAGGCCAGCCTGGAATTTGGGGGGTGGACTTTCAGATGAAGTAGATATAGATCTATATATTTGCACTCAAAGTATAAGGAGGAGAATTATCTGAGAATCGGCTACCCATGGAGTGGCCAAAAAGTCAAGATTTTAGCTGCAACCATACGAGTGAAGCCTTGCCCCTCTCCACGTGGAGGCAGGGCGTTGGTCACATGGTTGTGGCTGCCGTCTTGACTTTTTTGACCCCACCCTGATGACAATCAACCGAGCAAACCCGAGCTCTGATTTCTGTTGAATCCCACCACATTTGTTACATCTTGTAGAGGGCAGAGGGAATGGCCTTGAAGGGCAGGAGGAAGAGTCACTATGAAGGCAACGGTCCAACAGGAGGGGCTTGAGCCCGGGCCAAGAAAATAACCAACCCCTCCCAAGTTCACACGAGATAAGGTTGGGGGCAGGGAGCACCTTTAGACTTGCAAGATCCTGTTCCAATAAAAGTAGTCCTGACCTACACGGCATCGGTTTCTACCTTGTTGGGCTGAGACATCTCTCTTGGACTTCCCCCTCCAACCAGCTGCACCACAGTGATGGTGGCAAAGTGGGCAGAATCTTGACCAGCTGTGGATTCTCACCTGTGCAGGCCACTGCAGCGAAGACCCAGCATTGCCCATACCGAACAGGTTTGCACGCGTACTTCTGCCACCTCCGAAGGATGTCCACACTCCCACTCCAAGTCGTAGGGCTCACCCCATCACCATAATAGTTATCCCAGCGTCCAAAGAGGATGCCTTGATCATCGTTACAGTTGACCTGCAGCCAAGGAAACAACAGCTCAGGGCGAAATAACACAGGTTTGCCAGACTTTGTTTTTGTAGGTCCGCCTGTTTACACTTCAGATAAACCTTAAGCCTTGCTGACTTTAGTGTAGGAGGAATCCTGCAAGGCCTGAAAAAGTGGGAATCCTTTTTAATTTGGTCCCATCTGTCAACAAAGTGCTAGCCAAACTTGGCACAGAAATCCATTCTGATCCATTGTCTTACCATGGCGCTCACCACCCTGCTGACGTAGACTGGGCTGTTGCGGCGAGAACAGTCCTTGTCTTGATTGAGGAGGAACTTGGGGTTGGTGTCCAGCAGCTGGAAGCAGATGTCCAAAATCTCCTCTTCAAACTAATGCAGGGAGGCAAGAAGATCAAAGAACTGAGAGGGAGCTGATGGCCTTCAAAGAAACATCTGGCTGTTTTTGATCCTCAGATAAGCACAAATGCATAAACAGATTCCTTATCTTTAGCCTAAATAGCCAGAGAGCAAGGAGGAACATGGCCAGAGTCCTCTGTCTTGTTCTGGTGGGTATAGTCCAGCACCTGGAGAGATGAGGAGCTGTGGCATCTGAAGATGGCCTGCCCATCACAGATCTCATTCAGCCAGTGGCAAGTGAATGTGAAGACCTATTTGCTATTCACAGCAATGGGGGGGGGGGCAGGGGGGCGGAGGCAAGATTTTTAAGTGTTCTACTGTATTACAGATATTTATTGGCTAGCTGAAAATTCATGAATCTTGGGTAGATTCAGAGGTATAGAAGTATAATAAATAAATAAATTGCTAAGTAACTCACCTTTGTGAAAACTGGATTGTGGAGCTATGTTACGGGAGTGATTTTCTGCCTTCTTCTGGTGTTGTGGCTGGTTTTTAAAATGGTTTAGCTAATCGCACTCTGCTCTGTGATCCACCCTTAAGGCAGATTACGAATATTGCAATAAACCAAACATAAATAGGGGGAAGGGGGTTAATCCCCCCCCACACACACAAATGGCCCCTTGCAGTTACTTTCTAAGGGCAAAAAGCCCCATTTTCGCTTCTTGAAAGGTTCCCTACTTTGGCCAGGCAATAACTGTGATGGTGAGGTTTTGTTAATTTTTTCCTTTGTGTAAAGTTGCAAAGAATTTCCCCCAACACGGCTATTTTTCTGAAGGGAGAGAAGAGCGCTCACTCAGTTCCAGTTCCACTCTGACCTGATGTGTTCAAGAGCACCACCACCGCTTTGCTGACGGGTGAAAGATTGGTGAAGCGATCCAGCATCTTGACCCGTGTCTCTGCCCTCCGCAACCCGGGGCCCCTCCAGCAGCATGGACTTCACCTCCCAGAGTTGCCCACCCAGCATAACCATGGTTGAGAATCCGGGGAGCAGAAGTCCATGGTCCTGCAGGGGCCCCAGGTTGGGAACGCGGAACCGCCTTCTCGCTTGCCGATTCCCTAGCAGAGGTAGACTCGTGCGGCCCCAGGTGTGTTTCACGGGATTCATACCTGCCTGCCATCCATTTCTTACTCCCTGCTTTTCTAAAAATTGCTCAGAGCGAGGGCAGCCAGGGTGCAACCCAGTCGCCTACGCCCGGGATGACAGATGTTCCTGTGTCTCCCCCCCCCCCCCGCCCCGACACAGAGCGGGTTTTATGCTGTCTCCGGAGGGAGCAGGATGGGACTTGAAAAGTATTTGGCGATTCGCAAGCAATTGGCCCCAACAAGAGGCCTTTTGTTCCAGCCACCTGGAATGTACCTGGAGGCCCCACCCATTCTCCACTGGAGAACGCAGTCCTGGCCAGGAGGCCTGAAGACGCTGCCAGCTGTCAGAGGCACCTCCTGGGCTGAGACTGCGCCAGGCTGCGAGTGGGGGGAGGCACAGGCTCCGTTGGCTCTGCTGGGAGATCGTGGCTCACTCCGCGGACCTCTCCAAGCTGAGGTTTGCAAAGGCCCCAAGCAGGGGTGGCCACGCACTGGTCAAGAAAGTCAAGATGGGGGCTGAGAGGGCACTAACAAAGCTCCACCTGTTTTTTATGTGGATCCAAGAAGCTTTAGGCCCTGTGGAGGCTGGCAAAACAGAGAAGGTGCCACAACAGCCCTCCTGAACAATGGTGATTGCAGTCGTGCCCCCCCCCCCCGATTCTTTCCCCTTGGATTTCACAGCGTCCTACAGCTCCCGTCATGGGCTTTGGAGAGCAACAAAAGGGCCTTTCATGCCGCCCGTTTCCGCTCACCGGCCCTTTGAAGATGAGCTGCGATATCAGCAATGCTGCCAAACCAGCAGCGCTGAGAACACGGAGCCAGAAAGGAGCCAAAATCTCTGCTCCCCTTCCAAGAATTCCCAGGCCTCACTTATGAGAAATGAAGGAAGCTGCTTGCACCTGCACACACACACACACACACCCCATATTGTGTGTCCTTGTCTGGTTGCAGACAAACTTCTCAAAGGGTGAGGGGATGCTGTTAAGCCTTCCAACCGCTTTTCCCCTGCAAAGATCTTCCCAGGTAGCTGAAGCCCAAAAGAGGGTGGGGGTGGGTGGGGGGAGGACCCTGGAAGGAGGCCTTGAGACCATGGAGTCTGACCCCCTTCCTAGCCCAGGAGTCTGAATTAAAACATTCCAGGCAGCTGAATGTCCAGCTGCCCTGCCAACACATCCAGCAAACAGGACCCTACCCCTTCTGGGGAATTGCTTCAATCCCCACCTACTTTTCTTGCCAGAAATCAGCTGGCTCAGCCCTTGAAGGTAGCCAAAGGGGTGTGATAACACAGGCCTGGGGATGGTTCCAAGCTGGCACCAGCTTCTCATGTGGAAGAGGGCACTCACTCACCGTCTGTGTTTGGGTACTCCCAGCCACTGGACTGGACGCCCCTTGGCGTGATAGCAGGGCTTTTCTTTACGCAGAGTAACAGAATCTGAGAATCATCCTGTTGGAAGGGACCTCAGAGGTCTTCTAGCCCAAACCCTGCTCAGAGCAGAGTCCACTAGAGCACTTCAGCTCTCTTTGAAGGCTTCCAGTGAAGAGCAACAGACCCCTTCATGAGGCAACCTATTCTGCCCATTGGCCACTGGTACCATCACAGCATTCTTCCTAAGATCTAACCAGAATCTACTTCCTTGTCCTCTCAACCCTCTGATTCTGGTCCTGGTCTTGGTTCTGCCCTCCATAACAATTAGAGAATAAGTCCACTCCCTCCTCTATATGGCAATCCTCTACATATTGGAAGCCTGATATCCTTCCATCTTCTCTTTTGTAGGCTAAACATCTTCAGAGGACAGGAGCACTGAAGATGCTGGTCACGGATGCTGGCGAAACGTTAGGAACCAAAACTTCCAGAACACGGCCACACAGCCCGGAAGACCCACATCAGCCATCGTATTCCGGCCGTGAAAACCTTCGACAGTACATCCCCAGATCACTTAGCTGTTCCTCACAGGCCTTGGTTTCCAGGCCCTTCACCATCTTGATACCCTCCTGTGAACTTCCTGCCATTGGTTGATGTCCTTTTTGGACTGTGGTGCCCAGAACCGGGCATATCCTCCAAACAGGGTCCAACTAGGCCAAAGTAGAGAAGGACAATTACTTCTCACGATGTGGACTTTATGCTCTTGTTGATACATCCAAAAATAGCATTGGCTTTTTTAGCAGCTGCATCCCAGTGCTGGCTGAGCTTCAGCTTATGGTTAATCAGGACACCCAGATCCTTTTCCCACGTACCGCTGCCAAGTCAAGTCTCCCCATCCTAGACTTGTGCTCTGCATTTTTTTCTCCCTAGATGTAGGACTTCACATTTCTTCTGTTTGTTTCAGACCACACTTCAAGCCTGTCTCAATATTTTTGAATCTTCTCTGTCTCTTTTAGCTGTTCCTCCTAATTTTGTGTCATCTGCAAACTTAGAAAGTGTCCCCTCAGTAACATCCAAGTCCTTAAAAAAAGTGTTGGACAGCCAAAAGCCCTGGACGGAGCCCTGTGGATTCCACTCAATCCTTTCCTCTAGGCTGATGTGCAGTCAGATTGATTTGCTTTGCTTTGGTCTGGATTCATTTAGGATATGCTTATGAATCCATCTCACAGCTGTACCTTCTAACTCATATTTTACCATTTTACTAATGAAGATTCGGTGTCTTTGGATCTGATGGGTCCAGCTGGAGGAGCATTTAGCCTGATCCAGTTTCACAGCAGCTCTTCTTCTGTTCTTCCCAACTTCTCCCTGGCATGAAGTCAGGCATTCATTTGTCAGAAGAGTGTTGGTCCACCTGCCTTCAGCTCCCTACAGCCAAAGGATAAGGCAGTGCTACATGGGTTTCCTGCAGGAGAGATGGGTCCTTTGTTCAGACCAAGTTTGGCATGTCGTACGTGAGCTCTTGATGCATCCGCTTTTGGGGTGGCAGCATTTTTGAGGTGTTTTGGGGTGGATGAGAAGAACCAAAACTGCTTCTGAAGCCCTGGAGTGGTGCCATCCAAGAAGACCTTGCTCAAGGCTCAAACGGGCCCTCAACTCTCCTGTTGGCAAGTCCTGGGATACCAGGTGAGGCCCTTGGGGAACTGAGTGTCGATCTCCTGGAGAAATTCCTCCGGGGAGGCTCTCTGCACTCAAAGGCTTGACCTGGGCTTTACAGAAATGTGGGACCGACTGATCCAAGCTCTGCAGGTGGAAAAGGACAAACATGTCTCCCATGAGGAGGAGGATTCCAAGAGAGAACAACAACTCTTCCAAGCACCAGGACAACCTGTGACATCCCAGCAGGAGTGTTTTTTATCTTCAAGTCCAGGCGGCAGAGGGACGGTTTGACAGCAGCCGAGACGCCTCTGGTCGCTTGGATAGTGTAGATTAGATTCCCCGAAGCCACAGACGCCGAGAGAGCCGTGTGGAAGTCTTTCCCTCTGCCGGCCCCCAAGAAAGGCCAGGGCGCAGGAGACCCATAACGGCTCCACCTCTAGAACCGGCAATTTGCCTGCTGTACCACGTAGCCAGGAGCGAAAGGAGGCCACCTGCCCTTTCACGGCCTGACTTGGATCTTTTCCTTGGGCTGGGCATCCGGTATTTTAGCCCATCCAATCTGGGCATTTGTTTTCTGCAGATCCCACACCTGGAGTCAGTGTTCCACCACCTGATTGCTTGAATTCTCAGCCAAACAAGATTTTTTCTTTTAACACAAAGAATTTGTTGTTCAGTCGTTAAGTCGTGTCCGACTCTTCGTGACCCCATGACCCATATTGCGCCAGGCCTTCCTGTCCTTCGCTGCCTCCCTGAGCTTGCTCAATTTCATGCTCATTGCTTCAGTGATGCTATCGAACCATCTCATCCTCTGACGTCCTCTTCTCCTTTTGCCTTCCATCAGGGTCTTTTCCAAAGAGTCCTCTCTTCGCACAAAGAATTACAAGTTAGAAAAATTGGAGATGGGGCAGGACAAGATCCCTGCACCTGGCACAGTCTGTGGTTGGACTAGAAGACCTCCCAGATCCCTTCCCATGATTCTATGATACATGTCTTCTTCATGTCTCTCTCTCTCTCTCTCTCTCTCTCTCTCTCTCTCCCCTCCTCTGGAAAATCAGCCTCTGTTGCGGGACACCTGTAGGCATCCCCATGTTCTTTGCTGCTCCAGAAACCTTGGAATCCAGAGGTAGAACCTGGACCCAGTAGGTGTTGGCCAGGCATTAGGAGAAACTCCTTGCTCACCAAGGCCATTTTGACAATGACCCCACTGATAGGCTCTCCTTCCCTGGGAGTGTTTCACAGAGCTGGGGGCCCATCCAGCAGAGAAACTGGAGCTGCAACCCCCTGGAGTCCCAGAGGGCTGCACCAATTGAATTACAAGATAAGGACTCTATGAGAATGCCCTGGCTCCTAACGGTTCAACCACTAAATACAGAATTAGGTCTTGACTGCCCATCCATACCTCCCCTGCCCGGGGACTGAATGAGTTGGAACTGACATTTGCCCGGTTTGCTTTGTTGGGTGAGAAGATCAGTTTGTGCTTCTACTACTCTGAGAGTGAATATATGGCTTCAGGTGCAACATTATGATTTCCATTCTACGAATATTCCATTCACATCTTACGAAGCTTCCTCTCGGCCATGCCACCCTCTGCGGCAGCCTTCTCCAACCTGGTGCTCTTTGGTGATGCTGGCTGGGAATGGATGCCTGGTGATCCACGGGATGCCTTGGGCTTGCTGCAAATTGTGCGCTGCTCTCATGACGTGGGTTCAGCCTAGATGGCCTCCAGCATCTGTTTTCCCCACAAAAGAGTCGATTTCCCACCGCCACCACCAGACTTGGGTATCTCCAGGACAGACTCATCCTTTGGGAAACACAGACATCTGCGTAGGCTTTGTGGGGGAGATCTGAGTGCGCTTCAGCCTGGTGGAATTTTTTCTGCCCTCTGCCTGGGTTCAGGGCTTTCACACCCAGTTTCCTGATGATTCAAGGTTCATCCTGCCTCTGCAAACCCAGACTGCCACCTCCTCCTCTTTTGCGCAGCGTTTTCACTTCCCCAAATGAGGTCACCAGAGTTAATGAAAAAATAAATAAATGGCAAAGCTTCCTTTGTAGGATTATCTCTGGCCATGAAAGGCCCTTTCAAAGCTTTTCTGTGAGCTCGGGATGGAATTCAGCAGGGTGACTTATATGTGAATTATATGTGGGTTTTTGAAAATGTATCTTACATTCACCAACAGTACCAAGAAATCAGGACAAGGAGCCAAACATCTCAAAGAACATTCTCAACTTCCTGCTGCAAACAGCATAAAAACATCAGATTTGCAATAAGCCCTTGTTATGAATCTGTTCTTGCTTTCCCTTCTCCAAACCTTGGCAAGGGTGCAGAAATGCTTTTTACTTTATGTACCTTTTTTCACGAGGAATGTCACTGGAAATCAGTCCTTTCTGTAGAACAGAACATCTTGTAACAGCCAGTCCTGAGTCTGGCCCTGGTCTGGAGGGATAGCAAACCGTATTTGGGGAGGGGGGAGGTTTTGAAGATGCTGACTGGCTAATGAATAACCAAGGGCATGCATTTCCTCCCCTGCACCCCCCCTCCCCCCCATACAGGGATAGCTTCCTCCAGGGAAACTACCAGAAAGGACGAAGTGGAATAAACTTTACATCCTCTGACTCTGGACCGGATTAAGCAGGAAAAACTGGTAGTTTTCCAGAACTTGAAGGATCAATTTAGAGGCATTTAAAATATGGGCTGGGAACAAGTTAAGGTTTGACTGTGGGGTCAGGCCCACCGAACCTGAGCAGGTGTTTGTTGCCGAGGTAAGCTACAAGTGGGGAAAGTTCTGCTTTTGCTCCAGCAGAAGACTGAAATCTGAGTAGCTGCTACCTTGAAATCAGTGGCCCTGGGCTATCGGAAAAAAAAAATGTTCTGTAGTTCAGTGTGTGGTTGTAAAACAATAAAACGTTGGGAGGGTTTTATCAAGAAAATGGTGTTTTCGTTTAGGTGACTCCTGTCCAAAATTCCCCTTCCTGACCTTTCTTCCCTTTGTGGAACACCTTTTTCCACCAAGTCCCCGAAGACTTGGACACATTCCACAAAGCTTTGAGAGAGGGAAGGTCATTTTTCTTTTTTCCTTGTGAGATGTATAATAAAACTCTCCCAGCATCCCTCCCACCGCAGCAGTGGGCCAGGCCGAGGCGGGGGCTGCCGGGATGTGCTCGGCTGGGGGTCCAGGCCGTGAGAGGGGGCTGGCAGCTTCAGGAGTCGGGAGCTGGACGCTCACCAGGAACTGCTCCAGAAAGGGCCAGCCTGGGCCATGCTCGAACCAGGGTGCCACAGCAGGCACTTCATTTGCCAGTCAGAGGGCCTGGCAAGCTTTTAGGAAAGATGGATGGGCAGATGGGGAGAGAGGTCTGTTAGGGCAGAATTCGTATCTCCGGGAACGAGCAGAGGAGAAGATGAAGTGGCTGCCATGCCAAGGCGGCAGTTCCTGAGCTAAGGGGGCATTCTAGGCATGATTCAAATCGGGAATGTCTGCAGGGTGTGGTCAAAAAAGTCAAGATGGTGGTCACGATGGTGCAAAGTTCCACCTGCTTTTTTAATGTGAATTGCATGTGACATCAATGGAGCTTGGATCGCCCTGGCCCCCATCTTGACTTCTTTGACCATACCCAGTGGACACCCTTGATTCAACTGCTATTCTTTGCCTTCTATCAGTAGGAATCCCTAGCCATGAAGCCTTTATGGCAGTGTTTCTCTACCTTGGGAACTAAGATGTGTGGACTTCAACTCCCAGAATTCCCCAGCCAGCCATGAATTCTGGGAGTTGAAGTCCACACATCTTAAAGTTCCCAAGGTAGAGAAACCCTGTTTTACGGCCTTGCATTCATTCCCAGAGTTCGGTATCTAACACTCTTCCCGTTTGCATCAAACAACAACAACAATTAATTAAATTTGTATACTATCCACCGCCAACAACTCTGGGCAGTTCACAAGTAAACAATATTAAAAGGAATAAAACAGGATAATAATAAATGTTACAGACACGTCCTAACAACCTCTTTTTTCTGCTGTATCTACCACTGTAGGCAGTGGTGGGCATGACCCCTCCCTCTAGTCTCTGGGCAATACCTGGGCACTACCCTCCAGGGCCACTGTGCTTTGGACACGAGGAGAGCTTGGTCTTTTCAAAGCAAGCCCCCCCCCCCCCGGCACCTGCCAGGTCTCCAAGCTGATCCCTGGTTTGAAGACCTGGATCACCCCAAAAACCATCTAAGCAGAGTTGCCCAGGGAAGCTGGCGAGATCTCTCGTTCAGCGCTTGATGGCGCTACCCCCTTCCCCTTGCCCATCCGCTCTCCTTTGGCTGCTTTTAAAGACAGGGTTAGCCCTCCCCTGGAGCAGCGCGAAGCCTGGGTCCAAAGGGTGTTCGGCTCCCAGCCGATGCTCAGGTTCACTGGGAAGTGTCAACGCAGAGCATTTGTGCAAAGCGGGAGGGAGCTTTGCCAGGCGGCGAAATCCCCCAACGGATTGGCTGGTTTCAACAAGATGCCACTGAATGCATCAAAAAAAGAAATCCAAATATTTTTTAAAGGATTTTCCTAGTCGTTCATGTTTAAAAATAGGATTGCCTGATGCAGTATGAGGTGGTGGCTTCATATTTTTAGCCAGCCTGTTTCGTTGAATGACCTTTCATTGAGGGAGCCTTAACTCTGTGCCTCCTGGATGAAAGGAGCCACTGGGAAGGGCATCTGGGTCGCAGAGAGGCCTTTTCTGCTCTGCATTGTTCCATATTCAGTTACAAGCAGCAAAGGAAAAAAATATTTTTTTTATGGTGCCACCGTTTGGAAATTGCAACCACTCAAAATGCTCCTCGCCACGGGCTGTGGGGGGATAGACCGGCACCCTTTCCATTTCTCTCCCCCCAAAGAACTTTCTCTCCTCAGCTGAACGAAGCCACAGTGAAACAGTCAACCTTCAAGAAGGGCGAGAAGGTGCGCAAGTGGTCCTCGGCCATGCCTAGAATATTTATCTATTTATTTAGAAAACCTATATGGCCGCCTATCTTCTACACAATAATCCCAGGTGGCTCACAGCAACGTTCATAAAATCAGAACAAATAAAACCCAGAAACCCCCACAACAACATCACATAACCCATCACAGTGCCACAACATCCTGTCCACTATACATTTGCATGTGCCTTTGTGGGCTCCCTTCCATCCTAGCCCAGTCCCTGGATGAAAAGCCAGGTCTTCGTGGCCCTCTGGAAGGCTAATAGGGTGGGGGCCCTCCAAATCTCAGGGGGAGGCTGCTCCAAAGGATCGGGGCCGAAGGGTCACCCCCATGGTCCCACCAGATGGCCACATTTAAGGGAAGGGACCTGGGGTGCGTCCGCCCTGTCTGACCTGGTGGGACAGGCAGATACCGTGCGGGAGAGGCGGTCCCACCAATAGCAGGACAAGAGAGCAGCTCACCTGCCCAAAGTTCCACGGGATGGAATAGATGTAGTCCTTCGAGCCTTGGTAGATCAGGCCTTGTTGAGTCAACACATATTCAATGCGTTCCTCTTCGCTCTCCAAGTACGTGGAGTCGTCTGGTGAAAAAAAGGAAGCCCAGATGCAGGAGGCAGGCTTGGGACTGAGAAGCCCTGATGCAAGAGAACCTCTGCAGAACATTTGTGTCCACTTTCCCTGGGGTGCTGATCTCCCAGTACGTCGGCCATCCACCCTCAGGAACTCCCAGCCACCCTGGCTGGGCATCATGGGATCTGGCAATCCAGCACACATCCCAAGGACACCCCACCGAGGAAAGCCAACCTGGAGAAAGCTCCTTTAAGCAAAAGTAAAGGAGTGGAGAAAGATGGATAGCTTCTCCTGAACATAGACCTCGCTCATTCTTTGCCGTCAGGCAAAACAGAGAGGTTTCCTCTTATCGGTACCAGAGAAGAGCTTCAGGAAGGTGAGGATAAGGGGAACTGAGATTAGTTTATCAGTAATTCCCTTGAAGCAAACCATTTTTGTTTGCTTGCTTGCTTGTGTTTTGAGGGGGTTCCTTTCAGACTCCTGATATGAAAAATAAGGCTATGTTTTTAGGATTGATGAAGTGCATCCGTTGAGGATCCCCACATAGTTCTGAGGGTAAACTAGACTTGAGCTGTCCTTTGACTCTTGGACAAGGGCACAATCTGTAGCTTTCAATCTGGCCCCAGAAGACACAGATGACCCAGGAGTGACCGCAGGGCATGTCAAAAAAGTCAACGTGGCAGCTGAAATGGTGCAATTGGAGCTCTGCTGGCGGAGCTTCCATCACACTGCTGGGGCTGCCAACCTGACTCTTTTGACAATATCCTTCAGAGCCCTCTGGGATGACGAGTTACAGCCACCCTCTGCTAGGAAGAGATGGTTTTTGAGAGGCCACCTAGAAGGAGAAGGCAGGGAGATACTGTACTTCTCAGCAGGAAACCCCAAAACCTGATCGGGAACCAGGATCCATTCAGGCATTTGTCCTCTGAACCCTCATTTCAATTCACTCCAAACATCTGTGTCAATGAAACAGCGGCCTCCAGGCCATCCTTGCCTAGCAACACTCTAATAATTCAGGGTTTCCCTTAATTAATGAATTCAATTAATTGCAGACAGAAAAGCACGGCACTTCCCTTCCTCCCCAGCTGCGATCCAAGGAAAAACCCTCCCTGGCTTCCCTCTGCAGCAGTGAAGATTAGAAAAACATCCCCACTGAGGTCAGGGGTGAATTTTTCTAACCCCTGTGAGTTGGTGGGGGTGGGGGGCTTTCATCCTGATGAATCAGCTTCTCCTCCCCACACTCTGCAGTTCAGGAACTGTCCCCTCCCACCCCCTGCTTCTAAGAAAAAACAGGAGCCTCCAAGACCTTTCCCAGCCATCTCTCCGGGGCAGCCGAAGTCCCTGGAAGCCATCAGGCTCCGCTGGGTCCTCCAAGGCAGCCCCTGCCAAGGGTGACTTCCTCTTCCCGATCTTGGGGGCCTTTAGGGCAAAGGCTGGTGGAATCCAGGGAACCAGCGGGTTCAGCCAGGGAATGGGCTGCCCTGGACTGACCGCCAGCAGACCTCAGGGAGGGCACAGGGAGGAGTGGGGCGCTCATGGCAGCTTCCGGCCTCCGCCCCTCCCGAGCCCCATCCCTTTCCCATTCAATCTGCCTGCCGATCCCGCCAGCATTGGTGCCTGGGTCTTCTGCCCGTGCTCCCTCCCTGCCCCTGGAAGGTCTCCTGCCCAGGACCCAGTTCCGACTCTCTCCTCCTTCTCTGGCCTTGTTCATCCAGGGCCAGCAGGGGCGGACTCATGTCACCAACGGGGCAACTCTAACATGATGCTCTCCTTGGGGAGATTGCAACACACAGTTTGGAGCTGTGTGTTGCAGGGTGGGAGGGGTGGGGGGCTTCTCTAATGCAGCAAGGCGGGAGAACCGGAGGCTGCACCCCATGTTCTTGTCTTTGCTCAGGACCTCTCCAAGGGCACTGGTGGATTCTCCCACGCATGAGGAATGGGTCGCCGGGCTGCAGCCCTTGGACAACCCCTGACCAGTTGGTAGCACCCCCCCCCCCAGCTTCCCAAGGTTGTGCCACCAAATTTTGGCAGTGAAAGCATGTTTTTGTTTTTTTTAATGTTGAGAAAGGGCAGACTGGATGACAAACTGTTCCCTAAGCCCCCCTAAACCTGCCAAACATCCTGAAATTAGCTCCGATAAGAGAGGTGTTGGGCTGATTTTCCTAGGGAAATGACCACTTTTTCCTTGTTTGTCACTCTCTGCCTCCTCCTGCTCTTCTTGACTCATGCTTTATTTCCGAATAGACACACCTCGGGGGAAACCCTTGGTCCTATGCTCTGGGTATGCTCTTAGGTGAGAAGTAATAGTAAAAATAGCAACTGCGAAAGGGCTTGAATATTTGAATTCACCAACATGTCTCCCTACAAAAGAGGAAATAAGATTGAAAGGAAATAGGTGTTAATCATATTTGTTTTCCCTCGCACGTTGATCAGACGTCTTAACGGGATCCTTGAGCCTCGGCGTGCCAGCACATTCCATCAACATGTGGAGAGAGGTTTGCGCAAGGAAAGAGATGGCATAACATTCAGGCTATTTCAGTGTTTAGTCTCGGCTGCAGTGAATGTTTGATGTTAAAAGTCCCCTTTCACAAAAATATGTTGAAAGAGAAGCCAGTAGGACTGTCAATGCCTTTCCCCCTAAAAACCCTAATTTGCTTTCAAAAGTCTCCTAGTGATTCTTTCTCCTCTGTGTTTCAGTGAGATGCCCAAGAAGAGATCAGCTGACATCTCTGGACTTGTGCAGAGGGTCCTTGTCTGGCACTGAAACTGAGGGGACCCCAGGCCCACAAGACCCTTCTCCTCGCCTCTGGGAAGCTGCTTGCCCAACATCTTCAGGGTCTTCAGGAAACATTAGAGCCTTGCAGAGGGGGGAGTCTGAGTGACCCAGGAGGGGGTGGTTAATATCTATCATGTTCCCAAAGAGTTCTTCACTGTCTTACTCAGTGGCAAATTCCTGGACTGGAAGACTCATACTTGGTGGTGGATCTGATGTCAGCCCTCTTGCTTAGGACCAACCCAGATCCAGGCTAGCTTTAATCCACCTCTGCCATACAGACAGATTGAACTGGCCTGGTCATCTAGAGGGGATCTGTTGAGAGTCCCTGTACTTTGTGAGGTTATGGGCGTAGGATAGACGATTGACCCTCTCTGTGATGGCCCCATTTGTGACGCTGTTCCAGTAAGGCTTTGGTCCACAGTGGTCTTCCACGAGGGCAGGCATCTCATGGATTTAATTTTTGGTTCTCCAATGATGTGTTTTTCTTTTGGTTTTATTGACAAATGCTCCTTCAGGATTGGGGTGGGTTAGAAGCATGTTTAAAACAGACTTCTATTGTCATCCTTCCCCAGCCAGCATGTCCAACTATTATGCGGGCTTGAGACGATGGGAGCTGAAATCCTTTTTGGAGGACATTAGGTTGGAGGGGCTTATTTATTTATTTATTTATTTATTTATTTATTTATTAAATTTCTATACCCTCAGCTGTAAGGCTCTCAGCAGAACATCAAGACAGTCTAAAGCAGTGCTTCTCAACCTCAGCAACTTTAAGATGTGTGGACTTCAACTCCCAGAATCCCCCAGCCAGCTATGCTGAGAAGCACTGGTATAATGTACTCAGGATATAAAAGCATTTTAATAAAGAATCAGTGATAACCATTCAAATCAGAGAAACACCTAGAAGGAGACTTCACAAGATGGCACCATCATAACTAAGTTCAAAGCCCTCTGGAGGAACTCTGACCAAACTGGCTTCTGGAAGCCACCAATGCTAGGCCAGCTGAACTTTCAGGGGAAGTCTGCTTCTTGGGTGCAGCTCTTGGGAGTCAGCCACCCATATCAGACAAGTGAGCAAAAGGAAAACCATGAATATAACAACTGATGTTATCAGTGCGGCTGCTGGGTATAATCCATCCTGGTTAGCTAATGCTCTTTCCCACCTGTTGTGACCTGAGATGCCTTCAACTGGGACTGCCAAAGGCTAATCGCACATGGCACCTTCTGCACACAAAGGCTGGGCCCTAAGACATTGTTTACCTAACCATGGTTTCTGGGGGTACACAACAATTAGTTGAGTTCCTCATGCAACATGCTAGACCCAAAGCAGCCAAATCACATGATATCACATGATATACGAGCCCAGCAGGCACATGTGTTCAGCCGCTGAAGGTGAAGAATTTGCTTTACAGGCCAGAACTCCCAGACTCAGCACCTGGGTTGCCAGGAAAGTCTTGGAGGATCACCTCTGAAACCCTGGGACGTCACTGCTAGTCAGCGTAGGCCCTCCAGATGTGCTGGTTCTGCAACCCAGAAAAACCTCAGCCATCGATGATACAGGTAGGAATCATCAGGTTGGAGAAATCTGGAAGACATCTGAAAGAGATGTCCCCTGATCTGGCTTGGTAGAAGGAGGCATCCAGTGGCTCCTCCCATGCCCAGCGGGAAGACCTACCTGGACACCAAGGATTAAAGAGCAGGATAAATTCCCCCAGGTTGAAGCTGGAGCCCTGATATTGTGTGGAGGCATCCACGATCAGGCGGTATCGGCCAATGCGGGCATCGGGAGGGGAGCAGATGGTGATGGAGAGAGAGAGTCCGTCCTGGTTCTCCACTGCGGAACTCCACCTTGCCTCTTCCAGGGAGCAGGAGAGAGGGAAAGGAGTCCGGGTCCCCGAAGTCTCGATGGGGCAAGGTCCTGGAAGGAAGGAAGGAAGGGAGGGAGGGAGGGAGGGAGGGAGGAAGGACGGAAGGAAGGATGGAAGGAAGGATGGAAGGAAGGAAGGAAGGAAGGAGGAGGAGGAGGAGGAGAGGAGGAGAAGGAAGGAAGGAAGGAAGGAAGGAAGGAAGGAAGGAAGGAAGGAAGGAAGGAAGGAAGGAAAAAAAGAGGGAGGGAGGGAGGGAGGAAGGACGGAAGGAAGAGAGGAGAGGAGGAGGAGGAAGGAAGGAAGGAAGGAAGGAAGGGAGGGAGGGAGGAAGGGAGGAAGGGAGGAAGGGAGGAAGGAAGGAAGGAAGGAAGGAAGGAAGGAAGGAAGGAAGGAAGGAAGGAAGGGGGAGAAGGAAGGAAGGAAGGAAAAGAGGGAGGGAGGGAGGGAGGGAGGGAGGGAGAGAGGGAGACAGGTGAGTTCATGATCTCATGATCCAAAGGTTTCTTATGGAAGTTCAAAGGGGGGTGGTTGATCTTTTGTAATTTGCACCAGATGTTGGAGACGTGACTCTTTCCCATGTGGCACGGTATTCCATGGCCCAGTGGCCACTTCTCTGATTCTGACCGTAGGGTTGACAGTGGAGGAGGAAGGCTATGGCGGCTCCAAACCCCACAAAGTTAGCATGAGCAGGGAGGTGCAGAAATAAGTGTGCATCACAGAGAGAAAGTGACTCCCCCCAGCAATGGCAATTTTAATACGTAGCTATCTCCTGCAGATGTACTTGCATGGGGGTGCGAGAATGATGGCTAGCTAGTCAGAGGGACCACTTTAAGGCTTGGTTCATACAATATAATTAGCCAGGTTACTGAGTGAACTCACTTGTGGGTGGGCATTCATTTTTATTTATTTATTCAACCATATTTACAAGCTGACCCAATCCGTATGGATTCTAGATGGTGTACAATACTTCAAATTACAGTACATTTAAAAAAAAAACACCAAAACTTTTGAAGTATTAGCAACTCTCAGATAATTATGGTGGTCCACAAGGATGACTGCAGGGGAGCCAAAAAGGTCAAGGTGGAGGCTGTGGCCACCATGTTGACTTTTTTGACCCTCTCCCTGGGAACCCTCCTGTGCTTAGCCCAGCAGAACTAAGCACCAAAAGCTTGCTGGAATAGTACTGATTCGTTTTCTAAAAGGAAGGAGAGTTGGGGGCTCCCTGACTATGGGGGTCAGGTATTCCAATACACAGAATCATAACCCAGCCAAAGAGCTCGAGTTCCCATAATATCCCAGGCCACGTAAAGATGATCAAGTGTGAAACTAACCAAGTTTCATGCATCATGCAAATGCAGGCTCTCAAGTTTTAACTGTCCTAGTGAACTCTGCTTTCTATTTATTGCTCTGCAGCCACGATCTGTATCAGCGTTTCTCAACCTTGGCCACTTTAAGAGGTGTGGACTTCAACTCCCAGAATTCTGGGAGTTGAAGTCCACACCTCTTAAAGTGGCCAAGGTTGAGAAACGCTGATCTACAAGGATTCCTAGTGATGTACATCCATGGAGAACCATATAAAACAGATTAAAATCAAGCGGACGCTGTAATAGAAGGATGCAAACCTTGCACTAAGGAGCCCACCCTAAGTGACAGCCATTCCTCAGTCCCCAAACAATGTAAGCGCAGACAAGGGGCAGCCCCTTCATGGCCCCAGGCTTTGGCTCCCCCCTCAAAACTGCTGGGGGGCAGGTCCTCGCAACCCTTTGGGGCTGCGCTCAGAGCCCGGGGGCTGGCAAGAGCCACGCTCTCCTCTCCTGCCAACAGCCGGGTTGCTGGTTTGGGGCTTGTTTGAGTGAGCGCCACGAAATGGAAGGTCTCCAGCCGTGAAAGCAATGGGGGGGGGGGGGTTGCAACTGATGGCCCCTGTAAGCCTCTGGCTGGGATGGGACTTCACTGGTGTGTCGGGGGGTGCATCTCATCCAGAAGAACCGCGGCCCCACCTGTGAGCAGCAGCAGCAGCAGCAGCTTTTGGCCTCCCGTAAGGGCTGGGCTGGCGGTCAAGCGAACCGGGCACCTTACCCGCCCCGGCTGTAAACTTCCATTGGCCCCGCCTCGGCTGGCCGCCAACTGGAGTCTTTCTGCTTGCCAGCCAGGCAGGGTCCACCCTTCCCACTGAAGACGTTCTGCCCACCCGAGGTCCCACAGGGAAAGAGAGGGCCACCGCCAGGAGGGCTGCCCGCTCTCCCTGCATGCTGTCCCCTTGCCCATCTTGGGGGAAGCCACAGCGATGGGCTTCTGTCCTGGCGAGAGCCGGGGTGTGTGGAGGCATCAGAGGCTGTGGCCGAAAGTGCACATGAGCCTTGAGGGAGGGGCATGTGTGCCTCCCCTCCCCACTGTTGGCAGTGTGAGAGCCCGCTTGCTCGGGGAGCCAAGCGGTGATTCAGCGGCCCCAGGGGGCCTTGGAAGAGCCTCTTCCCCGCCAGGGTCAGAGAGCTGGTCTTCCCCTACAGACAGTCGCTCATTCATTCTTGCAAAGAATGTGGGGGGCGGGCAGGGGGGCAAGAGAGGTGCTGCTTCCTGGGATGGTCCCTGGGCACTCCCCGAGTCTCAGCAGCCCAGCCAGCCGCTGCCCCTCGCGAGCAACACCGCCTCTTTGTGCTGGGAGGCCGGGACAGATGGCGGGGTGGGAGTCGGGGGCCCCTCCCTTCAGGTTGGCCTGAGCCAGACTTCCTGGAACCCGGCTCTGCCCTGCGCAGAGACAGAGGCCCTTTTCATCCAGTGCAGGAGCTGCAAGGGAGCCCCTTTCCAGAGGGGAGGGGGCAGAGGCATACCTGTCCTTTGGCCCAGGAAAGGGGGGCTCCTCTTCCTGCCCCTCCCTCAGCCGCATCGGGCACGATCCACCGGGCTCCAAAAGGTCACAGTGCCAGCCAGCCCCACACACTCAAAGCCCTTTCCTGGGGGGGCGGGGGGGGGGCTGCCATCCTGGCTTCCTTTTTTAATTTTTTATTCAAAACCAATATCTAAAGAGGGACAGATAATTGCTGAAGTTGGCCAATTCATGCTCAGCAGAACACTAGGAAGAGACACCAAGCAAAGTACCTTGACATTAAAAAAGGAAATATGATTTTTGGAGCTTGGTAGCAAAATCTCCACTATATTATGACTTATAAATATTTAAAAAAAAGGAAAAGGAAAAAGGAAAGAACACCCCTCAAACTGATATAGATAAGTTCTGACTTCCCCCTTCTCTGTCCTGCAACCAATTTGCCGTGCCCGTGGGTGTCAGCTTTAGAAACCACGCTCTGGGTGTTTGCGCCTGCCTTGTCGCGTAAGGCATGCTACAGGCAGAAGCCATTTGTGTTACATCTAGAACTTCTGTCACGTAGCTATGCTGTCCGTTCCACCATTGCCGCATTCCCTTGACTTTTTTGACCTCCCTCCCACCGCAGACAGGCCCGGATGGGCCTTCAAAGCAGGACCTTTCCGAGCTGCTGAGAAGGGGCCGAAGGCTGCCCTCTGGCAGAAGGAGATCCAGAAGGGGCCCCGAAGACCGCGGTCCCCCTCAAACTGCGCCCTGTGCACTGGGGACGGAGAAGGTTCCCGGGGGCCCTTCGGAAGAGCAGCCCTCGCGCGGCTCTGGAGGGGCGGAGGGTGGCCTGGCAGTGGCTCTCCCGCCCCTGCCACTCTTTGGGGGGCGCGGAAGCCACCCCCGCGTGGCACAGAGCAAGCCGCTGCCAGACCTTTGAGGCTACAGGCGGGTTCCAGCACCCGGAGCTTTTCAGATGGGGCCAGTAAAGCGGAGCGTCCTGCAAGCCAGACCCTCCGCGCTCAGCCGGTGGCCAGAGGGCTTCGGCCTTCTTGTCGTCTCCGGCAGGGTCCCCGAGGGAGGCCGCGCGGGGGCTGCTCCGCTTGTGAGCGAGAACTGTGGGAAAGGCCAGCGGGCAGCTTCCTCCCTTTGTTTCCCGCCCTCGAATCTCCCCCCCGCCGGCTGCCTGAATCAGAGAGATAAAACCCAGCCAAGGCCCGCGGGAGCCCCCCCGCCCCGGCCCTGCAGCCCTTCCTCCTCCCTTCCCGCCCCGCCGAGGGACAAGGGGGTTCTCGGTGGGAGCACCCAGAGGGGCTTAAGGCGGGCTCCGGGGGGTGCAGGGGAAGGTTTAACCTGAAAGTGAATTCTTCTCTGAAAGTGGAGGCAGCACGGAGGTCTGCTGGTTTTCTTGGCCGTGGAGGTCAAATTCTGCACGAGGATGGGGAAGTGTGGCTCCCAGCGGGACTCCGGGTGCCATGCAAGGTGCTGGTTGTCACCTTTAAAGCCCTACCTGGCACGGGCCAGGTTACTCGCGGGACCGCCTCTCCCCGATGGCTTCTGCCCATCCCACCAGATAGCCTTTTTGGTGTCTCTTTTGAACAGTGTGTAGATGCTGTTTATCTCTATGTGCCTGTTGATGGCTGCCTTGTCTGAATGCCAGGCTTCCGAGAATTCTCTTGCATTTTTGGATCTAGCTTGGTCTAGGACGCTGACAGTTTCCCAGCTGAAACTGTGGTTGTGTCTGTCCACGTGTTGTGAGATTAGGGGGGTTTCATCGTGTCTTCTGACTGCTAGTTGGTGCTCGGGGACGCGCTCTGCCAGCCTTCTGCCTGCCTGTCCTCCGTGATGGCTGCTACGGTCCTTAAACGCTGTATGTTGTAGATGACTCCTGCTTTTTCTTCTTGGGCTACGGGGTCTTTTGGTTTGCTTAAGACGTTTGGGAGGGTTTAGTTGGCTGGTGTGCTACGGAGATGCCGTGTGGTTGTAATAGTCTGTGGGTGGTTTCTGAGATGCTTCTGGTGTACCGGAGTGCTACCCTTTCATAGCTTGTGTGGGTTGTGCTGTGGTGGGGTGAGTGGCCAGGCACTTTTGAGAAAGTTGCGTGGATATCCATTTTGTGGGCAGATGTTGTATAGGCTGTTTCCTTCTTCTGCTGTCCTGGGTTTGCCTGCCTCCAAAAGCCAAGAGAAATTCTAGCTTTGGGGCAGCCTGTTTCTAATCAGAAGCTTACACGGATGAGGCTTCCGGCCTCTATTCTGGGCAGTTTCTGAATCAGCTGAAATGTCAACCAGCCTTTACAACGGGGGTTGTTTTCTCTTCTTGTCAAGACAAAAGAGACACAGCCGAGAAACGGGAAGCAGCGGTGGATCCTTCAAAAATACCTGGGGAAGCTCTTGCGACTTTCTTATTCTAAGGTGGAGAAGGGTACAGAGACCTAGAAACACCCAATTCCACCCAGGCGAGCTGAGATCTTTCATCGTCACCATCATCGTCTAGTATTAGCCACCTTCAACTATAGGAGGAACAAGTGTTATCTCATGTGGCTTTGGGCCCTCGCCTCTTCACGGAGAAAATCTATCTCTGTGTTTGCTAAGAGTCAACCCGGACTGGATGGCCCGTAATCGGTCCTTGCATCTATCTGAAGACAGCATTTAAAAACAAGGCTGCCATCCCGGGATGGTTTACCCCGTGGAGAACACGGCCGGCTTTCCGGAGGAAAAGGGGTCAGGTCTGAATAGCCACCAGGGACGTTTCTGGAAAGAAACCGCCCCCACGGCTCTGGTTCTCAGCCGGGGGTGGGTGCGCGCTGCAGCCTTGCCACCCACACTGGAAGATCCCTTTTCCCTCGATCCCAGCCCACGCAATCCAATCCGACATGTTTCACGTGGGTCGATGGACGTCTGTTTGCCTATGCCTGCGAGGTGTGTCGGACCACACCCCCATCTTTTCCAGTCTGCCGAGCCAGCTGTGGATGATGGGAGTTGTGACCTAACACAGCTCAAGGCTTGTCAGGCTGCGGAAGACTTGCAGCCAGGGACCTCGACTCACCTGTCTCTGCAGTGAAGGTGAGCTTGTCCACACCTTCCTCATACTCCCTCCCAGAGCAGTGCAGCGTAATCACGAACGGTTGTCCCCGGCGTACGATGAGCCGCTCGGTGCTCATTTCGGAGGTCCGGTGGTCCTGGTTGTTCTCTTCGCATTTCAGGTCCCAGGTCTCTAACTGTAGATCTGCAAGAGCCAAGAGGAACGCCCAAGTTTTTTTCTGCAGGACATTCTATTCTGTTCTCTTCCTCCGCAAAAGTGGGGCATCTGAATGTGAGCACCCCTATCTTGAAAACATTTAGGTCACCAGATGTCTCCCCCTCCTGTAGTGAGGACTTTGCTGCGTACAGTTCACAAATGGAGGGGACACACACACAGCATTCAGCAGAAGGGCAGAGGACCGTGAACATAGGAAGATTCCCACCAAAAAAGGAAGATGAGGCAGGAAAAGCTCATTGGCCCTCATCATGCTTACTGGCTTCCTGCCATGCAGTTGTACATATGGAAAAGACTTGGGCCCTAGTTGACCACAACTCAAACATGAGCCCGCAACGCGATGCGGCTGCGACAAAGGCAAATGCGATCTTGGAGTGCCTCTACAGGAGCACAGAGTCCAGATCCCAGAAGCCATTGACCCCACATAAGCAGCCCCGGTCAGCCCTCTGATTCTGCAACGATCACGATCAGTTTTTCTTGTGCCTTCCAGGCGGTCTTGAGCCCTGGTCACCCCAGGGACAGGCCCCTGCGCTTTGGGAAGGGGCTTGGCACTGCCCTCTTCCTCAGGCCGCCAGGGTGACTGCCCCAGAGGTACAAACTGGGTAATGGGGACCAAGAGCTCCTGCTTCAAAGACATTCCCCCCGCAACGGGAAGAAAGCTGAAGCGTGCAGCCTCTTCTGTGCCCTCAAAGCGAGAGCGTGGCGGCCCGGTGACCAGTGGCACGCACGGCCGCGCGGCCAGGCGGCCAGTTGCTCTGGTTTTTAACGGAAAGCTTCCTCCGCTAACGGAGCTGCAGGGAGGCACCCGAGCACAGGGACAGCAGGGCAGCAGGGGTGGGAAATACAGGTGCTGAAGTTCCTGGCCAGAAATTTCCTCCCTGACGCTGTGAAGCCAAGGGAAACAAATCGGCTTGGCTGCGGAGGCTGAATCAGGAGGGCGGGCAGGCCGCTTGGCGCGCGTCCACCCCCCCGCCTCGTTGGCAGGCTGCTGCACGCATTAATCACCCGCATTCTTGTTGCTTGTCTCCATGTTCCGTTTCTTACCCGAACCGCTCTCGAGTCACCTCCTCACCTTCCTTTGGCAGGACGAACAAAGCGGAATTCGGGCTGCCCGGTGGGGCTGCTGAGTTTCAAGCCTCCTGCGCTACCTCCCTCCGGCAGCCGGGAGGTTTTGCCATTTTTAAACGCTCTCTTCGGCGTTTTAAGGCACGGGGCCGCGGAGTAGTAAGAACCCTGGCCCTGGAAGGGACCCCGCAGGTCATCTAGTCTAACCCCCGGTGAGGGCAGGAACCCACACCAAGGCTTCCCAGAGAAATGGGGGCCCAGCCTCTCTGGAGGGCCAGTCCAGAGCCATCTCTCTGACTCATGGATTCTGCTCCCCAGCGGCTCTTTCCGGCAACGGGTTTTTCCAATATTCCATCGGAATCTCCATTAAAAGGACACTGCTGGACGAGACCGACTGTCCAGCTGCTCCAGCCTTCCCAGCAAACTCAAATTGCTCGAATGCCCTGATTTTGTGCAGTGAAAATGCTGGCTGTTTAGATCAGTGTTTCTCAGCCTCAGCAACTTTAAGATGCATGGACTTCAACTCCCAGAATTCCACGCATCTTAAAGTTGCTGAGGCTGAGAAACACCAGTTTAGATGGTCCAGCAAGATGGGGAGATATCTACCCAGTAACAGAAAAATGATAGAGAAGGTGCCCTGTGGGTCTCCTGGGGGGAGAAGGACCTTGAGGAGCTCAGAAGGACCTTGAGGAGCTCCCCTGCACCTCACGCCCCTTGGGCTGAAGGATGGCCACAGAGACCCTGCCTCTCTCCCCATTTCCCTGCAAACCGTCAGCTGGACCCTACTGGCCTGTGACTCATTACCTCCCCCCCCAACTTGGAGCAAAGAGGGTTTTTTTTGCTAAAACATTTTAGAGTAGAATATATGTAGCTCAGGGCTGAGCTGTGGAGGGTCGAACATCCCCTCCAGCAGCCTACAGCCAGATAAGCAGGGATTAACCCCAGACAAACAATCAAGCAGACCAATACCCTAACCAAGGAACTACCAAGGAGGAAACCACTCCCCCACCAACACGGGCAGGGCAAGCCACTGTATAGAAACAGGGAGAAAACCCCACCCTCCCTTGCACTGAAGGTGTTACCTAGTCAGGTAATGAAATGTCTGCAAGCCAACAGCCAGGCTCAGAGAGCACCAAGGACTCTACATTTTAGACTTTTGTCAAAACTGATCATCAGCAGTTTCAATGGTTCTCATATGTCAAATCCCAAATAAGATCCAGTAAATATTTATCTAGAGCCCAAGTCATTAAAAGTCCTTACAAGGTGAGCAAGCAGATTTCGGTCACCTGGCGGCTGGGGGCTGAAATCAGCTACCCATTTCCTTTGGTACAGAGGACCGTGTGGCAAAGTCACCTTCAGAGCTGATAAGGGTTGGGATTGTAGCGTGAGGTGCCAGCGTGCCACGCAGCTTGCCTGCGGACGTTCTCAGCCCTACCCCGTATCCTGGTTCACTAACTGGTTCACGTTCCACACCTTTTCCAACCCTGCAGTTTGTTTACTGATGCTCTGGTTTGCATTAGAAGCTTGTGGTGACACGGTGGTGGTGGTGAGGCTGGAACTAGGGAAACGCGGACCCGTGTCTTTCAAGCAGCAGAGATTAAAATCAGCCAGGCACAGCCGGTCAAGTGAGCGGGAGAAAGTCACCCCCCGACCATGCCATTCTGATATTGATGGGGACCGGTGGAAAGCCCGCCCTGCCGATTCTGACATCCGACTCGTGCATGTTGGCGAGGGCTGGCCTGTCCTAGTCCCAGGCAGAGAGCCCAGCTTGCCAGCTTCTTGTATCTCCGATGGGCTGCGATGACCATGGGGGCCAAGGGGTGCCACCAGGATGATGAGGCGCCCCTCTGTGATTTTGCTTTGCATTTGGGAAGAGGATTTGGACCATCCAGCTAAACTACTAGCTTCCATCATAGCACAGAGCCTTTTCTTCTGGTCTAGAAACAGCCACAGGACCACGCTGGGTCCCAGGACGGGTTGGTAGACCGATGGACACCATCTGCCCTTTGACTTGGGCTCGGACCAACTTAGCAGCCTGGGCCTGCCCAGCTGAGGATGTTGATTACATATTTCTCTTTTTATAGTTGCCTTTTCTTTGTTTTGTGATATATACCACACAGAGTCTCTTTTTTTAAGGGGCAGTTTATAAAGATTACTAAGTGAATAAATTTGGGCTCACTGCATCTTAACGGATTGCTGTCTGTTAACTATAATCATTTCAGGCACGAAAAGAGCTGAATTGATTGCATCAACAGACTGGAGAGGAGGGACCTTCGCCAAATTACCTTCTACCCAGATTTTGGAGTTCCACATCGCTTGATGTGGCGTCCAAAATAGAACAGATGCACCCAGCATGTTTCCACCCTTCCATTTTAAAAAGAGTATCCCTGAAGCGTCTGTTGGTGGCCCCCACTCCCGGTCACCAAGCCACACACCCGGATCTGCACCAGAAAGCAAATTTGGGCTGATTGAGCATGAAACAGTTACAACTGGTGTGTTTTTTGACCACCCTACAGGTTCCAACTTGCTTCAGAGGGTCATAAAAAAGAATGTTGTTGCAATTAGATACAGCGGGGTCCACAAACTTTCTGAGGCTGGGGACCCTGTCCTGGGCTTTTGAGAGGTGTAGTTGCTGGGAAAAAAGGACTCATGGAAGGGAATGTTAAGAAGAATGTCTCTTTGCCCAGCTGCTTCTCACGTTGGCTGTAAGACTTCCAAAGCAATGGGCACGTTAGTTCTTCGCAACGAAAGCAACTGAGAATCTCAGGGCATCTCTGCATCTTGGTTATGTCTTTAAATCCTGCAACTTTCTGGTTATTTTTGTGGTGTGATACCGATCTTGAATTAACACCAGGCAAAATGCATTTTTGCACATGCAACTTCTGGCTAAAAGAGAACACGATTTTCCTTAGCCAAATTCAAGGCACAAGTATTGAAAGGGTGCACAGAAAGAGCAAAGTAAATATATACTTCATTATATGATGTATGTCTCTAGAAGCCCGTGGGAATATTCCAAGCTTTGTTCAAAGTTTCCTCCCCGCACCTCTCCTTCTGCTATTATATATTTTTTCCTTATAAGCACAAATTACCCAGACCTTTGTGATACAGAAAATCTTTACCAATAATACCATCATCCTGGCCAGAAAGTTGTTCTTCCCAAAATTGACTTATTGTTTTGCACTTTATTTTCCACCACTTCCTGAATCAAGCCTTCCTCCTTGTTTCTTAATCATTGCAAATAATTAAACATGTGTTAGAAAGCTTAGATTAAATATGCCAAGAGAACGCGCGTTAAGGGGCAGTTTTAACAAACGGTCTGAAAGAAAACTTCTCCGTGCCGAGAGAGTGTTAGCAAAACACACTCACTTTTCTTCTGGACTCGTGTGAAGTTAGTATTAGGGAAACTTGCACACCCACGTTTTGCAAGGCGTTCACGGGGGTGGGGGGAGGAAAATGAGGGGGACACCCACCCCCCGGGGTTCTTACCTTCTGCCATGCTGCCCGCAGAGAAGACCTCTCCCGCTTTGCTCTCTCGCTGCCGGTCTCGCCAGCTGCCAAGGCACGAGAGGCTGCGAGGCTGCCTCCTGGCCCAGCAGCCACATCCCTTTTATAGTCATCCCAAGCACACACCCTCAGCTGGGTGGGTATCAGACAGTCATCAGGAAAAGGAGACAGAAAAAAATGGGGCGGGGGGCAGAGGAAGGAGGTTGCCAGGAAAAATTAAATGCACACTTAAACAAAAAAATTAAAACCAAATTAGGCACAAGAGTGGGCTGGTAGTGTCCAAGAAATTTGACCCCTGTCCTGGGGGAGGATTCTGACTGGGGAAAGAGCCCCCTCTAGCTGGCTCCTCTGGCCGGATCCTCTGCCTGGCCGGACCAAAGGCAGAGCTTCGGAGCAACCCCGCCTTCTCTCCCAGAAAGCCCAGGCGCTCCTCTCAGGGAACATGATATGTCTTTTGGGCTTTGTGAGTCCCTGCACCTCTGCTTGGAGCCCCCCCCCCCGTTGTCCACAAGGGCTGAAAAGGGGTGGTTCCGCTCCCTGCCGTTTTGACGCAGGAAGCACCCGGAGAAGCCCTACCAGGGCCTTAACGGGGGAGCGAAAGCCAACCAACCCCAGCCAGAGCCAGGCAGGGCCAGGAGAAGGGCAGCCTTGCGTGTGGTGTGGCACGGCCCCAGGCAGGACATGCCAACCTGCTTCTCCCAAAGGTGGAGTGTGACCCCTGCCACCAGGAGGTCGCCTGCGCCTGCTTTTCTGGGTGGGGGAGATGTAAGCAGACCGGGGTCTTCTGAGCCTGAAACGAAGGAGGCGAGCGCGCGTGCAGAATGGGCCTCCGCATGAGTCTTCCCAAAGCCCCCACCTGGGTCTCGGAAGCGGTCAAGGGGTCTTGCCCTTCGAAGGGTGGGCCAGGAGGGACCGGCTCCCTCCAGAATCGCCTGGGAAGCGCCACGTTTGCACCAGCCCAAGGCCCGAGCGACCCCCGAGAGCCTGCAAGAGGGAGGGCTGGGCACAGGCTTCCTCAAAGGTCGGAGCAAGCGTCGCCATTGGCACATCCCTCCAGCCCCTCTCCGGCCCCCAGCTCGGCCTCCGGGAAATCCGCCCGGGGAGAAGCCTCTCCGCATTTCCAGGTTGCAGGATGTGGGGCAAAACTGCACGCCGGCACCTCACCGATCCACCACCGGGAGGGGGAACACGGAGGCACAACGGGGTGGCTGCTGCCCCTCCACAGTTCCGCAACTCCAGGGGATTTTGGCTTGGGATGGGGGGGTGAGGCAGCCCAGCCTGGAGGAGCTTCTTTCAGGAAGCGGGATGAGCCCCGGGAGCCCCGGTCTGCGTTCCCACTCGTGGCTCCGTCCCCATCCCTGAGCTTCTCCTGGATGCTGGAAGAGGTCCAGCCCCACCTTCCTTGCGGGGGGCTCAAGTGGCATTCGCCTTGGAAGAAAGCACGGCTCAGGCAGGGCCACGGCATCGCTCAGCAGAACACCGGCTTCGGCCTCGGCCGTCCTTCCATTTCCCAGAGGCCTTCCTCTGGGTCTTGGCTCACAGAGGGACGGGCTCCCGGACCGCTTTGGTGGCCCGTCCCGTGGCACTCCCTCTCCCGGGCCAGCCCGATCCCCTGACCCGGCCCCAAAGGGGGTTGAATCCTCTTCTCTCCTTGCAAGGCCAAGAGGTGGTTGAGCTTTGGGAGCCCCCAACACAGGGGAAGGAGCCCACCTTCTCTGTGGCCCGAGGGGAAGACGCTCGGCAGATGCCGCTGAGCTGGTGCACAACTTCACCACTTTCGCAAGCCTCTCATGCTGCCCATGCCACCTTGTGCTAACCCTGGGCAAACTGAACCAAGGTTTATTGCATTAACCCAGTTGCCTGCATTCTCATGGCCCAGCTCTAAGAGAACCACACAGTTTGGGTCTGGATCTCTTACTAAGCTACAACATGGTTGCCTAGTTGGTAGTTCAGAGTGTCACGTGAACACAAACTTCTGAATTGAAAGAAAAATGAAAGGGCTCCTTAAGTCAGGCTGGATTCCTGGCCACCATGGTGTGTCCATGTACAGTCCTTTGCCTTCTTCTTCCACTGTCTTCTGGAATGCTTTTTTCCACATTTCCCAATCTAGTCTATCCCTCTAGATGTCCTGGTGGTCTCCCATCCAAGCCTGAAATGTCCCACGATCAACTAAGGTGGATGGATGAAGCCGCCTGAACTGAGCTTTAGTTACATACTTGTAACGGTATGTGGGAATGACCTTGGGAGATGGGGGGAAGAGACGCTGCCCAGGGGACGGTCAGATAAGGGTCAGCATAGCCCACAGCTGCATAATGGGTGGAGAAAGAGGTGCAGAGGGGACCCTCCCTAACTTCTCAGGCTGCAAAGGAGACGGCGGGAGGTTTGTACTTTCAGACTTGCAAGATTCTGTTCATGTAGCCTTACAATAAAGTAGTATTAGCACATCTGTTTGTGTTTCCTGTCTGGTCTATCCGGGAAGGCTGACAATATTATTTTTGAAAGAGAAAGAACAAAAAAAAATAAAAATAAAATGTAGCTCTGTGTTCTAGTACGACAACCTAGTGTTAGCTAGCGCATGGCTCGCGCCTTCTCCCTTTCTGCAGCATCTGGCAGCGCGGGCTCAGTTTAGACCGGGGACCCGCAGTGGATCAGCACTAGCGCTTCAGCTTCCCAGGGAAGCAAACTGGCTTTGCCCTGTTTTTCGCTTTCCCAAGAAATCGGACGAGAGCCCGATGCGAGCCGTGTCCTGGCTCAGACAGGCGAGTGGACAGCCGAGAGGTGAAGGAGGAGGGCAGCCGAGAGGGGCAGGCGGGGGCTTCCAGGTTTGGACGGGCCGTTTCCATAGACTCCTAGAGTGGAAAGGGGCCGTTGACGCCACCCATTCCCTCCCCCAGCTCAGTGCAGAAACCCCGAGGAAAACACCCCAGCGGATAGGCGCCTGGTTTCCACTTGCACGCGCCCGGCAAAGGCAGGGGGCTCTGCAGGGTCCGCTGAAAGAAGTCAAGATGCCACGCAAATCTCTTTGCGCTCCGGAGCGAGAGGGAACAGCCACGGCTGCCTCACGTGGACCTCCTTTCGGGTATCTTGCAGGGCCACCGTGTCCCCCCTTGTGGTCCTTCCTAAAAGTCCCCAGCCTGGGGAAAGCGACCCGGATTCGCTTCCACGAAGGGAGCTGGGCCGTTTGGAGGGTCCCTTGCTGCTTCAGAGGGGTGAGGAGGCCTCTCCATTTGCTTGCACGGAGCAACTGGGTGGAGGGAAAGCTCCTCTCAGCCTCAAAGAGCCTTGGGGCCCATCTTCCGCGCACACACGTCACAGGTGGCCTGGTAACACTCGCTGAAGCTCCTCAACCGGGCTGCCCCACCATTTTGCTAGCTGCAAGCAAGGATGGGCAGATTCGGGGAAACGGAGGCAGGAGAAGGCAACCGATGAGGGAGACGGACAGGACCGAGGAGTCCGAGGGGGGCCCTTGAAAGAGTCGGGTCGGGGGGGAGGGAGGGAGTTCCCAAACAGTCACCCAGACCCTGCCCAGTTTAGCACCTAACTAGCAACGGGTTACGACCGTCTCAGAGGGTGGGTCGTGCGTTAATTCAGTCAGGGACAAGCCCATAGGAGGAACGTCTGCCAGAGGGTGAGAGGATGGAGCTGGCAAGGTCTAAATGGGGAAAACATTAGGAGAGCCGTAAACTGGAAAAAAATGGAACTGGAACGAGCTGAACTCAGACTCCGGTGTGGAGACCATGACTCAGAAATCACTATGTAAACCAAGCAAAGTGACTCGCTCAGCCAGGGATCCAAAACCCACAGCTGGGTTATGCCTTGCCTACAACTCCTAATTTGTCCCAGAAGAAGCAGGAGGAAAACAGGCAGCCACTGTCCCTCCGAAGACCCGACTGTGACCTCGTCACCGCCTCCGTGTCAGTCCACCAAGCTTAAAGCCCTTCTGAACACCCAGCAGACCTCGCTACCAAATGGGCGCACGCTGGCTTGTTGGCTCTCTCGAGGACAGACCACGGGGCCCCCTTTCAGCCTACGGCTCTGCGACTCTCCGGGGAAGCAGCTGCCTCCTGTGAGATCCCGGCCTGGGTGCAATGCTGCGGGAGGGTGGGGGCTCTCTGCAAAGGCAGCCCAGAAGGACGGGCACGGGGCAAAGTGAGCAGAGAGCTGTGAAACATAACTGGCAGAAGGACCGCGGGACGGGGCCCGGGGGCACCTGCTCTCACGGGAACATTGAAGGAGCTGTTCATTCGATCAGGGTTCTTCTTGGACAGAGTGGCACTGCTGTGTTCCAGGTTCTAGACGCAACAGAGCCTGATTTTGTGAGAAGAGGTGAGCGCTCCTTGAACGATGGATGTCCCCGGCTGAGTTTGCACAACGTACTCGATTCAGCTCCACCTCACGTGATGCTTTAGCAGGTTGTGGGGACCCAGCTGTTGCCTTGGCCCCTTCGGACCTCGGTGGGAAGCCAACTGGTGGAGGACAGTTGGGCCTTCGTGCTCTGCTCCCTGCGGGTTCCAGATTTGGTGTGTTATGGGTTGTGTGTGAGTCTACTGAGATTTTATTGTTAGATTGCACTGCATTTGTAGCTGTAAATTGCTCTGCAAAGGGCTTTTGCCCTAAGATCACCTGGAAATACTTTATTTTATAGGAGTTGTTGGAATACAGCAGTTCCAGATGGTGATTTTCTCTACCTGCCCACGACTCAGGATTGGCTTTGAATCCTCAGTTACGGAAGGTAAATTGGTAAAGGCTGTGTTTCCGTGCCATCTGCAGAGTGTCTGCAGGGAGGGGGTCCGAAAAGTCAAGATGGAGACATTTGGAAACCAATGTCTGAGTCCTGACTGGTTTACGGGTTGGAAAAACGGTTTTTTTTTTTTTTTTGGTCTGCGCTCAGTCATTGCTGACCCTGCAGTGACTGCTTGGACGAGTCCTTGCAGTTTTCAAGGCAATTGTTTTTCGGAAGGGGTTTGCCAGAGCCTCCTTCCTAGGGCAGAGCCCAGCTGGCGAGCGCAGGAGGTGGGTTTCCGTTGCTTCGCGCCCTTTTCGGGCGAGCGCGGTTTCGCGTTTTACCGGCAACTGCTCCCGACTCCTTTGCAAGGCGCCGCCAGCATTTTTCCTCCCACCGGAGTGAGAGTCCCCATTTATCTACTCACGTGAGTTTTCAACCTGTTGGGTTGACAGGAACTGGGGAGGAAACAGGAGCTCACCCTGCTAACGCGAAGGCTGGAGTCGAACCGCTGAAGCGTCGACCATTTCTGGCTGGCAACCTTCAGCGTCATTAAGCCGCTGCGCCACCGCGTCCCCCCTGGAAAAACGTAGGCAGGAACAAATCAAGCTTTTAACTGCCAAATGGTTTGGCAAAATGACTGAGCCATCAAAGCCCGTCCCCTTTAATCTTGTGTTGCATGGTTGTGGCCACCATCTTGACTTTTTTGCCTTCCTCTCTGTGCACACCCCTGGGAAACTTGCTTGCATTTTCTCTCCCTTGCTTCAGAGATGAGGGCACTTCCATCCTGTCCTTCTGCGCCTGCTTTCCCGCTGGGGGAACTGCCGGCCCCATCAACAGAATCCAGGGAGCCCCCAGGTTAAGAACACCCAGTTTAAGGACGACCCATAGTTAAGAACAGAGCCTGTTGTAGCAAAATCCGAGTTAAATACACAATGGTTTCAAGTTCATTACAGAATACTATCTATACAGTATTATGCAATCCTACTGTTCCGGCTTACGTACAAATTCGACTTAAGGACAGATTTTGGGAGCGGAACTCGTTCTTCAGCCGGGGACTACCTGTACATGTAGCTCAGGGCTGAACTGTGGAGTCCTTGGGGCTCTCCGAGCTTGGCTGTTGGCTTGCAGACATACCCGATTAGGTCACATCATCAGTGTAAGGGAGTGTGGGGTTTGCTCCCTGTTTATATACGGTAGCTTGTCCTGCCCGTGTTGGTGGGGTCTGGTTTTCTCCTTGGTAGTTCCTTGATTAGGTATTGTTTTCTGCTTGATTGTTTGCCTGGTGTTAATCCCTGCTCATCTGGGTGTAGGCTGCTGGAGAGGATGTGCTCTGCTCTTTTTGTTTCCTTCTTGGCTTTTTTATTGCCTCTTTTGAACGGTGCGTAAATGTGGTTTATCTCCACCTCCCAGTTCCTAAGTCTGCATTTTGTTAGCGAGCTTTGCAATGGGCCGCCGGGGCCTTCGCTGTCAGAGAAGACCCCTGAACGCCCTCTTGCTACTTACTCGGGTCTCGTTGGCAGCAACCTTTCGCTGCGCTTGCCAGTCAATGCACGTTGGCTGGATGGCACCTGCAATGCTGATTGGCCACCATGGTTAATACTGTGCTTCTGAGGCATCTCAGTGCATTGGTTAGCAATTTTAAAGTGCATTGGTTAATCGTGTTAAAAGCCAGCCTTTCCTTGCCACAAGACCCCTAGCTGCTTCTTGGGAAGAACACTTTTACAGACTAACACATGAAATACATGTGGAGAAATGCATGGACTTGTGTGTGTGCGTGCGCGCATGTGTGTGCAGAGGCGGGAGTGGGGAGCATTATAAATCAAATTGCTTCTTTTTTGTGATGGAAGGGTAATGACCATTTGTTAATTGATTTAACACGGTAGCTTGGGGGAAAATATATTCAGGTATTGACTAATTGGAAACAAATGAGTGGGTCCGGATTGCCTTACCTGTTGGGTGCTCAGCTCTTGCGTAGCTTAGCCTACTGAGCGACGACTGGCCAAGGGCTTTTCCACGAGCTCCAGGCTCCCCACCATCTGGCCCGTGTTTCTCAACCTTGGCAACGTTGAGATGCCAAGCCCAAGCCAGTCTGCTCAGGCTTCTAGGAGCAATAAACAATCAGAGCGCGCTTGAGTGTTCATTCTGGATGCGCTTAGAGCCTTTTGCTGCAAGGTATCACAGCCCCTTTCCTCAGCTTGGCCTTCGTTCTGCCTGAGCCCAGCTGTGGCCCCTTCGCTTACCTTTGAAATCTTTTCCTCCTCCCTTTCGCCCAACGCCCGTCAGCACCTCCCCTACAGTTGTATGTTTTCTGATCAGTGCCATTTTAAACAGACATGTTTGGTGCCAGTTTGTGGAGGGGGAGCTGGTTGTATTCAGGTCCCACGCCTGCCATGGCATGAGCCTTGGCAAATTAACTACCAGTTGCTGGGCTTAAACTGCCCTTGTATTTTCTATTATTAGCTGAAAGTGTGGGGGGGGGGAGTGGGTGGCAGCAAATAAGACAATAGCGGCTGCATTGCTTGCTCCGGTGGGGCAGAGCTGGGGGGAGCACCGGGGGAGGGATCTTTCCTCCGCCACAGCAAGATTTGAACCCCCCAAATTATTATCAAATTCTGTCTTGGATCTAGAAGGAGTCAGGCATTAGTTTATTCTTATTTATTTAAAGTCTTTCTAAGCTGCCTTTAGGGCAAAAAACCAAAACAAACTCCCTGGATCGCTTACACATAAATGGAGTAAAGTATTAATAACACATTCATCACGGCAACATTGCATTTTGGGGCTGGAAGTTTCTGGACGAATCCGTGTCTGTAAGCAGAGGAAGAACGAGAGAAAGGCAGCCGGGGTCGGGGGGAGATTGATGGAGACACGTTCTCTGTTTCAGCTCTGAGAAAGCTGGGAGCCAGCTTGGTCTTGGTCTTGGCCTTGGTCTTGGCCTTGTCCAGTGGCCAGCTGGCCCTGGCCGTTGCTTGCCAGCAGGCTTCCTCTCCAGAGGCAGCTTGGTGGGGCCTCCTCCCTGACATCACCCGGCTGGCTGAGGCTGATGGTCCAGGAACGGAGAAGCAGACACAGTTCAGCCGTCTCCCCTTCCATGCCCAAGGGGAATTGGGAGCCAGGCAGTCTTGCCCAAAGGCCGGCTGGGTGGGCTCCGCCCGGAGGACAACTTCTACCACTGCTGGGAGGGGCGTCCTGGCCCTTGGCTGCCAGAGCGGGTTGCATGGACTGGCTTCATCATCTAGGAGTGACCTTGCAAAGGCCTCGGCCCGGGAGCTCCAAGGCTCTGGGGAGCGCCAGCAAAGTCCCACCTGAGCATCGGGGCTCAAACAGAATGACCTCATCCTTTCACTTTCACCAGCCATTCCCAGTCAGGTGTCCTCCATTAACTGGTCAGGCTGGCAGAGCGTTAGGGGAGCAGGAGGCCAGCACATCTGGAAGCCCTCAGGACTGGGAAAGCTGCCTTCTGGCCCACCCAGTAACAATAACTCAAGGCTCGCTCCCTGGCACATGGGCACGGCTTCTTCCTGGCTGGGTTTCTTCAGCCCTTGTGCAATTCTGCTGGCCGTGTTTTCTTTACCTTCACAGCCTCTTGAGATCAGGAAGTTGTCCACATCCTGCTTCTTCTGACTTCTGGCCTGCATCCAGGTGGCTGTATCCACACATTTCCACCAAGGTTCTTTGGACACCATCCCATCTTCCTCCTTTTCCTGGATACAGGTTCCAATCCCCCTCCCTTCTCCATCCCCTTTTCTGGACCAGAACTTTCCTTGTTCTATCTTGGAACGACCAAGGCTCCATTCCCTTCATCCAGTCAACCGTCTATCCCCTTGGAGAGTCACCAGAGCTCTCCAGCAGCTCCTGGCCCCAGACCTAGTCTGCCTCGCTCCTCAGGCTCCCCATAAGTCTGCCCCCCGAGTCCAGTGCCTGTACATTAGCAGTGTTCCAACGACAAGTAGCCATGGTTACTTTGAATCACAGTTCACCAAATGAATTCAACAACCTGAGGTGCTCATAAGATACTGAGCCCCAAACTTCCCTTTTAGCCAAGTGAAGTTTGCAGATTCGTCCCCTTTTATTCTCCAAAGCCCCTGATTTGGTTTCCAACACGTCTCGTTGAGAAATTGCCAGGAAAACTAATGACCAGGCTGCAGCCAGGAGGATCTCTTCAGCGTCTGATAACAGCAGCAGAGTTAGTTTTCCTTGGCCATTGCAGTGAATAGCAGTTGCTGGATGTGTCCACCATATATATATTCTGCCTGCTGGATGTAATTTCTAATCTGGAAAGGAATAGAAACTATGGGTGAATTCTCAAGAACAAGCTTGCTTAATATAATACTTTTCCCAGCAACTGAAAGAGTCATGGGTTTTTTTCTCCTGAGCTCTGTTCCCATTTTTTAAATCCTCAGTGACCAGACAGCAGCGTGATGCAATCAGTCTGATTGTCTGTCCACCCCGTCCACCCTGATGCTCCTTCCATCTACCCCCACAAGTCCTGGGGAGGAGAAGTGATGAAGTAGGAACCAGAGAGTGGCCTTCTTTCCATTTGCACTTCACAAGTCAAACTACCAAATCCCATAAAACAGAAAAATCCTCACGCGTCAAAACGCATCTCGTGAGTTGGCAGTTCCGTTCTCCTCTCGGCTGTCCGAGGGCTTGCGACGAAGACCCAGGACCTGCCCGGGAAGTGGGGAGGCAGAAGGCTTTTCTGCAACCCACAGCAGCCGTGGGTGCTGCTCCAGAGAACAAGGAAGTGCTCAGAGGAATCGGTTCTTTGTGGAGGAGTTCGTCTTGGCCTGCTTGGGGCCAAGATTTAGGCATTGTTGGAGAAGCCAGCAATATCTCCCGCGGGCACCTGTCACTTCCTTACCGTAGCAGCTCACCTGAAGCGGAGTTCCTCTACCCTAATTCTGTTGTCTTTGGACAACGTTCACAGCGGTTTAGCCCATGTTTGGGGCTGCATTTCCAAGCAACGCGAGGGGCCTCGTCCGGCTCCTGCCAGAAGCGCTGTCCCGATCTCCTTCCGGCATCTCAGGTGTGGCAAGATGCTTGGGTGGCTTTGCTACAACAGGTCCACCTGGCTGCCTCCCTGGAAAATCAGCTCTTTTTGCCTGGCAAGTCCTTGATGCAGTAGTTTCAAAATGTTCTTTAGCAAGTGTCAGCTTTCGGAGCAGCGCAGGAACATTTGCGAGGGGGGTCAAGGAGGTCTTGTGAAAAAGAGCTGGGGCTTTGTGCGATCCCAGCTGCCACCTTGACTTTTTTGACACTCCTTGCCCCCCTCCCAAGACCCCTGGAGCAGAAGCAACATAATATTTTTGCAGAATTCGTTACACAAAGTTGGGTGGTAGCTATTTTTTTTTTTAAAGCATTTCGAGATGAATTTCAAGATAATGTTTACCTGTTAAATGGGCAGAAAGTCTATTCTTGGTTTGTTTCTTAGTTCTGATCCAGATGTTGTTTGTCAAAATATCACATGGGTTTGTTTGGAGCTGTGCTCTTTTAATGAAGCCCTGAGTCAAATTCGTGCACACTGCTGCTTGAATTAGGAGGCTGTTTACTTGTCACTTGAAACTTGGATTAAGATGTTCAGGCCCTGATCCACATCAAGATGTGATTGGAAGCAGGTTTCTGCATGATCTCATCTGTATAATCAGAAGCCGTTTTTGCCTCAGATCCACGTCAACGGAGACGTGTCCAAGTGCAGATGTTACCCATCTGGGTTGCTTTTCTTTCAACTGGATGTGTCTTCAGGTTCACTTTAGCAAGCTGAGCCAGATGCAGACCAGGGCTTGACTTACAGATGTTGCAATAGAACAGCACGTTGGGGGGTTCCTGATCATGAAAGATACTTGGGAGGATTTTCAACAGCAGCACCAAACAAGACCCACTCCAGCCCACCGAGATCTCTTCCTTCCTTGCACTCACAGAGAACAGTTCAGTTTCGGTGTCTCCCCCCCCCCCCACCCCAGTGTTTTGGGTTGTCCTTGAGAGCCTCCCATCTGCTAGACTCCAATCAGCTCTCTGCAGCTTCGGGTTGACCGTTTGAACTGTGAAGCATGGAATCCTAGAATCGAAGGGACCCTTGAGGTCACCAGGTCAAACCCACCAGTCATGAAGGAATCCTTATTATTATTATAATGACTATATGCCACCTGACTCCTAGCGACTTAAAACATCCCCACTGCCCATTTATGCTTCTGTGCATCCCAGTGTTCTTCACTTGCGGTCTTGTTCTGTGTTTCTGAAATCCTCTTACTCTAGAGCAGAGATTGGCAGCTTTTGACTGGCTAACAATTATACTTAAAGGTTTTTCTGAGAGCCTCAGTGGGCAAATGAGGGGATGGAATTAACGTTTTGGTTTTCTTTGCTCTTAGTTTAGGGAAAGGATTGTGGGGGAACGTCTGTGTCCCTGTTATCATTTTAATTATGCTAAGTGGGTGACAACCCCTAGCTTACTTTGTATTAGAAGCTAAGCAGGATTGGATTTGGCTGAAAGTTGGATGGGAGACCACGAGGCTTGACCATGAAATCAAAGACAGTACAAAGGACTTTACTACTATTGCCAAACAAACTACACAGGTATATCCATGAGGTTCTCAAGAGCTGAGCTCAGTTCAAGGAAGGCTTTACTATGTTAAGCTTAGTTTAGAGCGGACGCTTCAGTCTCCCTGGGATTTCTGCTTTGAAAATGACAGGAACACATGGGCATCTCTTAGACGAGACGAGCTGGAGTAAAAGAGGAGTGGTTCACCTTCCCAGTAAAGGGTCAAGGCCCTCACTCGATATTTGAGAACTGGAGCTTCCAGTGATCCCCCATGGTGGTCTTTCTGTGGGATATGGAGGTGGCAGGGATGGTTTTCAAAGGGCTCCTGGAGAGGAGAAGGAGACAGCTGCTGAAGGTTGCCCTGGTTGAAGTCTTGGGGTGCTTTAATTTGGTGGGGGAATGGATGAAAACAGGGATGTCCACAGAGGAGTCAAAAAGTCAAGATGGTGGTTGCCACCATGCAATTCAAACCCCGACCCTTTTTTACATGTGTCACAATGCGCATAAAAAAAGGTCAAGGTTTAGATCGCATGATGGTGGCCACCATCTTGACTTTCTGACTCCTCTGCAGACACCCCTGGATTAAAATCACATGGGGAAATAAGAGAAACAAGCTCATTGGTGCTGAGACCCCCGTTGCTGATCCACAGTTCATTGCCTTCTTCTTTAGGAGAGATTCCACCTCTAATTGTGTTGACAACCTACTTCCTGATGTACATGCAAATATTTCCTGATTTGCACAGTCTTTCTTATCCCATCCAAAACTGTCAGAAGAAAAGCTTCCATTCTGGAGAGAGCCTGCTTCCTCTTTGCTCGTATCATTTTTGCTCATCTGTTGTCCTCTGCTGATGAATGAACAGGCCCCATAATGACCAGACTGAGGCAGATGAAATGGAGAATTTCTCTTCTGATGGATCATTTTCTATTCAGTCCAATGGAGCTGTGATGGCCACAAGGCCTTCAATGCCAAAATTTTACAAGGAGGCCCATATGCACGGCATGACATTATTTGGGTCAGCCTTGCCTTGGTACAATCAGTTATTATAACCAGGTCTTCCTGCCCAGGTAGAATTGCAACTGGTGTACTAGTCACAATTGGGAATAGGCCCCTCTGGCCATGGATTCCACCTGCTAATCTAGCAGGAGCTGAGAGACCCAAAGGACCACCAAGTCATGAACCTGCTCCCTGATGGGGAGTGCTTGCCCATCAAAGAGCAATTCTGGTGGTCCTAGAGAATCCTGATGTATCCATAGCAACTCCAATTTACTTGGGTTCAGCTTCAGTTTGTTTTCTTCCATCCAGACCTTGACAGCTTCCAGGCATCGGGATAAGATTTCAACAGCATCTCTCCTACAGCCTGGTTGGAGATATAAAGTTGGGTATCATCAACGTTGAATGACCTCTCCCAGTGGCTTCATGTTAAAAAGCAGGGGAGAGAGGGCTCACCCCTGCAGAACCCTGCACATTAGGGGCCATTGAGCCAAACTCTCCTCTGTCACCATCACAAATTGAAACTGTCAGTGAGGAAGCAGTGGGACCATTGCAAAACTGAGGCTATCCCCAGCCTCTGCAGATGGTCCAGTAAGATGTCCTAGTTCATGGTATCAAAAGCTGCTGAGAGGTCCACTAAGACCTGAAGGGGCAATGTTATATTTTTGGTTATACTTCATCATATCTTCTAGTTGTTGTACTTTCTAATAAAATATGGAAAAGTTAAAAAAAATAAAAACAGAAAGGTCTCACTACCCCCATTCAGGTCTTGGCAAACACCATCTCGGAGAGCAACCAGTGCTGTCTCCACCCCAAACCCGGGCCTGAACTCTGACTAAAACAGGTCCAGATAATCTGCTTCCTCTAGGGCAGGGTTCCTCAACTTTGGTGACTTGAAGATGTGTGGACTTCAGCTCCCAGAATTCTGGGAGTTGAAGTCCACACATCTTCAAGTCACCAAGGTTGAGGAATCCTGCTCTAGGGTACTGTGAAGTTGATCCACTACTAGCAGCTCAATGAAGTTCCAAACAGAAGGGAGCTTGGAGACCATCTGATAGTTGTCCAGCACCATTGGATCCAAAAACAGCTTTTTCAGGAGGAGGCAATCCCCAGCCTGTCAGGAGCTCCAAAATCTCCTGTAACGAGGTGCTGACAATTTCCTGACTCCACGTGGTCACTGCTCCATCTGCTTCCCAACTAAACCAGGAGGAGCAGAGATCCGAGGGGTCCAAGCGGCAAGTGACCAAGGACAACTGAGACAGCACCCTATCCACTTCCTCAGAGGTCACAGACCAAAAGGAGTCCCAGATAACAGGGTAAGCTGATGCCCTAGTCACCACTGATGATTTTGTCCATGCGGAGTCAAGATTGCAGTAAATCTAAGTGACTTTATCAGCTAAATGCTTGAGTTTATTTAGAGGTTCAGGTCCCCAGGAAGGCAAAATTGTCACAGAAGTGGTGTTCTGTTCTGCACAAATCCAGCCAGTAATTCAATGGTTCCAAACATCAGCAGGATATGTGCTATTTGCCAGTCACATCATCCCCTCAAATTATGCCCTATATCTGGTTGGGCTGCTCTACTTCCAAACCTACGTGAGTTTGTACAGATGTGCTGGGTTAACTAGACAACTGGATGCATAAATATATTTGGCATGATGTTTCAGGTCAAGTCCTTCCAAAATGCCTGGTTCTCCTGACCCCAGATAAGTGGCGTTCAGCAATGCCAGGAATGCTCATGAGTTCAGCTTCAGCAACGTGGGATGCCTCTAAATGAGCAAGACCCATTTGCGACGCATGCCGCCTGGAAGAGAAACCAGCTTGCATTCCAGTTCCAAACAGAAGCCCTACTAAACACCCGTTTTTACTTTTTACCATTTAACAGAGAAGTAGAACAGCATTTCAATTAATAAGTAACTAAATAAATAAGTCAAGTCAATATCATTCCAGTTCTCTAGGGATTGCTTCCAAAATAATTCGGATCGAGTAGGAAGGGAAAAAACATTGGCACTCAGAAAGAATGGTTTGCTCTGAAAATTCCTCCAAATTCTGAAAGAATTGATGCTTCTCTGAAATCAGTCTATAAATCTCTGGGTGAGGAAGGGATGGGAATAATCGCAATCTTTCTTTTGGCATATTAATGTTATTGCAGCTGCTGATAATAAATGGGTCTACTTCTCTGCCACACAGCTTTCAGACTAGCAAACTGTTATTTGCAAGTTTCCTGCACCCAACCTTGACTGTTGGACAATGTACATATATCCCAAAGAATAAAAATAGAGAAACTGGAATCTGAAACTTGCACCAGGTTTGTATGGAGAGCAAAACTGAAGCCTATGATTGGACAAACTCTTCCATCACCAACTCATTGGGAGTTTGCATAACAGGCCAGTCTAGGATAAAATGGGGCTGGTCAGCCTGTGGGTCAAAGTATTGTGTGAACCCAGCATTGTGAACATGTCTGGAAACTAGTCTATAATATTTAAACTGGCCCATGATGAGGACAAACAGAATTTAAAGCTGCAGGGAACCCACCCAGCTGAAAATTATTCCTACTGTAAAGAAGCTCCTTTTGAGTCCTTCAGAATTCTGTGAAAGACCCAGTAGGACCCAGCGGCCACTCCTGACATCTCTACTGAATGATTAATAAGCTGGGCTGCTGTCCCCACCAATCAACTGCTTACAGGAACAGCAGGTGGACCATGGAGCCAGGAGTCCAGAGAGGTGGGAGCCTCCTCTTCACTGGATGTGGTACAAGTGGACCCTGGACACCCATCTATCAGGGAGGCTTTCCCCTGGATTCCAGCCCAGAGAGGACCCTTGGCCCCGGGGATTCTCCTGTCCCGTGAGCATCCCCATGGAAGAAAATGTCATTTGAGAAATGAAGCTACTTGTAAAGCTTCCAATGGTCATGCTGGCTGGGGAATTCTGGGAGTTGAAGTCCACCCATCTTAAAGTGGCCAAGTTGGAGAAACATTGCTTTAGAAGGACAGGCAAACCTTCTTAACATTAGGAGCAATTCAAGAATAAAACCAATGGGCCAGAGTAGGGTGTCCTCCTCTTTCCTGGGGAGGGTCAAGCAGAGGATGGACAGCCATCTGTCATGGAGGTTTGAATTTGGGTTCCTGCACAAAAGAGGGGCCGGATTCCGTGGTCCCAATGCTCCCTCCCAACTCCAGGGTTCTATAGCTTGGTAGCCTCGATAGACCCCTGGAGTAACTTCTCCCTCCCATCTTATTTTGAAAGAAATCCATCCTGATCCCCAAGGCCATAGCATTTCTGGGCTACGGGAGAGGTGGCCAGGCCATCTTCCCAAGGAATGTGGAGATGCCGGAAGAGCCCGACTGCCAAGAAAAGGAGATGCGGGGTCTTCCAGAGATCAAACCCGATCCCTGCCAAGCCAAACCACCACAGAAATTATGTTCTATCTCCTTGGCAGACCCGTGGCTTTTTAGGGGCTGTTTAGTCTGCATTTGCTATGGAATTTTGTTCACCAGAGCTTTCCTGAGAAAGCTGACCAATTTCCTGTCCTTCCGCAACATCTTGGCACCCTGGACACACTTCTGTCTGGACAGTCTCCTGCTCTGATATCGACTGCAGAAACCTCTTGGAGAGACCAGGCTTCTTGGTGGGGAAAGCAAGGCCAGATGCCATATAATTCTAGGGTAAAAATAAGGACCCGTGACCAACAGTGTCTGGAAATGGCCTTAAGCCAGTGGCACCGTGTGCACAGTGGGGAAGAGTAGCGTTTGAAAAAAGGACTCATTAAACAAATTCCTGGAGGAGATGTGGCTTTCAAGCCTACCTTGTGCGCCAGATAAATTGGCACTTTTCAGTAAAATGGGGGGCAAGTGATGACGGCCATGCCTTCGGATATTTAAAGGCAGCTGACAATAGGAATTAGCCGTGACAACTCAGCAAAACTTCTGCAGGCACTAAACCCTGGGCGCTGGAGCCTGGAGACAAATTCCTAGCTCTGGAATTAATAAAAGAAAGCTGTACTAATTGAAGCCATGTCAGATCCAGGAGAGCTCCTCTTGCTATTGTTCCTAACAGAGCCGTTTCTCGGTAAATGCACAAGGTGTTTCTCCTGGAATGAGTGCCCATCAGCTCCATCTCACAGCATTTTCCTTTCTGGAAACTGGCACTGAGACACCAAACGTCTCCCATGATATGTTACCCTGGTCTTATTTTTTAAAAGAGCTCTCCAAGGAGAGGAGAATATCTTCTGAGGTTCAGCACTGGGGAAAGGACTATTTCTGTGGTCTAGCTCAGTGATTCTTGAGCGGGGGGCATATGGCGCCTTGGGGGCCCAGAATATTTCAAGGGGGTCACAGTGAAAAACATGTAACAGTGGGGCCATGCCATGTGCTGAGGGGGCCACAGAAAAGGAAAGTGTATTATACTGCGAATACTGTCCAGTTGACACCAAAAACGCGCCAGTTACTGTCCCATGTCTGTATCGGGTAATGGGACTGGACTGGGGGGGGGGGGCACAGGAGAAAAACAAGGTAGGAAGGGGCCCATGGATGAAACAAGGTTGAGAAACACTGGTCGAGCTCATCGATTGCCTCCAGGGTAGGTGTCAGCCCCTCAAGGTAATCCAGACAGGAAACCCACACCTTGACTACTAATGTACCTCTATTGTAAGGTTGCAGTAACTGAATCTTGCAAGTCCGAAAGCACTTCTCCCCTCCCTGCCTTTTCTTTCCAGAGAACTAGGGAGGGTCCCTTCTGGGGCGCTTCCTCCACCCTCATTCTCGCTTCAGACTCAGATTTCTCTTATCAGACTGTTGCTTTGCCTGCGGCTCTTCCTCCTGTCTCCCAAGATTATTCTCACAGCCCACTGCAGCGGGACCTAGTTCCTGCTGTCCTGGGATCAATATTCCAGATTATGATGGTGCTCTGCCCCTCCTGCCAACACGTGCTCCCTGTGGGTGTCTTTGCCCAAGAATTTCTGGAGAAGCCCACTGGGGAACCGAAGTCTCTCCGCCTCTCAGAAGGGCCTGTGATTCCAACGGTCAGTTCCAAAGCTCCTAACGCCGCTTCTGATTGATCTGAGCCAACGTCACAAGACCTGAGCAGAAGATATCTAAACAGGAAAATGGCTGTAAATGTTCTGACCGACAGGAAGGGTCTCGGTTCCCCCTTCACGGCAATGGGAATGCTGCTCCGGATCACTGAACACTGGTACCTTCCTTGCTGCCCCAGGTTGGGTGCATGGAGCCCTGAGCAAGCATTGGTGTATCTTGGCTTCTTTTTGTGGGTGGGTGCCCTGCAGGGGGGCAAGGCTGTCTAGGGCAGTGTTTCTCAGCCTTGGCCACTTGAGGATGGGTGGACTTCAACACCCAGAATTCCCCAGCCAGCATGGCTGGCTGGGGAATTCTGGGAGTTGAAGTCCACCCATCTTCAAGTGGCCAAGGCTGAGAAACACTGCCCTAGGGCTTCTACCCATATCTACCCAGGCCAATCGGTGAAGAGGAATCCAGCACAGCTGGGGTCCCTCCTTGTCCTGGCATCTCCCGCTGCTGACTGATTGTTCATCATTGCTCGAAGGCTGAGCTGCTCAAGCTGTTGTTCCGCTCTGGTTTAGAAACACTTCTTAGGAACTCTCAGGCAATTCTGAGGAATTTCCCCCGGCATGCCACAGGCACTGGGGTTCAAGAAATCAAAGGCCCATTCCTCGCTATTTATCCTGGAAACCATTTCACAAGCCGTGGCGTGTGGCGCAGAAGGGTAACAGCCACGCACGTCTCTACTTCTGGTTTCCCCAGTCTAAGGGGTTTGGCCTACAAGTCCCAGAATTGCTGGCCCCCTTGGTTGGGAGATGGTGGGGGGCTCTCAAGGCAGGAGAATCTGCGCCTCCCGAAGAACATTTAAATGCGTTTGGAGGAAGGCAAGACGACTGGCTTGGAGAGTATTTGGAGAGAGAAAGAAAAGGCGTTGCGATTGCTTAGTTAACTGAAAAAACCCTGGATCTGTTGTGGACCCCTGGGGGGGAGAAGGGGGAAGGTGTGACCTCATGCACATCAGACACCGTTGTGCAAGTAGTGCAAATGATATTCTTTGCAATTAGTCATGGGACTGGCACAAATGGCATCCTTTATGTGATAATGCCATGAGGTGGGTGACCTTCTCGTGGCTTCTGCCAGACCCGCACACCTTCCCCCTTCTCCCCCTCAGGGGTCCACAACAGATCCAGGGTTTTTGTGCATTACACTTCTTCCTCCCCGCTCCTAAAATTATCCATAAGTTATTAGAAGGTCTCTATTATGGTTGCTGTTGTTATCACATTTACCACATTTAATACAGATGTCCACTCTAGGGGTCTCTGGGCAACTTACAAAATATAATACTAATCAAAACAATTAAAAAGATAAAGGAAACAAAACCATTCTGTCCCATCCTGGCCTTCTGGAAGGTTATTATTTCTGGCTGGGCGGCAGGCGCCGTGGAAGGCAAGGCGGTCGAGACTCAAACCCCGGGAAGGGGCTTGTCTTGAGAATGCAAAGAGGAGCTGTGGCCTCTGAGTTACCAAAACCTGAAACTGGTGCTAGAGCCAGGATGAATGCCTACCAGCCCAGCCGGGATTCTGCCCTGGAGGGTCTCGGGGGAGGCAGAAGGGAGCTGCTGGACTCGCCCGCTGCCCTGCTGCTTCCTGCATGACCAGCCAGATACCGGGGCGGTGCTGGAGCAGCTCCCGGGGCGTGAGTGTGGCTGATCCCGTGGCCTCTCCCGGGCCAGTCTGGAGGCCGAGATGCCACGCGACAGGGGTCTGTTCCGAGCCTGCAGGCGTCCAGGCCGCTTTGGACCGGGCATTCTGGGAGCCGGCTTGGGTTAGGGGTCTTTGGACTACGACTCCCAGAACGCTCAGCCAGCATAGCCAGCTGGAATTCAACCACGTGCTATAGGGACAAAGCAGCTTGGTTGCTTAGTAGCTCATTCATTCATTCTTCTTTGGTTTATTTTACTCAGGAGTAGAGGCAGCTGACCCAAAGCGGCTTCCGTTCCCTGTTCTAGTAAAAAAATTCAGACAACAAACCAAATTGAAAGGACAACCATCCCCCAAGAAGCAACATCCGGAAGTCCATGGCCACTGCCCCCCCCCCGAAAACTTTCCTCGAAGATGGGGAACATCACCCTCAACTGCTTTTCAACTGAGATAAATTGCACGAGAATTTTTATGTATTTCAGTCCCCAAATGGTGAGAAAGTGGTTTGTCAGTATTTAGCAGCCATGATCAGAGGGGGCCCCAGCGGGCTCCAACCGCAAGAGGTCAAAAAAGTCAGTGGGACCACACAGTCAAAGCCCTGCCCCTTTTTAGCATTCATGTCCCGGTCTCGGAAGAACAGGTTGCCCCCCTGCCTCAAATGAAGGCACTCCAAGCGTTTTAGCCTTTTGTACAGGGAATGTTTGAAAGCTCGAATTTGTCAGGGCTGCCTCCCTTGAGTAAAGCTTTTGGCTCCCTGACGTCCTTCAGGGACAATCCATGTTCAAGGGCGATCTGTGTGGGTTTCACATGGACAGCACACATGTAGGGACCGGCGGTGCTGGATCAGCCGTGACCCAGGAGCGTGTGGCTGATCTGGATGCAGCCTTCAGAGCTGGTGGTTTGCTGGTCTCCTGTCTCCCTCTGCTGGACCACCTCCGTGCGCGGCCCTCCTCCTCCCAAGATGGCCCTTTGCCCGCCTTGCATGAAACTTGGAGAGAGCAGGACACCGTGGCCCCCCAAAGTCCAGTTTTTCTCAGTTTTCTACAGAGCATTTTAGCACCCAAGAAAAGAGGGAGGACATTTTGGACAAGATGTCCCTGCTGGCGTGCCAAAGGGGTGGCTGGAGTGGGGAAGATCCTCAAGGAACGCATCCTGTGGCCAGCAGTGGCCAGCCAGACCCAGCTGAGGAGCCCACAAGGAAGATACAAAGGATTTGTGCCAGTCTAGCACCCAGGGGGTCGGGCTAGGAGGAAGGAGCAACCTGGATCTCCATTTGCACTCAGCTGTGTGGCTGAACCTGAATGACCTTGAGCCAGTGGCCTCACCATAGCCCACTGCTCAGGACTGTTGTGAAGGTAACATAGGAGGAAGGAAGAACCAAGAACCCTGTCCTTGGGGGAATAATGGAATAAAAGCAAAGCCAGCAACTGATCCTGCTGTGGGACCCAGCTGATCTTGCTTTTGGCCCAGGATCTGCCGCTGAGTCGGGCTGTGCCCACCACGTGGCTGGAGGCTGGCCACGCACAGGCTGCACTCTGGCTGAAACTAGCTGCTGGGCAGGCGCATGCTGGGTTCATAGAAGGCCCCGAAGAAGTTGCCCCCAGACGTGGACGGCTTTCGCCCTTCCAGGCCCAAGACTTTGGGGCAGATCCACAGCTGGGTTTTTCATACAGCGCTGAGGAGCCCTGGGCTCTGGGAGAACCCGATGGGGTTCTGTGAGAGGCCAACGGCACCCGCCACCCCCACCCCCCCCATTCAAGCTCTGCCCATTTTCTCTCCTACGAACGTTGTCTTTCTGATAAAGGGTTTGCGGGTTTTTTTAAAGACCACATTCAAAAACCCTTGATCTACAGCATGTCCTGGGGACGGCCGAGTGCTCTTGCTGCATGCCATGAACGGGAGCTGGGGGGTCCCAAGACCCTGGCAGAGAAATAGGGCCATTCCCCAGGCGAGCAAAGAGGCCCATCAACCCTGGTGTTAAAAGAACCAGCGGGCAGGGGTCAGAAGTGGTCAGTTCCTATTCAAGATAAAGCAAAACGTTGATTTGCCTGACTGAAACATATCAGGTTTACTTCCTGAGGGGGTCCACAGGGAGGGAGGGTCAATACAGTCAAGATGGCAGCCACCATCCTGTGACCAAAGCCCCCTCCTTTTTTACGCAGGTCACCACAGGGCTGTGGGCTTCAGTTATGGCTGCCTTGACTTTTCTGACTCCTGAGCTTCGATTAGGCCTACAGGGCAATTCCTGAGCCTCCACTGCAGGTCTGGCCTTTACTCTCTTCCAAGGGCTGGACGTGTCCTTGGCCTAGATGTCTAGGCTAGGTCCACCAAGTGGAAAGGAGGCTCTGGCCCTTCCCTTGAACCCGCCACAGCCAGGAGCCAAAGCCGCTGCCACAGTTCCCATGCTCCAGGCCTGGGCCAAAGTTCAGGGGCATTGCGAACCTTCCACCCGCGTCCTGGGTCGCCTTGCGCTTCAAGAAACTCTTCATTACGGAGAGCTCACATCCGCGAAATTGACAAATCATGATGACATTTTGGGGACAAGTGAGCGGCAGCAGTCGTTAAGGGGTGTCTTGACTCTCCGAAAGGTCAACACTTTCACTTGGCAGAACCTGCTGCATCCATCATAGGTCGAGGAGCTGCTGAGCCTGGTGAAAGATAACGAAACAGGGGCACACAAAGAAGGAAAAGTTTCCATCCATCCATCCATCCATCCATCCATCCATCCATCCATCCATCCATCCATCCAAAATAAACCCAGAATTGCTCCAGGGCCATCACTCTAGTTGCTGCAGGAAGCAAGATTTGTGAAGAGATGGAACTCTCTCTAATCCAGCTGTGAACTTTTGAGGTCGCCATGTTTTACCTTCTGTTCCAAGCTGATAACATTCAGGAGACATTCCTCAAGAGTCAGAAAAGCAAGCTTTGTGCCTGTCTCCATGATGACACAAGTGGCTTTTTACTTTTTCCCCCAAGGGGGTGAAAATGGCAAGCGATGAGAAGGACAGTTGCTGCTGGTGTGAGACGGATGTTGCACCCGCCTGACTGAAGAAAGACGGAAAGTCTTGCGTCTTGCGCGACTCTTTTCTCCAGGGGTGATGGATCGTGTGGGGCTTGATTTAGACTTACACAAAATGGCCCCCCAGACACTCCTCCCTCTTGAGAAGAGGACCTTTCACTCCATTTCACTCCAAATGACTCTCTGAAACAAGTGCCAGGTTGTTTTTCGAAGCCTTCGGTGAGTGACCCGTTGCCCGTGACTTGAAAATGGAAGCCTGGCTGGGAAAAGGTAGGCAAATGTTCTCCAGGAGGAGCGAAGCCTCTTCAGCTGAAGCTGGCCGCGTCTAGCGGCCCTTGTGGCTCAGCCCTGTGGCCCCTCTTCAGTGCCCTGAGCATGTGCAAAGTGGCTTGTCCTTTACACTGGGTACATGCAATTCATCCCTATGATCATTGGAGCTTGAGGAAGAAATTCTAAGGCATTCTAAGAAAGAGATGAGAAATACAGAACTGATTTGGAGATAGCCAAGACTTCTGGGTTTTGTTTGCTAGCTGAATTGGCAACAAAAATTGAATCTGACTTAGGAAAAAGGCTGGGCTTTGCATTGGTGTTTCCCATCCATTTGTCCCTCTGTTCTCTGGGCTGGATGGAAAGTTCCCTGAACCCCAAAGCACAATAAAATGTGCCTACGTTCAGATAAGGGAATAAAAGACCATAGTCCATTGGTGCTTGATCTGCAACCCTTCTTGCCCATCAAGATCTTGGATGATGGCAGAGATGGTGGTGTCTCCATCCTCCCTCGCTAGGTTTAGGCTTTCTCAAGTCCATCTCAACTCCTGATGGCTTCCCAGATACCGCCAAGGGTTATCTTGGGAACAACATGGAAGTCGTTTGTCAGTGCCTTCTTCCAGAATGGGCTTGGACTTGCCTGGTGGTCTCTATTCCTTGGTGGCCTTCCATCCAAACTCTAACCTAGCCACCTCTGCCCAACTTTATTTGCTGAGACCAGGGCAACTGGCGCTCGCTAATGACTTTCAAAAGGCCATTTCACAGGCAATTGAAATACTTGCTTATCCCTTTCAGCCCTTTGTAGTCAGTTTCCCAATTCCTGTACAAAACTCCCCAACATTAGTTTGCCTGCTTATGGAAGCGCTGCGCATCTTTCTTTAAGCATCCTAGAGCTGTAACTAGACTCTGGTACATATTGGACTCAGCAGTCCATCACAGAAACTGTGAAGATTAAAAAAAAAGCTTATAAAATGGAAATGAGATTTTTGAGGGAAAATAGCAGCAAGAGGACAGACAGGAGGGGTCACCTCTGTTGAGCAGGAGGCTGTTTTCACCCTGACAGGATTGTGCAGGAGATCCAACATTGGGCGGGAGAGCGAATATCCCAGGACAAAGAAATACAGCTCAAAACTCTCCTTGGCAGTGAGAGAAACAGGTTGAAAGTGACTGAATGAGGTTTAATTACGGCAAGCGCAAAGTTCTTCCAGTGGGGGAAGACATCAAATGCACAAAGAGAGGATGGGAGTAAGAGGAGTGCGGAAAAAGACCTTGGAAGCATACTTGATGGCCACCTGAACCTGAGCCAGCAGAGGAATGGGGTTGCAACCATCTTTACAGTCGCTCAACTGAGAGATCATTTCCAAATCACAGGGAGGAATCTTTCCGCTTTGTGGACCTTTGAAACCTTCTGAGGAGCTCGGCAGATGCCACGGCTTCTCCACCGCTTCTGGGATCCTCACAGCCAACAGACGGTGTTGCAACTTCACTTCCCCGTGTAGGGAACCCCGGCCGAGGGCGAGTGCTTTGATGGGCTGACATCAAAGGAGAAGCCTTCTATGGGTTCTCCCTTTGGCTTCTACTGATAATCTCCTTATTGCCAGACAATCAGTTGTTCCTCTAGTTCTTGAGCCGCTGAATGTCCAACCCAGCAGTAAGATAAGGAAAACCAGAAGCTTTGGACCTAGCTTTGCAATGAGCCTCCCTGCGGAGCAGTCATGATCTCGTTCTCTGTCCCCTTCCCCTTTCTCCAGGAGCACTGACTGGATTGACGCATGAGAACACTCCAAGTTCCAGGCATACTTCGAAACCCAGGGAATTAGAGCAGAGTCCAATCTGTTACAGTCTGTACTACTAACCCAGTGCCTGAGCCTGTCAGGATCTGGATGGGGAGACACGATCCCTCCACCCAAGCTTTCGGTCTGTGGGCCGAATGGTTCCAGAGGAGCCCCCCTTTGGCTTTGAACAACACGCACGTACACACCCTCAGAGGCCGTCTACAGTTTGGGGGTCCTTGGAGCTGTGAGTGCAGAAGCACTTTTGCACAGCTGCATCTTGTGCACCGATTGTGCAACGGGAAGCCCTGCTAACAGTCACTCGTACTGTGGTCACCTCCTGTTTGGATTATTGTAGGTGCTCCATGGGAGGCTGCCCTTGAAAAGCTTTGGGAAGCTACAGCTGGTCTAAAATGTGGTGCCCGGGTGGAGATGGCGTTTCCTGTTTGGTGATCCCACTGCTTTGGGAGCTTCACTGGTTTCCAGTTGGCTTCTGGGTCGATTCAAGGTGCTGGTTGTCACCTGTAAAGCCCTAAGTGGCTTTGGACTTGGTTATCTGAGGGGCCACTGTCTCCTGTCTTCATCCACCTGTCCGAACAGGTTGAACAGGTCAACTTCCTCAAGTCCCGTTTCTTTGCGAAGGCCATCTGGCAGGAAGTGGGCATTTTGGATCACCGCCTCCACGCTTTGGAACTTCCTCCTGGGTTTCAGGAGAGCAATTAAGATCTGCCTTTTCCACGTAGCCCGGAAGAAGCATGTTTTGAATGTTGGGAATCACATGGCTTTGTGTGTGTTGCTTTGTCTCTTTTGATGCCGTTGAGATGTTTTGTTATTCTTTTGGGGTGGGTTTATTTGTTGGCGAGGTTCTTTTATGACGCTTTTGATTGTTGGCCTCAGTTCGGTCTTGCGTTCTGTGATGGAATTACAGCCTTGATCTTCCAGGTCACCCCTGAGCTGGAGAGAGATGCATCAAGGCAGATACTGAGCATGCTTCCCTCATCATTTGAGAGAGACGAAATTATGCCCTGTAGTAACTATTTGTGGCTAGCTTATGGAATGGTTGAATTTCTGCCTGCACAATTATTCCAAAGTGTGGGATTTGGGGAGGAATCAGTCTGTCTTCCTCACACATGAGAAGCACCTCTCTCATGGGATTAGGGACCCTGCGCTTAGGATGTTAGCTTCTTCTCTTCATGGAGTTCCTCAGATGGACAGGTTGCAGCGCAGACTTTATTCATACATCACATTTATATAGCCACCCATCTCACACAGAGTGACTCTGGGCAGCTTTGACACATGTACTTTGTACACATGTAGTGGAAACTCTCCCTCCCTCCCTCCCTCCCTTATTTATTTATTTTTATTCATACATCACATTTATATAGCCGCCCTTCTCACACAGAGTGACTCTGGGCAGCTTTGTACATACATACTTTGTAGATAGGTAGTGGAAAATATTCCTCCCTCCCTCCTTCCTTCTCTCCCCTTTCCTTCCTTCCTTCCTTCCTTCCTTCCTTCCTTCCTTCCTTCCTTCCTTCCTTCCTTCCTTCCTTCCTTCCTTCCATCCATCCATCCATCCATCCCTCTCTCCTCTTTCTCCTTCCTTCCTTCCTTCCTCCCTCCCTCCCTCTTTAGGCTTCCGCTTTGGGGAGGAAGAGCCGTCCCAGCCCCAGCTACTCCTTTCAGCCCAGCAACCGGCTCTTGCCTTCTTGGCAAGAGGAAGGCTGGAAGGAAAAGGCTGGCTCCGGGAGGACGGGGCTATTTATTTCTTTACTGAAAGTGTTTAAACTGCCCAATGGGCAAAGCTCCCTGGGTGGTTATTTGTAATACTTCTACCCCCACGCAATTTATTTATTTTATTTATTTAAACAGTTTAAACAAGCAGTCAAACAATCCTTGGCACTGTGCAGGCTAGATGAGCAAAAATGGAAGCTTCCCCACCAGTGAGGTTAAAAACCAGTCGAAGCAATCCCAGTAATAAAGCCAGTCGAAGCCAGGAACGGAACGCAAGATTATGTCGGATAGACCCGAGGAACCCCCCCTCCCCCCGAAAGACCCATGTTAAACGTTTCCAGAGACCTGACCGGGAGGGGCCCGCCTGATCTCCCCCGGGCAGCTGCTCCAAGCAAGCCTGCCAGGCCTCAGCGCCCCCCCCCAGCCTCCCTCCTGGGCTGAGGAGCGGCTGTCCCGGCCGCTGCAGCTGGTGCCCTGCCCTGGTTGGACCAGGTGGCCCTGAAGCTCTCCGGGCGCCCTGAAGGGCCTTGCAAGTCCACTCCGGGAGCCTGCTACCGGCTCAGTTCCCTGGCTGGCTTCTGGGGGGCTCTTTTCCAACTTGAGGCGCAAAATCCACCTTCACGTGGCGGGTCAGCTGCCATCTGGTGCGGAACGAGAGGAGAAATGCTATCCCGGAGCAATGCCTGCACTCTGTGTCTCCAACTGTTGCTGTTTTTTTAAAGTTGTCAAAAGGTGCAAATGGCTTAAGCCTGGGCAAACACACATCTGGCTTTGCTCCATCCAACGCTACTCCCGTCTGTTTCCGGGGACAGCACCCCAGAAAAGCACCAGGGGTTCCTCCTCGTAACTCCGTCAGCTTGCAAGTGGGGGATTCTTGGAGCTCGAGTCACCTTGCAGAAGAGGTGAAAGGGCAGGGCGGGGAGGGAAGACATGGACGTCATTGAAATACCGCGAAGAAAATGGCCACTGAAGTACCCTTCCCCACCCGGTGCCCTCCAGACGCGTGGGATAACAACTTCCACGAAGCCTCAAGAGACTGTGGGAATTGTCGCCCAACGTTTCTGGAGGGCTGCAGGTTGGGGAATTCAGTGCTAAAAGAGCCGTTCCTGGAGAATTTTCCGTAGAATCCGAATTGAACTCCCAGCGCAACCGAGGTGGGGTTAATATTGCTCCGTTCGCTCCTCTTTCCCTCTGTCTGTTCTCAGCATCTTCTCTGTCTGTAGTGCACGTCTGAGGCAAAGAGCAGGAAGTCCTGTGGGGGGGCAGAAGGCAAAGGGTCAGCCACCGCGCTCTCTGGCGCAATCAGAAAAGCAGGATCCTGCGGCGATGGGGAGGCGAATTTGGGCCTCGCTGCCTCCGTTTGCAACCTCTCTGGTTTGCGGAGTTTCAAAATGTTCACGACAAAATTTGTATATATTCTGTGCGCCCTTCGCCAAACATGCACATCCTTCTTTGCAATGTTTTACAATGTCCCCTAAACTTATGCCTTTTATACATGTTGTATCTGTATTTTATAAAATTTTACATACCATTTTATGTATTTCATGGAGAAAATCTATCGATGTGGTCCCTAAGAATCCACACCGACTCGATGGCATATAATCATTCAATCATTCAATTTTATACTTTATTTTAATGAGTACATGCACTTTTTTACATTCTTTTCTTTACTGTATTTCCACAAAAAACACGCTGAACTGCCCTGCAATATTTTGAAAAGTGAGAGTCATAACAAAGTGGATTGAAAATGCAAAATTAGATGCATTCACTCCGAGATGTGAACCAAATGACCCTCTCTCCCTCGCCCATCCCTGCTGCCACATTTGGTTTCAGTGGGTACAAGGAGGCACAATAATCATACCGTCTGAGAAAGGATGCTGTTTGGTGGTACCAAATTTGAGTGCATTTTTTTTTTATTTATTTATGCAATTTCTATAGCCGCCCATCTCAGTCCAAGTGACTCTGGGTGGCGAACAATTTCAATCATTAAAACCATTAAAACTATTACAATTTATACATGTGGGCAGCCGAGAATTATCATGAACTTTACATAAAAATCAACAGTGCAGCCAGGTAACGGGGCCCTTAACACTTCCGGGACCCCTGGCTCGGGCACATAACCGGGTTTTTAAAGCCTTGCGGAAGGCCAGCCGGGTCGGGGCCACCCTGTGCTCCAAAAGAAGAATGTAATTCAATACAATTGAAGGATATAACTCAAGGACCCTGGTGGGCCCAGGCTCCCTAGGACGGTCTGCTCCAACGACCCAGCACTGATGCTGGACGGGACACACGGCCATCGGGGGGGCCTCCCTGCCCTTCTTTTGGCCCTCAACCCTCTGGGACCTCCTCTGGACGCCCTGCGGTTTCTCTGGGGCGATGGTGGCCGGTCACTCACCTGGTGAGTCTGGAGGACGGGGTCGGAGAGCTGCAGTTGATCCAGGAGCGGGAGGGGGAACCCCTCAGCCAGACGGGCTGCAAGAGAGAAGCCACGAGCGTCATGCAGGGAAGCAAAGCCTCGGAAGCACTCTGGGTTTGTAGGTGAGGTCTGATTTATCGCCTCCTTTCAGCATTCACGTTCGGTGGCTCAAAATCAGAACCTTTTCCAACTATTTTTTTTTTATTACAAGGCATAAGCTTTTCATGCGAGCTGGAAAAGTTAGGTTTGCAAACATTTTATTTGATTCTAGCAGGCCACCAAGACCCAGCTGGGTGTCGCGGTGGAGTCACCAGGCTAGAAACCGGGAGACCCTGAGTTCTAGTCCCGCCTGAGGCACGAAGTTGGTTGGGTGGCCTTGGGCCAGTCCCTCTCTCCCAGCCCTAGGAAGAAAGAAATGGCAAACCACTTTTGAAAAACCTTGCCAAGAAAACTGCAGGGACTTGTCCCGGAGTCAAGAGTGACTTAAAGGCACACACGCGCATACAAAGGTGGGAAGGCGAGGCCAGATTCCCTTTTCCAAACGTGCCCCCTGCCAGCTCCCTCCTCTGAGATGCAAACAGCCAGAGGTCTCCACAATATCCAAGGCAATGAAAGACACACCGTGTTGCTGTGATGCAAGGTCCTCCCCTTTCCTACAGGTGTGCGACGCGCATCTGGGTGCAATGCAGAGCGCTCGGGCCTTCGCTCCCTCCCAGATGTCCGGGAGGGCTGCATCTGCAGCAATGTGGCCCGAGGGCAGCGTTGGACTTCCGGACTCTCTTTCCCCATCTGGGAATGGGCACTTAGCAGCCTGCTTCACACAGCTGTGGGGATTGTGGTTATTTAAATATATCTCTCCTCCCAGTCAGACACTGTGGGAGGAGAGCCTTCTGTGACCCTCTGGATGAAATGTGTTAGTCGGAAACGCCGCTCTCAGACTCCTTCTGATGTTTTGCCACCCAGTTAAGGACTCTCAGCGGTTCACAGAGAGACGCATATAGCATAAAGTGTCCAAGGTAACATTCAGAATTTAAAAATAAGTTGGAAAACCACAACAAAAATAGCAATGAAGGGTGCCAGTCTCTGACTGCTTTAAAAAAGAGTTCTGTTTTAAGTTGTCGTGGAAGGCAGTTTAGGGAGGGGGTCATCTAATTTCAGTTGGGAGGCCGTTTCAAAGGGCCAGTGAGGTCACCAAGAAGCAGCGCCTCCCGGCCTCATCTCCGTCCCCTCCTGAAAGTGGGAAACCACAAGCTGCTTCTCCTGGATAAAGGCATAGGTTGGGCTGATCTTAAGCGGAACATGCGGTCTCGAAAGGTATAATCTGGCGCTCAGGCGTAGAGGGTTTTATAGGTTAAAAATCAGCCCTTCAAACTGCATCCAGAAGCTAGCTGGTTGCACAGATGTAATGTGCTTCCAGCATCAGGTGTTAGTGAGCGCATGGGCCGATGCATTCTGGACCATTTGCAGCTTCCGAGGGGGAAGTAATATCTTCTGACTTTACAAGCCCTTACCGTTCATCTGAGGAATTAGGATGCTGGCTGCAAGGAAGTTCATGAGGGATTCCATTATCTGTACCTGAGCATTGGGAGAGAAATCCAAAGTGAGAAACCCAAATAAACTTGATTGATTCTCCTCCCTCAATAGGATGTCCTACGTCAGCCTTGGCCGGTAGACAAAAGGCATCTTCCTTCTTAGCCAGTTCCCCATCCATAGCACTGGACCCACCAGAAGGAGTGAAACTGACAGGTCTTTGGGGAAGATCCTGGGGAGGCAGGATGACCCCAACGTGAACTGGGCTCCTGGCTGGAAACCCAAGGAGACTGGGAAGAAGGGGGGCCCCACGCAATTTCAGGGGAAAAAAATTCTTACCGAGAAGATCCCAATGTCTGAATGCTTTAAGGAGAATGTCAACCTACAGGAGGGGCAGACAGAGCAATGTTTTTAAAGCCTGATAAGAAATCAATACGGCAAGATAAATTGAGCCAAGTTAGTAGAATAAACCACTCTGGAATGAGTCAATTAAGTCCTTTGCAAGTGTGCTACAGCTCCAACTTCATACCCCATCATTTCCAGGACAAGGATGCCAACAGTAAGTCATGACCCCTTTGCAGAACACTATGTATTTCACAACAGTTGGCACCTCTACCCTTGCAAGCAGATGTTTCCATCCTGCATCAGCATTAGGGTCTGCTCTGCTGCCGCTCACCTGTCAAGTTTCAGTGTCCCAAAGATCCTAGTAGAGTTGACAGCAACTTTGGCTGAAACTGTGGTTGACTGCAATAGGAAAGAAGCAGATTGGAGCTGTTATGCACAAGCTTCTGTCCTCTTTTCAGATTGGGCCACATTTGGATATACCCTTGATTTTTTTAAAGATTAGTAATCTAAACGTGATAGGAACGGGTCGTGTTGATCTTCAAAAACAGGCGGGCTTGTTCACAATTCTGAAGGAAAAGTCTGAAATGGGAGCAGGCAGAAATGGGCATCCTCAAAACAAAGCATATTAAAAAAAAATTACAAATCTAGGTGGAGATGGAAGAGATGAGGGGGGCCAAAAGATGTTGTGAAATGTCTGAATTGTTGACCGTTGACAGCAACATGTAGGCTTAACTTACCACCCCAATCAGAAAGAGGGGAGCCAGGGAGGAATTAGGGAGAATCGCGAATGCCTGGATATCAACCAAAGGAGTCAGCGACAGGGTTTCAGGGGAGATGGTCAGAGACGGGGCCGAAGAAGGTGAGACCCGCAGCTTCATGAGCATGTTGGGGAACAGCTTCTTAATCTGGGAATGACAAAGAAAAAGTCACATTTCCATGCAGAGTCCTCTTGTGTGGATCGCCTCCGCCCTCTGGGAGACCTGGGGGTCCATGGTGGTTTTTCTCTGGGGTGAAAATTAAAGGGACATGGCTAAGCTCTTCTAAGAACAACCAATATGTTTTGTGGAATGGCCTCTCGCAAAATAACAGACAACCTTGTAGCCTTTGGAGGACAGACCGATGAACGTCCCTTTAGACATTCCTCCTCTCTCCTTTGGCCCAGTTGCTCAGGGCTCCAGGACCAATCCTCCAAACACTTGGCTTGATGCTCAAGACACCTGTGAGATCCTCTTGCACCTCAGCATGTAGCCTCAGTGCACAACTCGTTCACACAACACGTTTACCCAATTTACCATTCACATAACTTCCTGGGTCATCATAATATCGCTTAGGTTTCTCAGTGTCTTAGTGTGCTGTGCAAACCCATTAGGTAAGTTTACAGTTCAGTGTAGTCTGTGAACCAGAAAAATGGGTGACTTCAGTGTGTTGTGTGAATACAGCCATAGGGTTGGTCAGGAGTCATGAAAGAATATGGGAACATAAAGCCCATGCAGGGCTAATATTACAAAAGATGGTTTTTCAGGAAGACATTTGCGGACAAATAAGATCAGGCTGCCCCCAAACAGTGGTGCATCAGACTCATTAATTATTGCATTATTGTTTCTAATCTTCAGAGTCACTGGAAATGGACTCGCATATAAGTGACAGAAATAAATGAAACAGAGACCAAACCTTTTTTAAAATTATTATTCCATCACTTGGGGTGCTGCCTTTAATTTGTAATTCAATATTTGACTGCCTTGACTTTATCCACTTGTGGGCCATGGACTGGATATTAATGCAGGGTGGGATCCGTACATCTTCTCTGCACTAAAAAGCTTAAAATGGTGGTTTGACGCTTCTTAAGGCAACCACGCCCCTTCATGGATCACTGCCTTGTCGTGGCGAAGGGGCTTGCATAACTCAGTGAAGCCATGAGCTATACCGTGCAGGGCCACCCAAGACGGACAGGTCATGACAGAGAGTTCTGACAAAATGTGGTCCACTGGAGAAGGAAATGGCAACCCACTCCGGTATCCTTGCCAAGAAAACCCCATGGACAACGTTAAAAGGCTAAAAGATATGACGCCGGAAGATGAGCCCCTCAGGTCGGGAGGTGTCCAATATGCTACTGGGGAAGAGCGGAGGGCATTTCCAAGTAGCTCCAGAAAGAGTGAAGCGGCTGGGCCAAAGCCGAAAGGACGTTCAGCTGTGGATGTATCTGGAAGCGAAAAGAAGGTCCGATGCTGCAAAGAACAATATTGTATAGGTACCTGGAATGTAAGATCTATGAACCAAGGCAAGCTGGATGTGGTCAAACATGAGATGACAAGATTGAACGTCGACATCTTGGGAATCAGCGAACTGAAATGGACGGGAATGGGTGAATTTAATTCGGGTGACCATTATATCTACTACTGTGGGCAAGAAACCCTTAGAAGAAATGGAGTTGCATTCATAGTGAATAAGAGAGTGGGAAAGGCAGTAATGGGGTACAACCTCAAAAACGACAGAATGATCTCAGGGCGTATCCAAGGCAAACCATTCAATATCACAGTCATCCAAGTCTATGCCCCAACCACTGATGCTGAAGAAGCTGAAGTTGACCGCTTCTATGAAGACCTACAACACCTTCTAGAACTAGCACCAAAAAAAATGTCCTTTTCATCATAGGGGATTGGAATGCTAAAGTAGGAAGACAAGGAGTAATCGGAATAACAGGCAAGTTTGGCCTTGGAGTACAAAATGAAGCAGGGCAAAGGCTAATAGAGTTCTGTCAAGAGAACAAGCTACTCATAGCAAACACTCTTTTCCAACAACACAAGAGACGACTCTACACATGGACATCACCAGATGGTCAATACCGAAACCAGATTGATTATATACTTTGCAGCCAAAGATGGAGAAGCTCTATACAGACAGCAAAAACAAGACCAGGAGCTGACTGTGGCTCAGATCATGAGCTTCTTACTGAAAAATTTAGGCTTAAATTGAAGAAGGTAGGGAAAACCACTAGACTACTCAGGTATGACTTAGATCATATTCCTTGTGAGTACACAGTGAAGGTGATGAATAGATTTAGAGGGTTAGATTTGGTAGACAGAGTGCCTGAAGAACTATGGACGGAGGTCCGTAACATTGTACAGGAGGCAGCAACTAAAACCATCTCAAAGAAAAAGAAATGCAAGAAAGCAAAATGGCTGTCTGATGAGGCTTTACAAATAGCTGTGGAAAGAAGGAATGCGAAAAGCAAGGGTGAAAGGGAAAGATATAAGCAATTGAATGCAGATTTCCAGAGAATAGCCAGGAGAGATAAGAAGGCCTTCTTAAATGAACAATGCAAAGAAATTGAGGAAAACAATAGAATGGGGAAGACTAGAGATCTCTCCAAGAAAATTGGAGATATCAAAGGAGCGTTTAGTGCAAAGATGGGCATGATAAAGGACAAAAAAGGCAGGGACCTAACAGAAGCAGAAGAGGTGGCAAGAATACACAGAAGAACTATACAAGAAAGATCTTAATGTCCCTGATGTCCATGCTGGTGTGATCAATGACCTTGAGCCAGACATCCTAGAGAGTGAAGTCAAGTGGGCCTTAGGAAGCATTGCTAACAACAAAGCTAGTGGAGATGACAGTATTCCAGCTGAGTTATTTAAAATACTAAAAGATGATGGTGTTAAAGTGCTGCACTCAATATGCCAGCAAGTTTGGAAAACGCAACAGTGGCCACGGGATTGGAAAAGGTCAGTTTATGTTCCAGTTCCAAAGAAGGGCAATGCCAAAGACTGCTCAAACTATCGCACAATTGCACTCATTTCACATGCTAGCAAGGTTATGCTCAAAATCCTACAAGCTAGGCTTCAGCAATACATGAACCGAGAACTACCGGATGTACAAGCTGGGTTTCGAAGAGGCAGAGGAACTAGAGATCAAATTGCCAACATTCGCTGGATCATGGAGAAAGCACGAGAGTTCCAGAAAAATATCTACTTCTGCTTCATTGACTATGCAAAAGCCTTCGATTGTGTGGATCACAACAAACTGTGGCAAATTCTTAAAGAGATGGGAGTACCGGACCACCTTACCTGTCTCCTGAGAAATCTGTATGCGGGCCAAGAAGCAACAGTTAGAACCGGTCATGGAACAACCGATTGGTTCAAAATAGGGAAAGGTGTACGACAAGGCTGTATACTGTCACCCTGCTTATTTAACCTATATGCAGAGTACATCATGAGAAATGCCAGGCTGGAAGAATCACAAGCCGGAATTAAGATTGCAGGGAGAATCATCAACAACCTCAGATATGCGGACGATACCACCCTAATGGCAGAAAGTGAAGAAGAACTAAAGAGCCTCTTGATGAGGGTGAAAGAGGAGAGTGCGAAAGCTGGCTTGAAACTCAACATTAAAAAAACTAAGATCATGGCATCTGGACCCATCAATTCCTGGCAAATAGAAGGGGTAGAAATGGAAGCAGTAACAGACTTCATTTATTTGGGCTCCAAGATCACCGCAGATGGAGACTGCAGCCATGAAATTAAAAGACGCTTGCTCCTTGGGAGGAAAGCTATGGCAAGCCTAGATAGCATATTAAAAAGCAGAGACGTCAGCTTGCCGACAAAGATCCGCATAGTCAAAGCTATGGTTTTTCCAGTAGTAATGTATGGCTGTGAGAGCTGGACCATAAAGAAGGCCGAGCGCCGAAGAATTGATGCCTTTGAACTGTGGTGCTGGAGAAGACTCTTGAGAGTCCCCTGGACTGCTAGGAGGTCAAACCAGTCAATCTTAAAGGAAATCAACCCTGATTGCTCATTGGAAGGATCGATAATGAAGCTCAAGCTCAGATATTTTGGCCACCTAATGCGAAGAGAGATCTCTTTGGAGAAGACCCTGATGCTGGGAAAGATTGAAGGCAAAAGGAGAAGAGGACGGCAGAGGATGAGATGGTTAGATAGCATCCCTGAAGCAATGAGCATGAAACTGAGCAAACTCAGGGAGGCAGTGAAGGACAGGAAGGCCTGGCGCAATGTGGCTCATGGGGTCACGAAGAGTCGGACACGACTTAACGACTAAACAACAACAACAACAAAGGCAACCACGAGGTCCTCTTGCAAACTGACTCCTTGCTGCCGTGCACAACTGGGATAGTAACAATTTGGAGACCCATTGGCAGGATCTGCAAAATAATTTAGCGAGGTAATGGGTTCCCTCCACTTCTTTGAAACCCAGAGAAATTCAGGGGTTAACAGAAGCTCAGAAATAACTTTCCACTTTTTATATCCTTACAGCATTGTAGGAAAAGAGCTGCGCTAGTCTATGACAGCCAAAAGTCAGAAGGAATCTGGCGGCACCTTTTCAGATTAACATATTTTATGAGAAAAAGGTGTTATCAGATCCCCTCTGATTTATATCCTTGCCATTTCTGCCTTCTGCTGCATTTCAAATGTGATTCCGAGGTTCGTCATTGGTCTCATTACTTTATCATTTGGGAAGGTGCAATTGCAGAATGTTCCAGACCCTCACCCCCCAGATATTCTTAGCAGCACCCCCCACACACAGGCCCCCAAATCCATTTTCTTTGGAGTCTGGAGTAGCAAGGGAGAGATGCTGACCTGTGGGATGAAAGGTTCGAACGAGGTGGTGTTCAGCCGGATTTTAAACTCCTTAGGAACCTGCGGGAAGGAAAGACGCTTGAAGGGGACGAGATGGGAAAGCAGGAAAGGGAGCAGAGCAAATCCTAAATCAATTTTAGCCCCAGGACCTGTTGACCCTATCTGGCTCAATTATGAATACAATTACAATTAATCTTGTCTGGGGTTGAAAGGTGGGGTTGCAGCTTGTTCCAATGCCCTAGAGTTACATTTCTGTGAATTACTTGTACATTTTTCCATGAAACATCTTCATTACCTACTCAGCTAGGTACCAGTATAAGTCTTAAGGCAAGGAGATGAATAAGGAATACAAGATCTCTGAGTCTCCTAGAGCCAACAAACAGCCAACTTACACCTAAAGGCTTCCAATTCAGAGAACTAGATTTCCAGACAATCCAAAATAAATGTTCCAGATTCTGTCAGGATGTTGGAATCCAGTGGAGGAGGGGATCCACTCCACATCCTATGTCTACACTGAGACATCTTCATTTATTGAACAATGTGCCCCACCTTCAACAGTGGCTTCCCATATTCCAGCAGAAACTGCTGCAGCTTTGTTGATTAAAGTCACCGCTTGCAAACTTCACTTGGGATACATTTTTGGGATTCTGGAGCTCCACTGCCCCCCCCCCTTTTGCAGACTGTGGCAGGATTAATTGTGCACAGGATCAGGGCAGAGGAAAGCAGGATTAGCAAGTGCAGATGCTTCTGAGAATGACTTCACGATCCTGCTCTGCCCTCACCATGTTATCCGTGACCCAGAAGGTCAGTGATTCTGCTCTGTAGTAGACATTGCCCGCTGTGTTGAAGAAGTAAGTGGAGATCCCAAAGTAGATCATGCGGTCATGATCCACCGGAAGAGCCAAGGCGGGTGGTGGGAAAGGAGCAGGAGAACGATGGGTGGTGGAAAAAAATTCGCCCTGGTGGGAGAGGACATAAAAAGTTAGGAAGACACGAAAAGAGGAAAGGGTCCTGGGGAAATCTCTCTCTTTTGGTCTTTAGTACATGAATGCTGATTTACAGACTCTTCCATTCTTCCATATCACCCTGGTTAGGGCTGAATTTACACCTGTTGCCTTTCCTGTTGAACAAGAGAAACCACACTTCAAAATGCCAGGCGTGCAATGCAGTGCTGGGGAAAGAGTCTTCTGAAAAGGCAAAACAGGGTTGCTTCTTGAGTTCTTCCACTAACGTGCCCTTCCTTCCCACTCACCAAGATGATCCAAGTGGCTAATGGAAGTGAAATGAAACAAACCCTTGAAGCACAATTAAAGCACGCTGGCGCATATGAAGAACCATGTAACTTGCAGATTGTAGGGCAGCAGTATGGCATTGCAGGAAAGCCCTTGCAGATGTTATTTCAGGAGAAGCAATCATTAGGCCAGTGTTTCTCAACCTTGGTAACTTTAAGACCTGTGGACTGGTCTTAGGGTGGGTGGGGGGAATTCTGGGAGTTGAAGTCCACAGGTCTTAAAGTTGCCAAGGTTGAGAAACACTGCATTAGACATTCTAAAAAGGGTGAGCAAATGCCCTAAATGCTTCTCTTTCCTTCATTTAGTCTTCAGTTCTAACCTTCTCTTCCAAACTGCTGAGATGGAATGGATGAGCTGGCAGAAAATCAGACCCACATAAAAATTTCTGTCCTCAAATCTTGACCTCTTTCCTGCCAAATGGCAGTGCCTTCGTTTACATTGCACAGAACAGATTAAAGATAGGAATTGGAACAGCTAAGTTCCCCTCCTTCTCACTAGAAAACCCACATCAGACACCCTCTTGAATGTGGACTGGGGCTAGGAAGACTAGGTTTGACAGATGGCTAAACTGGTGGGTTAGGGTTAGGGTTGGAGAGAGACGTGGCTCCAACTCTCTCTGCTGTTTCAGTGCTATGCCTCTCTCTGTGCTGGGCAGCTGTTAGTCCGGTCAATCCCTCTTTCAGAGTTAGGACTCCAAGCTAGTGATAGGCTGAGAGACCTGCTGGACGCTGGGCACAGGGCAGTTTGAAAGAGCCGGAGCCTCCCACTGTCCAAACCAGGTGCAAGAGGAGAACTATCTTTAGATGCAAATAGTAGTCGGTTAATAGCAGCAGTGGGTGATCTGTAGCCCAAGATGCCCTCTCCACCCACAAATGCCCCGAATTCAGTGGCTTGGTTTCTCCCCATTTTGAAGTGAGAAACAAACAAGAACTGCAGGGAAGCCCTAAAATGGTGGCATCCTGTACTAGTAAGAAGAGGCTGGGGCCCACAGACATAAATTATTGAAAAGCGGGAGGGAAGGAGGGAAGAAGGATGGAAACAGGCAAATTCTGTCAGCTGGGAAGCATCGTTCTGCAGGAGCATCTTCCTCCAAGCTGTCTGCTGAAGCTCACCTTCAGGTCCAGGTCTACACAATCACTTGTAGCAACTGGTGGCCCAACCAGAGAGTAATCGATGCTAGCTGTGCGGTCAATACTGGCTGTGACTAGGGGGAAAAGACAACATGGAGATGTTATCAGGAATGTTGCTCCTTCCGGTATGGCAGTCTCATGGATGATGAAGAAAAAGAAACATTTCTACAAACTATGCTGTGGTGGCTCATAATGTGATAAGGGCAAAGCCTGTTTACTTCTTACTCTTAGGACATTTTCTTAACATTTCTTAAAATTTAAAGAATCTGCCTTTCTTTTAAATCTGTCATTCCGTGTCCTGAACTCTAGAACCATATGGAAAGCAGGTGATGGCCTTCTTCTGATGGCGTCCTTTGAGAAGTGATTTCTCCTCTCTGTGGTCCTTTCTCAAGGCTAAACACACCCAGTTCCCTCAGTCTTTTCTCAGATGACTTTGTCTCCAATCCCTTCCCTCGCCTGGACTTCTCTCAGAATCTTTCTGAAAACAAGGGGCCCAAAAGCAGTGCAAGAGAGTGAATAGAAGTTCTGGTCCAGAGAAGCCACTTGAGCAAAAATGTTGAGAAAGAACATTGGTTTCCTTGAACAATGCTCTTTTCCTTCTGATGGAGTGAGCTTTTGCGGGGCCACCCAAGGGATGCTCCAGGGGTTTTGCTCTTACCTGGCAGAGACTGAAGATAGGGCTGCAGTCTGGAGCTAACAGAACTTCTCACTATCTCACAGACCTGGGAAAAAAGCACAAGAAGATAACCCTTAAGAGAGGAAAAGCAGCAACTTTCAGCAGGAACCAGAAAAGATGGTAAATTAGGGCCAGGTCCACTCCAAGCAACCACTTCCTCCCCTGGCAGCTGTATATGACACCTCCTAAATTTGTATGCCAGCCAGCAGGCATTTGTGTGCTACAACAGAGTTTTGCAAAGGAGTCCATAACCTCAAAAATGGGCTTAAAAGGTCTCCATCAAAACAAATGTATGAGGAAGAGCTAGATAAAAAAAATTAGGAAAGATCACTTGAAAAATATGGTGGGGTTTTTTTGGCAATATAACAGTTGACTGAATCTGAAAATGTGGGCTGAGTTCAGTTGAGCAACTTGATTGCTCAGTGTCATAAGGCAACTGTAGAAAGCACTTTGAGTTGCTGATCTCTCACTGAAGAGCTGTTAGGGTGACTCATCCAAGGACTCCATGTTCCACTTGCTGAACAGCAGCAGAACCTCCATAAAAAATGTGCATACCTTTGAGTGTGTGTGTGCGTGTCTTTGTGCGAGCAGCTCCAAGCCTGGAAAGCTCAGATGCCTCCTCATTCTTGCAAGCCTCCCATCCTAGAAATCGAGGTTAGTGTGAAAGGCCCAGGGGCAGACCGCATGGTGCTTTACCTTGTCTTCCATGGCTCTCCTGAAAGCCGACTCAATGGCATTGTGGAAGAGATTATACAGCCAGCTGTGAAGGCAAGGGCCACAGATGAGGCTCATATTCAGTAGCTCAGTCAATTGACCCTCAAAAGCCTCCTTGCCTTCTTCAAGCCAGAGTTTAGGAGAGGCAAGAGAAGCTCTTCTATTTCTATTCCCCTTCCTTGATTATTTTTTAAATGTCTGAAGGGGTTCTGTTGACACAGAGGATCCTATGGAGCTGAGGGGCATCTGACATTTCTAGACCAATGGACTCCATGAGCGACAGAAGTCCTGCACCAGACCATTCACAGGTTATACTCAGTCTGGTGTTTGCTGTGGGTCAAATGGACCCTTTTTAAACCTCAGACCCTGTGATCTTCTCAAGGGAATCTTCTCCATCCCACTGTTGGCTTAACAGTTAACCTTTTTTACAGTATTTATAAGAGATGCCATCTGAATGTAGCATTACCTGACACAACCTGGAAGTAGTTGGACTGGCATGGCTGCCCCCCTAAGAAGTCCTGAGGAAGGTGATGGTGTGGAGAGAGGAGGAAGGGACTTGGCATTGCCTTTAAGAAAAGCCCATCTAGTCCAGCCTTCTGTGTCACCTAGTGACCTAGTCACCAGCTAGGACTAGAGGGGAGGAGCGCCTTCTCTTGTCTCCACCCAGCAACCGGGGCGGAGGGTCTGTTGCTTGGGATTCAGGAGGTAGTAGCCATCAATATTAGTAGCCCTTGTGAACATGATTTTCCATGTCTCTGTCCAGTGTCCTTCTCAAATCATCCAAACAGACTCTCATTTCAGCAACTGCTTTCAGCAGATTCTACTGCTTGGCTAGGCAAGGCACCACCAAGACACAACTTCAAACATGATGTTGGAGAAGATGGATCTGCAGCCTTCGAGAACCATCCCTTAGGATGACTGGGACACGGCTGTGACTCCATATGCCCTAGCATGGCACTAACATGACTTGGCAGCTTCTTTTTTTCTGCCATGTCCCCTTGAGTGAAACAGGCCTCAGTTTGCCTTTAGATATACCCATGTTAGAGTAGCTCCTTTCCCCCTAATTCTGACACCGTCAAGGGCTGCCTTCAGTGTTAGACTTTGTCCCCCTTATCTTGGAGAAAGTTGTGGGATGGAAGGAACTGGCTACAGAGACAGGAGAGGGGCTGGCTGGAAGGGCAACACGTTTCACAATGGCAGTTTTATGCTGGCTTGAGGATGGGTGAAGGACACAACTGATCAGTGGGAAAGGATCAGACTCTCGGGCCCAGAAAACTTTACATTTGAAAACTGGGTGGAGGCCACAGCAACAGCCAACTGTTCTTGTAGGCCAATTCTGGTGGGGGGGGGGGAGTATGAAACAGGCTCCTTTTGCATCGTTTAGTAATGGTGTTGGGCTAGGACTGGAGAAACCTGGGTTCAAGTCCACTCTTAACCCTAGAAAATCATTAGATGATTTTGAGTCAGTCACCCTTCCTCTCAGGATTATGGTTGTTGGGAAAATATGGAGGAGGGGATACCATTACACCACCATGAGCTCCTGGAGGAAAGGCAGACTAGAACTCTAGCACACAAACTGATAAATAAATAATGTTTGACCCTAGATCTTCCATTTCATAGGGAAGAAAGTGCCCCGGAGGGTGCTAATGTCAAGGATAGATATTAATATTAAGAACTCTCTCCAGCCAAGCTGTAACAGTAAAGTCAACATACTCCAGACTGCCAGAAATGTGAATGTCGACGCTGGAAATGCGGGTGCTGCAATCCAAGGTGGTAACCGCCAGTCTGCCAGTAGCATCACTGTCCAGCTTCAAGTCCACAGAGATGGAGATCCCCTCCACCTTCAGGTCAAAGGAGCCATGGTCCTTGCTGGTGGGAAACACAATATAACAGAAGCACTCACAAAGCACCTCTTGCTTCAGTTTCTTGAGAGGTGATTAAGCCACCAGCCTAATCCTGTGCTAACGCAGATATTCCTTCTGCCCAGCAGCTTGTTGTCTCCCCTGTCAAGCTGACTGTGTCACATTTGGCTTTAAGGAGACAATGGTGTGTGGCCTTGGAGGTCTCCAACATTCATATAAAGGCCAATGTTGGATGGGATTAGACTCCTTTGAAGAACCAAAGACATACATCTTACGGTTTCTTCTGGAATTGGTGCTCTTTATCACTTTTGCTGCTCACGAGCTAGGTCCCACCGTGGCGAGGGAAGAACTTGGCCATGTCCTGACTTCAGTGTGGACTAAAGTCACATGCTGTACATGGGGCTGGCTTTATAGATGTTGCAGAAGTTCAGCTGGTAAAGAATTAATCTGCCAGTTGAGAGGGTAGTTGAGGACAGCAAGCGTATAGAAGCTGTGTGGGAGTCAGTAAGTTTCCTGACCCAACAGAAAGGGTTCATGTTCCCCTTCTACTTACATAGAGATAGATAAAATTATTCTAAAATTTGTAGATTCCTGATACCAGACAATGGCTGCCTGAGCTTCTGCTCTAAACCATGGGGTCCTAATGCCCATGTGGTGTCTAAGAGGCCAGCCGTGGTGGCCCCAGGATGAACATTCTGTTTTGAGAAGGAGTTGCGGTTGTTTCTGCCACTTGGATGTGGGAGCAGAGGGACTAGTGGCCTTCCAGCACTCAGACAATCTCAGGAGCAGCTAGAAAGATTTGGAAAGGTAAGGAGCAGTGAGACTCACAACCAACGTTTCTTCACCTCCCATCGGCCAGTCAATTCGGCAGCGGCATTGCTGATGGAGACCCTGAGGCCCTTGCCAGGCACTGATTCAATTACTGAGTGGAACAGCTCAAACTTACGAATATTCAGACTGCAAACAAAGAAGGAGAGGAGAAAAAAACGTTTGGTCAAGGGGGGTTGAGTGTCTTGGCTCAATCTTGTCCTCAACTTGTCCATCCAGGTCAGTTAAAGACCCAGCAATTACATTCAGACAATATGGCAAGCTTGAATAGGGTTAACGTGAGTTAGATTTTGTATGCGTGTGATTTGGTAGGCTTATGGTTCAAGTGAAATGCAAATCCAGGAAACGGATTAATGCAATAAACAGATCAGCTGTGTGGCATGAAGCCACCCTAAGAGTTTCAGTTCCTTGTAGGAAGATTCACATAGGAGGAGCAGATCAGGTTGACCAAGGAGTTCCTTCTCTCAAGTAGCCTTCGTCAAGGGAAGGACGAGCAGGACCCACTGTGGGGCTCTGGACTTGGGGGCTGGCCTGGTCTCAAGCACACGCTCCATATGTCTGAACCTTTTCCAGAATTATAATTCTCCCCAATCATTTTGATTCCACCCCAAGGCAGATCACTTCTGCAAGCAGCAGCTCCTGCACTTTCTTGGCTCCGATAGGCTCACCTGTAGAACTTGTAGTTGACCTTTCCAATCACTTTAACTCTGAAGGAGCCAGAGAATTCAGGCAGGGTTATCGTGGCCAATGTCTCTTGTAAGGCTGCAACCCCTTGTTGGCGTGCTGAAACAAAGTGGGCAGTTTGTGTGTTGGCATTTTTTTTTACCCCTTTAGAGTTTTTTTAAGAACAAGGTGTGAAACATTTAATAGACCAATAACAGCACAAGGAACTTAGAAGATATGGCAGAAGTCACCACCTCCCCAGGAACCTCTCTCTGAGGCAGTCGTATCCCTCTGCCCAATGGTAGGGCCAGTTCGATCTTCACTCATTCATTCATTTCAATTTTAGCCTGCTGCAACAAGAGACTCTTCTGTTGGCTACAACCATGTGAGCAAAGCCTTGACCCTTTTTACATGCATTGCAACACATGTAAAAAGAGGTGGACCTTCAATCATGCATTGCAACCACTCCCTTGACTTGTTTGATCGCCCCCAGATTGCACCCCTGTTTTGCAATCAGTCTGTCAAAAGCAAATGGTCTAAAACAGTGTTTTTCCACCTTGGGCACTTTAAGATGGGTGGCCTTCAACTCCCAGAATTGCCTGCATGCTGGCTGGGGAATTCTGAAAGTTGAAGTCCACCCATCTTAAAGTTGCCAAGTTTGAAAAACACTGGTCGAAAAACTAAAATGGCAAGACAACCTCAAAAGATATGGGTTCTATCAAGAAGAAACAAAAATGATTGATGGATGCATTTTGGTGCCCAAAGCCCTCTGCATTCCAAACACCTCCTTAATTAAGCCCTGGGTAGGTTAGGGTGTTAAACACCTAGATCTAGTCAGACACAGGATTGCAGAAGAGCTGTTTTAACCCCAAAGAACCCAAGTTGCTTTGCGGTTCAAGTGTTTTCCTGTGGTCAGCTATGCCCGTTGCGTGCAGTAACCCAGCTTGGTCATCATCCAAAGAGCTGAGGCTCCAGACCAGTTGGAAAAGCCAGGATTAGTGTTGGAATCCTGTTTTTAATTATTTCCTAAAAGCAAACTAGTGGGTGGGGGGACGGGTGGCTACTCAGATTTCCTGGGGAGAGCGCTCCAAAGAACTGGTGGTGCAACGAAGGAAAGTCACTTTCAGGTTCACCCCCTGCTCTCCTTGCAGGGCTGTGTGAGCCCTGCACGCCCCTTCTTGTCAGACTGTTGGCTGTGGGGCAGAGGGGGCCCAGGGGGTGGCGAAAAGAAAAGCTGGGTACCTACCATAGTCCAATCCCTTCTTGCTGATTCTGCCTACAAATCCTGGGTTTATGCCCTGCGGGGAGGGCACTAAGCAGCAAAGCCAGAGCAGCAGTAGGCTGGCCTTGGACATCTTCCCTACCCGAAGCTCTTGGAGACCTTCTGCCCAGAGCAGGGTGGATGTCCGCAGACCCTGCAGCTGGGTGCTTCTGGGGTGGAGAAAGGGGAAGCGAGGCTTAGCTTTGAGAAGAAGCAGGAAGCTGCCTTCTCTTTCCGGAAGAGACCTTTCCCCGGTTGCTCCATTTCCAGCCTAGATTTGGGATGGGCTTTCCCCCAGTGGCTCTGCCCTTTGGCTGGCGGCAATCCTGGGGTTGCAATCCAGTGAGTCACTGCAGAAATTGTGGCTTCGATGCTGCAGTCCCTTTGCTTTTAACCAGCAGACGCACTGGGTAAAAAGCAAATTGTAAGAGATTGTGAGGGGCTGCATGGAAAGCGAGGGCTGCTGCTATGTGTGGTGAAAGAAAGGTGCTCTGCCCATGCTCAGAGGGAACGGGGGAATCTGTGTCGCCCTCCAGGTGTGGGGTTGCCTTCTCTCCTCCCTGGTGGGGAGGGAACATCAACCTGTGCTGTCCGGTGGCCCCAGGCAGCAGGACTGTCCTAAGCCTCTTAGGTGCCCGGCTCTGCCACCCACAGAAACCTGGACCGGGAGGCACCCTTCTGTTTTCCTGGGTGAATGTGGATGTTTTTAAAGCCCCTGAGGAGCTAAAACGCTACATCCTGCAAGGTGGGTTTCTCCAGGTCCGGAATGCAAAGCCGGCTCTGGTCTGGAGAAACCCACCCTGCATGACATGTATTCCAGAGGGTCCTTCTCTGTTACCTGATACAATGGGATGTCCCCTGATGCCATGCGCACCCTGCACAAATGCCCCCCTTCCTGCTCCACTTTCCCCATATTAGTGAGCCACTATTGCCAGATAAGGTAGAGCCAGGATGGTCATGCCAAGCTCCCACAAAAGCCAAATGTTTATACTTGGTTTCATGATACATTCTGCATGCTGTGTCAGTATTTTGGAGGAAGAGATTGAGGAAGGAAGGGAATGGGCAAAATGAAGTGCATATTGGTACAGATATGAAGAAGACCTCTTGGTCTGCTGTCTCCTTGTCCACTTTAGTCAATATTCATTTGAAGCAAGAGCCATAGGTCTCGTGAGGGCAAAGGCGAATGAGTGACATAGTGCACACCATGATGTCATCATGCACATGAGATGAATGTTGTTGTTGTTGTTGTTCAGTCGTTAAGTCGTGTCCGACTCTTCATGACCCCATGAACCATATTGCGCCAGGCCTTCCTGTCCTTCACTGCCTCCCTGAGTTTGCTCAGTTTCATGCTCATTGCTTCAGGGATGCTATCTAACCATCTCATCCTCTGCCGTCCTCTTCTCCTTTGGCCTTCCATCTTTCCCAGCATCAGGGTCTTTTCCAAAGACTCCTCTCTTCGCATTAGGTGACCAAAGTATCTGAGCTTGAGCTTCATTATCGATCCTTCCAATGAGCAGTCAAGGTTGATTTCCTCTAAGATTGACTGGTTTGACCTCCTAGCAGTCCAGGGGACATGAGATGAATTATCTTACTGCAAATGCCACACCCAGGGAACTTCATGGTAGGACTTCTACTGAAGACCCACTCTGCTGAAGATCCCAGCTGGATCCAATTTATTTCTTGCCTCCCCAGGTCTTTATGTACAGGAATGGCATCCACCCAGTGTTATTGGTGACTTCTTAGCACTGGCTTCTTGGGGAGAGGCCAGGTCATTTTGCAGAAGAATGCCTGACCCAAAGCTTGTGTGACAGTGCTTAGCTTCAGCTTTCCGCTCTGCAGGAGGTGATTTCAAAATGTGTTTCCAGCTGACGTAAGGAAATGAGAGGAAAGTTCATCTTGATAGAGGCTTTGATCCTTCTTTTGGGAAAAGGGGGGGGGGTGTCCATGGGAAGCAGAGGAGGGTTATTGCTGCACTGAGAGCTGGCAGCTAGAAGAAACAGGAAGTCTGAGACCTTCTCTTTGCAGCAAACTGGTGCCGGCTGTGCCTGCAAACATTTTCCCTCGGTAAGTTGAGGCTCTTCCAGCAAGCTCAGCTTATCGGGTGAAAAACAAGGCTTTGCCTGCTGGTGTGTGTTTGTGTGTGACCAGTTCTTGCTGGCTCTTTATGCAGACCGACTGATGTTATTTGTGCTCCGTTTCTCCATTTGCATCACTCTGTTCCCACAACCACCAGGACGGCTGAAGCGTTAGTAGAAGCATTTGCAAAACAGGCTAAGCTTGGTTAGGTATTAACTTTGGTTAATTTGGGGGGTAACTTTACTTTTTATGCAAACCTATCCTGTTTGGTTTATGCTTCAATGTACTCTGCCAACCCAGCAAATGTGAAATTCAGGATCCGGGTTAAATGTGTCATGTAAACACAGCTACTAAGTGATCCATAACTTATGTTCCATGAGACTTGGATATCAAGCTCCTAAGTTCCCATTGCCAGCTTCTTCTTTCTTAGGGGAGCATTTGCCCCCACCCCACCCCACCCCCAAAAAGAGGAGCCCTCCTTATCTCCTATAGGAGGGACAAAAGTCTGGCATTTTAAAGGGTGCAGCTTGCAAGATTTACCCCGCTGATCTGACACAGCTGAGCGATGTAGACCTTAGCAGATGCTGCAGAAGAAAGGTTGGAAACCTTCACGGCTGGAAAAAAGATCTCACTGTGCCTCACGAGAAGAGCTCAGTTCAGAAGCTGGAGAAAATGAAAAGATTTCTCTCTCTTGGCAGAGCCTCCTCCCTCCCTCTTGGTCTGACGGGAACAAAGGGTGGCATTTCACTGAGCAACTGTCTAAAAGCTCTTTGCCAGCTGGATTCCTCCAGTTTTCTTGGTTCCTCTTCCCCAAAGAGCAGATGTCCAAGGACAAGAACTGGCTTTGAGGGCAACCCAATTCTGCTCAGTCCCAGGCCTTGCTCACCTGCCATACACTACCCTTTGTCAACCAGGTGCCCACCAAATTGGGGGCGCAGCTCCCAGAACTCCAGACCGAGAAAGGTTGGCATCAATTCCCAGGAAAATGCAGGGAGAGAGTGGGAGAAAGGTCCAACTACTTGGTCCTCTAAGCATGTTGGGCAAATCTTTTATACCAGTGCTTCTCAACCTTGGGAACTTTAAGATGTGTGGACTTCAACTCCCAGAATTCCCCAGCCAGCCATGAATTCTGGGAGTTGAAGTCCACACATCTTAAAGTTCCCAAGGTTGAGAAGCACTGTTTTACACACTTTGAATAACGTCACAGGGTGTGGCCAGGAGCAATTATGAGGGCCTTTCCTCCTGTTTGCCAAAAATCTGCTCACTCCAGACCTCCTCTCAATCCTCGTTTCCTTAATCTTTGGGGGAGAGGGAGTCAAAAAAGTCAAGACAGCAGCCACATCCTGTTGATCAATGCACCACCCTTTTGCGCCTCGGATTGCACAATTGCAGTTTCATTTTTTGGCTGCTGCTGCTGCTGTCTCCTATCAACAGCCCTAAAGTTTTGATTCAAGTTAGAGACAAAGCTCAACTGAGATTTTAAATTCTGGAAATATCATCCACATGTTTGTCCCCATAGCCCTCCGTATAACCTAAACCTGCCCGACAGTGAGGGGAGCGGACTGAGAATTCTGGGAGTCACCTGGAGGGCACCAGGTTGGGGAAGACTGGGGTCAGCCCCCTCCATTGACATGCTTCCTCCCGCTGCTTTTTCCCCACTCTGGACCACCCAAGCGTGGGCCTTGCCTTTCCTCGTCTTCCCTTCCCTTCCCTGAGGAAATAAGCCACGATGGGAAAGAGGCGCCCCTAATTTTCCACCATGTTGACAAGGTTCAAGAGCGTACGAAATTTCCGGGATGGGTGGATGAGCGGAAGCAATGCAGAAATGACTCTTTGACTCTATGAATAGTAATGACAGAATAAACATTTGGGGGAGAATTAATGAGTCCCCAGTGAATTAATTTAAAAAATGGGGCCGGTGGGATGATTATCCCCACAAAATCACTTCTGTGTGAAATTGCTTTTAAACTGTGACTGCCCATCTGTCAGAAAGGCACCCTCAGGGGTGGGGGTGGGAGAAGCTGCTGCCCCCTCCCCAAAACCCCAACCGGCTCTCCTTTGTTAGGGAAGGTGGCGGGAGGCGCTGCTTCCATCCTCCACTGACACGGTGCCATCCTGTCTGCTGCTCGTCCTGAAGGCTCCATTCAAAGGCCAGAATAATTAATTTGGGTTCATCAATCGTCGCAACAAGGAGCTGGTCGTTAGCATCAGTCAAAGCGGCAGCAGTTCCTGTTATCTGCCGAAGCCACAGAGATGGAGACAGATCGGTCTGGCTGCAGAAGGGAGATATTCCCGTGATGGAGAAGGAGGCGGTGGCCAAAGTTTCTTTTGACTAGTCTTGGGGGAGAGAAACCCTAAAGTCCCACCAATTGTGGTGGGTTGCAGGAGAGAGCAAGGCTATCGGGGAGGAGGGGGTGCATTCCAAGAAGGGCAGAGAGACAAGAGACAGTGGAGTCCTTGGGGTCCTTGGGTATCCGCCTCTATTGAGACAAGAGACAACACAGTCCGGAGCAGGAGCGCGGGAAGTGTAAGAGGTTTAGAATAGCCACTCCCTAGGATCTCCCAGGGTGTATCCATTAGGTCAGCTTAGTATCGATTCAGTCTGGCAAGGTTTTGTCTATATGGTGTAAGCAATAAAGGAACTGAACTCTGTTAGACTGTTGCCCTGTTGTTCTTGGGCTGGGCCTGACATCAATGCCCCTGAGACACTTCTCATGTGCTTAAGGCAGGCTATCTGCCTTTTTACCCCTTGGCCTACTTGCTATACCCTTTTATTTTATTTATTTATTGGTTTGTCATGTTTATATAGCCGCCCATCTCACACAAGATGACTCTGGGGGGTGTAATCTCTTTTAGATTAAGAGAGGGGGTTAAGCCACTTGCCAAGGAATTCACATGCCCCAAACCATGAAAAGGGCAGGTTGAGGCACATCCTGACCAAACCTTTGTGCCACACGTGCAATTTAATACCTCTGGGGTCTTACTAATAGGGTCACTCATGCCTGGGCCTTCATGCCTCCATGTTCTTCCTCGATCTTCCAGATTCAGGGATTTCCTTCTACAAGTGTGAGTGGGGAGGGCGAATCCCAAGCTCGATGCAAATTCCCAGTCCTTACTGGGACAGAGGTGATCCTGAAGGGCTTTCAGGCTGGCTAGAAGAGGCCCTGGGTCTCAGGGACTTGGTGCAGGGCATCGGTGTTGCAGGAAAGAACCCTTTGCATATCTGCTGTTTAGTTTGCACTCAGGGGGTAGCTGATCCACCGCCAGGAACTACCAGAGATACACCTCAATGGCTTCCTACTGTTTCCTAGTTGCGTGGTCTGGCCTCTAAGAACTATGACATTAATTTTGGAAGGAGAGGGGGGAGTTCGGAAATTGTAAGGGAGGAAAACACAGTCAACACTTACGGCAATGGGTGGCTCTTGTCCTCCACTGCCAGAGCTGCTCTGCAGTGGTGTCTATCCATGCGTGTGCACCCAGATATGGACATTTTAGAATCACGCAGAGAAAACATTAAAAAGCAGGGAAGGGTGCTTTCTAAAGATGAGCTCCTCTTCTGCTCACTCTTTCTGGAGAGGGCCAAAATCTAAATCAAGGCAGGCTGATCTTCTGAGCCTGAAATTAAAATTCTTAGCTTGCATCTGGTAACGACCCACAGCCTAACCAGGATGTGGCCATCGCAGCTGTGGGTTGGCTGCTGCCACCTGTAATGTGTTTCCATTGTTGCTATTGCGAGCGAATGGTTTTGCTTCTGTCAGGCGGAGGGTAAGTTTGCTCGGTCAAACGTCAGCAACAGTGACACAGAAAGCAAATCCTCAGCCATTATGGGATGGAACACAGGATTGCTTCAGGGTGTCCGGTTTAGAAATTCCAAGCGGCATCAGCAGAGGTGCAATCACACCACCGTGCATTTGGTTCACCGAGTGAGATGATGACAACCTCCTTTGGCAGTGTTTGTGAAAGCAGGCCAGTGGGTGGAAAGTGCAAAGCCCGCGGTGCGTGTTCCCCGATCCCATAGATACTAGTGCTCAGTTAAGCTTCAGTTTAAGCTTCTCCACTCAAAGCCTCCAGCCTTGAGATGACACGATGGGACCCACAGTGGGGAGCCCCAAAGTGGAGAGATCCACTGTAGGGATTCATCAGAGAGCAACCCCACCTTGCTCGCCTTCTCCAAAGAGGAGAAAGGGGAAAGACTTTTCCACCCAATTTCAATAACCGCATGACGGGGTAGTGCAGAAGGGGAGATGACCTCGCCCCCCCCCCCGAGGCTTGCTTATTTATTTATTTATTAAACTTATATGCTGCCCATCTCCCCCAGAGGGGGACTCTAGGCGGCTTACAGTAGGGGTCACTCCCCTGTTCCTGACCCAAGGGAAGGGGCATTGCAAACTAGAAGCAGAACTATGTGCTCAAGAACACACATCACAGACGGACAAGATACACTTCCAAACACATTTGTGAACCAAGTAGAGCTTTTTTTTTTTTGCAAAAAATATAAAAAAGTATGAGATTATAAACACTTGTTCTTTTTTTTGCAGTGATTCCCCCCCTCCCCATTGCATTTCATTCTGCATTTCTCCACGGAGTGCAAAGTTACTGAGATATGTAAGATTCTCCACTTTTTCTATGCTCCACCCCGTGAGGTAGGTGAGTCTGAAAGAGTTACCTTAAGTCACCTGGCGAGTTTCAGAGTTGTGCTTTTTCTCCCCAGATTCTAGCACTGTTTTCATATGTGCCATCAAGATTATATTTTAAGCCACCCTGGGAAATGCAACTTGTTTAAGTATTAAGAAACCTTGGCCCCAAGTCAAGCAAGAATGAATTGTGACCAAGTCTCACTGTAACCGATGGATCAGTGTAAATCCTATTGCTTTAAAAGGGACGGTTGATCTGCAACAAGTCTTGGTTGGATTGTGACCACTGGCTCTTAATATGATTCAGTTGATTTTCCCGGCAAGGAAGTTGAGAAGGGGCAAAGTGCCAATGGGTAAAGCCGTGTGGTTTGTTGACTTGAACTGGGAGCAGCCGTGTCTACAGTGTCACAGGAGAACAGAGGATGGGTGGGCAGGTGGAACTCCTCAAGAACAGGAGGGGCCAGGAGACCTCTTGGGCTGTTTTCCGATTTGCTGGAGGCTCTTGACATGCAAACTTCTGCTCTGGGATGCACCAGCAGGAACTCAGGCTTCGGGTGGGTGTTTATTGGAGGCTGATCCTGCCAAGACTTGCCCTCTTCTCTCTGATTCCTCAGTGCCCGTCCCTTATTGCAGGGCACCAACTGTTTCCTTCAGGTTGGCTCCTGTCAACTAGGATGAGCCAAATCTCTCCCTTTTCCGCTCATGCCTTGAAGCGAAGAGGGACTCTTCTTCCCCAAAGCCAGCCTTTTATTTCAAAGGCTGCGAGTTCAAGAGTTTTGCACCAGTAATATGAGAAGTAACAGAATGGGCTTTTTGGAAAAATACATGGGGGATAATGGAGCACCAAAAGACCAGAAATGTTTTCAGCACCAGATCAGTCTGCTAGAAGAAGACCTGGAGATAATCCAGACCCCCAGCACCTCAAGCCCCTGGTTTCACTGGGTAGCAGCAGGGCTGGAGCCACTGCTTGGACTATGGTTCTCCAAGTAGAGGATCCCCAGACCCTTTTCCTGAGCCCCACCTCCTTTGAGGCCCGGCAGTTCCATGGACCACGTGCTACTGGAATCCAGGGCATCTTCTGATGAGTTCTGAGAATCAGCATCTTCTGAAGAAAAGCTCCCATGTCTGGAGAGCTGGAAGTACTGGGCTCTTTCTCTCTTCTGAGGCCGTTGGCCCCTCACCAGCACAGGAGCACAAGGCTGGCAAGTGGGAGGCAGAGTCTCACAGGTTCTTGGCATCGGCTTTGCCTTGGAAGAAGAAGCAGAAGAACCACACAATGGAGGAGAATCCTGGGAGGTTGCATGAAGCCTTCCTAAGGCCTCTTCACCCAGATCCTGGCTGTCAAGCCCTCCAGGTTCCAAGATGGCACCTGGAGAAGCAAGATAAGCTTTCTTGTCACCTGTCACACCCATGCCTGAACTGATGCATGAGGAATCCTTTTGGGAGGGAGGGTCAGCATAAACAATTCTGTCCACCGTTTCTTTGGATAATGGCTGTGGATTCCTGGTTTTCTCCAATGTTTCACCAGCATCAGGGGCATCAGCTGGGATTGGGGAAGATGGGTTATGGGCTAAAGGGCTGCTCTCCTCCCCACTGTCTCTTGCAGTTATTCCCTTGGCCTCCTTGAATCTGATCAGCATGTTTTCTAGAATTTGCTTGGCTTCTTCACTTCTTTCCAGAGCTTCAGTCCAGATCAAGTGGCCCTTTTCACTGTGCATGCTGGAAGCTTGGATCTTCATCTGCTGGAACTTCTCTGCTGAAAAATCCTTGGACATTCGCCGGAGAGCATCTTCTGTGCCTTGTTGGACCTCCACAATGTTGGGTTCTTTCTCCCTGGCCTTCCAAAGGGACAGATGTTGCTTGCAGTCAAGGTTAAATTCAGTGACCTTGAAAAGACAGAGGTCAATATTTGTTATTGACTCCATCAAAGACTTCCTTTTTGGTTTTCACTCTATGGGAAAGGTGAGTTTTCCTTCTCTATTCTATTTAGGCACATTTATCTCAGACTTCAAATCCAAAGTATCTCCCTAGGAGTCAATGACTGTGAGACTTTCAATTCCTCTCTGTCTCTATCCCACACTACTTGTTTCTGTAAGAATTTAGAAGACCTCTGGGGAGGCATGGAAGCCAAAGTGGGTCTCTCTAGCCCAGAAATCTGAGAACAACACATAAGCTCTTCCTATAATCTTGCATTTGTGAATCAACTAGTGCTAAACTTGGGTGGGAGGAGAATAGATCCTATCTGTTAAGGTCAACAGTGCCCCCAACCAGGAAACCAGTAGACATAGCCCATCATGGACAGAATAATACACAAGCTGGCAGAAGAAGAGCACCTTAATCCTTCATTTCCTTTTCCCCAGTGTGCCCAGATAATTGTTTTGGCAGCTAAGAAGGACAACCTCCTGTTCCTGCTAATGCAACTTCATTGACAACCTCCCCGAGCCCAAGGGCTCCCAGCTCTTCTCCCACTTTCTTTGCATCTCTTCCCTTCTATTTTACTGGGGCCCTTTCTGAGCTCACCTTGTCACAGAATCTGTAGAGGTCTAGGAAAGTCTCCAGCTCCGCCCCTTTCATCTCCATGTCCATGTAGAACATGGTTAGCTTAGCTTGGAAAGCTCCCTTTGCTGCCTCAAAGGCCCCCATCTCAGGAAACTTGAACCCTTGGATCTTGGCAGCTTCCTTGGATAAAGAGAGGCCCCGGTTGTAGTGCACCTAAGGGAGAAAGAAGGCAAACCATTGCTTGCCACGTACAACTTCATTTATTACGCCCAGTGACAAAACAGGACTGCGATCCATGAATGGGACTTCCACATTCAGAGCACAACAGGAGATCTTGGGCAGGTGAGTATTGACTCTGAGTGATGCTCAGAGATCGTTCCCAGGCCCCTGCTGGAGCAACAATGCTAAGCTAACGGACCTTTGGTCCAATGTACCAGGCTCTCCTAAATTAAGAAGTCGATGCTATCTTACAGTTTGGAGGCCAGTAACCACCACAGATCAGAGAAACCTAAACTCTATGGGTTCAGAGAAGAAGCATGACCGGTGCGTTCTACTTTGCTCTCTATGTATTATTTATGGATTTATTCATCAGTTATATTCTACCATTTTTCCAGAACTCCCCAGAGTGGACATAGCAGTCCCTCCTTCAGCCTTTTCCCACAAGAGCAATCCTGCAGGCTGAGAGAGAGAGTCATTGGTCCACGTCACCCAGGAGCTTCTATAGCTGAGGATGGGCTTGATCCCAGATCTCCCACAACTTCGTCCAACACCTTCCCTGCTTCACCACACTGAGTCCTGGCCTTGAGCGAGCCCTGCCAAATGAAAATGTCAGGGTAGGTGTTCTATTGGTTAACTTTCAGGCAAAGCTTGATAGCCTCAGTCCTGCCCTGACTATGCTAACCCGGCTAGGATATTGCGCAGCAGCTCAGGATTCATATTAATCCAGGAAGCCCAAGACCATAAATGCAGAGAGTGATGGAATGAACTGGATTTATGGATTTGCTTAGGTGACTTTGGGATTGCGAGTTGGAGGGGAAAAAATTGGAAGGAACTGTTAAATGGAGACCCTGCACCTGGACATGGCTGGATACACCATTTGAACATCACGTTGACTCACAATGGGAAATTTGGAGAAATGCAACCCAAGCAAGCAGGACACTTCCAGGTGCAGACTGTGGAGAAGACTGTGAATGATTATGATCAAGTATGCAGGTTAAACTCAGAAAAATTAAAGAGCTTAGATGTGTCAGGCGGATTTGATTTGGAGGAACTTCAGTCAGAATTTAAGATCGGTGGAAGGAACAGAGTTGGTACGCTTGGCTCTGCGGAGGAGAATTGAGACACTGTGGGAAGAGATAAGAGACCTTGCAGAGCAGACTTTTTTCGAAGCAGAAAAAACATCCCCCAAATTTCAAAGTGGAAAAGATCTAAGCGCCTTTCAGAACAAGCTATCATGTTAGCCGAAGAAAAATGGGAAATGAATGCCTTGGGCAATGAGGTTCAGAAGCGCTCGTTATGGAAGTGAAAATGGAAACTGAAAAATCCAGGTTAAAGTTAAATGCAGTTAAATATAAAGGAGACAACGACGAGGCCCATCAGCAGCGGTCGGTCGTTCTGTTTTCTTGGAGTTAGCAGCAGGTGAAGATGGGCAGGAGCTGAGAAGGAGGGAGGAGGCCGTTATTAAGGGCTTCCTGGACTGCAGCAGACTCAGTAAATGCTGCTGGTCCTCCTGAAGCTGAAACTCACGTAGTTGGGCATGTGACGTGAGCAGATGATGGAGCAGAAAAAACTGCGCCTGGCAAGGTTGAGGGAAGTTTGCGAAGAGGAAGACGTTAGACAAAGTAGATGAGTGGTCAAAAAAGTCAAGATGGCGGCTGTGACAATGTGATTGAAGCTCCGCCTGGTTTTTATGGGTGTTGCAATGCACACTGCTGCTGCTGCTGCTGCTGCTTCTCCTCCTCCTTCTCCCTTCTCCCTTCTCCTTTTAAAAAAAGATTTAAAAACATTTGAAGAATAAAATAAATGACAGCTCAAAAGAAAAAAAGAAGAAATGGGAAAAGACATAGTAGATGGAAAATAAAGCATCAGTAGATAAACAGAATTTACAATTGTCAAAATTTAAAATTCATTGCTTCGTTATTTCAATAATTAGATCATTTGAATATGTAAAATTAAATTTGTATCTTGAAAAATAATTGTGAATCGCCGCAAAACTCTAAACGTTCATATTTATATTAGTATTAATACTATTTGTCATTGGCTGAAATAAATACACATGATCTTATTTTTTTAAACAGGAGCTTTGATCATGCTGTCACAGCCGCCATCTTGACTTTTTTGACCACAACCTGCAGACACCCCTGAATGGGATCAAAGGGACCAAAGGACTGTCTCTGGAAGAGTTTATGACTATAAGGTGGTCAAGACAGGGAGCATCTGTCCTTGCATTCCCCACGGCTACAAGCCCAGCTTGATGGCCCCTAACCCACTAACTAGCTCACCATCCACCAGCTCAATGGCTCCTAACCAGCTAACTAGCTCACCAACCACGTTTTAAAAATTAGATATGAAATAGCACATATGATTAGGAATTTGCCAAGAAAGGAGGACGAGCAGCAGGAAGGGTGGCGTCCAAGGCCAGCAGGAGAACAGAAACAAAATGCAGGACAACCTTCTCCAGCACCTTCTCTTACATTTCCCGAAAAATCTCTCCTGCTGAAATTCAGGGAAGACTTAACTCTACTGCTGTTACTCGCTTATGAAGGATTGCAGTGGCAAAAATTGAAATGCTAGAATACGGACGTCGGATACCGGCAGCGCAGGCTTTGACTCCCCACCCCAGCGTACCGTGGCTTCCCTGAAGAACTCCTTAAACCGCCGGTAGGACTTTTCGGTGCTCTCCAGGCTGCCCTCCGCCAGCCCCACTGCACGCAGCTCCGGCTCGCCTTCTTCGTCGAGCCACAAACGGACCTGTGGGAAGAAGGAACAGCAAAACCCCCTCGCTGGACAATGACCAGGTTTGGACATCAAGCTGAGCCAAGCCATGTGCGCACAATGTCCTTAACCAGGTCAGTTCACCGGGTGCTGCGTTCATACAAAGCGTGAAGCTCAGCTGGACTGGTCCTCGGGTCTTGTCATTCGTGGCCGAGCTTGTCATACAAGCGCGAAGCCCAGAAACGGGTCCATTCCGCCACCGGGCTAAGTGTGTGGCTTGTCAAGGTAATGGTTTGCTTTACTGCATTGTGCGAAGCAGCCACGGGTGGCGCACCCGTGTGAACCAAGCCAGCCAAGGATCATCAGCAAGCCAAGGCTTAGCATATGGGGTGGAGCCAGCTGTGAAGACGCAGAAGGAGGGCCGGGAGGGAGCGGGTGACAGGCGCGGCTACAGGGTCCCAGTGACAATGCAAATCCTTCTTGGAGAACCTGACCAACCTTTGGGCTGCTTGACCTCATTGCAAAGAGATCCTCTCCTTCCTGGGGGGGGGGGGTTCTTGGCCAAAAGAGCCCCCAGCAGCCAAGGGCCATCAAGGTGAACCCCCCAATTCCCATGGCCGAAGGGGAGGCATCTAGACCTTGGGAGGAAGAGAGGACAACTGAATTGTCTGGGGTGTGTCATCAGGGCATCGTCAAAAAGGTCAAGATGGCAGCAGTCAAGGCCCACCTGTTTTTTATACGCATCACCCTGATTATGGGGCAGCCCACTTTTAGGAAAGGTTCCTGCCATTTGTGAGCATGTGTGTACATAGCCAACCCATCCATACTGGAGCTTTAACTCATCAGGGCAATGCTAAGCCATAGTTTGTTTGATGAATAAACTAACCCTGAGTCTATCAGGACAGGGTCTTAAAGCCGAATAGAGTAACAGAAGGAGAGCAACTCTTAAGCCAGCTTTCCCTGGTTTGACAGCCTCTTAACAGGGATGTCCACAGGGCGTGTAAGTATGTGTCAGAAAAGTCAAGGCGGCTGCTGGGACTGTCCAACCAAACCTCTGCCCGCTTTTTAATGTGTCCTGCAGACACAATATGTGTAAAAAGGGGATGGGCTTCAGCTTCAATCAACCCCATCTTGATTTTGTTGACCCTCCCCATGGATACTCCTGCCTCCCCATATCTCGATCCGACATTCAGCCGCAATGGACAGAAATGCCAACTGATGAGCATTCAAGATGGTTCCTCCTCCCATCTGAGTTGTCATGATGAGTTCCGTCCATTGCCTTCAATCCACCTTGATTCAAATGGCTCTTTAAGGCAGTGTTTCTCAACCTCAGCAACTTTAAGATGTGTGGACTTCAACTCCCAGAATTCCCCAGCCAGCATGGCCACCCTAGCACCATCTTTCAGATTTTGACCTCCCTTGCAGATGCCCCAACAGAAGAAGCAACTTCCTTAGATGTTTCCCTTGGTGCCAGTCAACGCAGAGGAAAAATATACGGGTTTGCGTCTCTCTGTGGAAACGGAGAAGCCCCTTTGAATGGAGCAGTTGTGAGAGGCTGGGAAGTCAGGCTGGGAAGTGTCCAGATTCACCCATCTCTTGCTAGAGCCTCACCGCTGTTGTGGTGGTTCCTTAGTCCCATGGCCGGGTGGGCTTATTGCTGCCTTCCAGCCCCCGGGGTCAGTCCCTGGGGAACGTAGGCGCCCTTTAGACCGGGCATCCAATGGCTGAACGCTTGTCTTCAGACCTCTGGATGGGCAGGTAGGAAATTCTGCGCTGGCTGGGGAATTCTGGGAGTTGAAGTCCACACATCTTAAAGTTGCTGAGGTTGAGAAACACTGCTTTAAGGGGATCCAGACCAGCACAGGAAAACAGGTCTTCTACACAACAGCAAAGTGAAGTTTCGCCCGCTGAACCCAATTTCCTAAGCCCCATAAACGGTCTGCGGACAGGATCCCACTTCAAGCCGTTGCAAAGCCAACGTTGAGAAGGGGAAATGAATTTCCTACCTGCCCATCCAGAGGTCTGAAGACAAGCGTTCAGCCATTGGATGCCCGGTCTAAAGGGCGCCTACGTTCCCCAGGGACTGACCCCGGGGGCTGGAAGGCAGCAATAAGCCCACCCGGCCATGGGACTAAGGAACCACCACAACAGCGGTGAGGCTCTAGCAAGAGATGGGTGAATCTGGACACTTCCCAGCCTGACTTCCCAGCCTCTCACAACTGCTCCATTCAAAGGGGCTTCTCCGTTTCCACAGAGAGACGCAAACCCGTATATTTTTCCTCTGCGTTGACTGGCACCAAGGGAAACATCTAAGGAAGTTGCTTCTTCTGTTGGGGCATCTGCAAGGGAGGCCAAAATCTGAAAGATGGTGCTAGGGTGGTCACCCCGCTTTGTGAGTATCTCTGTGCTTACTGACCCTTGAAATCTCTCCCAGATCTAGGTGGTGGGATCATGAATTTATGCCAACCCCTCGAAGTTTTCTCTGGCAAATTGCCCGATTCTCTGAACAGATAACTCTGCCTACAAATGCCATGTCTTTGTGAAAGGTGTAGCCAAAAGTGAACGCCCTTTTCTGGAAATTGCATACCAAAAGGGCTTGCGTTATGGAAATACAGAGAAAACTTATCTCCCCGCTATTGCAGAGGATGCTAATTACTTTCCTTTTAAAACTTGTAATACTTCCGTGTATTTCTGTATGGCCCTGGACCAGATTTAGACCGTCTGAACTTCAAAACGGAAAAGAGCGTTCACTTTTGGATATGCCTTTCACAAAGACATGGCATTTGTAGGCAGAGTGATCTGTTCAGAGAATCTGTTCAGCCTCACCAAGGGGACTCAAGAGGCAGGTGAATTGGGGGAGAGGAAAATGAAACTGCCCTTCCTGATGGCATCCACACAATTTGGGAACACAAAGTCCTCCTTTCAGGCCAACACCCCCAGCCCAACCTATCCAGATCATGTGTGTCTGAAACTAATTATTGGTTATCTCCAATAAAGTTTATGGCACGGGGCTGGGTAATTTGCAGGACCACCTCTCTCCAATTCTTTCCACCTGGCCACTAGATTCAGCAGGGCAGGCATGCTCTGGGTCTTTTTATTTATCCTTGCTCTGTTGGTTTTTCAACCTTGTATTTGCTGCCCAGAGTCATGACTGTGAGATGGGTGACCATGTAAATTTACTGTAATAAACAGACAAATAAATGAAAAACGTGGAAGGATGGGCACAACGGGGGTTAACTAGCATTGGACACAGCTTCGCTGACACACTCGGGGCCACAGAAGTCTCACTTACTTGGTGAAATTCTTCCTCCAGCTCCCGGATCTTCTTCAGAAACTCAAGGTGCTCCAAACAACTGTTGGATTTGGTCACCAGCGTGTGAACCTCCTCCTCCACCAGATTGTAGATGGCCAGGGCACTGTCAAAACTGTGCCTAACAAACACACACAAAAGGGGGAGCCTTTATGAGTCCAAATCGCTCTTTTCCTTATCAACATCTGCTTTCCAAGGTATGTTGGATAATCTCAAGTTTATTCAGCTTTCCCCACTGCTTGGCTAAAGGACTGTCCACCATCGGTTCTTGAAACAGCAAAAAAATCAGGCTGACCTAAAGTTTGCTGCCCCCACTGCTGCTACCTTTCCTGCCCATCCTGCTTGCCACCAAATGATGGCATTTTTATTTACAGCGTCTGGGGCAAGTTAAGGAAGAAGATTGGTAGATTCTCCCGGCTGAGTTTCCTCCTCCTCCCACCAAGCATTTCTAACCAGCAGGAATTGTAGGAGAGCCGTGTCAGCGAAACTCAGGAGACGCCTGGCAGCTCCTTTACAGACTAACACATTTCATTAAAGTGGAATTAATAGAATGTGTTAACCATTGGAAAATGCTCACCAGAAACTCCCTTGAATGTGGGCTGGGGCTGGGAAGGCAAGGTCTGACAGATGGCAAAACTGGTGGGTTCGGCCATTGGTCAGAACTCACTGCCATCTTTGCACAAGTGTTTGGCATGGATTTGTTCAAGAGCTGAACATCAGTGTGGGGCAGGGAACTGCGCAGGGAAGCAAGGGATGTCTCTGTCTCTGTGTGCTGCTTCAGGGCCGTGCCTCTCCCTGAGCTGGCCAGCTATTAGCCAGGCTGATCCCTCTTTCCTAGTTAGGACCCCGAGCTAGCAGTAGCTGAGGGACCTGGTGGATACAGGGGAGATGGTGGTTTGAAAGAGGCAAACCCTCCCACGCCTAAACCAGCATCCCCAGGACCAGAGGCATAAGGTCATGCTTGCCCCAGCCCAAAGTGACCAATAGACACTTAGATGATCCCACCTGCTAGGGAACCCTGACTGTGACACTGTCACAGTGACACATCAGATTGAGTCTACAGTAGAACTTTTACTGAAAGGCAAAACTTCTACTGAAAGGCTTGAAGGCTGGAAAAGCCACCCCTGGTATAAGCTGGGGACAAGAAGAAGGCACTGTGAGGCGGGCATGGGAGAAAAAAGAGGTCGCTGGCACGTCTGTCCTGTACTTAAATGCAAGACCTTTGGAAAGCCAAGACTGCAGAACTGACAAGAAGGTGCGCTAGTGAAGGCAAGCAGATGTTGATCAATTACAGCAGATACAGAAGTTCCCTGAGAAGTTACTGTCCGCTCTGAGCATTCAGACTCCCCAGTTTCCTCAGAGTCTTTTCCATCACTAGCCAGTTGTGGTGGGCATCAACTCAGGAAGGCACCCAGGAACCAGCCCTCCTTCTGCCAACCCAAAGGGAGTTCCATTCCCCCCACAATGGGAGTCTGGGTGCTCTGTGGAAGCTGGGGTCTAATCAGGCAACTAAGCGAGGAGGTCGAGTCGTCTCCATGTGGCTTTTCCTTCCACTGTGAAGCACTGCAAACCTTCATGAGAACTTTGCATGGGAATAAACCATCCAGTCCTCAGGCCTCCTGTGGCAGCCCCATGATTTGCCCCAGGCCCCTTGAGGGAGATGGGGAAGGCTGGGAGCCTTTCCAGGGACTGCCAAGGCTCTCGCTTTTGACTCGCTTTTCAGGCCGAGGCCAGAGAACTTTGCTCTCCTACCGGACGTCGGGAGTGAAGCCGAGCCGAGCCGCCTCCTTCCGCAGCCTGGCCAGCGTGGCCCCACCTTCCCTCTGCAAGCTCACCAGCTGGGCATTGCACAGAACCTCTTGCATGAGCTGCCGGTGCCTGCTCACCTGGTGCTCCACCGCCTGTGGGGCAATCAAACATGTTAGCCAGGTTCATGGAGGGCAGCGACCATTCTCTCTGAATCTCTTTGGTCCAGACAGTACGGAGCTCAACACGAGCTACAGGAGGACGAGGAACGAGGGAGGGCAACTCTCTCCTCCCCCAGTTAGCCATCTTCCAAAGCTTGGAAGGAAAAGGTTCTCCTGCTAGAGGGGCCTTGAGAGCCCACTCCAGCAGAACATTGCTGATGCAGGTGGTGTGTAAGAGAGGGCACAGGCATCTACAGCTCTTGAACTACTCCCCCGCCTTTTGTGCAACAGCGAGCCCCACTATGGGGCAGAAATCCGCTAGACCCCCTGAGCTAACTGGGAGTTTCCCTGAAAACCACTGCACCCCATCCTTATAAAGCCAGCTTTGTCCATGCTGGTTGGGAGAGAATGGCTGGATTCACACAGCTTGCCAGAGGAGGCCATAAAGAAGGTGGGTCGTTTGTGCCTCATCGTGTTGGAGCAACCCAACCATGTCTTAGCACCTTTTGGAACACGAGCCATCCCTTCAAGCTGACGTGTGGGATACTCATTTGGGCATAGCATGTAGTCCGTTTTATTGACTCCCATTTGGTGTGCTGTGAACTCAGACCATGGGACCTGAAGTCCAACAAACCACTTCGCTTTCAGAATGAAGCACGCGGACTGGCCAGGCGGTGAGGAGTGCTCGGCCACTCTCAAAGAAAGCTGTTTCTTCCTTCCAAGACGGAGAGGGGCCTGTAGCTACTTTCGCCCATCTCCGTCACAATCCTCCAGTGGCCCAAGACTCTGTTCTGCCATCCAGTGACGAGTGGAACTAATTCGGCCCTTCCAAGCCAGGAGAAGAGGCAGATCACCACGCCTGGCCAATGCCAGGAACTGCCACGGGGCATCAAACCTCAACCTCATGCAACGGTCCGGCAGATGGCAAGTCATTACCTGCAAGGTCTCCAGAACCTCTCCCTTCTCCAGCTCCTGGATGGTGCTCCGTAACAACTCGGAGGCCTTTTTGAGTCCGCTGACAAAATGATGGATTTTCTAGGAGGAGGAAACACCAAAAGACATTCTGTCAAAATCAAGGTTGCAGCCTTACGGTTGGGAGGCCGGGACGCAAGGTGATACCCAACAGACTGCAGGCCACTCTGGAGGAAATTCTGGGTGATAAAACTGGTGGCAGAAAGCCCGCACGCTGCCCACTAAAGATGGAGAGAGGACAGGAGGCATGGGCTTTCGTACACGGAGATGCCAGTCTCCAAGTGCAGGTCTTCCTGGCACACATTTGCAGCCGCCTAGACCGGTATTTTCCACCTGCTGCAAGGAGTTCCTCACCAGATGCCTTCAGCAGAGTGTTTATTCACAGAGCACCGCTGGGGACTGTGGTTCTCTGCAGCACAGGCCAAGGCCCCACCCCAAGGAGATCTCCCACCCCGGTCTGAGCCACGGGAGCTGGAAGACCCGAGTCCGAGGGATGTGCGGGGAGCAGCAAGTGCGGGAGGAGGCCTGGAGTTTGGGGCTGAACGGCATCAACGGCATTAGGGCCTTCTTTCTAAGTGAGAAATTCCACGACAAATTACAGAAGAGGGGTCTCTGCAGGGGGTGGTCCAAAAAGTCAAGATGGTGGCCGTGATGGTGAGATCAAAGCTCCACCTGATTTTTATCTGTGTCGCATCATGCAAATAAAAAGACCAGGTGGAACTTCAATCACACCAGGGCAGCGGGCGTCTTGACTTTTCTGACCACGCCACATGGACACCCCTGCGGCTGAAACTTAAGAAACAAGTTTGCTCCCAACCCCCTTCCCCACATGGATAATGGCATGAGAAGAGGATACCTGAAAGAACTGCACCCACTCCCCATGGCTGTAGGGGAACTGACCATCAAAGGCCTGGGTCAACTGGCCGCTGTCCACATGCCTCCCCAGAGCTTTCAGAGAGCTCACTGTCTCCACCTGCAGGCAAGACACAGGACGACAATCGACCTTTGGGTTGGAGAAACCATCTAATGATCTAGCTTGGTTTGCTTCATTACACCAGCAAGTGAGGTTGGCTGATCTTGAAAGACAATGCAATGTCAGATTGGATGGGAAGCCACCAGGAGATCCCAGGGCTGCAGGCTGGGCTGGAAAGTTGAGACACATCCTGGCAGAAGACAGTGGCAACACACTTTCTGTTCTGTCACCAAGAAAACTGTAGGAACATCGCATCTGCAGAGTAACCAAGAGTCAAGTTGGACCTGAAGGAGATTCACCTTTGCTTCTTTGGACCAAGAGAATAAACCTATGTTTTTATAAAATCCAAGAGATACCTAAATACTGCATGTGAAAATGAGCTGAAGTATAAACCAGACAATATGTTGGCTGGATTCCCAAAACATATTAGACTCACTTAAAATGGGATTATGAAATTTGTGGTTCAGAAGGGTTGGGAACACCATCCTTCTCTAAGCAAGTTGTGTTAAGCCACGACGGGGTTTAATCTGCCTGGGCACCGCATGCTGTGTGAACACGGCCATTGAGTGAGGGATTTAACATGCGGTGCGAACTGGGCCATCTGGGGGCTGACTGCTGCAAAGGGTGGCTGGAAGGAGAGGCCTCGCCTGCCCGCCCGGGTGTAGCAGAAACAGCAGGAATTGTGTTCCTATTTTAAAAGGAGTTGATTCTCCAAGCATAAGCAAGACTTTTTTGCATCATTTGTTCAGCTTGCAGGGTTTGGCCTTTGCTGGCAGGGAATCCAGACCTGCAGTTCCAAAGGCAAAGCCAATTCACGCCTACCTGCTTGCCGAACCCCTACATTTCAGGCGGTCTGGTGCCGGGGACCCCGTGTGGCCCCACTTCCTGTGAAGCAGGCGGGGCAGAGAGAGGGGGGTTTCCGGCTCCCTTTCGGACTTGCCATTCATCTCGCGCCCCAGAAGGAGCTCTCCCCCACCCCACCTTGGTGCCTTTTCGTGCGGGAAATGAGAACATTTTAATCATTCAGGGCAGTGGCAGTTAATCAAGGCCATTAATATTTCACATTACATTAATTAAAGCGAGCGGCATTAATAAAGGAACAGAACCCTTTTCAAGGCTGAATTATTATCTTAATCCCCACGTCTGGCGCACCGAAGTGCTGGTGGAAGAGGCTGACTTAGCAGCGGGAGCCAGAAGACCATTAAGGCCAACGGGGTTGGCGTAATTAATGGCTGGGGAGAGAGGAGAGACAGACAGGATCAGAACTCGCCCCCCCAGCCCCCCCAGCCTCTCAGGGAGAATTTTCCTGCCATTCCCACCCAGCTGGTCCCACTCAATTGGGGAGGGGGCAGGCAGGCTGGGGCCAGGATAAGAGCTGGGGACGTTGCCCTTCAAGGATTCTGGAGAATGTGTGCGTGTGGGGAGGGGGAAACAGTACTGGGGGTGGGCAGCAACTGCCTGCTTTGATTCCTCCCCAGAAAGCTGCCCCCCCATCAATGAAGCCACAATGATGTCAGGGTTGACATGTTGTGATGTCATCGAGCAAATGAGGCAAGTTACATACTTTGCCTCATTTACATCATGGCATCACGATGGGTGTGCCGTCCCTTACCCCCCCTCCCCGGGGGCAGGGGGAAAGGACATCCTGAAACTGCCCTTGTTCTTTTCAAAATCTTATTTCTGCCTTTCAGGCACTGAGGCAGGGTTTATTACACCCTTTCCAGATGCTCAACCAGGTTGCCACATCCTCCACTGGATTCCTCCTGAGGGTCAGGAAAGAAGCTGGCATCAGCGCTGTGTGCTGGGACCTTCTCCCAGACACAGTTCCTTCTAAGCATAAACCCTTGGGGGTAGCCCCCAGAGACCCCCAGAAGAGTTTGCATAAAAGGTAAAGTCTCCTTTACTCATCCTAAGTTCATCTCCTGGTGGCTACAAAACCATTCAGTGTTGTTGGCTTGAGAACAGGAGAGACGTTGGTTGCCCCTGCCTTCTTCCATCCTGGCTTTTCATCTCCCCAAGGAGTTGGGGCTCCCTAGAGGTCTCCCATCCAAGGCCAGACCAGGTGAATCTGACCTGCTTAGCTTTTTTGAGATGAGCCACATCAGGTAGATGCTGTTCCCTACCTGGGCTCAAAACGAGGGACCAAATTATACAGTTTAATGTGAAAGAGTCATCAGTTTAACTACATTTGACTGGAGAGTGCTAAAATTCATTATAGTTTAATGAAAATTGAAAAAGAAAAAAAAAGAGATGCAGTTTTACTCCTCAGCCTGTTGGTCAAAGGCCAACAGTGGTCCTTCCACAGGGGAAAAAATGGTTCAGCCTTTATCTAATAATTTGATTACACTGGTCCCTGTTCCAAAAGGGTTTGTTTGGAGTTTAAAAAAATGGTTTGATGGTTACTCATTCACTTAAAACTTCGCGCTTCTCTGTCTCTCTCTACCCATCATTATGAACACATTTAGAGAGTCAAAGTCAACTTTGTTTCCCCAAACTGTTGCAATCCTAGGAAATGCAGAAGCTTTGGGGGAGCTCCATAGCTGCCCACCTGCCATCCTTAGGAAGGGGTGCTTAATAAGGAGGGGGGTCTGCAAAGGCCCCATTGCTGTTGCAGCAGCAGGTCTCAAAGCAGGTCCAGGGTTTGGCGGAGCACCTGGTCACGTCCCCACGAGAGGGAAGGCTGTCCCATACAGGATGCTAAGTGGACCTTTTCCGTGGGAACAAAGCTATTTGGCCATGCAACCGAGGGGCTTGGGGCAGAAAAGGCCCACTGGGGGAAGCAAGAAAACAAGGCACCTTCAGCCCAAACAATTCTCCCAAACATCTACCTAGAGTTGCCTCCTTCCCAAAGTTCCTCAATATCTCTCAAAACGGGGCAGAATTGAACCACCCCATTGCTGCAGGAAGCTCCTTCTGAAGGTCCGTTTTAGGAAGGAAGGCAGGATATGGGTCAAAGGAAGTGGCCTCTCCTTTAGGTCGCATGGCTTTTCGGTGGCGGGGCTCTTCTGCTTTTAACAGAGACGTGGCCCAGTCCTGGCCTATGACAGGGAGCAGTTTAGCATCTTCTGAATTTGGGGGCTGCACGCAGTTGCAAATCCTGTTAAAACCACACACACACACACACACACACACACACACACAGCAGTCCTGCTACTGTCTTGGGAAGGACGGGGTTTGCACTGCACAACGTCACAAAGGGACCCATGTTCAGGCCGAGAAGCTGATGGGTAGAACTCACCTGCAAGCCAGGGAATTTCTCCGTGTGGGAGGTCGCCTCCTTCTCTGCCACCAGCAGGAGGATGTGGATGGGGCCAGGAAAGGCTTTCTGCAAGGAAGAGGAGATTGGGCATCAGCGTCCTTCCAGCCTGTCCTTGATGGCTTCCTCTGCTTGCTTGGTGTGTGTGTGTGTGTGTGTGTGCGCGCTGTGTCCCTGAAACCTTCTCTCCCACCTCCTCAAATTGGCTCAGAGCAGCCTCAGAGCACATGGAGGGTGGGTGGGGACGTGATCGGGGGAGGTCAGGGTTGGTTTTTGCTTTTTTAAAGAGGGGCAGTTTACACTGAACTTGGTTTGGGGTTCACTTTGATTGTTGGTTCATTTAAACAGGGATCTCAGAAGCAGGGAGACACACCAGATTCAAACCAAGCAAAGGCAGGGCATTTGCTAAGCTTTAACATTAAACAAGTCGATCCAGGGTATTGTCAGAACCCAGTCCAGTTAGTTAATGTATTCTGAAAATGGGTTAACTCAGTAAAAAGGTTCAGCATGCTGTGTGAACACAACCTTGGCAACTTTAAGATGTTGGACTTCAACAGCCAGCATGCTGGCTGGGGAATTCTGGGGGTTGAAGCCCATCCATCTTAAAGTTTCTAAGGGTGAAAAACATTGGTATAGATCACAAAAATTGTGGATAGCCCTTGAAAACATGCATGTACCGGACCACCTCAATTGCTTATTAAATAATTTTTATGATGACCAGGAAACAACTGTCAGGATGGAATATGGAGCATCCGGAGGGTTCAGAATTGGACAAGGAGCACGCCAGGGTTGTATAATGGCACTGCATTTATTTAGCTTATATGCAGAATCCAGAAATGACAGATTAAACGAAATAGAAATTGGAATTAAAATTGCTGGAAGAAATATCTGCCCCTTCCTATATGCTGATGAAAGCCCTCTGATGGCTGGAAGTGAAGATTTAAGGAATCTTTTCTGGAAAGTGAAAGAAGAGAATGTAAAAACTCTGCTACTGTGTGTTTTTTTTAAATAAACTATTTAAAAAAAAAAAGAAAATTGTGGCAACAGGTAATGATGACCCAAGGCAAGGAAGCAGAGAAATTGACGTGATAACACCCTTTATCTTTCTAGGCTCCAAAATTCACTGTAGCCAGGAAATAAAGAGATCGGCTGCCTGGAAGAAAGTCTATGAAGGACCGAGACAAAGTATTGAAGTGCAGAGGCATCACGCTGACTACGAAGACACAGTACGCATAGCGAAAGCCACGGTTTCCCCAGATGTAAGCTGTGGGTGTGAAAGCTGGGCCATCAGGCCGGCGGAGGAAAACCGAAGCCTTTGAACCACGGGGCTGGAGGAAGGGGTTGAGGGGACCGTGGGCCACGAGAAGAAGGGGCCGCTCCGTCCCAGATGGAAGTCGTGGAAGCCCACGGCAAAGCTCGGATGTTCCGGCCCGGAAGGCGAAGGCCAGGTCATGGGGAAGACCCCGGTGCCTGGACGGCGATCGAGAGAGAGGCCGGCGGGAGGCGCGGGGGCTGGAGACGCTCACGGATGACAGACGCACTCAAGAGATGCAGACAGACAGCCCTTGCAAAGGGTCTTTGTGGCTGTTGAGGCCACAGAGAGTCAGAGACAACTGAACGAGCAACAAACAGCATGTCACCTGAATACAGCAGTTCCGTTCGTTAATGGTAGCGCAGAGCTTAAAATGTTGCGTGAATCTCCCTAGTAAATGCAGCTGCCTTATGGGCTAGGAGTTATTGACATTTTAAACCCATTTCTATGGTATTTTCACCCAGATCAGCTGTACTCTCCCTTAAAAGAAATGGGAAATTAAGAAATGGGAAGTTAAGAGGCCGCATGTACACGGGGTAAGATTTCTTCAGCCACGTGAAGAAGCCAACTCTACACCTGGTACAGGCATGATGGAGGTCAGAGAACTTCTTTTTTATTTCTGGGCAAGTCTGTTGTGCAGCCCGCCTGCCTGCCCTCCTGCCCTCCTGCCCTCCTTCCCTCCTTCCCTCCCTCCCTCCCTCCCTCCCTCCTTCCTTCCTTCCTTCCTTCCTTCCTTCCTTCCTTCCTTCCTTCCTTCCTTCCTTCCTTCCTTCCTTCCTTCCTTCCATCCATCCATCCATCCATCCATCTCTCCTCTCTCCTCCCTTCCATCAAAATCAATCTTCCTTCCTTCTTTCTTTCCTTGGTGAGGAGAACCTCAACCTTGCAGAAGACCAAACGCAGGTCTCCCTTGAGATCAATATCTCCTTGGTAAGCAGGAATCAGGGTTTTTTTCCCCCATGGGGAGGAAGAAGCAGATCATGTCTTCCTCTCTCTTTCAGCCCCCACGGTCAAGGAAGCCTATTTTTAGTCACAAGTTTTCCCCAATTTCTTATCAGTATGACTCAGATAAACCAAGTGTGTGTAAATACCCAGGACTGGGCACAGGACCAGAGGCTGTTCAGTTGGCTTTTGCCTCCCCACAGGACTGTTTCAAAGGTCAAGCCTGTTTGCCGGGTTTCAGATTGCAAGAGGCACCGAGCCAGGGGGCACGATGGGGCAGAGGAGCGCCCGCTTTCTGCTTGCTTTGGAAGCCTCAGATGCGTGAACCTTGGCCAAAGTGGACCTGGCAGGCTCTTGAGCCGCGCCAGGCGGCACAGCAGAGTGCCCCAAATGGGCAACAGGAGACGGTCTCGCCCGTTCCCTCCCTCCCAGCCCCCCGCGTGGGAAAAGAATAATAACAAAAGAATAGAAAGGTTCTGGAAGACACGCAGTGGTCCCTGGTTGTGCAAATGCACACAGCTGTCTTGTGCAACCTCCTGGAACGGCCCTCTTTGCAGCTCCTTGCAGAGGTGTCTGTGGGCAGAAAAGGCAGGGCAGAAAGAGGGGCCCTTGCACCCCCCCTCGCTCCCCTCTCGGGCTCCTCCGCATTCCTGTTTCTCCCACGCAACGTCCCACGTTACTTTCTGGGAGATCAACTACGCCAATAAAAATGAGGTGGGGGGGAGGGATTTTAATACGGCAAATTTCCTCCCCTCTCAAAGACAGGAGGAAAGCAGGGTGTGGTCAAAAAAGTCAAGATGGTGGTCAGGGTGGTGCAATTGTCGAACCTAGGATGCCCACCTTCTCTGCCATGGTACATGCCCTCTGGAACAGCCTCCCCCCATGGTGCCCCCCAATGATGGTCCTACAGTCATTGAAGACCTGGCTGTTCTCCTGGGCCTGGATGGGGGAGTGAGGGACCCCCTGCACCTGGGTCCCTGGTTTCCTTAGTGTACTGCATGTTTTTTTCTGGACCTACAGGCTTCCTTTTTGCCTTGTCTTAAAAAGTAAGAATCTGAAGGCTCCCAAGGTTGAAACACACTGTCCCACATGGTTGCGTATTTCCTAGGGGAGAAGAAGGTAGCAATGCCCCTCTTTTGCCAACTAGCAAGAGGGAATCTTTGAAGCGACATCCCCCTTCCTCCCAACCTGCAGGCAAGCAGTAAGATCCCCACTGTGGTTCCCACCCCGCTACAATTACCTGGAGGGATCCCAGGGCTGTGGAAAGCGTGGGTGGGGGAGGCTCTTTCCTGGCATCGACGAGGATCACCAACCCCTGGTTGTTGGAACGCTTCCTGCACGGTGGAATAAAACAAAGTCATAAAGACTCTCTCGAGCTGAGCTTGACTTCATGGACAGGTCTGTAGAGGCTCCTTGGTGGCGGTACAGAAGGGGTTTGCCCTGGGTTTCTCCTGGAATGGTTTTCCATCTTCCCACTCTAGCCATCAGCCCTGAGGTTTCCTAGTGGTCTCCCATCCAACTCCCGACTAGGAGCAAGTCTTAGTTTTTTGAGGCTAGCCAAGGCTGGGCAGGTGCTGCCCCCTGCTGTGGAGGAGGTGGAATAGGAGGCTGCTAAATTCTCTTGCAGGGAAGCTGTTGATCTCTGGTGGAGGCAGCGAGGGAGGGAGCTTAGTGCCTGGGGAGATCCTGGGGTCAAGCTGGCTTTGGGGCAACCCTTGCAATTCCAGGGGGAGAATCTTGGGAGTCCAGCCCAGGTGCCCCGAGGCCAAAGCTCTTCAGACTTGGCCAGGGGGCAGCTGGGAGGCAGCTGCATGCTGGGGATGGGTTTCAGGGGCAGCGAGGCTGTCCCCGAAGGTCGAGGAGAGGGTCCCTCTAGCTGGCCAGCCCACCTGCCCAGAGCACGGGAGCCCCCATGGATGTCCGTCCACTCACGTTCTCCCTAAGCAGGAAGTGGGGATCCTTCACGGGGAAAGGGAGGCTGTCCTGCCTGCTCGGCTGAAGGCTGACCTCTATCTCGAGGCCTTCAGAGAGGGGCTGGCGGTGGGCCTTTGGGCATGGGCATCACGTGCCCCACCAGGGACATCCCGTTGGGTGGCAGAATGAGAGAAGGAAGGCGCTTCCTTGGGAACGTAGGGAGCCTTCGCTCGCCCTGGGAACTGGCATGCGGAGGGGCGAGTGGGCTGCCGATGAGGCCCCCGGTTGGCGTCCCCCCACCCGCATGGAGGATGGTGAAGGGATCCCAGCTGCCTTGCCGTGCCTTGCCTCCCAGCATCTGGGCCTCTTTTTCTCTCGCAGCAAGGGAGGGCCCAAAGGGCGCAGGGAGGCTCCCTTACCTGGCCAGGGAGCAAAGGCAGAGCAGAAGCCGTGCCACCTCTTTGGCTGAGCACCAAGCGTCCTGCCAGCCTCGCCCGCTTTGGGGAATTTCGACCAGGGGCCTCCCGAGCTTATCCACGCTGCCTGAAGTTGCAGAAGAAGTCAAGGCAAACCCCATATTAGTCGGATGGAACTCTGTACTTCCACACCCACCCTCCGGGCCCTCCCGGTTTACCTGCCTCTGTAATTTCATTCCCCTTTCGAAGGGGAAGTACAGGAGGGATGAGCTTGGAGGTGGCGCTTTGTTTCGAAAGAAGCTCCGGGAAAGCATCTTTAATGCCGCTGCGCCCGGCTTGCAAGGGTGGGCTGAGGCGGGCAAAGGGGCACCAAGCACCTTGCTTAGGCTGGCCAGATGGCTCATCGTCTTGAGGAGGACCGCGCAGTCTCAGCCACGCCACAGGCCTTGGCATGCAAACATTTATCCCCCAAGGGGCGACTTCCCCTCCACTCTATATCTGCTTTTATTCTGGAATATCCGGCGAGAGAGGTTGCAGGCTGAGGGTCTACTCTGCCCAAAGCTCTCAGGGATAAGCTCTCTGGCTACAAACGAAGCTGCACAAGCCGTGGGATTCCCGCAGGAAAACACCTTTCAGGGGGCCCTTTGGTTGTCTCCGTTCAGAGTACCTGGCAGACACGCGATGCCAGAAGACAGAAGCTCAGAGGCGAGCAGTTCCCACTGGACCGGCTCGGAAGGACTCGACCCCGGAAGGAGCAACTCGCCCAGCAGGGCGGCTGTGCTGGGGGCGGCTGCAGCGGCGGCGTCCAGGTTTGGGGGGCTCGGGACTTCCCCGAGCACTACTTCGGTCTGACTGGACCCTGGGGAGGGAAGGGAGGGAAGGGGGGAAGACATGGGAGGGGAGAACTGCAGAGCTGGAAGGGCCCAAAGGCTCCCCACCTGGCCCCTGCTCCCCTTGGCCCCTGCCGGCCCGAATGACCCATTTAAGGGGAGCCCATCCGTTCCACCATGCCATCATAACTGGAAAATTGTCAGGACAACTCGGAACGGTCCGGCTTTTTGCTGCTCTGGGGAAGGACCAGCAGGTGGAAATGGCGGCGCAGGAAGGGAGGCCCTCGAGAAGCCACACCTGAAGAGGGGGCCGCTCTTCTCGTTGCCGGGTCCCAGGGCTGAGGATCGGCCGGCATCCGCGAGCCGAGTCAGCTCAGGGCAGAAGTGAGATTGGGACGGAGGTTACGGAGCCAAGGGGAAAGCCGCTCTTCGACCCCAGTTTATTTTTCAAAGTTGGCACACGAACCATCGTGACCCTGTGAGTGAAGCCCCGTCAGACTTTGGAGGAACTTTCCCAAGTTAGCTGTGACCTTGGCGGTCGGGATCAGAACTCCCAGAGAGCCCCTCGGGTTGGTGTGGCTGGGCCTCCAGGACCCCCAGGACCCCTCTTTTTCCACTTTCTCCTTTGCCTCCCCCCCAGGAGCCCCCTCTAATTCTGCCTGAAGGAGTCCATGGGGTGCCGTTCTCCCCTTTCCCCCACAGCCTCATGCCAAGGCAGCCCTGCCTGAGTGTGATGGAATGGAATTACGAAGGCCAAGCTCAGAGAGATAAACATTTTCTTAGATCGCCAGAAGAGCGTGGGAGGAACAAGAGGATGAGACTGGCACCTCCCTGAGGAATTCACACTGTTGTGGCTGGCTGACTTGGGAGCTGGGGTTTCAGTCTGGGAAGATTCTTGCTAGAGGTTGTAGCTAACAAACATAGCTGGACTGAATTGGCATTGTCTCTTGGAGTTCCTTGGGCTAGGCCTGACATCAATCATGTTTATCTCCCTGAGCTTGGCCTTCGTAATTCCATTCCATCACACTGAGGACCCCCCATCCTTTGAGGGGCGACTCTTATATTTTTCATCCCGCCAACTCGCTGCACAAACTGGCCTGGCACATTCTGCCAGAGACATCAATGCACCGGATCCCTCCCCCCCCGGAAGAATCCTTTGAAATGGCTGCGCAGCCCGGGGCGCCTTTCCCGCCTCCTCCCTTCCCGTTACCTTTTACAGCTGCTGGCCTTGCTCTGGCCGCTTTGGGAGAGGACACCATCAAGGACTTCTTCCGAGGCCCTTCATGTCCCTTGCCAGCTTTCTCGGGCCCCACAGGGCCATCCCCAGAAGAGGCCGACGGACGGTGGCCTTTCAGGAAGGAGAATTTATTGCTGACCGCAGGCGCCTCGGCCGGAGACTTCAGGAGTTTCAAGGGTCCTTGCCTGGAGATGTCCTCAGCTTTCTTGTCTTTGCTGGGATGTTCAGAGAGGCCCGGGGAGGCCCCCTGGCCCGACCCTTCGGCCGGCTGGACGTCGGCACTCTCTGAGGGGGAGGGTGGTTTGGCAAAGTCCATTTCTTCCAGTATGGCTGCCATCAGCCCCGAGCTGAAGCTGATAGGATTCTGGAGAGCTGCCATGTAGGAGTCCCGGTAGCGGCACCTCGGCTCCTGGACCTTGGGCTCGCGGCTCAGTTTCCTTCTCAGGCAGGGCGTGCAGGGGCCCTCCTCCAAGTCCCGCTCCTTCCCGCAGCTCCAGCCCTCCGCCGCGGCCCCGGCCTCTCCATTTGCCCGGAGGAGCCCCTTTTCGGCCCCGGGGAAGGCTTCTCGTTGGAGCTGATGAGGCGCGACCGCCGGGGAAGACCCATCGGCCTTTCTGGATTCTTCTGAATATTCCACCAGGTTCACATATTCGCCTTCCAGGTTCTCGCTAATGATGTCGCACAGGCTCGGCACCACAAAGAGGGAGGACTTCTTCCAAGAGCCTTGCTCCACTTTGATGAGTCCAGGATACTTCCCTTGTGGAGGCTTTGAGCCCTGGTCTGCCCCACCGTGCCCCTCTCGGGCAACGGGGTTGCTCGGGGGCTGAGAATTCAACATGCAGTAAGTCTGGGGGCGGTTCGAGTCTCTGTCCATTGGATGTTCTGCTTTGGGGAGCTGGACGAACTCTGGGGTGGCGATCTTGCTCCAGAGAACGGGGACAATTCCGTTGCCCGTGGCCACCAGGCAAGTGTGCAGGGTTGGCCGCTCCAGGTCCCGGTTGATCTCCTCCAGCCACGCTTCGGTGAAGAGCCAAGAGCAGGAGGCGTCCGGGATGGGGATCTTCTCTGCAGTGGTCAGGTCTCTGGAGAGACACTTCACCACGAGGCAGGCCGACTGCTCCCCGCAAGGCTCAGCTTGGAGGTAAAAGTCCCCCGGGCGCAGCAGAAGGGGGTTCAGAGGGCTGAGGTGGACAGCCACCTTCTCATGGAGACACAAGGGCCAGCCTTCGTGCAGGAACACAGAGCCGGAATAGGGAGCCTGCGGGGCAGAGGAGGAAAGACAGAGGTGATGGGTCAAAGCATCTCCCCCTTTGCAACTTGCTGCTCCCACCACTGATGAGAAAACATCTGCATTTCATGCTGTTCAAAAAGAAGGACGTAATGGAGGAGTTCAACGGACCCATGTAAAAAAGATGTCGGGCTTTGGACATCGCAGCTGCCATCTTGACCTTTTTTGACCCCCTCCCCCTTGGACACCACTGCTCGGGGCAGAGTCTCCACCTCTCTTTTTTGTTCTCGTTCTGCAACAGTAGCGCCCCAGATGCAAGGAATCCTGGGGAATGTAGTTTTCCATGGTGCCCAAAACCACCGTTAAAAAAAGCAGGGGGGTATAAGAACAAATGGGAAAGTATTCAGAGGCTCTGCTTCTCTGTTGTTTTTGTGGAATTATATTTGGGAATTAATGCTGACAAGTAAATAAATAAGCTGCAAATTGAACTTTGAAGCAAGAAAAGCCAAATTCCATGGTCAGGAAAATTTCATTCCTTGGATTAATTGGGGCAATTTATCCATTCCAGGTAGGAACAAAGGCAAGAAAGATTCACTTTCGGTTTTGCTGTGTTTTTTTCTTCTGAAATGCCTCTGAATATCCCCCGCACATTTCCAGGCCCAGTGTTATGACCTTGAGGATTAGAAATGTGCCTTCCATTTTAAATAGACGGTGTCTAAAGAAGGCTTTGAGTTCTAAGGAATCGTAGGGAAGCATTATGGAACTGCAGAAGGGTGAACCGATGGCCCCGGGTTCTCGGTAAATATATGTTGGTTGATGATGATCTGGGAAGATTGTCAGGTCCTGAAGTCCAAGCAGAACTGAGATAAGATTGGAAGAAGGGCATCATGGGCCTCCATGAGAAAAAAATCAAGATACTGGCACCCAGATGATTGGGGTTCATTTGGAAAAATTAGCTCCGGGTAGCCATCCAAAAATCTCTAAGCCAGGGTTTCTCAAACTCAGCAACTTTAACATGTGTGGACTTCAACTCCCAGAATTCCCATGGCTGGCTAGGGAATTCTGGGAGTTGAAGTCCACACATCTTACAAGTTGCTCAGGTTGAGAAATCCTGGTCTATCCACTCCACGCATCTGAGGAGGGAGCTGCAACTCACAAAAGCTTCTGCCTTTGAATAAAATCGGTTTGTCAGAAAAGGGGCTTCCAGGCTGCTCCTGATTTTTGGCTATTGTAGACTAACGCAGCCTTCCTCCTGCAATGTCTTTCCTCAGAGAGGTCCTGGCAACCCCCTTTTGAGAACAACTTTAGCTGATAAAGTCCATGGTTACTATGTGAATGAAGAGCCACCCATGTCAGGCGGGTGGGCTCGACTGGGAAGTCCAACCCACCTCGTGGCAAATGGGCAAGGCCTTTCATCTGATTGCCCAGAGACCAGAAGGCCCTGCCGTGAAGTCAGCAGGAGCCATGAGACTCTGTCTGCAATGGGCAACTGCAGGCGGGGGTGAATCGTCCCACGTGCTCTGGTTTTGTTGCACAAATAATGTAGTTCCGCCATTTGCACGATGATGTCGTGATGTGTGCGACTTTGCTGTGGCTTGCGCTGAAGCACAACGTCCCAGGCCTGGCCATCGGCCCCCCGGGGCTGGGATCTTTCCTTCGGTACTTACGCAGGCCGCTTGCCGGACGTGCTCCAGGAGGCGCTTCAGCGGGATGAGGAAGTCCAGCAGGCAGCAGAGGCCATCCCCGTGGTATTTAGCCTCCAGGACTCGGAAGAGCTGGCTCAGCACCGTGGGAGCGGTCACCTCGAAGGGCGGGAAGAGCCCCGACAAGGTGTTCTGCACGGCAGCGTCAAGGGATTGGGGGTCCTGCCGTGGGGAGGAAGACAGAGAGCAACACGCGTTACAACTGCGCAGCCGACGCCGATGACCGGCCAGCATCGGGGAGGCCGAAAGAAACGCCCGTAACGGAGCGAACCTGAATCCGCTGCGACCCGGGTTTGGCCAGGCCCAGGCTGCTCTTGCACCCTGGCTACTGAATAATCCTTTCCCTGGGTTGGCACCGTAAAGCGAAGCATCGGTTAGTCAAACAATGAATCACTGAAACGTCCGTCGCCTGTGCATTCTGCCGCATCTGTTCCTGACTCGGTGTGGTATCAACCCAACCACTGTGTGTGCGTGCCAGACAAAGTTTTCTCTTGTATACCATCCTGTCTTACAACCTAAACAAATATAATTAAAGGTGCCCATCAGGAACAACCTAAACTATAACATCAGTGAGTAACAGCTGCAGGCACTGATTACATCCGTCCAGACTGCCTAACGCCCAACATTAAGAGCTCCACCTGAGCAGCCTTGAGAAATGTCCTCAGGGGTGGGGCCGAAGGGGCCTCCAGGAAGAGGGGGCTTACCCGGGGGGCACCCCAGAGAAACTCCATCTCCAGCCCCCACCCCAGTTCTCCCTGCCTTTTTCCACAGGATGGCCTCCTGGGCCGGTCAGTCCAGTGCTTTGAATTGTCACAGAAGAGACCCCTTTCCATCCCCAAATTCTCCATTTAGGGGTAGTACAGCAAAGAGAGGGGGAGGGAGGGCTGGGCACAATTATGGGACTGCCGGTTTTGGTTTCCAACCAGGTTTGGCAGGGTTTCACTTGCGCTTTTCCAGGGTGGGGGCTGCAGCCGGAACTGACCCGGGTTGCTCCAGCTTTTGCAAGACTTGGTGGGACTGACAGGCTGCAGAGGCCCAGGAGGGTGGAAGCCCACCAAGCACTGCTTGGAGGTGAGACGTGCCCACCCCGAGTCAGGTCCTCCCTGACTTTTCTTCTGGCAGAAGGCTCCTTCCTGCTAGAAAGGTGTTGCCCGCAGGCCAGCAAGTGGGAGGGGGATTCAGCTCCAGCCGTGTGGACGAGGAGGGGGGTGGACGGAAAAACTGGTCTGGCAACTCCTTCCCATCGAAGTCCACCTCTGCCTTGGACAGAAAGGGAAGAGGGGGTCTCCCAGCCCCCCTGGAATCGGGTGAGGAGGCCAAGAGCGACCAGATCTGTCTACCAACATCCAGACAGCCAGTTGGTGTCTGTAAAGAGTTGCAACAGTCTAACCTCGGCTCACCCAATGGTTTGCAACCCAGATGTGGCAGCTCTCGAGCGGGGGCTCTGCACATTTGAGAAGGATCAAGCCCTAGAATGGGGGGCTGGTTCACACCACAGGCTGGACTTTGAACCTGGTGGACAAAATACCACTGCTCTATTCCTCAAGGGTGCGAAGACCATTCTTATAATTTACAACATAAAGTGATGCCTAGTGCAGTGTTTCTCAACCTTGGCAACTTGAAGATGGGTGGACTTCAACTCCCAGAATTCCCCAGCCAGCATGAGTCCACCCATCTTCAAGTTGCCAAGGTTGAGAAGCACTGGTCTAGCGTATTATTTTTCTGGTTCCTTTCTGCGTTGTGCCTTGTTTTCATCTCAATTGCTCCCACTCAAGGTAAGCTGGCAGACGGGTGGGAATACCTGAGTCCCTTTTGAAAACCTGGAATTGAACATGCTGCTGCCGCAGAGCAAACCAGAAGACAATAGGCAGTTTCTGCCACCACAAATGGGGCGACTCCTCGGCGAATTGCATCTCGCTCTGCCCAGAGGTGAGAGCCTTGGCATGGCTTCCCGTTCTGCATGTTTCCTCAATGAAAAGCAAATAGGGGCAGCTGCGGTGGGGTCAGACGAGTCAAGAGGGCAGCTGGATCGTGTAATCGAAGCCCCAGCCTGCTTTTATGGGCATTGCAAGCGTGGCCCATGTGGAAAGAGCCTTCAGTTACGTGGTTGTGTTTCCATCTCAGCTTTTGTTTCCCCCACCCCGCCCATGCATGGATGTTCCAGAAGCAAAAGCGTTGGCATCCTGACTCCAGATCACTCCAGATTGGACTCTTTTCTGAATCCGAGCTGACCCCAAAGTGTGCCTGGTGCAGGCCTGGAGCAGCAGAGCCTCTGTCTTTGCCCACATCCCTGCGTGAACTTGGAAAGCCACCCTATGCTGAGCCCGGCGGATCAGCAGCTAACTCGTGACTTGTTTGGTCCGCCACTTTGAGCATTCTTTGAAGAAAAGGCAGGATTAAAAGAACGGCTGAGACTCGCAACCCGCAGTGGCTGGGGGCTGACCCAGAGGCCCTCGGAGCGCGACGGCTTTGCAGCTGTAGCCATTAGGATGGTACGCACGGTAAAGGCAGGCTCTGAGCATAGCCAGAGCTGCGCGTTCATGCTACCCTCCAGCAGAAAATGATCCCGTCTTCATTCACGCTGCCCGAGCCCCCAAACTCTGCTCTGCCTCCCGTGGTGCTGTCCTGCCTGTCTTCGTGTGGGACAAGTTAAGGAGAGCGACTGGTCGATCTTGGTTTATTTCCCCTCCCCTTGCGCATCATCTTCCAGTGGGAAACAACCACCGTCCACTCTCCTGGAGGCGTGGTGGGGCAGCTGTGCAAGTAGAGGGGGTGCTTTGGATGATGGGTTTAGCTGCTCGTCAAGACATTGCCCAACGCAGAGGAGATCCCTTAGCTGGGCTGGGCTATTTCTGAACGTGGGTCTAGAGCTCTTTTGAAAGACCACTAAAACCACGCGAAGAAACAGCCTGGCTTCGCCCTCAGCTAGCGGTGTAAGAGAACGGGCACGCTGGCAGCGGGTAGCTGTGGGTGGCGTCACCGGGAAGTAGCCTACGCAGGAGGGAAATGGCATCAGAGCAGGCAAGACGCTCTCCCCAAGGAATAAAACAGGGAAAGGCTTGGCTACGCCACACCCCTTATTTGCAGAAGCACTCAGAAGCCTGCGCTCTAATCCTCGATGACCGACAGACCTGTGAGGGCTGGTTCCAGGCTGATAAGTGTTCCGGAGATCGTTAGCTAAACAACGGCCTGCAAGCTCCCTGGCTGTTAGCGAGGAGACCCACCGGTTCGCTGACTCAGAGAAAAGCAGTGAAGAAGAAGCCGGGGAAGACATTACAGCGGCCTTAGTGGACTCTGGGGTTCATGGGTTGCAGAGGGGAAGAGGTTCGGTGGCTGGAATTCATGTCACCCACCCCTTTCTCCTGAACAACTCTTGCTAAGGAGTGTGTGAGAATTGTGTTTAGAAAAAGAATCACTTTCCGTTTCAGGCAGAGGCTAAGAGCCCAACAGAGCCAGCAACACAGGACTTGCACAACCCAGCAGTGTTTTTTAAACCTAAGCTTGGTCCTTTTTCAAAACACAGTAAACCCAAACACAGATAAAAGGGGTCCTCATCGCACCTGGCAAGCGTTTAGGAAAATGCAGTGGGCAGATGCCGGGTGGGAGCCACAGTGCCCGGTCTCTCTTCAAGGTGGCCACTGAATGACCAGAGAGGAGCGGGGCAGGGGGTGACCACAGCAGCCCGAAGCGGCTGGGCAGATCCCAGACGCCTGACCACATCAGCGGCCCCCCAGCCACGGAAGGGTGCTCGATCATGTCCTTGGCCAAATTTGCATGGCAGAAGAGGGGAAACCCAGCTTTAAACTGGAAGAGCCGAAGAGGACTGTCAGCTGCCTCTGCTTCAGACTCGCGATGAGTGGGAGGCAACATCCTGAGGACACGGCGCACCAGAACAAGTTCCCGGGGCACATTTGCATCCCAGAGCGGAGAACGTGAGCACGAGCCTTCTGCCCGGTGTGAAAAAGAAGCAGAGAGGCTGGCTGACAGCCATTTTGGACCCAGGATACTTGCTACTTTGGGCATGGATCTAATATGCCCGTGGCAGCCACACAGAGGAAGGGTTTTGCACTCTGCAGCTTCCCCTATGCTCTTTCATCTTTGCCTGCGTTCACACAGCACACCGATCCAGCTAAGGCCTAACCATCAGATATGCACTGCGCATAAAATGCACGTAAAAACGGAGAGGGCTTCAATCGTGCAGTCGTGGCTGCCATGTTTTTTTACCTCCCTCCGTGGACCCCCTTGCTGCAGATCTAGAATGGAAAGACAATATTCTGCAAAGGCTTTAGGGGTACACTAGGAAACTGAGAGAACCCCACTCTTTCCTCGGGTACATCGACGTCCCAAAATGCAGCTGGCATCTCCCTGCAAGGACCTCTTAAGCGCCAACGTGCGAAACAGGCTCCGCTGTCTTTCTGCAGAGCTGAACGACCTCCTGCTCGTGTGAAAAAGCACCTTGTCTCCTTGGATGGCAGCGGGTTTTGGCTGCTTTTAGTCTGGCGGGTCCAAGAAACCCGCGAGTTTTATCTCTGCTGGTGTCAGCCTTGACCTGCAGCAGACACTACTCCTGTAGCAGAAGGTCACGGTCTGCATTTAGCTCCCCTGGGCCAGGAGGGCTGAGAATGAGGCGGGGGGGGGGGACAGACTCCCACCAACCAGCAGGTGCCAGCCTGGTGCCAGGTGCTGATGCCGAGGCCACCCCTGTGCTTAACAAACTGGAGACTGTGAAATATTCCAACCTTGGGACGTCTAATCCTTGGGCCAGATATTCCCAGGACAACATTTGAGGCTATTTTTAAAATCTTTTGTAAAGGCACAGAGCTTTGCAGGAGCTGTTTATACATACACAAAATTAAAATAATCAGCCAAGGGAGGAGGAAAATCCCAAGCTTTTCCACCAGCTGATTATGGAGGGCCGGCGAGGAGAAGATGGGAAGATGGGGAATGGCAATGAGAAACTTGGTTAAAAGACCCAATGAGAGGCTGGGTCTGTGCAACACACTTAACCTGGCGGGCTGCCCACGGGCTTGAACCTGACCTTGTTCAGCCTGTTTTGTGAACGCAGAAGAGCCCATCTTTTGGTCCAAGAATCCGGGGGGCCAGACTGGCTGGAATCGTGGAAAGGGACGTCTAAGCCCCCCCAAAGGCACTGGGTTGGGGAAATCTCTATTTTCTTCCATGGCTTGTTTCTTGGAGGCTGGAGAGCAAGGTTGTAAACAGGCAGGAGGGGCATTATGGGAAAGCCCCCCTTACATCGCTGGTACTGCTTTTCCAACCCCCCAACCCCCAAGGAGCAGACGGAGCAAAAGCAAGCGACCATTTAACCCATCAGGGCTGTGCAAAATTGGCATCGGCCTCCCCTTCCAAGAACTTCTGAAACCAAAACAGCCTCTCCGCCAACCCTCTAGGGCAGTGTTTCTCAATCTCAGGAACATTAAGGTGGGTAGATTTCAACTCCCAGAATTCCCCAGCTAGCCAAACTGGCTGGGGAATTCTGGGAGTTGAAGTCCACCCATCTTAATGTTCCTGAGGTTGAGAAACACTGCTCTAGGGTTAAGATGGAAATTGCTGAGTCTCTTAATTTCCCCTCCTTCCCCCCGGACTCTTCTTTTGGAACGAAAAGACGCCGTGCTGGTCACCTCCAACCGCGTAAGCGAGCCCAGCAGCACCCCCGCCCAGGTCCCTCCCCGGGCGACCGAGGGCCCCCACCCCGGAAAGCGTAGCCCTTCTCTTTCCTGCCCCCTCCCCGCCTGCCCCCTGCCCTCCCCTTTGCTGACATGAACGATGTTTGCCGAACAACCGCCCTCCAGCCCGCGCTCGCTCGCTCGCTCGGCAGGGACCACCCCCGGGTCCTCGGCAGGACAGGAATTCTTCCCTGATGCTGGCGACGCCTCACGAAGCCAAAGCAATTCTCCAGCCTTGGAAATCGAGTCCCCCCAGCCTCGGGAGATTCCTGGGTCTGCGTCAAAGCCTGGGGCCCAGGGGAAGGGCCCACTGGGACTTCGGCCCCTGAGTCTTCCTGGCTGGGGAACGTCCGAGCGCCGATCTGGGGTTGATTCTTCCTACTTCTCCCTCCAAGGAAAGGGCCCACTTGGCCCAGCCTGGTGATTTTGCCCGTTTGAAACTGCAGTGGAAACTCAAGCACGAATGATCCCCTTGGCTGAATGCCCTGGAACTCCCGTCTCACGGCTGCAAATAGTTCTGAATTGCTCCCCATTTAGAGCAGAATAAGAATCTGAACGCCCCGCGGGGGAAAGGTCAGACGCTTCGGGCTTTGCTTTGTTAGGGAGTTGCCTGCCTTCTGGGGCCACAGCTTGCCATCGCCTGCTGGCCCCCAGCTCCTAAACCTGCATCCCACGTCACCCCCCTCCAGGCAGATGCCGAGCCTTCCCCCCCCATCTCTCTCCCTGGGGCTTCATTCAGAGCGGGTGACGTGCGGGTTGACCCAAGAGCCAAGCCTCCGGTCAGCCTCCTCTGCAGCCGAGCCCCTCTCGGACCCCCCAGGCCAAGGGGGGAAGGCCGTGCGAGAGAGCAAGGCGCTCTCCTTCTCCTGGTCCTGGGGCCAAACTCCCTCGGCGGCTTCTCTAACCAGGAGAGGCTTCCAATCCCACAGGCTGGCTTTCCAAACAGCTGCTAATAATCTCTACAGCCCGGTGCCAAACTTTTGTTCCTGCTGCTGGAGACGAGGCGGGCTTTTCTTCGTGAGAAGGAGTCCTCTCCCTCCCTGCAGAGCCAAGAGGAGGAGGAAGAGGAGGCCGAGGAAGTCGGGGCTCTCCCAGGCTGCAGCTGAGACTTTGCACCACCATCGCTGGGCCCACACCTCAATTCCCCCGGCGCAGGGCAACCCAGAACCCTCCCCGCCCCGGCATTGCCAACCTTCGGCCAAACCACCGGAGTAAAGCAATAGGTACGGTACGCCTAGAGAAGCTGCAGCCAAGCAAAACGACTCAGCTCAGACGATCGACCATCTACAAGATGTTGAGCTGGGCCAGGCTCTTCCCTAGGGAAGCCCGAGCAACATCAGTTACCCCAAGGAAGGAAGGCGCACCAGTCTTGGTCCGGGGTAAAACCAGTAGCCGTGCAGGATCCCCGTTAGAAAGGCACGCTTTCTCTCGCACCCACTTGGTTCCCAAGGAAGGATTCCACTTGTGGGTCGCGCTACAGCAAGGTCAGAGCTGATCCACAAGGCCAGGATGTTTTTGGACACCAAGAGCCCAGTGCCCAAGAGCTGACAGACTTGAAGCTGGGCCCGGGGGCCTCCCTCCCTTCCCCTTGAGAAGACCCAAGCTCTGCGTTCCCCGAATCATTGGGGCGTACCTGCTGCCAAGTTCTAGCTAAGAGCAACTCCTTCCGATTCAGAATCTTCCCAGCTTCTTCCGCATCTCTGGTAGGTTCCCACCCAGCCAGCCGGTGGCCTTTGCTCGCTCCTGCTCTTAATGGCTGCAGGGAAATCATGCAACTCCTCCGCCCGCGATAATCACCCACCTGGTGACTTCCCACCCCACTGGCTCTCCCTGCCCCCGGAGGAGGGCACCAGCCTCGGGGAAACACTGACTTTCTTTTTCTTAAAGAGGATTCTCACCACCTTGTGGGACTGGCCCTCCAGAGAAGAAAGCAGGAGGGTGGCTGGACTAGGGCAAACTTTGCTGCAAACTTGTCCTTGTCCTGTCACACACAAGAGCGCGGGCTGCCCTAGAGTGTCGCTGGGTGGCCCCGTTGTGTGGGGTGGTTGTGCAAAGCCGAGAGCGGGAGCTGGGGGGCCAGGTCTCCCTCGGCCCCCGAGGCCTCGTCGGGGGGGCTGCTCCAGCAGGAGAGAAAGCGCCGTTCGCTGATCCTCTGAGCTCAGAGAGAGGGGCGCCAGCTGCGGCCAGAGGTACAAAAGAGGAACAAAGGCGTTCTCATTACCATGGCTCCTTCGGAAGTGACGCTGGAGGGGCAGAGAGGCCGGGGTGGGCACCCCCCAACCCCAACTCTCTTCCTTCCCCGGGGATCACTTGGTGGCAGTCTTCCTCTGCCTGCTTCTGGCTCTCCCATCACGCTCCTTCCCAGCCATTCTGGACAGGAGGCTTTTCCCGGTGGGGGGGGCACCAAATGGAATCCAGGTGTGCTTCGGCGCGGGCGATGGGCCCGGCCTCCTCCCCTGCCGCCACGGACGCCCCTGTCCCACGGCTTCCTCCTCTCGGATCCCGGCCCTCGAGTGCCTTGCAAAAAAGAGAGAGCCAGCTCTCTGGCGGGGAAGAGGAGGGGAAAGAAGAAAAGGGGTGGGGGGAGAGGCTGCCTGCTCTTGAAAAACGCCCTCTCTCTCTCTCTCTCTCACACACACACACACACACACGCCTGTGCTGCAAAAGACTCAGAGAGCAGTGCCAACCCTGCAGAACAGCGGGCCTCTTTGTGTCCAGACGCCCGGGTCCTGCCCTGTGCCCAGGCAGCCTGAGAACAGCTTCCCTGCCCGTGGGGGGGGGGGGCACTGGGCAAATCCCTCCGTGGTGCAGCCCCTGCAGTTTGGGCTGGGGCTCGAGCCATAAGTCCAGCCTGCGAAACCGTCCCCGTCCGTCCAGGCAGCCTCCTGCTTTGCCAGCCATTCTTTCTCCAAAGAAGCCCCCCACCCCCTCCCCCAACCCGCATCAGTTTCTTTCCCATTCAGGGCTCAGAAGGGGCCTGACAGCCTCCCAGCCCAGTCAATAGCAGGCTCAGCTGAGGGATGCCAGGGAGGAAAGCAACCAGGGGCGGCGGGGATGGGTGGGGGTGGGGGTGGGGAGAAGCTGGGTGATTTTTTTTCCGTCAGGAGGAATCTCCTTTGCCCAGAAAGCATGGCTGTCGAGCCATGGGGAAACATGGGTACCGCCAAGAAAGGGGGCAGGAAGGGAAAGGAAACCCTTTCCCACCCTTGGGCCCCCACCAGAGACAGTGAAGAAAACGTCTTTCTGATGAGAAAATGCCCAAACCGCGGCAGCAGAGCTCACAAGGGTGGGAAAGCAGCTGGCGGTTCTGCAGGCCCTGCTCGCCCTGGGAAGCTGCAGCAGTGCGGCGTGGCAACGTGATGCCACCTGCCCGGTCACCCTGGACTGACGGGGCAGCTTCCACGAGACATCTCCCAGGCAGCTTCTCCTGGGACTAAATTGGCCGCGTGCGAAGATTGCGCCAGGCGTGCTTGTTAGGTGGATATTATGGAGCCATTTATAATGCGGGGGTGTCCCTGAAGCCCCAGATAAAGTCACTGAAGGTGACAGAGCGAAACTTTTATGGGATTTTAAAGTTCAGATGGATCGACACCTGGAACAAATCACACCAGACATTGCTGTGATTGAAAAGAACCGCCGTGGGTGTGCTGGTGCGGCCGTTCAAAGACACGGCAACGTCGAAGACAAGGAATCGAAAAAGATGACCAAATTCCATGGTTTGCAGAGGGAGGTCGCAAAGGTTTGGGAGAAGTGGGCATGGTACGAATAAGGGTGCAACACCATGAAGATTTAGAATTTAGATTGTCAAATTACAACAGAATTTGGACTGGCACAAATTACAACAGACCAGCTACCATACTTAGATGCTGCTTTTACTAGGGTTCGATTCAAGAAAAGGCTAATGACATTGGCTAATGACGTACAATTAGGGAACTGGAATTACGATGAATACAACAATATAGTTGTCAGCCAGGATCTAGAACAGATCAACCGGACAGACCAGGCAGCTTTACAGCAAAATGAAATATATTCGCGGCGTGTAGATCTTTCCCTATACTAAGGAAACTCCACAACGCAGGTATTCCTGCCTTCCTCGACTCCATCACGGCCCGATTTACACAGACATGATGTCACTCAAGACAGCTTGCAAATTGCAACCTGTCCCCCGATGGTGTCTTCCTCAAATCCTTTTCCAGCTGATTATTTATGCGGAGTCTTTCACGCAGTTACAGCTTCTGGGTGATGCCAAAGGCAGTGGGATTCAGAGCTGCGGCCCCAGACGCTTGCTGGCTGGAGGGATGTCTGAGACGGGCTCAAAGATGGGGGGGCAGAGGGGCAGATCTTGCCCCCAACAAGTCGCCCCTTCCTGGAACGCCACGGAAGAGCCAGCCGTTCAGACACTTGAAGTTCTTGATCAGAGTCGATTTCGGGACTCGGTTTTGGTTTGACTTATTTGGATGACGTTACAGAAGGTGTTTTAATATTTATAGTCGCAGTTGCTGTCGCGGCTACTAAGCAGCGAGTCTGTTGTATTCAGCAGCTTATAAATTTAAAATACATTCGGAGGGAAAGCTGGGCAGCAGGAAAAGCGTACGGAGGCTTGTCTTAATTCAGCTGCGAAACTGGCTACGAGGAAATTGACTGGAGTCACGGGACAGAATCATCAGGTTGCACCAGATCAGAGGTGGCTTGAAGAAGGATGCTCTGTGAACAAACCCGCCATTTTTAGCATTCGTTTCTGCACCGCTCTGCGCTTTCTTAGACAATTAATGGATTTTCAAAAGATGAGTGGTAAAAACTTGAACTTTCTGCCACCCAGACTGTATCTACTCCTGCTTTTGCAATATTATGGACATCGCACGTAAAAAACGGGCAGAGCTTCAGTCTCACCATTGTGCCACCCTGTTGACCTTCTTGACCACACCCTGTGGACACACTTGTACCGACAGGCACGCCTGCTCGTGCTTTAGGTGTTGAAGACTGACACGTCCTGGGAAGCGGTTCCACGCAGCGGCTTTGGAGGCTGGTGCAACTTCCCCCTTGACCCTTCCGATCAAATCCCCGAGGGGGAGGGCATCACCTCCTTGGCCCGAAGCCCCTGGCTGAGCTGGGGCGAGGCCTGCTGTTTCCTTGGCACCAAGCACTTGGTGAGACAGAGCTCACTTTCATGGCTCCAAATTTAAGCCTGGGAGGAGAAACAGCTTCTGGGCAGCAATTGGCTTTGGAAGAAATGCCAGTCGATGTGCCGCCTCATACAAGGAAGGGACTCCGGTGTGGATCCTGCTCCAGTTGTTGGGCAACGTGGAAACAGAGGAGTGGATTAGGACCCATTCTGTGTGCTCCCTGCTGTTACACAAATCACGTCTCCGAGGACAAGGAAGGTCTTGGTTCGGACCTCCTTGAGAATGTCCTCCTGGCACTGCCTTCTTGGTAGTTCACACACACATGTTTGTGCTTTGAGTTGTCCACAAGGCAGGAGTCAGATCAGCACATTTGCAATCATCTCTTTTGAAGGGTCATCCTGGGTCCCACCAATCTCTCAGTGTGTTTAGGAGCGAGGACTTTTTCTTCTGAGGATGTGGCAGCTCCAGATAACCTTGGTTGTTCTTCTTCACAATTGACTAGTCAGTTCCATAATGTGGGTCTAAAGAACGCCCCCCCACCCAGCTCTCATTCCTGCATATCCCTTGATTTCCCCACTCTTGAGAGCCATCTGAGGATACAGCACTCAATGATATTTCGTCCTTAGGGGACTGAGGAATGTGGTTGTCAGGCCCAGGACTGGCCCATCCCCTTCTGCCATGCTGAAAGAGCTCCCTAACAGTTACGTCAGGACTGATCATGCCACCTGCCCAGTTCCTGCCCTCAGATCTGGAAAGCCTCCAGTTTAGGGTGGCTGGACATTCCCATTTCAGATGACGATCCCAGTTTAGGTCCTGTGTGAGCCTTGTCACCCTGGGGCTATAATACTTCTGCTCAATATTCCCTGGCGGGATTTGGCCAGGTTGCTAGGACAGGTTCCAATGGCTTTTTGGTACTGGTCATTGCTAGAAGATAAGTTTGCCCTGGCCCTGAAGCAGAACGTAATGTACATGAACCCCGGCACACACACAATTCCCATTTTCTTTGACCTCACAGAAGAGATGAGAGAAGGGTCTTTCTCTAACATAACCCTCCCTCCCCACCTCTTGTGCCCCTGAAACTACCCTTTCCAAACTGCCAGCCTCCATGTGGCTTTTCTGCTTTCTGGGAAGGCACAGCGACTCCATTCAAGGAAACTTCTAAGGTCCTCAGTGGAGATTTTCCTAGAAGTCACCCACCCCATCTCTCTCTCTCTGTTTCTTCAAGGCCATCTTGGCCCAGCATTCTGGTCTCCATTGTGTCTCTGGCTGCCTCTCTGGGCATCAGGTCACCCAACAAAAATGCTGGATGGCAGAGGGGAGGGGAGGGAGAGAGGAAGAACTGGAGGGCAAGAGAAGAACAGTGAGGTTTTTATGGACGGGGCATGTCAGCACGTCATGCACAAATAGCACCCTCTGAATATGCCTTTCATGGGGAAAGAAACTGAGGATTCTCCAGGGGAGGCCTGACAACCTTCCGCATTTCTCAGGAGGGCCACAGGAGAACATTTGAGGAGGGTCATCTGGTGGCAAAGACCCTTGGCTTAGAGATGTAGCCAGTGTAGGCATCTGCTGTTTCTTTGGTGTGAGAACTTTAGCTAGTCCTGCTTCCTTCAGCCTACCCAACCTGGTGAAGTTGATGGGGATAGGGAACTACACTGAAGAACTATTCAAAGCATGAGCTGCCTAAATCTGAAGAACAGACATTGGCCTTTTGGTTTTAGAAAGCAAGGGTCAACCAGAACCTCTTTGTTCCAAAATTGTAGGAGTAACTTGATACCTGCAATCTGGGTTCTCCATCTCTGGAGGTTTTTTAGAAGAAATTGGACAGCCACTTCTCATGGATGGTTTAATAGGGTTTCTTGCACACTGCAGAGATGTGAACCAGATGAACCTTGCTGTCCTTTCCTACTCCGTAAGTCTATGATTTTATCTTCTTTTCCAGTTTGCAATCTCCATTTTATGAGCAAGTCTGTAATACACATCTTGCCTAATCTGGCTTAATTTTAGTACATTTTTTTCTCTCCATACCTTGCTTGTTTGTGCCATCTCACCTGATGAAAAGTTCCAAGGAATTTAGGGCTATCACACTTGGGCTGCAAACATCCAGAGAACGTCTTGATGGCAGCAAAGATCATTTTCTGTGTCTGTTTGCTTCCACCTAGTGGTTATTTAGATTTTCGCAGCCCAGATAGGGCAGTCAGTGGTGGCCCACTCTTTTGTAGCAGTTCGGTCTGTCCAAATAAAGGTAGCGTCTCAGCAGGTTCCAGCACCAAGATGGCCTTAGCTGATCAACTGACTAGACTGGGAAGTTTTCTAAAAGAAATCTTGAAAAGAAAACAATACCAAACCATATTCATTGCCAAGAAAACACGACGATATGTCCATTGAATAATCACCAGGAGCCAAATTCATCTCAAAGATTTTAAATAGGTACCGTATATACTTGTGGATAAGCCAAGAATTTTAGATGCCAAAATGCGCCTCAAAATTGGGCTCAGTTTATCTGCAGATGGACTTATCTGCAAGTATGTATGGTGATACTCTTTTAAGTATTTCCTGTATATACTTGCAGATAAGCCTATCCATGTGTAAGCAGACCCTTGAATTTTTAACCAAAATACCGTGAAACATGTTGGCTTATCTGCTGATGGGCTTATCCATGAGTATATACAGTAGGTATTACCCAATTATCAATTTAAGAGAAGACCCAGTTTTCAATCAATTAAAGAGAAGACACACTGTTCCCCTAAATCTGGCAGGATGGGCACGTTCCGGGTCCTGTCTATTGACTAGTGCCATCTGGTGGGACCAGGAAGCGGCCCTTCTCTGTCGCAGTGCCTGCCCTCTGGAAGATCACACACCCTGAGACTGGCTTGGCCCCAACCCAGTTGGCACTTCATCAGCCCTTGAAGAGTTGGATATTCCCTCAAGCATGGGGGCTGGAGGTTGGGCGAGCCCGTTGATGTCATCTGGCTATGGTTGTGTGGATTGAGTCAAGCTGTCATCGTGCTATTATTGTGCTGTTGTCGCCACCGTGGTTATTATTACTATTAATGGTTTTTTGCTTGGGTTTCTGTTGGGTTGAATTCTGCGCTCAACCCCCTCAGATGCAATTGCAATACAGATCCATATAATATACAAATGAACAGATAATGCGGGAGCATAGTTTGGTCTAGGGATTAAGATGACCTGAGTGTCTCAGCCATAGGAAGGGAGAAATGGCCAGCCATGTCTTCTACTGTAGGGGCTTGTCCAAGCAGTCGCCAGGAGTCAAGGCTGACTCGAAGGCATAAAGCAATAATAAATCTAGAGCAGTGTTTCTCAACCTTGGTGGCTTTAAGATGTGTGGACTTCAACTCCCAGAATTCCCCAGGCAGCAAGGGGAATTCTGGGAGTTGACGTCCACACATCTTAAAGCCGCCAAGGTTGAGAAACACTGCTCTAGAGATTCTTTTTGGATGAGCAACATACTCACCATGGACTTACGGATTGGTCCTGCCTCTGGGAACAATAATATTTCTCCTGAGGTTAAACAGCGAGGGGGGAAATTGTCTGAAAAAGCTTTCCAGGGAAAGGAGAAGACAAGACAAGGCTGCTCCAGGCGATAGGCAGTGAGAAATGGGAGGATTAGAAAGAAGGAATCCCATACAGAAGATCTTAATGTCCCTGATGACCCTGATGTCCACGCTGGTGTGGTCACTGACCTTGAGCCAGACATCCTAGAGAGTGAAGTCAAGTGGGCCTTAGGAAGCATTGCTAACAACAAAGCTAGTGGAGACGACAGTATTCCAGCTGAGTTATTTAAAATACTAAAAGATGATGCTGTTAAAGTGCTGCACTCAAGATGCCAGCAAGTTTGGAAAACGCAACAGTGGCCATGGGATTGGAAAAGGTCAGTTTACGTTCCAATTCCAAAGAAGGGCAATGCCAAAGAATGCTCAAACTATCGCACAATTGCACTCATTTCACATGCTAGCAAGGTTATGCTCAAAATCCTACAAGCTAGGCTTCAGCAGTACGTGAACCGAGAACTACCGGATGTACAAGCTGGGTTTCGAAGAGGCAGAGGAACTAGAGATCAAATTGCCAACATTCGCTGGATCATGGAGAAAGCACGAGAGTTCCAGAAAAACATCTACTTCTGCTTCATTGACTATGCAAAAGCCTTTGATTGTGTGGATCACAACAAACTGTGGCAAATTCTTAAAGAGATGGGAGTACCAGACCACCTTACCTGTCTCCTGAGAAATCTGTATGCGGGCCAAGAAGCAACAGTTAGAACCGGTCATGGAACAACCGATTGGTTCAAAATAGGGAAAGGTGTACGACAAGGCTGTCTACTGTCACCCTGCTTATTTAACCTATATGCAGAGTACATCATGAGAAATGCCAGGCTGGAAGAATCACAAGCCGGAATTAAGATTGCAGGGAGAATCATCAACAACCTCAGATATGCGGACGATACCACCCTAATGGCAGAAAGTGAAGAAGAACTAAAGAGCCTCTTGATGAGGGTGAAAGAGGAGAGTGCGAAAGCTGGCTTGAAACTCAACATTAAAAAAACTAAGATCATGGCATCTGGACCCATCAATTCCTGGCAAATAGAAGGGGTAGAAATGGAAGCAGTAACAGACTTCATTTATTTGGGCTCCAAGATCACCGCAGACGGAGACTGCAGCCATGAAATTAAAAGACGCTTGCTCCTTGGGAGGAAAGCTATGGCAAACCTAGACAGCCTATTAAAAAGCAGAGACGTCACCTTGCCGACAAAGATCCGCATAGTCAAAGCTATGGTTTTTCCAGTACTAATGTATGGCTGTGAGAGCTGGACCATAAAGAAGGCCGAGCGCCGAAGAATTGATGCCTTTGAACTGTGGTGCTGGAGAAGACTCTTAAGAGTCCCCTGGACTGCTAGGAGGTCAAACCAGTCAATCTTAAAGGAAATCAACCCTGACTGCTCATTGGAAGGACTGATAATGAAGCTCAAGCTCAGATAATTTGGTCACCTAATGCGAAGAGAGATCTCTTTGGAGAAGACCCTGATGCTGGGAAAGATTGAAGGCAAAAGGAGAAGAGGATGGCAGAGGATGAGATGGTTAGATAGCATCACTGAAGCAATGAGCATGAAGCTGAGCAAACTCAGGGAGGCAGCGAAGGACAGGAAGGCCTGGCGCGATGTGGTTCATGGGGTCACGAAGAGTCAGACATAACTTAACAACTGAACAACAAATCCCATGCAGACTTCCAGGATCAGCAAGACTTTGATTTTAGTTTGGATGTCTCCCAGTCTTGCCCAATTCCTTTCCAAAATACTTTCCCGGGAGTCTCAATTTCCATTTTGGGTGAGCTTCCTCCTGGCTCCTTTTGTTCACGCACGCCCTGTGGGTCCCATCCTTTGTCTCTGAACTCAGGACCCGTCTGTGTTTTGTGATGCAGCCAGTGAAAGAGGCAGTATCTGTGCCAGCAGGTATTTGGGGAGTTGCCATCCCACCATATGCTTTGGGCGGCCTCTGGAAATTGACTATTGCAACTGTCCTTCTGTTTTCTTTGAGTAAGAGAAAGGCAGACAGCCTTCTCTGTCTCTGAGCCTTGTTCCAGACTCCTTAGTTGTGGGGTGGAGTGTGTGTATGTGTGTGCACGTGTGTGCACAGGTGACAATGAAAGCATCCCTGGTCCACTCACCCTGGGTTGTCTGGACAGGGTGGGGCAGGCTTGGTGGTGGTGGTGGTAGCAAGGAATGAGAGACCCTCACTTATAATCCCTCTACAAAAATTACAGGACAAGAGTTTTGTTGCCTGTCCCATCAAGAGTCTTGCCTGCCCTGGTCCAATTTGAATTCATTTCTCTGCAAGTCCCATCATCCCCCCCCCCCAACTAGAGGGCAGTGAGTTGCAAAAAGCTTCTACAGGCAGTTCTTGTTTAGTGACTGCCTTGTTTAGTGACTGTTCACAGTTATGATGGTGATGAAAAAGTAACATTTCCACCAATCCTTGCATTTGCAACCTTCACAAGTCTGTGAAGCAAAGGAAAGCTAAAGGAAGATCATAAGCACAGTCGCGCTTTCATTTAGCAACCGTTTCACTTAACGACTGAGTTGCTGGTGCCAATTGTGGTCGCTAAACAAGGACTCCATGTATAGAAGCTGAGTTGGGAAATAGAGAGAAGGAGTCTATGGGCCTTCAGGGGTGGAATAAAACTCTCCATTCAGAGAGTCCCTTCCTTCCACTGCTTTGTTGGGTGGGGTCAGGTTGCTTCCGGGAGGGGGGTTGTTTGCAGTTGTAAGCTACCCAAATGCTGTGCGCTCATCTATACTTACAGTTATGTTGGCAACACAGCTAGTTCAAAAACGTTCTGCCAAGTCCTACCCTTTCCTTCCCAACATCCCCCCCACCGCATTTTTATCACCAAATTCTCCGTCCTAGAAAAGAGGCCCTTCATATTTCACCGGCCAGCTCCGCGACTGATTGCATCATTTGCACAACAACGTCATGCCACCTGTGATGTCATACTGATGGCACAGTGGCTTGTAGTCAGTGCTTACGCTCCTTCCTCCCTTCACAGATTGGCCTCTTCCCCCGCGCTGCTAGACGCCCCACGCAGCTGGAGGCGTTCCCTTCAGCCCCAGAAATGAGAGAAATGTGGCAGAAGCTCACGACGGGAGCCAAGGCAAGGGGGCTGTGTGTGTGTGTGTGTGTGTGTGGGTGTGTGTGTGGGTATGCATGCACATGCCTTTGAGTCTGGGTTGACTCCTGACCACTACCTGGACTAGCCCCTGTGGCTTTCTTGGCAAGGCTTTTCGGAAGCGGTTTGCCCTGGCCCCCTTCTTCCTCAGGTTGAGAGGGAGGGACCGGCCCAAGGTCCCCTGGCTGGCCTCGTGCCCAAGGCAGGACTAGAACTCAGGGACTCCCCATTTCTGGCCTGGTGCCTTAAACGAATGCACCAACCCCTCTCCAGATGAGCGCAGGCGTATATAGAAGCTCACCCACAGACATTCCCACTGCTACTTATCCCCAGCCCAGAGGTGGACAGACGGGGCCCACCCATAGCTCAGTGGGTTCTCCTGCCACAAGGCAGCCTGGTTCTCCCCATTTCTGAAAGGGGGGCAGGCCCTCGGGTGTACTGGGGCCAGCCTGGCCTCTGGCCAAACCTGCATGGAGACCCCTGCTCCCTTCACAGGCTCCAGGTCCGGTGGGTCTCTTCTTATCAAGCAGCCAAACGCACAGGAGGCGGCTGCCACAGCTTGCTTTTCTCCCCACACGTTGTACTTCTCGATGATGAGTTTCCGGTCCTCAGCATCCTGGCCAGCCTTTCATATGTAAACTCTGTCCCGCCACTTGGGCAGACTCACAGGCGCGGCCATCAGCAGCCCCCGACTCAGGGCTCACGCTGGAGGGAAAGGATCCAATGCTACAGCTGGGGAAAGAAGAGCGTCCAGATGTGGCTGCCCTTGGCTTCAACCTTCCGGGAACTGGTGCTTTTCATAATCTGCCAAGACCACCAAAAGACAGCTAGCGAGAGCTGGCTGGGTTTGGAGAAGGACCAACTAGATTTGGGGGTAAACAGGAGGTCCTGCTTCCTGTCTGCCTTGCACAATTCCCTCTGGACTGTAGCAGCTCCAGGCCAGGATTCTTCCCTAAAGCGTAGATTTTATTTTGGACCACACCACTGCAGTGCTCTTTCCCCTCAAGTAAACTGTTGGCACAAAAGTCTGCAGATCTCCCTTTCTTGCTGTGTCTTCCAGAGACGTTGCTTGCTTTCCCCCAAACTAGTAAAATTCTTGGTAGTCTCTATCATTAAGTCTTGTTTTCTCAGAGAAAGCAGAATTTACATTCGCAATCCAAACTTGATTGTAGGTAGAGCACAGAACTTATCTCCTGCTTAGAAATTAAACACCAGTCCTTGAGAGGCACTAAACTATTTTTTAAAAATCACATTCAGGTTGATAGTCCTATGAAATTTACTCCATGCCAGATTTGACCAGTATTTCAGGTGCCCTCACTATTGACTGGGACGAAGATAGCAAAATGTGGGTCTTCCCTGATCACAAACAGAGGACAAGAGAGGGGTGGTGCAGTTTTGTAATTACTCTGATCCACTCACCAAAATTTGCAGGAGATCCCTTGTTTTCCCATGTTGTCTCTTTCCACAGAAAAGCCTGTTAAAGAGGAAACAACAGTATCCCTGCATAAGAAGAACATCAGAAGAAGCTGAGGCTGGATCAGGCCACAGCCCATCTAGTCCAGCATCCTATTCTGCAGTGGGCAACCAGCTACACTCAAGAACCTCACAAACCTGGGCAGGGGAGTGACTCTTCTTCTCTACCATCACTGCTGGGATTCAAGACATGCCTCGTGATTTTGGAGGAGCAGAAAGCCATAAGTGCTCTGTGCTCCAAGATCCAAAGTCAGATTAGGCTGAAAGAGGTCCCTCAGAGCATTTCCAGAAAAAATGCAATCACAATCTCACTAGAAGACCCTGGAGAGACAGGGAGATTAAGCAGATCTCATTCCTATCACGGCAATCACCAACTGGCCTTCCACTGAGTTGCCAAGTTGCAATCAAGAGTACAAGGATGCAGAGCTGCATCTTCTGATGAATCAGGAGAAAAGGGGTAGTTGCCAGTTCTCTTGCCTTTGTCCATTCTGTCATCTTCTTTCACAAGGAAGGTAGGAGATCTTGGAAAAAACCATAACCCTTGTTCTCTTTCCAGCAGCAGTGGACCTAGAAAGAACTGGATGGTGGCCTCACCCAAGAAATAAGTCCGTGAAATGATCATTCCTGTGCAATAGGAATGGGGGAAGAAAGACTCTGACATTCACCACAATTCTGCTCCATATAAACCTAGTTTTATACTACAAGTTGTTTGATTGTCGACTCTTAGTGACCACTTAGACAGACTTTCTCCATGATGATCTGCCCCTAACTGGTCCTTCAGCTTTTCCAACAGTGCCCCCATCGCCCCTGTCACTGAATCCCTCCACTTTGCTGCTGGTTGGCCTCTTCTCTTTCCTTCCACTTTTCCCAGCATTAGAGCTTTTCCAGAGAGCTGCTAGGTCTTTGCATAATGCGTCCAAAGTAGGACAATTTGAGCCTGGTCATTTGTGCCCCAAGTGAGAACTCTGGGTTGGTTGCTTGATGATCCATTGATTTGTTTTCTTGGCTGTCCACGGTCCTCTCAGGAATCTTCTCCAACAGCAAAACATCAATGTTCTTCCTCTCCTGCTTCTTCAAAGTCCAACTTTCATTTCCATGGAGAGTCACAGGGAAGACCATGGCTTGCACAATTGTGATCTTTGGAGGTACAGACACATCACCCCATTTTAATATATTTTCCAAGGCCTTTATGGCTGCTCTACCAAGTGCTCAGCTGTGGCGGATTTCTTGACTACTGGTTCCTTGACTGTTGATGGCTGATCCTAAAAGGCAGAAGCTCTCCATTACTTCAAAGCCTTCAGTGACCGACCCATTGTCTGTGATTTGAAAACGGAGGCCTGGCTGGGAAAAGGCAGGCAAACATTCTTCAGAAGGAGTGAAGCCTCTTCAGGCAAGGCTGGCCTTGTCCAATGGCCCTCATGGCTCAGCCTGTGGCCCCTCTTCAGTGCCCTGAACATGTCCTCCTGGAGAATGTTTGCCTTCCCAGCCAGGCCTCCGTTTTTGAATCACAGGCAACGGGTCACTCACCAAAGGCTTCGAAAAACAACCTGGCACTTGTTTCAGAGAGTCATTTGGTCACTGGAGTGAAAGGTCCTCTTCTCAAGAGGGAGGAGTGTCTGGGGAGCCATTTTGTGTAAGTCTAAATCAAGCCCCACACGATCCATCACCCCTGGAGAAAAGAGTCGCGCAAGACGCAAGACTTTCCGTCTTTCTTCAGTCAGGCGGGTGCAACATCCGTCTCACACCAGCAGCAACTGTCCTTCTCATCGCTTGCCATTTTCACCCCCTTGGGGGAAAAAGTAAAAAGCCACTTGTGTCATCATGGAGACAGGCACAAAGCTTGCTTTTCTGACTCTTGAGGAATCTCTTCTGAATGTTATTAATGCAATGCAGAGGGATCTTCCAACTTCATTCATTGGACTGGGTCTCCCACAATTCCTGGGTGGCATGCCAAACTGTAATATCTACCTCTTATATCGCCCCCCTCAGATTCCCCTTTCCCCATACAGCTCACTGGGAGGGGGGGATCTGAGTGCTACGGTGGCTGTCCATGCAGGCAGATGTCATACAGCTCCACCGTGTCTCCTGGAGGACCCTGAAGAGCCGTGCAGGCAAGGCGGACAGCCAAGAGGGCAAGCCTTCTTAAGACCTGCACCCTTTGGGTGCGGTGAAATGAACACTCATGAGCCACCTCCCCAGGGGATGCATATGAACCCATGCTGCAGCAGCAGCTCCGTTGCACCTAATGGTAGGGCCTACTCTGGGCCCAGGAAGCAGATATCTGACCTGTAACTTCTCTCTCTTCTTCCAAACACCCGGTCAGGGGTGCTAGAAACCCAAGGAGGATGGAGCCCTGGGGCTGGGAGCGCAGCTTCCATAAGTCATGCTGGAAGTCCTTGGTTCAGATCTAGGGCACAACCTCACCCAAAGACAGCTCCCCATATTTGGGGACACTCAAATCACCAAAGGGCAATGCTCTATGGACCAGCACGATCCATTTCAATACAGATGACCGATGCTGCCCTCCCCACAATATGTTGCTTGACAGACCAGCTCTGTTAGATGGAACTCCAGCAGAAGCCATTGCTCCTTTGTCTCAGCTTCTCCTCCTCCTCCTTCACCTTCATCTTCACCTTCTTCTTCCTCTAGAAAAATAAACAAACAAGTTGAATATCTGGCATACCATTTCTGATTTTTTTTTCTACATTACCAGCAGTTGATTTGCAGTGAACAAATTAATATACTGTACCAGAGAAAAGGAGCAGCATTTAACAGATCCAGAAGAGAAAAAGGCGTAAGATCAGTAAACAGCCACATTCACATTAGAAGCAGTACCGCGTGGATCAGAAATTATATTGCTCTCTTTTATTTGCGTTCCTCCTCTTTCGTAGATTAATTCTGTGGAATTATTATAATTCTGAGAAACCACTGCCTGTCTCAGAATGTATTAGTTAAATCTAAGCATATAAATTATTCCAAATCCTAGCATGCTAAATATCTTATTTGCTTATTAACTGCGAGCAAAAACATTACCCTTTTGACATTGAATAATACTTTGCATTATTTAATACAAATGGTTTATTTTAACAATAGTATCCATTAAATGCCTAGAATCCGTTTGGATTGAGGCATTTGATAAACCACATAAATAAGCAAATGAATCATACAGCTCAACAAGCGTTCACATAACCTCTTCCTCGGAGCTCACAGGCTGTCTTCCAATGTTCTTGGTTGGAATCAGAGATGGTCAATCAGCAGCTCCCAAATTCCCTTTCTGAGACCCTTGGACCTCCCTCTGGCCACGCTGCCTGGAGAGTGATGAAAACTGTAATGTCATCTCTGAAAAAATGTCTTAAAAAACAAAGATCTTGCCAACCTTCCAACAATTCAAAAAAGAAAGAACCACCCCATTTTACAGGCCTCAGTTTCCCCCAAAGTTAAAGATGGGCCATGGGCACCAAAACCTTGCCCACATCTGCTGTGGTAGCTAAACCTGGTTGCTTTATGACCCAGAAGCTGTTGTGACCTTGCTTGTCTCCCCCTTCATGCAGTCACAATTTTTACTTAATTGTATCTCCAATGTTTTCATTAGGAAATGTTTTCAATCGTTCTCTCATTCCAAAAACAGAGTTTCTTACACTGCTTTGCAGGAAACAACTTCAAGGAAGAAGACACAGGCCTGTCCGGGACTTCAGATCTGAAGGTACTTCAAAAAAGGGCAGATGGGGGTGGACGACATGTAGCCCCTCTTTGAGTTGGGTCCGTGCCTCCGAGTCAGGGTTGACTCCTGGTGACTGCCTAGACTACTCTCTGCAGTTTTCTTGGCAAGCTTTTTTTGGAAGTGGTTTGCCATTGCCTCCTTCCTGGGGCTGAGAGACAGTGATTGGCCCAAAGTCACCCAGCTGGCTTCTTGCCTAAAGCAGGATAAGAACTCATGATTTCCTGGCTCCTAGCCTGGTGCTTTCTTCATAACTTCGTAGAAAATATTCTGCTTGTGGAATCCTTGGTGGTCTCTGAACTTGGTTGTTTGCTTGCAGACATTTCATTACCCAACTAGGTAGCATCATCAGTGGCACTGATCATTGTCTGTAATGAGGAGAACAACAAGTAACCATAATATTTTGGAAATATTATCCTTTGACTGAAGGGAGAGGAACTTGCCAGTACAAGAGCCTCTTCCAAAGGACAAATTTCAGATGAAGAGAGATTGTTCAAAGAGAGTATTTAGACAAACCATACCTGGAGAACCATGTAAGGTTTGGGCACCATATTTCCAGCAAGATATTGACAAGTTAGGGCAGGTTCAGAGGAGGGGACATGATACAGGGACTTGAGGACATGCCCTACAAGGACAAGTTAAAGGAACTTGGGATGTTCATCCTGGAGAAAAGACCAAGGGGAGCATGTTCAGGTACCTTAGGGAAGATGGTCAGGAACTATTCTCCATGGCCACAGAAGCTAGGACCAGAAGTCATGGGTATAAGTTGCAGTGATCTAGATATGATTTAAATATAAGGACAAACATCTTGATGGTGACATCTGTAGAAGAGTGGAACAGTCTCCCTTATGGAGGTTGTGGCTTCTACATCTTTGGAGGTTTTTTTTAAAAAAAGTGGACAACCATCTCTCATGAATAGTTTAACTGGTTTTCCTGCCAAGGCTTGGACTAGATGATCCATGTGATCCCTTCCACACTTCTGTGATCCTAGAAAAGTCTTGGAGATCTTAAAATAAATCAAACACAAGAAGATTTGGAACAGCTTAAAGTTCTTTTAGGATAAAACTTCAGGTATGTTGATGTTCTGCTCTGGTCTCTGGCATTAGAAATGAACCACTCCAGCAATTTAATTCAGCTCTGTGGCACCATTCCCTAATCCAATGTCATCCAGATATATTGGGACTACAGTTCCCAGAATTCAGCCATGCTGGCTGGGCATTCTGGTGCAGTAATATTGCAATCCTGACACAGTTGACACCCTGTAGAGGGGCACGCTAGATGATCCCTGTGGTCCCTTCCGACTCTACAATATTATGATTCAAAGCGATGGAGGTGTTCTTATCATGGGTGATGAGAGGTGTCAAAAAAGTCAAGACAGAAATTGCACGGTCACTGCCACCACCTTGACTTTTTTGACCCCTCCAGATTTTTGTTGTTGATGATTTTGTTATTGATGATGATCACATGAGAATTGCTCCTCTACCTGTGTGAACTAGATTTCTGAATGCATCCTACCTGTAGAAGGGACTCTAGGGAATTTCTCTTCAACATTTCAGGAGAGTAGGTGAATTAGTAAATAAGCCTCACAATAAATAAATGTAATTCCAGGCTTCTTATCTGCTTTCTAGTCAATCAGCATCAAAGCAAGGGTGTCTGCAGGGTGTGGTCCAAAAAGTCAACATGGCAGCCATAATGGCCGCCATTTGACTCTTTGGACCATGCCCCGCAGACATCCGGCATGCAGGACAACCCACAGCAAGTCTGAAAGAACAGATAAGCTCAGAATGCAATAAGGAAAGTTTGTGGAGAGAAAAAAGAAAAAGCTGTAGTTGGCAACCAGATTTTATTCCTTTCAGCACTGTTGAGCCAGTACTTTTTTGCCAAAACCCCCGACACAGTTTCTGATAATAGTTTTATTGGACATTTTCTGAAAGCTTTGTAAAATGGGGCGGCATAAGAAATTAATTTAACTGCTGTTGCTCACTGCCAGACTGACTGTAGCAACACTCTGGAGAACGACTCCCACGTTTCCCTCTGGATCAGCAGCAATTAAAATATGGGGAATGACCCAGGCTGAAGAATTAACACAGCAACAGCAGAAGAATCCTGTGAGTTAAGGGCTGTTTTAATCAGAGTCAGTTTGTGTTTTTTAGTTACATCCGCAAAGCATTTCCTCATAGATCGACCCAGATGCCTTGTTGGAGAGAAATATTAAATATAGATGTTTGAAATGCTGCATCTGTCTTTCAAATTACACATTTATTCATTATATACTTTCAAAGTGGATTTTTTCCTTTGCTTTTGTGTCATTTCTGTTTTCTTTATCATATATTTTGGTTTTTCCTGTTTTTAAAGTTTAGTGTACTGTCCCTCCCTGTATTCTTAAATGTTAGGAAAAAACAGGCCCACCCATACACACAGTATGCTTAGATGTTATTTCTTTCTTTCTTTCTTTCTTTCTTTCTTTCTTTCTTTCTTTCTTTCTTTCTTTCTTTCTTTCTTTCTTTCTTTCTTCCTTCCTTCCTTCCTTCCTTCCTTCCTTCCTTCCTTCCCTCCCTCCCTCCCCGCTTGCTTTTCTTTCTTTCTTTCTTTCTTTCTTTCTTTCTTTCTTTCTTTCTTTCTTTCTTTCTTTCTTTCTTTCTTTCTTCCCTCCCTCCCTCCCTCCCTCCCTCCCTCCCTTCCTTCCTTCCTTCCTTCCTTCCTTCCTTCCTTCCTTCCTTCCTTCCTTCCTTCCTTCCTTCCTTCCTTCCCTCCCTCCCTCCCTCCCTCCCTCCCTCCCTCCCTCCCTTCCTTCCTTCCTTCCTTCCTTCCTTCCTTCCTTCCTTCCTTCCTTCCTTCCCTCCCTCCCTCCCTCCCTCCCTCCCTCCCTCCCTTCCTTCCTTCCTTCCTTCCTTCCTTCCTTCCTTCCTTCCTTCCCTCCCTCTTTTCTCTTTCCCCCCCACCAGGAAGAAGTTGCCATCTTGCAGCAGGACTTGATCACACTGAAATAGCCTGTCCTTGTGGGTGGCTTAGAAATCCAGCATTTCATTATACATTTCACAGTAAGACCATTCATCCATAAAGACATCATGATCACAAATTGCCCATTAAGTTCAAGGTGGGATCTTGGCAAAGAGTTCTATCTGGGGCTGTCCTCGTCTGAGTTGCTGGAAATCACAACTACCTGGTAAAGGAAAGGTAGGAATTGGTTTGAAGCTCATGGCATCACAAATGTAGCACCAGTCTGCAGCTCTTTAAAGCAGCTATATCTTTTCCTGGGATTGCATGCAGGATCCAAATAGGGAAAGACACAGCTGCTTTAAAGAGTTGCTGAGAGGTGCTAGGTTCATACCCTGCATGCTCTGAAGCACTTTTTGAGAATCCAATCTGACAGAGTGGGTGGGCTGTTAACTAGAGTTGATGTAGTTCAGCGCTTAGGACTAGCTTCTCAATTATTTTCAGATGCAATTGAAATGACCCTTAAAAGCCCCTCCAGAAGTCGGAAAGCTTCTGAAGGACAGGCGTTTGCTCTATTTGCCAAGGCTTGCAGTCACAATCTTGCTTTTTCTTTTTGGTGTTTTGGAATTAGGGAGATGCACGGAGAAGGAGTCTTTGTTGTGGTGGCTGCCAGCTTGTAGGATAATCCTTCTAGAACCATGCTTTGATACCCTCTCTTTTTTTCACTTTCACACCTTGAGTTGTTCTGGTTCAGGGAGTTATTTGTACACTTACTTGCTCTGTTGATTGGGACATAGAAATGCCAACATTCAACTCTGCATGATGTCTGACAATCGGGCCGGAACCTTGCAGAGCCTGTTTTGGAAATGTAGGATCTAACCCAGTGTTTCTCAGCCTTGGCAGCTTTCAGAGGCGTGGACTTCAACTCCCAGAATTCTGGGAGTTGAAGTCCACACCTCTGAAAGCTGCCAAGTTTGAGAAACATTGATCTAACCAATTCAGCATTTTTTTAAAAAAAAGATTGGGATTAAAGCTGAAATTATAGGCAAAAGTGATGCCCTGAAGGAGAGAGTCTCCTCTAGAATTAGTTGCAAAAGTCTGCATTTAAATGCCTTTATTAAAAATTCTTTTGAACAGAAAGTCCAGCTAGAGAAGCTATACCAACAAGTATTAGTTGGTTTTATTGTTATTTTAAGCCCACAGTCATCTGGAGTTGGGCAGCATCTAAACTGATTAAACCAAACCGAACCAAACCAAACCAAACTGAACCCAACCCAACCCAACCAGATGACTGGTAGAAGACAAGCCCCAATTTTCCCATAACAGTGTCAGACTGTGTAAAACCAACAGGAGAATCAGTGTGTCTGCCTAAGGCTGCTCCCACACTAGCACAGTGTTTGTCTTCTAGGACTGATTCCAGATCTGATTCATCTCATGATGACTTCAGTTTCAGGCAGGATGATTTTCTACTCTGGTTTATTGTAAACCATACCAAAACTAGGATCTTCCTTTGTATCTCTGTGCTCTGCTCACCTCATGGGTGGTCTGTTTTCCCAACAGGAAGGGCTCTTGACTTGCCCACCCCTGCTCCTAGGCTCAAGCTTCAGCCAGCCATGGCTCTCTTCTCTTCATGCCATCCCATGGAGGTTCAGTGTCCAATTCCTGGATCTTCTCTCTTCCTGTCATCAGTTCAAACTCCTCTCTTTCCTACTCTACTTCAGCCGCTGTAGTAACGTGCATCTGTGCTCAGTGAGGAAAGGGCTTGTTTGTAAAATTGCCCGCGGGCTAGCATTTCAGTTTCTCAGCTTGCAGGGGCTTTTCAAAGCCATGGAGGAATGGTGGCCTGGGAGCCAGAAAGCCTTGGGGAAATGTTCCTGTTTTTGTTCACATTTTTTACAGCTGACATCCCGTCACATAACTTCCAATCATAGCAACTCCTCAGATTGTTCTGCAGGCTGCCAGATCTTTACACACAAATGCATATAATGAAAATGGTGGAACGGGGCTAGATATTTAATTTTTCTTAAAATTTCTTTTTAAGAAATTTCCTTTTTCTTACTCCATGATCTTGTACTCTTCAGTCAGTTGGGTGGAGGGAAAGAGGCTGAGCGCCAGTCTTAATGTAAAGAACAACATGCCTCCAACAGAAAGATGGAAGCCCACTTATCAAGGTGACAGTTTTAAGATGTCATGGCTTTCCATGGCAATGTCCCCTCCCTACATCCCCCCTCTTTTCCCTTCCCTCCCTTTCTTTGGCAGGCGGGTCACCCACAATTTCAAGCTGCCAGCCCCAGTATAACACCAGTTCCCAATGTGGGACTCCTATGGAGCCTCCACTTTACCTACAATCCCACCCCCACCCCAGCAGCAAATGGGGTTTTTCCTTCCTTCCAGGCCTCTTCCGATCCTGCTTGCTCTTCCTTTCGTCCATGTCTTTCCTAAAATGAGCTCCCCACCGCCAGACACAGAACTGTAAGTGGGATCTCACTAAGCAGAGAAAGAAGGATGGCTTCTCTTGATCGTGATGCTAGGCTTCTCCTGATGCAGCCGAGGACGACGTGCGCTTTATTTGCAGATGCAGATAATTGAATGGAACGCAACTCCTGCCGATTTCACAATCGTGGAGCCATCTGGGGAATGGCGCAGAAGTGGCTTGCCACTCTTCTTCCAGGGTGTTATTTTGATTCCCAAGACTGGCCTCCAGCCCTGGGGTTTCCTTCTGGTCTTCCGTCCAAGCCGAGTCCTAGGATTCTAGAGCTGAAAGGAGCTCTTGAGTTCAGCCTCCTCGGTGCAGCGATCCAGATTCAGGTGTCCCAGGCACACGGGAAGGCCTGCGGGGTGTGGCCAGAAAGGTCAGGCTGGTGGCCACAACGGTGCAATCAGAGTCCACCCGGATTTTATGTGCCCCGTACGTGGAGCACTGCTGCACCCACCGTCTTGACCTTTTTGACCGCCCCCTGCAGACACCCCTGGCGTGGTCCTCGCCAGACTCGAACTTGGGTAGCTTTCAGCTTGAGACAAACTCGTCCAGGTGTCTCCGCCCCTGAAGACTTCCTGCCGCACTGCAGGTATTGATTTACTCAGCTCTTAGAAGGCGCTTGTGTTTTCAGAAAGGGTCACTGACATTCATACTGCAACCACAGACACACACTTAGCTGGAAGTGAGTCAGCTGGAATGCCCATCAGCCCGGGCTCTGGGTCCCAGGCTACCTGTACACTTCGCCTCTCCTCGCCGCCTGGCCCCAGCTTCTACAATTATCCCCTCTCCCTCTGGCTCATTCGTGCTGCATTATTGTTAGTTCTTTTAACTACGGCATGACGGGACATCTTTATCACCTTCGCACTTCTCAGGGCCATTTGAACAGGCAAGGCAGGATATCAATCAAATGAACTGCTAGTCTTATCCAACCGATAAAACCAGGTTTCCCCAGCCTGGTGCTCTCCCAGAACTTCCTAGCCACCGTGCCAAGACGTCTGAAGGGCACCACATTGACAAAAGTCATCGTCCGTGAAAATTTACGCCAGCATCAAGTTGATGGAAGCCTCCTGAAGGTGCTGTAACAAAACAGCTTCCTTCTCCAGCTGGGAGAGAGGTGACCCCACTCTGCCCCTGTTGACGTTCCAGACGAAATGCTTCCTGCCCTCCCCAAAGTTGCTGTACAACCTCTTCTACAAAATGGGCAACCCCCCTTCCAAAACACCACGCAGTGCAAGGTAGATACAGAGCTTCTGTGGCTGGGGGGGACCAGAACCCGGGTCTCCCTGCTCCGAGTCCAGCGCTTTCCCCACCACACCAAGCTGCTCTCTCTCGGTCCTTTTGTCTCTGAAAAGAAGAGGTGTTGGCATTCCCACAGGGTCAAGTCAGCAGGGCACTGCTGGTGATGCCCAATGCCAAGCTTCTGGACCTTCCCTCCCCACCCCATTCTCTCTTCCACCACCCGTTAAGCAAACTGACTGATGGCTGATGGTAGATTTGCATTGAACTGACGCGGATGGTTGATGGCTCCCTTTGGGAAATGCCACCAACCTTCAGGGGAATCCCGTGACGTTTGGCTGCGGTGCAAGGCAGCCTTCAGCGCCACTCCCCGTTGGCCTTCCACGACCCCAGCGCCCTCCGGGAGTAGGACCCCATGCCACGAGAACAGCAGGACCCCGGCAGCTGCCTGAGGAATCTGACCCGGTGCCAGATCAGATCGTGTGCTGCCTTCGGTCCAGACCCAGGGAGGTGACTAGGCTCACTCAGCAGGGAGGCCAAGAAAAATGCAACAGATGGGCAGCCCTGTTGGGCTGGACCGAGCAAGCAAACACAGCTTCTCCATCCACTGAGTTAGGATTCAGTCCCCATTTTTAGCTTAAAAGTGGTCCCTCCTCTCAAATCAGTCATGCTGTTTGCTGTGCTCCCTTGGTTTCAGTCACGCTTTGCTCGCTTGTGAGAAGAAGAGAGACCTGGCGTTCAGGTCCAGCACTGCAGGGTGTGGCCAAGAAGTCAAGAGGGTGGTCATGATGGTGCAATTGATGGATTGATTGATCGAAGCTCTGCATGGTGGCCACCATCCTGGCTTCCACCGTCTCTGCATCGTCATCCAGTAGCACGGCCTCGTTGTTGTTGTTGTTCAGTCGTTGTGTCCGACTCTTCGTGACCCCATGAACCACATCGCGCCAGGCCTTCCTGTCCTTCGCTGCCTCCCTGAGTTTGCTCAGTTTCATGCTCATTGCTTCAGTGATGCTATCTAACCATCTCATCCTCTGCCGTCCTCTTCTCCTTTTGCCTTCGATCTTTCCCAGCATCAGGGTCTTCTCCAAAGAGATCTCTCTTCGCATTAGGTGACCAAAGTATCTGAGCTTCAGCTTCATTATCGATCCTTCGAATGAGCAATCAGGGTTGATTTCCTTTAAGATTGACTGGTTTGACCTCCTAGCAGTCCAGGGGACTCTCAAGAGTCTTCTCCAGCACCACAGTTCAAAGGCATCAATTCTTCGGCGCTCAGCCTTCTTTATGGTCCAGCTCTCACAGCCATACATTACTACTGGAAAAACCATAGCTTTGACTATGCGGATCTTTGTCGGCAAGGTGACGTCTCTGCTTTTTAATATGCTATCTAGGCTTGCCATAGCTTTCCTCCCAAGGAGCAAGCGTCTTTTAATTTCATGGCTGCAGTCTCCGTCTGCGGTGATCTTGGAGCCCAAATAAATGAAGTCTGTTACTGCTTCCATTTCTACCCGTTCTATTTGCCAGGAATTGATGGGTCCAGATGCCATGATCTTAGTTTTTTTAGTGTTGAGTTCCAAGTCAGCTTTCGTATTCTCCTCTTTCACCCTCATCAAGAGGCTCTTTAGTTCTTCTTCACTTTCTGCCATTAGGGTGGTATCGTCCGCATATCTGAGGTTGTTGATGATTCTCCCTGCAATCTTGATTCCGGCTTGTGATTCTTCCAGCCTGGCATTTCTCATGATGTACTCTGCATATAGGTTAAATAAGCAGGGTGACAGTATACAGCCTTGTCGTACTCCTTTCCCTATTTTGAACCAATTGGTTGTTCCATGACCGGTTCTAACTGTTGCTTCTTGGCCCGCATACAGATTTCTCAGGAGACAGGTAAGTTGGTCTGGTACTCCCATCTCTTTAAGAATTTGCCACAGTTTGTTGTGATCCACACAATCAAAGGCTTTTGCATAGTCAATGAAGCAGAAGTAGATGTTTTTCTGGAACTCTCGTGCTTTCTCCATGATCCAGCGAATGTTGGCGATTTGATCTCTAGTTCCTCTGCCTCTTCGAAACCCAGCTTGTACATCCGGTAGTTCTCGGTTCACGTATTGCTGAAGCCTAGCTTGTAGGATTTTGAGCATAACCTTGCTAGCATGTGAAAGGAGCGCAATAGTGCGATAGTTTGAGCATTCTTTGGCATTGCCCTTCTTTGGAATTGGAACGTAAACTGACCTTTTCCAATCCCGTGGCCACTGTTGCGTTTTCCAAACTTGCTGGCATATTGAGTGCAGCACTTTAACAGCATCATCTTTTAGTATTTTAAATAACTCAGCTGGAATACTGTCGTCTCCACTAGCTTTGTTGTTAGCAATGCTTCCTAAGGCCCACTTGACTTCACTGTCTAGGATGTCTGGCTCAAGGTCAGTGACCACACCAGCATGGACATCAGGGACATTAAGATCTTTCTTGTATAGTTCTTCTGCGTATTCTCATAAAACATTCACAAAGGGTTAAAACTGAGGAATGACCCCAAAGACAAGGCCAGATAAACATTTGGTTCCGGCTGAAGACAGACAGACAGATAGAAGTTTCCCAGAGGCAGAATCCCAGGAAGAGTCCAGGCTTCGAAGCACCAGCCTCAGCAAAACGCATTCACTTGCAGGCTTGAACTCACAACACCCGAATCTCTGCCAGTGTGGCTTCTGCCCAATTAACTTTTTGCTTCTTCTGCGCTCTGTACTGAAGATGGTACCCGCAGGCAGGCACATAAAGCGCTCGACCCTTTGGCCCTCGAAAGCATTTTTCTCTTAGCAAAAGGATTTTTTTCCTGGGGGCAGAGGTTCCCAGCCTTGGATTCGGCGAGTCGGTTTCCTTGGAAAGAGCGTGCTCTTCAGCTCATGATGGAAGCGCAGGCAGCCTCTGCCAAGATGCGCAGACAGGCTGTTAACAACGACTGAACGCTGCGATCGGCCAGACTGCAGGGAGAAGGCAGGTGATGGATGGCAAGGAATGCCCCCCGCCCTGCCCCGCTGCTGCTGTGTCTGGCGCCCCCTGGTGGCAAGAGGAGGGCCCGAAGTGCCTTCTCCGGCATCTGCGCGGATGAAGGGAGACCGCAGCCAGCCGTGGCCTAAAATGCGCCTGGAGATGCCCGCGTTCAAGCGCCCTGTCAGCCCAGCTCACGGTGGGGAATGCGCACGTCTGACGGCCGCTCCTTCCCCCTCCCAGGGTGCAGAGCTGCGGTGGACCTGGCTAGCATCACTCCGCAGCCATGCCTGGCCTCGGCTAGTAGGGAGCGGCGAACGTGGAGGCCTGGGGGCCGGTCAAAGGCACCCGGGAAGGCTTGGCCTCTGAGAGGCACGCAAGAAAGCGCAAGGCTTTGATTGCATGGTGGGGCCGCCATCTCGACTTTTTGGACCCCCTCCTGTGGTCCTACACCTCTGGCTCACGGGGCCTGGTTTGGCAAGCAGATCAGGGTGCTGGGGGCGGATAGGATGACTTTGGGGGTGGCTTTGGGAGACAGGCCAGTAGAGGCTGGGGTGGAAGGGACAGAACAAGCTTTGGGCCTTTTCCCCAAAGGGACATCCTTGCCCATCCATCGTTCTGGATGTTTTTTCTTTTTCTTTCATATTTCCTGTCACTTCTGTTCGCCAAATCCCACATTCGGTGCATGCTCCAGCCAGCAACTTTTCTTTTCAGCTTTAGCTATCATGGCTGGGAGGAGGGGAGCTGAACTTGTACGCAATGGGTGGCACCTGCTTTGGGGCGGGTGCACCGGAAGGTGCAGGTTCCCTCAACTAACATCTCAGACTACTTCATCTGCCCTTTCTTTCCCCGATTTTTTTTTTTTTTAGTCATTTTTTTCCAGCGACAGCATGGCTGGAATAGATTATGCCCCTCCGGATGCTACCAGGACCCTCAAGTCCTGCTGCTGAAGGTAGGGGAAGGAAGTTTGTAGCGCGCGTGCTGCCACGACCGCGTTCAGGCTGCCTCCACTGGGTGCCCTCCAAATGATGGGCATGGACTCCTGGAGCCCCTGCTGGTCTTAGTCTAGCACACCTGGAGGGCATCCGGTTGGGAAAGCGGATGTTCCGGCTGCAGCCCGGGCCAGAGCAAGGACACAAAGGGTTGCCCTCGGATTTCCTGCAAGGGCGCCACGGAGATGCCTCTTCCATCCAGAGCTAATGAACCGCCCACCACTGAGGGCCGCTTCCTTTGGAAGCGCCAAGCGGGAGCCGTGATTCACTCGGGGGTCCTGATCCATCACGTGGCGAAAAGCATTCAGAGTCACCAACCACCTCTCTCTTTTTATTTTTCCTTCCTTTCTCCCCAGGACGAGCTCTTTTCCCTTGGCCCTCACAGCTCCCCTCCCTGCATCTGAGGGTAGGACAAAACCCCAAACAGGCAACGCTTTCTTAGCACCGTCAGGGCCTCCATCTTGACTTTTTTGACCACACCTTCGGAGCGTGATCCCTGAGCACCCTGAGCTCTCTGAGCCCCAGAACGGTGGGAAGACCTTATCGTGTGCAGATCCTCAAGGACCTCAGAGGGAGCCTCCCAGCCCCAGTTGACGAAGACAAGGCCGTCCATGATGATGATGAAGACCATCCGTTTTGCAGAATTGGGGGGGGGGGAGAATTACTTCATGCCCTTCAGCCTTTGATGCCCACACCCTTGTTTTATCTGCTGCAAAGGATGTGTGTGGGGGTGGGTGGGCTTCCCTTCTTCCTTCTTGAAATTGCATTCTATATTTTATCCTAACAATTACAGCGGCAAAAACAACTACATGTTACATGCTTTTATCAAACGAATCTTTTATCATCAGAAAGATTTACAAAAGTCCATCTAATAAAAGGAGTTCACAGACTAACAGCAATGCAGCCATGTATAGCTCCGTTATTCAAATAATTAGGGAGCACAGCGTGATGTAGTTTGGCGTGGTCGTTACAGCACTGGGCTCGAAAGTGGGCAACCATGAGTTGCAGTCCTGCTTTGGGCACGAAGCCGTCTGGGGACCTTGGGACGGTCCCTCTCTCAGCCCGAGGAAGAAGAAGGCCAGGGCCCACCGTTTCCGAAAATGCTGCCAAGGAACGTGCCTGCGCAGTCGTAAGGAGCCAGCGCGAGTTTGATGGACCACGACAGCCAGAGTGTGTGACAGCCAGGCCCTGCGCGAACCCGCTGATCAGCGAAAAAGACACAAGACCCTTTAAGAAATGAAGTGCTGACGGCAGAGTCAAAAAAGTCAAGATGGCGGGCACAACAGCGTGATATTTATTTATTTATTTATTTATTTATTTGCACATCGCATTGGTATAGCCGCCCATCTCACACAGAGCGACTCTGGGCGGCATACAAAGCCCTGCCCTTTTTTTTACAGGCGCCAGGGATGGAGAGAGGGGTCGGGAACCACTGCAGGGATCCATTTTATCACGCTTCTTCCACATGTGGGTGAGAGTGTTCCTGGGGGCTACATGGCTGGGGGTTGGGAGGAGGAATTACTGCCTCCGAGGCAATAAAGGAGGGGATCGTGTGGGATCTCTCCTCTGGATTCCCGTGTCCTTCCCTTTACTTCCCCCCCTCCGCTGCAAAACTCTGTCCCCCAAGATGCTTGGGCACCTGCACGTCTCCCCTTCTTCTGCCCCACCTCTGACCGCCACCTCTGAGCCCCTGGCACCAGCTCCCACCTTCGACGTCCAAGCATTCTCCCCACCTCAGCTGTGGCTCCTCTCTTTCTCTGTTGCGCGGCCAACTGACCCACGCGATCCCCGAGGAACACTTGCATCTGATTCACTGGACATTCCAGCGATCCAGTAGGTGTGTGTGAAGCCTGCCTTGCGGTTTCTCAAAGGTTTTCTTCTCCTGCAAAAAAGGCTTCTGTTTTCTGTCTTATTTTCTGGGGTGGGGTGACCGTTTCTTTGGAACTGAACTTCAGTGCTGGGTGATACGTGTAGGTTGCCTCTGGCACGATCCTCTCTTCCACCTCTTTCCAGCCCTCGGAAATCTCCCTGCGGCTCTTCCCCTCCCAATCCGCCAAAGCCCCACCGTTCCCCCTCAACGCCTTCCCCTGGGGTTGATTGAGGCCTGGGAAGCCGGGAGGCTGCAGACCGTTGGGGACATGACCGCGCAGCGAAGGCAGAACGTCCCGCCCAGGCCTTGGTCGCCGAGGGAGAATGTTCGTGCAATGCTCACATTTCTCTGCAATTCTCCCTGGAAAAGCCTGTCCTGGAAGGGCACTTGTGATTCGTGTGCAGCCCCTTCTGGGTTGCTCTTTTGCCCGAGGGCAAACCTTTTCTCTGGACGAAGGAAAATGTGCTCCCCTCCCCCGCATGATATGCAGCCCTTGGAGAGGCTGGACTGAACATCAGGATCGGAAGCAGTGGTTAGAGCCCTTTGCAAAGCGAACTCTCCGTCTGCCTCTTTGGGGGTCCTAATCCAGCACCAGCCCAGCCCAATGGCCATCAACTCCACCAGGCTGGCAGGGGCAGATGAGATACAAAGGGGAAAGCGACCCAGTAGCTTGTCTCTCTATGTGTGTGTGTGTGTTCATGCCTTCAAGTCAGTCTTGATTCTAGGCGACTGCCTGGACCAGTCCCTGCAGTTTTCTTGGAAACGTTTTCTAAAACGGTTGGCCCTGGCCTTCTTCTTCCCGGGCTGGGAGAGTAGGACTCACCCAAAGTCACCCAGCTGGCTTCTTGTCTAGGACTAGAACACATGCCCTCCTGATTTCTAGCCCAGTGCCTTTAATCACTACCCCAAACTGGGTCTCCTGGGAGCTTTGCTAGCCTCTAAATCAGTGTTTCTCAACCTTGGGAACTTTAAGATGGGTGGACTTCAACTCCCAGAATTCCCCAGCCAGCCAACTCCCAAATTCTGGGAGCTGAAGTCCACCCATCTTAAAGTTCCCAAGGCTGAGAAACGCTGCTCTAAATCATCTGTGAATACTGTACCCAAAAGATGTCATTATCTAGATGCCAGACGGGATGGCGATGGTCTTGGGCAGGGGCTGGACTAGGAGGCCTCCAAGGCCCCTTCCAATCCTATGATTCTATGGTTCTATGATTCTATGATTCATGCCAGGGCCCTTGCCCAACCACATCTCCCCCTGACTGTCATTAGGGTGGGCATGGTCCTTCACCCCATCTTCTCCTCTCCCGATCTTTGCAAGCTCTCCATTGGAGGCTTCGTCCCATCGGTCTACGTTCCCATCTTCCCTATCCAGAACATTTCAGAGTTACTCCAAAATGGAAGTTTTCCCTCTAGTTTGTCTCACAAACTTTGGCCATTAATAATGGACTTGCTGAGAGCATTTTCCCTCTGGCCGTAAACAAACCATCCATTACTTTCTGCAGACCATTAAAAGGCCAAAAGCTTCTGTGGTTATTTATTGTATAGTCAAAAAGCAGATTAACTATGCCCCAGACACCTTCCAGATTTTTTTTTTAATACGGTTTTATCACAGATGGGACTGGAAGATTGGTGGGGGCGAGGGGAGAGAGAAGCAGTTCAATCAATTTGTCATATTAAACTTTGGAACTTCTTTGTGTGATGGAACCTATTACATTTGGATGGAGCCACCCGCCCTGGCGTTTACACTGGTTTTCTTTTCACAAAACCAAGCTGCAGGACATCAGATAATCTAAATGATGGGTCCATTCTCAACATTCCAGGCACGATCGTGATGGGAACACACGTCTGCTTATTCAGGAGCAAAATAGGGTTGAAGGAAGCTCCATTTTTGACATTGAAATGGCTGGATGGGAATGGACACCTCCCTCTTCCTTCCTTCCTTCCTTCCTTCCTTCCTTCCTTCCTTCCTTCCTTCCTTCCTGCCTGCCTGCCTGCCTGCCTGCCTGCCTGCCTGCCTGCCTGCCTGCCATCCAAAATTACCTTTCCTCTCCCCACCCGAAAAAAAAAATATTTTCACTACTGGAAATACTTTGGCATTGGTGCAAAGCGCTTGGGTGATAGTGCTGCTACCCAAGATCCTTTGCTGCCTGAAACAGCATCCAAATGCCATCTCTATTCATGGCCTTTCCTATCTCTCCCCTCCTCAAATACTGTTACCAACAGGTCCCTGAGCCCCGGAGGGGCTGGGGAGAGGGAGGACCAGGCCATCTTAGCTGTTTTCCCCTTTGACTACATCATATGAAAATAGGACTCTTTGCCCTTCCTACCCACTGGGGCAGGCTCTTGATTAAATTGTTGGCTACTCAAGTTTATATCCAGATGAGCACTGGGGATATTTTCTCATCTTACCTTCTTCTGATCATGATGTGACTTACTCATCTGGAACCACAGGTTAGCCTTCCGCAACCTGGTGTCCTGCAGATGTCCTGTACTGCAACTCCTAGTAATGCACCGTCTTGCAGGCTAAGAAGTCTAGAATCTAAGGGCTAATGTCTTTAGGGAGCTGTCAGAGAACTTTGCAAGCAATCCAATCGGTTTCATAAAACTGCATGAATGTGTAACATGTTTTGCTTCAACGTGAAAAGAGAAACATGATAGGCCTGTTCCTGGCTAATGGAAGCTATAGGAAAGATGGCCAAGAACTATTTTCCACGGCCACAGAAACTAGGACCAGAAATAATGGGAAGGTTCTCAGATTTGTTTAAATATAAGGAAAAACTTCCCAACAGTAAGATCTGTCCAAAAGTGGAACTGTCCACCTATGGAGGTGATAGGTTCCCCATCTCTGGAGGCTTTTAAGAAGAGTTGAACAGCCACCTCTCATGGATGGTTTAACTGATTTTTCTGCACATTGTAGAGGGTTGGACTAGATGATCCTTGGGGTGACTTCCAACTCTACAATTCTATGATAAACATCATTTTCTAAAATCAAAGGATCTGAAAGGAGAAAGAAAGAAAGAAAGAAAGAAAGAAAGAAAGAAAGAAAGAAAGAAAGAAAGAAAGAAAGAAAGAAAGAAAGAAAGAAAGAAAGAAAGAAAGAGAAAGAAAGAAAGAAAGAAAGAAAGAAGGAAGGAAGGAAGGAAGGAAGGAAGGAAGGAAGGAAGGAAGGAAGGAAAGAAAGAAAGAAAGAAAGAAAGAAAGAAAGAAAGAAAGAAAGAAAGAAAGAAAGAAAGAAAGAAAACAGGGAATGGCTACCTCCCACTGTTCCTTCTCCTTATTACACCCAGAGAAACCAAATACATGGCAGTGAGCCCAGAAGCGTCATTGCAAATATTCATTTTCATTGCATAGAACCCAAATGCAGAGTCACCTCTGACCTTTTAAAAGGGTACACGAATCATCAGGGATTGCAATGCAAATACTGCATGGCATGTTCCAGATAATGTTGAACCAGGGTGCAATATTCAGCCTTTCTTGCGCCCTTTCACTCTTTCCTGGCAACTGTGTCTATCCACTGAAGGCCATGGATGGATGTGCTCTCTTGCCATCCAGCTCCAGCTGCCTCCTTCCTTCTGCTGTGGGGGTTTGGAAACTGATGTTGCTGAAGGCCCAACTACCATGGCCAACAGTGATGAATGCGCAGAAGGGCAGCTTTCCCACCCACCCCTACACTGACCTTCTCAGTCTTCTGATGCCACCATGCATTTCTTCCAGGGAGGCTGGCAGACCTTCCCATCCTCGGCCACCCTCTTTGTGGGGCTTTTCTCCCTCCTGGATGTCCTGGGCCCTTGCACGGTGCCAGGGGCAAATTTCCCATGCTTGTGGAGTATGTTGAAGAGGACGCCAAATTCCTCTGGCAGGTTCTTCACACGCAACAAGGGTTGGTTTCCAATCAGTCATCAGCTCCTGTCCTTCCCTGAAGCTTCACCCATCAGGATGCAACAATGATCTCTATTTATCGTACTTCTGGAATATCCTTTCCAAAAAGACAGCCGTAACTGTTTGACATATGTGGAGGAGTAGCTGGACCATCTGTAGGAATACAGCAGAGCATCTTTTTAGCAGGTTGACGCGATTTGAGCTCCCGCTTGAAAGCTGCCCAGCAGAGAGCTTACAGATTATTGCGAAGGCTCCGCGCAAGCCAGGAGAATCCCTTGTTCAGGTGTCTGAAGCCCAAATGTCTGGCGGTGCATCACAGGGATGGGAGCGTCCACCTTGAGGAGGCAGAGATGGTGAGCTTGATATTCAAACAGCTGGGGAGCGCTTCAGTCAAAAGAAGAACGGGAGGCCTCTCTTCAAGCAGGACGGCGACCCCCTCCCAGGCAAAACCTCCTGTGGGGTTTTCATTAAGGAAGCAAAATCAGCCAAGTCCTTGGCAGACATTCCAGAGCATGCAGGAGCCTTGCATCTGTCAAAGTTTGGCAAGTAGTCTTTTAAATTAGTCTAAAGGGCCTGGCTGGCCAGGAGACTGACTGACTAATTGGTACAACACTCAGGGAAGCCCCCGTGGTTCACCTCCGGCCTCAGAGCTGGGAGATCCCTCCTTGCCTCATGGCCGCAAGAGGTTTCCGGGAGGTTCAGCATGGCAAGGACTAGAAACATGATGGTGCAAGGCTGCCTTGAGGGGCACCCACTTCCCGGCTGTGAGAGGTTTCCGGGGTGCCAACCCTCCCTGCCTCTCGGTCCGTTTCTCTGTGGTAACAGACTTATTTATCTGTTTGTTTGTTTATCAAATTTGTCACCACGCATCTCGTTAAAAAGCAACTCTGGGCGGTTTACAGAGGAGCTAAAATCAATTAAAATACAGTATAAAAGCAGTCTTAAAAATAATAAATAAACTCCAAGAATGATGGGATTGGTGAATAACTCAGGAAGTAACGAGACTGTATTTATTTGCAACATGCAAGCTGAGAATAAAAGTGGAGGGGGAAGAGGACCAAGCAGATTGCAGGTACATATAATTAAATGCATGTGGATTAACTTTACGTTTTAATTCATTTAATTTAATTGCAACTGGATTAAGATTAAATCAAATGAAGTCACATTTAGTTTTCACCCTGGCTCCAGCCGCTTCCTGTGCATATATCTGGTTTGGAAAAAGTTGTGCATCCTTGGTCTGAAAGGCAAAAGAATTACTTTTAGCAGCAGCAGCAGCAGCAGCAGCAGCAGCAGCAGCACCTTTGTACCACTAAGTACCAGAGGGTCAAAAATATGGGCAGACCCCTGGGTTTCCTGGGGGGTTTTCACCCAAGTATTAACCAGATCTAATCCGGGTGAGCCCAGACGAGCCTTAAAATGCAGAAATACAGTAAAACTTTATTCCATTTTTGTATGCGGCCAGCAGGGTCATTTTGTTGTCCCAAATCGGGTCTTAGCTCGGTGTCGAAGCCAAAAGACATCCAAACACGAGGTGTAGAAATCAAAAATACTTTTATTATGGTACCAAAACAAAAGGACCCCGGCCTGTAAAGCGGCCAGAGCCCCGAACAGAATTTGGCAACAGGTTTTATACTTCCCCAACTCCCACCCCGATACAGACCATCTTACTCATCGGTTAAGCTGATAACAGTTCCCATCCCTTGGCTCCCTTTTAGCTACAGTATTTTCTGCCTCATTTGGTTAGAGCTCCTGAGCATACATAATCAGCTGCCCCACCTCGACCGTTCTCCCCCCATCTCTTACGCCCCTGCAAGCTATTTCTGCTGACCGGGCTCACAGCTAACCGTCACGTATCCTGTTCATTGCAGGCCACGGGCACTCGTGCGCGGTTCCAGCCGTGCCCCGCTAGCCACAAGCAATCACATCCTTGCCAGCTGCCTAAGCTTTCAGAACCGCCGTGTCTCTTCGTGATGGGTCCCACAGACACACAGCCCAATTTCTCCGGAATGGTCATGGCATGGTGTTCATTCTACATACGACCCCTCAATTTCAAAGCACCGTCTTACGTCTTTTAGTTCAGAAAGCTCACCTAGACGGGTTTGCACGTGGCAAGGATTGGAGATGATCACGGGTTTGTGCTCATCAGGAGTTTTTATGGCGTTTTTCGGTAAGGAGACACTCTATGGGAGGGAGCTAACATTGTGAAGAACGTGATGGAGATGCTTAATTTTCCATAAGCAAGGAAATAAAGGGGCTTCATCTTTGGCTTGGGGATAGGGCTACCCATGGTATATCTTTGGAGCCTGTGTTATTTTCCAGAGACATTAAAAACACAGCGTGCATTGGCTGCAAACGTGCTTCACTGCGTTGCCGCCCCGCAGCACGCGGGATATTGCACAGGTTGAGCCAGCGAAAAGGCGCGCCTGGAATCAGCTGGCGGCCTGTGGGCAGAGACCTGACCCAGTTTCTCCCGTTACTCTCTTTCTCTCGGGTGACACCATACCCCGTGTTCCCCAGGCAACGAAGGGCCCAGGCGGCATTCCTCGGAGGGCTAGCGTTCACCTCCATTCACTGGGTGAGCCTGGGCCGTTAACGAGGGTTCAAGCCACCGTGCGAACGCAGACTCTGGGTTAACTCAGCATCCAGGTTAACGGTGCTGTGTAATGCACAATGGGGCGGGGGGAGCAATTGCAATCATGGTGTGGCAACAGGGCGGTGTTTCTCCAGCTCAGCCACTTTAAGATGGGTGGACTTCAACTCCCAGAAGGCTGGCTGGGGAATTCTGGGAGTTGAAGTCCACCCATCTTAAAGTGGCTGAGCTGGAGAAACACTGCACTAGTGCTCCTGCTTCCTGGCCGGGGAATTCTGGGAGTTGGAGTCCTCCCATCTTAACGCCGCCAAGGTTGAGAAAGACTGCAACGGGGGGGGGGGCAGGGCGGAACCTTAGGCCCCGGAACGTCGCGCCGCGGAGCGCGCTTCTAGGGGGGACGGTTTAGGTGCTGCACCCGCGCCGGGCGGCGCCCACGTGGGCGGAGGCCGGGCAACGCAGCCGCGGAGTCGGCTCCTCCCCGGAAGTCCCCCTGGAACTTCCGCCCGCCCCTTTTGGATGGCGCTCCCCTCCTGCCCGGCCGCCGAGTTGCTGAAGGGACGCGGGTGGGCGAAGGGTCCTGGGCTGGGGTCTCTCCCGCTCCCTCCGCCTCTGGTTTGGGGCGCTGCTCTCACGGGCAGCCCCGGTCAGTCCTCCTCCCCTCCCTGCCCTGGAGGTTTTCCAGCAGGGCCTGGAGAGATGGGGGGGTGGGCCTCATTATTAGTATTATTATTATTATATACTTTTTAAATATAATTAATTATAATTGTAATTATTATGTTATCCCGCCCCGACCCTCCTGCCGCCCGCTCTTTCCCCGGAACTGCAGCCCCGCGAGGCGGGTGGGCCGAGGTAGCGGCCGGCCGGGGTCGCCCCGTTCGTTCGTTCGTTCGTTCGTTCGAAGCCTTCGTGGAGCCGCCCGCCTTGAAACCGGGCTCCGGGCGGCGTCACCCCGAGCGGAGAGCCGCGCCTGCCTCCGTGAGGGAAGCCACGAACCCGGGAAGCGGGCGCTGCTGTCCGCGTCCCAAGGCCCGGGGAAGGGCCGGCCTTGGGGCTCCCCGGGAGGTTAGCGGGCGGGGGGCTGTCGGGTCTCGGGGGAGGGCGCTCCACAGGGCAGGGGCTGCAGCGGAAAAGGCACGCTTCCGAGGATCCGCAAGGTGGCAACGTTTAAGCGAAGGGACCCGGAGCGTGCCCACCCTGCCCACTCTGGTGGGATGGGCAGAGACCGCCAGGGAGAGGCGGTCACGCCTAAGGGGGACCGGCACGCGCGGTCTTTGGTTTCTAGGCCGGCACCTTCACCGTTACCCCCGACTGTGTCTCTAGTTGGATGACTTCGGGGTCCCCCTTCCACCTCTAGAGTTCTAAGCGGGGTCTGGGTTGCCACCTTCTGGGAAGGCTGTGAGCTTCTCCCACTAAGCAGGGGGCCGAACTGGAATATCTTCAGGGGTCCCCGTCCCTTTATAACCTTCCACCACGGATTGCAGAAGGAACTGATCTGCCCTCCAGGCCTGCCCCTGCTTCATGTCCTGGGGAAAAGGCTGCAAACTGCCCCTGAGCCCGTTTGTGGAGGTGGGATGGGAGTTGTACTCCAACACATCTGGGGATAGATGGGGAAGGCTGTTCGTCCGGGTGTCCTTATGGTGCTGTGTCAACCATCCTTATCTGCCACGGCTTCAGGATTCTTGTTCTGACACTTGTGCTCGTGATGAACGCTTGTTGCAAGTTGAGGAAGCGCATAGCTCGTGATGAAAGGTCCTCATATCACATACTCCCCTTTGCTGACTTTAAGCACTTTTTGGAATGATGTGTCCACACGTCTTGTTTGAAGGGCCCCTTGGAAGAGATGATTGATAGTTCTAACCTGTTGCTTGCCTTAGGGAGCGGAAGGGTCTCGTGCCAAGATGCTGGCTGTGCGTGGCGCTCTGGTCTGCCCAAGGCCTCTGTGTTGGTCTGTGTGCTCGGGATTCCAGGCCTGGGTTTCGACCTGCAATCCGGCTCCTGGGACTCCCCCAAGGAAAGCAAGACACGAGGGAAGCCTCGAAGGTTTCCGCTCCAAGCTAGCAGCGGGCCCATCTCTGCAGCATTTCCTTCAAGCGGCTGCTCCTGCACAAGATGCCCACCGCCTGCTGGCTGAAGACTTGGAAGACCCAGCACCTTATCTTGAACCCATCAGCCTGGCAGATTCCCCAAAGAAAGGTCTGTATTGCTGCTCCATCACAGATTTCCTGAAATGCAGCAGGACTGCTGGCTTGATTTTGTGTAGAGAGGCATCACTGGAGTCTTTATATGTCCTGCTGCGGAAGCCACAGCAGCAAAATATTTCTTTCATGATTAAATAGCAGTCTGGCACCTAGCAGAGTTGAGCCTGGTTTGTATTTGGAGGGGGGACCACTAGGAAACCCTGAGGCTGGAGGTTAGGCAGGGGAGTCGGAAAATAACAGTGGGAAGTTATTTCCTTGTAGCTGCCAAAAAGGCTATGCAGATTGTCCATACCGTTACCAGGAGTCAAGTGGGGTGGGGACCTTTATCTTAGATGGGTTTACTTGCAGAGAGTGGGTATCTCCTTTGTTGAAAATGGGCATTTGTCCAGGCAGGATTATTGGGGGGGGGGCTTGGCCCAGAGGGGGCTGCCTACAATTCTACAAGAATGGAGCAACCCCCAGAATGAGTGGCAGAACTGCTGTGGCCCCTCCCTTAAGGAATCCCTCCTCCTCCTCACCCCCCTTCTTTGCCACATAGTCTACCTGGAGACCTACGGCTGCCAGATGAATGTCAGTGACACGGAGACAGCCTGGGCCATCCTTCAGCGGAGCGGCTACCAGAGGACTAGCAGCCTTGCGGAGGTACTTGGGGGCCAGCCTGGGCTCTTTCTGGTGGCAGTCTCATTAGAAGTGCTAAAGGCAGCCAGGGGCTGGGGCCAATGGGAGTGCCAGTCTAGCATTCATGGGGGGCACCAGATTGGGGAAGCCTGCTAGCGAGAACCACGGTCGTCTAGTGGTGAAGGTGTTAGATTGGCACTAGGAAGACTCAGATTGTGGTCTTCTTTCAGCCATGGAAGCTTGTGGGGTGACTTTGGCCCAATTGCTCTCAGCCCAGCTTACCTCACAGGGTTCTTGCTATAAGCAGAAAATGAGAGGAAAGGGAATATGTATGCAGCCTTAAGCTCCTGAACAGAAGGCAAGATATAAATCTGGCAGATGAATAAATATAGAAACTCCAGAGACTGGGGATGTCTGTGCTTTGAAAACAGTTCAGAAGTGTTTCCATGGTGCATCTGCTTTAAGGAACCTGCTAATTAAAGCTTTAAAGTTGTCGGCTGCTTTAACAAAGGGCAGAGGAAGGCTGGGCGTGTACTGACATGTGGTCCATAGCACTGCTTCCGAATCTTCTGAAATTTATACAGCCCTGGGTCAAAAAAAGTCTTCAGGCACCTGAATCTGCTTTATTGACAGGTTAAATTATTTTTCAAATGCCCAGTCAGCCTGTCTTTTCAAAATTTCTGCTAAAGGATGTCTACTCATAAGATCTCTTTCTCTAGTTTATCAGCGCCTTCATTTCACACACACGCACGCCTCTGGTTTCCTCCATGGGGCTTCGTAAACTGTATCCTTGGTAATACCAGGATCCTGAATGTCTCAAAACAAACAGCGAGCTTTTCCTGGTCTAAGGACTCATCTTCATCACGAGAAGTTTGCAAAAGGATTCCCTTTCTGTTCAACTGAACATCTGATGGAGTCGAATTCGTGCAGACTTAAAGTCTTGTGGCACAGGAGTCATGGGCCCTCCCTGCCATCGCAAAGTTTAACAGATTAATATTATGATGTCATAAAGTTAGGACTTTTGGAAAAACAGATTCCGATTACCTTCTCCTAAGCCACGTGTTACCATCCCCAGCGTGCCTTCAAGCTTGAATGCTGGAGACGGTTTTTTCTGTTTAAATAGAGCTTCCTGAGGAATCTAATTTGAAGATCGGGCAAGAAGCCTGCTCTGTGCAGATGTGGAACATTTGACCCCAGAGAAGGAAATGTTTCTCTCCACACCTGTTTGTTTTTAATAACTCCAGCTCTTTCTCCCCACACTCTCTTTTAGGCTGACGTGGTTCTGCTTGTCACGTGTTCCATCAGGTAAGACATGGATTGCTGGTTTCTTTGGTTTTAGAAATAATTATAGCATACGGCACCATTCCCCCAGGTGTCCTTACTCCTTAAATCCGAGGCTGCTTAGTTTCTTCTTTGGAGGCTGTTCCGGCTTTTCTGCTCGGGTTAGATGTATTCATAATTCTGCTGCTGAATTGGCAAGGTCACTGGACTGTTCCCTTTCCCGATGGGGAGTTCCCTCCCCCTTCGGCCTTGAACGTTCTTCATCGCGGCGCACCAAACCAACTGTCTCCAGCCTGGCATCTTCCAGATGGGACTGATTGCTTTGGAGTTGCAGTTCTGTCAAATCTGGAGGCTGCCTGGTTGGGAGTGGTTATCTTAGCTGATCTCTCAGACTTATCCAAGAAGCCCAGGGCCCATCTGTCTCAGGTGGGTGAGAGGTGGTTCAGAGGGGAGATCATTTGAGTTAACAATCAGCGTGACAAGCTGTGCTTGTGACAATCCACTTATTTCTTAAATCCAGCCAACCCGACATTCCATTCAATTAAACAAACACAAGAGATCATCTTGCCAATCCTATAACCTGGCGAACATGCCCTGTTGATGGAGCAGTTCAGGGGCCTGGATTCCAGTATGCTACAGTATGCTACAGCAGTGGAGTCAGGTTGCCCCCCTCTCCCCGCCATTTCCAGGCAGAGGCATAGCATGGAAAACTAAAGAATTTGGAAGTCTTCTATTTGGACGGTCCTCAGGGCATCCTTCCCCAACTGGCTGTCTCCCAGTTGGGTTGGAGTTCAGCTTCTGTGACCTCCATCCCTGAATCCCTTGAGCCAATGAATATGATGGTGGCTGGAGTCCAAGAAAGCAAGAAGTCATCTGGTTGGGGAAGATGGTCTACTTCTTGGGCCTTGTCTTCCCCAGCTGTATTTCAGATTGTTAGGTAGAAGGAAGCCACAAGTGAACCTATTCCTTTCTACCCTTCTGGAAAGGAATGATGCTCTCGGCTTATAAATGAGCATGCGGTTTCTGTCACCTAAACCCAGGATGATGAGCAGCTCCAGAAGTTGCTGAACTCTTCTTCCCATCAGCACTGATTGGTCTGTCCACGGGTCAAAGATGGTGGGATTTGCAATCTAGCCGTATCTGGATTCCCCACTTCCCAGAATGGGCTGGGAAAAACACAGGGCACCTCTACAGCCGGAGAGTAGTTTTCAGTCACTTTTCAGCCCTGATCGAAGGTTCACCCATGGTTCGTTGCTCCTCAGGGAGAAGGCCGAGCAGACTGTCTGGAATCGCCTGCACACATTCACGGCTCTCAAGGCCAAGCGGCAACGCGCGCAAAGGCCTCTGCGGATTGGGATTTTAGGTAATGAAAACGCTCAAAGCAGATCGTAGCTACTCGCCAATTCCATCAATTCTTGGCATTTATTTATTATTTATTTAAGACTGCTTTTATATTGTATTTTAACTGATTTTATCTTCTCTGTAAACCGCCCAGAGTCGCTTTTTAACGAGATGGGTGGTGACAAATTTGATAGATAGATAGATAGATAGATAGATAGATAGATAGATAGATAGATAGATAGATAGATAGATGCTCTTGCCAGGAAGGGAGACCTCCTGGGGCTGGACCGGGAGGATCTGAAAATCGGGGGAGAACCAGTAGATGAATTTCCCACTTTCTGTGGAGACTGAATTCTCCTCTGGGTGGGAACCTGGGACTGGGGCGATGGGTTAGGCCGGGTCTTTCCAAAGGCTGGAGTTACTGATGATGTTCCCTAGCTGGGCAAGGAAACGTCTGCAGGCAAACAACCAAGCCCGGAGAGCCCCAGGCACTCCGCAGTTCAACCCTGAGCTACAGAGATTCTCTTCTCTTGGACATTTCTGTGAAGTTTTTGTTTTGTTTTTTAAATTGGTTTTATAGTGTATTGTTTCAGTGTTGACTGTATGCTTCCAGTAACTGGAGTGCACCGAATATGGAGTTTTATTTATCTCTGGTGCTATGCTTTATATTATATCGTTATTTGTGTTTTAGACTCAGCACTTTCAATCTTATTTATAGGTAGTTTTCGGGTTACAGCTGTTCGTTCAGCGACCGTTCAAAGTTACCACGCTGCTGGATGAATGGTACTTAGGGCCGGTCCTCAGAGTTCCAGCCATTGCAGCACCCTCAAAATTTGGGCGCTTGGCAACCAGCCCTCATATACGACCAGTCACAGCGTCCCACAGTCCCGCTCTCCTGCCCTGCAGAAACTGCCTCTGCTTCAGCTTCCCCCACCCGCCTGTCTTCCCCCCATCTCTGCCCTTTTGGCCGCCCTGCATTCCACCACCTATCCTGCCGCTGCCACCCCCAGCTGCCCTTCACCGTATCCTTCCTTCGCTGCTGGCCTGGGGTCCAGGTGCTGGGTGAAGGCGCGGTCCCGGGATGCGCACGGCAGGCTGGCAGAGCCTTGTCTGCCAAAGGGAGCTTGCCAGGCCCGGCTGGGAGGAGGCAGCAGGACGGAGCCGGTGGAGGAGGCAGGGGGGCGGTGTGGGCGGAGGAGCCCCATCTTCCGCTGCCAGCGCAAGGAGCGATAGTCCACAGAGCACGGAGAGTGCAGCGGGCCAGGCCAGCGAGGGCAGGGTGCTCCGTCGCCAGGAGAGGCGGCAGCAGCTCCCCGGGTGAAGGTGGCAGCTGCGCAGGAGGTGCTGGTTCGGGGGGTGGCGGAACTGGCAGAAGCAGAGGGATGGGGGCTTCCTGGAGGCGCCGCGCACACTCCGCAGCCGCGTTGGAAGAAGACGGCGAGGGTCAGCCGGGGGCGGCAGGGGTAGGCGGCAGAGTGCAGGGCCGACAAAAGGGCAGCGATGGGGGGAGTTGAAGCCGAGGCAGTTCGTGCAGGGCAGGAGCAACGTGAGGTCCTCAGTCAACAATCACAATCGGGACTGCCGTCGCCAAGCAGAGCAGTTATGTGATGTTTTGTTCAACAACCAGTACACTTCAGGATGGGAATTCCGGTCCCGGTTAGGGTCGTAACCCAAGGACTACCTGTGCATAAATATGGTAGTTGATTTTGACTGAAGAAGCACATAAATCCTGAGAATGAAATAAAATGCAAACGATGGTTAAATGCACAGACTAACAAGTGCCAGCACTGCTCTGAAGGGTTTTTGATTATTTTTTTTGTTTGCTTTTTTAAAAAAAGCAACGGCTGGGAAAGTAGATCATAGAGAGATCAACCCGGGAGAATTGACAAAATTACTTGGAATTTTCTTCTTCGCCAGCCTGTCAGGAAAAACCATTCAGGTGAAAAAGAGCCAGTAATGCATTGCTGCACGTGAGGCGCAGATTTACCGTTGCAGAGTAAGAGATTTGTCTTTTAAGACAAGGTTTATCTTCTGTCTACTTTCCCTCTGGAAATAAAGAATTATTCAAAACTCTTCCTATTTAAATCAATTGCGAACCTTGCAACGTTTGCTCTAAAGTCTGGTTGATGGTCTGGTGAATTTCAGATCAAAATAAGTCAATAGTTGGGAAATCCTGAAGATACAAGTTGGAAAGAGTGCCACGGTGTGTTGAACACTCCCCTGTAAATAGGAAACTTCCGATGAGCGGGCTGAAATCTTTCTCCTGGGGGTGCTTGCTTTCTGTTTTACATAGGTGGTTGGTTTTAATTTGTCGGAGCATTGAAAAAGGATTGCCCCCCCCGCCCGCCTTTGCCAGGCCAAAGGGGGATCCGTCTGTGCCGCAGCTCATGGTTCTGAATCTGTAAACTCGGTTTCTGGCAGGGATGAGAAATCGAGGGATGGCTCCTGTGGAATCTCCAATTCCAAGATTTGCTGCATTTCTTCTCTTCGGCTCACACGTCTCCTTATTCTTGCAGGCTGTATGGCCGAGAGGCTGAAGGAGAAAATTTTGGACCAGGAGAAGCTAGTAGATATTGTAGCCGGCCCAGATGCTTACCGTGACCTGCCCCGGCTCTTGGCTGTGGCTGAATCCGGCCAGCAGGCTGCCAACGTCCTGCTCTCTCTGGATGAGACTTACGCAGACATTTTGCCAGTCCACCTGAACCCTGGCGCGACCACAGCCTTTGTGTAAGAGGAAAACCGGTTTGTTGCTGCTTTGATCTGACTTGGGAGCCAGGAAGGTGGGATCCAACGGGGTGGGAAGTGCCCGAGATTTGGTCTCAAATAGAATGAAGCCTTGACTGAATGGGCTGCTGGTGAGAGAGGCGTCCGTTGAGCCTGTGTCTGTTAAAAGGTCCTCTGCGCTGTGATGCGTAATTGTCCGAATATGCGTTGGGTCTCTCAGACTGGCAAGCTCAGGGAAATAGCTGCCATATTCCCCCGCTAATATCTCCCATTGCTGGGAAGGGAAGCAAGATTCTCGTCTGATCCTCTACTCTGCCCCCGACTCTCCCCGTAACCCTCTCCCGCTCTCTTGGAATTGCTCCCCCCCCACAGGTCCATCATGCGCGGCTGTGACAACATGTGCAGCTACTGCATTGTCCCCTTCACCCGCGGGCGCGAACGGAGCCGGCCCTTAGCCTCAATTCTCCAGGAGGTGCAGATGCTCTCGGACCAGGTAGGAGCGACTCGACTGGTGCTGCTTCAGAATGCCTGTGCGTGCCCCGTGGCCAGAGTTGCCTGGACTGTTCGATTAGAGCAGTGCTGTTCAAACTTGGCCACTTTGAGATGCGTGGACTTCCTCCCCCCCCTCCCCCCCAGTATCTGCAGTATCTATCAACCATCAATCCATCTGTCTACCTATCTGGTAGATTTATGTAACCACCCATCTCACCTGTGTAGCTCTGGGCGGTGTGAAGTTACAAACACAACAACAGTACAACAAAATAACCAAAAATCATAACCACAAAAACCTTAAAAGCACTAAAAAGCACTAAAAAATCCTGAGCTGGAAACACCCCACCAAGGGAAGGGCAGTGGAGGCTGCCAGAGGCAGGGGGGGGAGGGGGGGCTTCTCCGGGAAGTGTTGGGTGCCCTCTGGTGTCTTTGGGAGCTGGTGCAGCCCGTTCCTCTCTCTGGGCGTTTGTGTGGGCCGTCCATTGGTTTGTTTCGAAGTGCCTGCTCTGTGCTCCAGAGGGGCAGTGGATTGTATCCGTTACATATCTTTTCCCCACCGTGGGGAAGAATGAAGTTGCGTTTTATTGTTTTCCCTGTCTTCTCGTTCCTTTTAAAGCGTCTCTTAATAATTATTAACTTTCTGGTAAGTATGCGGTCTGCCCGTGATGGCTGAACGAACTGATAAATAAGCAGGCAAGTCCTGCGGGGGTGGATCTCCCCCCCCCCCCGCAGGCCGTCTATATCTCCAGCTGCAGACGCAGCTCTGAGCTCCGTCCCGCTGTCTTGTCTCGGTGGCCTGTGCTTCCGGCAGTCTGAATCCATCTCACTGTTGCGCCAGGTGAATTAAATCCCAGCGGTGGCATTTCGAAGCCCAGAGGCTTCGTTCTCGGGGCTGGTCGCACAAGGCTTGGCTCCGGTGGCACTTGCAGAATGGAAACCGGCTTGCTTTCAACAGCCGTGAGTGGGCATGCCGAGAAATCTTGCTCCTGGTCATGCTGATCCGCAGCATGTCTTGTCCCATCGTGGTGGCCGCTGGCTCATCAGCTTCTCCTAAACCTGCTTCTGGAGCAGAAGCTCAGCGAGAGAAGGTCCTGTTCAGCATGGTCTCTTGAGCATCGCTTGACTCATTTGCACCTTTCTTCCCCAGGACTCCCTCTTTGTCTGTCCTCTCCTTGCAGGGTGTGAAGGAGGTGACCCTCTTGGGCCAGAACGTCAACAGCTACCGGGACATGTCCGAGGTCCAGTTCCTCTCCATGGCATCCCCGCAGCTCAGCCGGGGCTTCCGCACCATCTACAAAGCGAAGCAGGGGGGGTTGCGCTTTGCAGAACTGCTGGACCAAGTGGCTGCCGTTGATCCAGAGATGAGGATCCGCTTCACTTCCCCTCACCCCAAAGACTTCCCAGACGAGGTGGGTCAGGCCCCACTGAGCTCTTCCTCGCCCACATCCAGCAGCCGCGCGCCAGTAACAACCCCTCTGCATTTGGCAGGTCTTCGAGGTCATGCGGGAGAGGCACAATATCTGCAAACAGGTGCACCTTCCTGCCCAGAGCGGCAGCTCCCGTGTCCTGGAGGCCATGAAGAGAGGGTGAGACATGCACGTGTGTCTGGGATGTTAAGCACCTTGAAAGTGTCTGGCCCCTCCCCACGTGGCATTCCCCTTTGGCAGCACAGTCTGAAAGCACAGGTTGGGAAAAGTGGCCTAGATTCTGGGCTGCAAGCACAAAGCAGAACACACTTCTCTTCTAAGCACATGCATCTATCCCAGTAGAAGAGAATCTCTCTAGCTCAGAGTTGAACTGTGGAGTCCTTGGTGCTCTCTGAGCTTGGTTGTTTGATTTCAGGCATTTCATTACCCAACTAGATGCCATCATCAGTGCAAGGGAGGGTGGGGTTTGCTCCCTGTTTATATACAGTGGGGCAAAAAAGTATTTAGTCAGCCACCAATTGTGCAAGTTCTCCCACTTAAAAAGATGAGAGAGGCCTGTAATTTTCATCATAGGTATACCTCAACTATGAGAGACAAAATGGGGGAAAAAATCCAGAAAATCACATTGTCTGATTTTTAAAGAATTTATTTGGAAATCATGGTGGAAAATAAGTATTTGGTCAATATCAGAAGTGTCAGGTTCAGCCTGCACTGCACGCCTAGGAACTTGCCCAGCCGCGCTTTAGTCAATTTCAGCGCTCGAGCGCCAGCGCAGAAAGAGGAAGTGCGAAACCGCAAGCTAATGAATGGGCCCCCTGGCGCCACTTCACTAATCTGGAGCGGATGCCTTGTGTTAAGCCAGAGGGCCGCGGGCGCTATAGACAAAGGAGAGAGCCGCGGAATTGAGGAAGAGATCAGCGCGCGAGGGGATGCTCACAGAAGCCCCAGCGAAGGCAACGACCATGCAACAATCAAAGAAACCAGAGAACTGGGCTGAACCGGCCATTCCAGTAGAAGGGGGGGATTACAGGGGGCAATCTGCAAGCTAATTTGTAATATGTAACCTAGCAACGCGGGGCCCGCGGGGGGGATTGAGACAACTATAAAGGAGTAACGTAAATGTACCAAGCCAGTCCTGGCTTTGCTTGTGACTGCTACGTTACGCATGAGTAAACCTCTTTTGTGAACCACACGTGTCACGGGAGTTTCTCTGTCGAACGGGGCAAACCTTACAAAAAGTTCATCTCAATACTTTGTTATATATCCTTTGCTGGCAATGACAGAGGTCAAACGTTTTCTGTAAGTCTTCACAAGGTTTTCACACACTGTTGCTGGTATTTTGGCCCATTCCTCCATGCAGGTCTCCTCTAGAGCAGTGATGTTTTGGGGCTGTCGCTGGGCAACACGGACTTTCAACTCCCTCCAAAGGTTTTCCATGGGGTTGAGATCTGGAGACTGGATAGGCCACTCCAGGACCTTGAAATGCTTCTTACGAAGCCACTCCTTCGTTGCCCGGGCGGGGTGTTTGGGATCATTGTCATGCTGAAAGACCCAGCCACGTTTCATCTTCAGTGCCCTTGCTGATGGAAGGAGGTGTTCACTCAAAATCTCACGACACATGGCCCCATTCATTCTTTCCTTTACACGGATCAGTCGTCCTGGTCCCTTTGCAGAAAAACAGCCCCAAAGCATGATGTTTCCACCCCCGCTTCACAGTAGGTATGGTGTTCTTTGGATGCAACTCAGCATTCTCTCTCCTCCAAACACGACGAGTTGAGTTTAGACTAAAACGTTCTACTTTGGTTTCATCTGACCATATGACATTCTCCCAGTCCTCTTCTGGATCATCCAAATGCTCTCCAGCAAACCTCAGACGGGCCCGGACATGTACTGGCTTAAGCAGGGGGACACGTCTGGCACTGCAGGATTTGAGTCCCTGGAGGCGTAGTGTTACTGATGGTAGCCTTTGTTACTTTGGTCCCAGCTCTCTGCAGGTCATTCACTAGGTCCCCCCGTGTGGTTCTGGGATTTTTGCTCACCATTCTTGTGATCATTTTGACCCCACAGGGTGAGATCTTGCGTGGAGCCCCAGATCAAGGGAGATTATCAGTGGTCTTGTATGTCTTCCATGTTCTAATTATTGCTCCCACAGTTGATTTCTTCACACCAAGCTGCTTGCCTATTGCAGATTCAGTCTTCCCAGCCTGGTGCAGGTCTACAATTTTGTTTCTGGTGTCCTTCGACAGCTCTTTGGTCTTGGCCATAGTGGAGTTTGGAGTGTGACTGTTTGAGGTTGTGGATAGCTGTCTTTTATACTGATAACAAGGTCAAACAGGTGCCATTACTACAGGTAACGAGTGGAGGACAGAGGAGCCTCTTAAAGAAGTAGTTACAGGTGTGTGAGAGCCAGACCTCTTGCTTGTTTGTAGGTGACCAAATACTTATTTTCCACCATGATTTGCAAACAAATTCTTTAAAAATCAGACAATGTGATTTTATGGATTTTTTCCCCCATTTTGTCTCTCATAGTCGAGGTATACCTATGATGAAAATTACAGGCCTCGCTCATCTTTTTAAGTGGGAGAACTTGCACAATTGGTGGCTGACTAAATACTTTTTGCCCCACTGTACAGTAGCATGGCCTGCCCGTGTTGGTGGAGTGTGGTTTTCTCCTTGGTAGTTCCTTGATTGTTTTCTGCTTGTTTGTCTGGCGTCAGTCCCTGCTTATCTGGGTTTTGGTTGCTGGGGAGGATGTGTGCTGGTCTTTTTGTTTCCTTCTTAGCTTTTTTATTGCCTTTTTTGAATAGTGTGTAGATGCTGTTTATCTCTATGTGTCTATCGATGGCTGATTTGTCTGAGTGCCAAGCTTCCGGGCATTCCCTTGCATTTTTGGATCTAGCTTGGTCTAGGACGCTGACAGTTTCCCAGTTGAAACTGTGGTTGTGTCTGTCCACGTGTTGTGAGATTAGGGGGGTTTCATCATGTCTTCTGACTGCTAGTTGGTGCTCGGGGACGCGCTCTGCCAGCCTTCTGCCTGCCTGTCCTACACAGTGTTTGTTACAGTCCTTACACTGTATGTTGTAGATGACTCCTGTTTTTCCTTCTTGGGCTACTGGGTCTTTTGGTTTGCTTAAGATGTTTGGGAGGGCTTTAGTTGGCTGGTGTGCCTTGGAGATGCCGTGTGGTTCTGTGGGTGGTTTCTGAGATGTTTCTGGTGTACGGCAATGTGATCCTTTTCATGGCTTGCGTTGGTTGTGCTGTGGTGTGTCGAGTGGTCAGGCACTTTTTGAGGAAGTTGCCTGGGTGTCCATTTTGTGGGCAGGTGTTGTATGGGCGGTCTGCTTCCTTCTTCTGCTGTCCTGGGTTGCTGCAATGCGTTTGTACTCATCTGAATAATGTTCTTACACCCCCGCCAACACTGGCAGGGCAAGCTGTTGTATATAAACAGGGAGCAAACCCGACACTCGCACTGATGATGTTCCCTAGTCGGGTAACGAAATGTCTGCAAAAAAACAGCCAAGCTCAGAGAGCCCCAAGGACCCCACATGTACCTGTGTGTTTGAAGTGGTTTGAGGCAACACCTGCCTAATTTTGCCCTCATTCTTACCCTCCCAGGTACACGCGGGAAGCTTACCTGGAGCTTGTGTGCCACCTCCGTGATTATTTACCTGGTAGGTGTCCCATTTATGCTTTCTGTTTGCTCCCATGCTCAAATTATGTATTTATGAACTTTAAAGTTAACATACAGGCAAGGGGGGAGGGTGGTGAGTGAGCAGTGCCATAGCCGTATGACGTCATTGCGTCATTTGCATGATTGCATCATCGCCCTGTGCTGCCATGTGGATGTCGCTGTGTGGCCTCTGTCTGGCGCTTTTTTAAAATTACAAGCCCTGAATATCTTTAGCATCTGAAAAAAATTAGCACCCTCCATCTCTGCCTCCTGGACAGAGGAGAAATTTTATTACAGAAGATGTGAGGCAGAAATGCCAACCCGAACCATTGTTTACAGATTTCCTACCCGCTTTTCGGGAATCCTGCTTGCAGGGCAACTGCGTATGATTTATTTATTTAGAGCAGTGTTTCTCAACCTTGGCAACTTTAAGCTGTGTGGACTTCAACTCCCAGAATTCCCCAGCCAGAAATCCAAACAGCTTAAAGTTGCCAAGTTTGAAAAACAGGGATCCCTGTTTCACATTTCCTCTGGAAGCGCAGGATTTCTTCACCTTCTTTTGAGTTTCCCAGGCAAGGGATTGATGACCTCTTGAATCCATGGCTGAATGTCTTGAATGTGTGTGGGAGAGAGAGAAAGAGAGAGAATCGCCCGTCCTGCTGGCCGTGCGCTTCCCACAGCTTCCTTCCTCTTGCCCCGAGGGCCAGGCTTTGCTTGGGGTTGGCGAATACCAGTTCTGTTCGGTTTTGCTTTTATGATTGTTTCAGGTTTGTTGGTAAGCCACTCAGAGTTGTTTTGTGAGTTGGGCAGCCGCACAGATTGAAGGGATAAATGAAATTCCTGTTGCAGGTGTAACACTCATCAGTGACTTCATCACCGGATTTTGTGGCGAGACGGAGGCCGACCATTTGCAGACGCTCTCGCTCCTCCGTGAGGTCCGCTACAACCTCGCATATATCTTCGCCTACAGTGAGCGGCAGGTGAGGCCCGGGCAAGGCTTGGTGGCACGTCTGGGGAGCTGATTCAGGAGGTGGCAGATGGGTTCCATGTTGCAGCCGCTGGCCGAGTTCTGTGCTGCGGGTCTAAACTTATTTCCACCCGCTGGGGGACAGGATCCAGCGTGTCGTGGGGAGAAGAAATGCTTTTAAAAGTGGCAGAAAGAGAGAATGAAAAGGTTGCAAGGGACCTTCGGGGTCATCTCATCCAGACCCCCACCTGGTGCAGGCGTCTGCTCCTCCATCATTCCTCTAGCGTGGCTTAAACCCCTCCAGCAGTGGAAGGGGAGGACTAGGATTGTGCATTTTTTGTGAGTTGAATTTTGTTGGATCTGTTTTTGAATTAGATATATTTTCAAGAACAGATTCAAAAGAATTCAGTATGATGAATATCAGTAAATGTATAAGTTACTACATCTAATAGATGTAGACCTCTGTAATGTATTACACAGACACACACACACACACACGCCAATATTTAACTTCCATATATTACTATACTGTATATTATTTATGCAGTGACAAAAGTGTCAGGGTCTGCTGCAGTACCATTCAGTCTGGCATGGAGTTTGTCTAATCCCTGCTTCATGTTTGATGAGCCCTCCCAAGTTTCTAGTTCTAGATGTTGTGGAGGGGATGGGGCAGGGTTCTCCCCCTTCCTTCCATTGTCTCTGCACGCACTCCTTTTCCTCGCCCAAGTGACCCAAGTGATGGAAGGAGACTTTGCTGGGTACTGCCAGGTAGAGGTGTGGGAAGAACCTGAGCACGGACCCCAAATTCCCACAGTTGTGCCGAAGAGCCACAGAAATTCAGAGCTGGGGTGCCGTAGATGGCAGAGGGACAGGAGGAAGAGCCACTGCCAACGGTCCGATAAGAGGGGCTCGAGGCCAGAAAATAACGAGAAAGCGTTTCAGGCGAGCCCCTCCCTACTTCACACGAAGATAAGGTCGGGGGAGGCACCTCTAGACTTGCAAGATCCCGTTCCAATAAAAGTAGTCCTGACTTACACGGCATCGGTTTCTTAGTCTGCTCTACCCTGCAGGGCTGACAGCCGCAGAGGCTGTCCTTGCCTGATCGTTATTCCTTGACTCGGGTGCTCGTTCAGTCCCTGCGAGTCTTGCCCGCCAGGTCACTGTTGCTCTGCTCCCCAGAAAACCCGGGCGTTTCACCGCCTGCCGGACGACGTCCTGCCCGAAGTGAAGCTCCGCCGACTGAAGGAGCTCAATGCGGTCTTTCGGGAGGAAGCCTCCCGCCTCAATGCGGCTGCCGTGGGGCACGCGCAGGTGGTCCTGGTGGAAGGGGTGAGTGTGCCACGTGGCTAGCCGCTCTCTTATTGTTGGATCTCGTGACTTTTCCCTGTATCCTCGGTTTCAAGGGCAGGTGACAAGGATACCCTTGTCCTGTGGGTTCACCTCTCTGCCCCATTTGCACATAAAGCTCCGAAGCGTTTGCCTTGGAAGCAGCCTTAAAGCCTGGCAGCGGGGCGGTTCTCGCTTGGCCCACAGTTACGACGTCAGCTGAGTCTCAGAAGTGGAAAAGGAAAAATTCCTTTAGGGAATGTGTGGCTTTGTGCTTCAAAGCCTCAATGTACGTGTTTCTCCAGATGGGACTCAGCTGTGCGGGGGTTCTGGTTGGGCCAGTTGACTTTGATTTTGGCAGGGTAGGGGTGGGGGGCACTGCCAGGTGTCAGGTTTATTTTTCAGAAAAGAAAATGGACTATGCGCGCGGTCCAAGTTGTTGGTTGTCTTACAAACATCCCAACCAGCCCCCCAGGAGCAGCGGGACTTGAGTGGTCCCAAAGCAGCCGGCTGGCAGTGAGCTGCATGTCTGATTCCCCCACTCTTCGCCCTTGTAGCCCAGCAAGCGCTCCCCTCTGGAGCTGTGGGGCAGGAACGATGGCGGAATCAAAGTGATCTTCCCTGATGTGGAGGTGAGGGATGGCACCGATGAGGCATCAGCTGTTCGAGTGCAGCCAGGAGATTACGTCCTGGTCAAGGTAACTCTGGGAATCCTAGGAAAGATAAAGTCCTTTGTAATTCCAGAAAGGAAGCTTTATTCGTGTTCTGGATGGTAAGAGTAAGGGTGCAATTTCTTAAACTCTTGATTATGCTGACGGTGTGATCACTAGCCTTGAAACCTCCTTTTTCCCCAGAGAGCCTCTCATTTTCCATCAGTGACTGTGAAGTCTGTCTTGGGAAGAGAAGGGTTATTCCAGCTGCTAGAAGAGTAAGGGGGCAGGCCAGGAGTTGTGGACTTGGCTCATGGTTTGTAGAGCCCTTAAGTGAGGAATTGGGGCAGAGTTTTGCTGTTGCTGCATGGAGAAGGGGAGAGGGAAGGATTGCTTAGGAAGGGTCCCCTGCTGGATTCTGGAGAGCCCCGGCTGCTGCTGCTGCTGCTTCCATGTTCCTCTCCTTCTCCCTTGTCCCAGATCTCTTCAGCCTCCTCCCTGACCCTGAAGGGCACCCCTCTCTGCCGGACCACGCTCAGAGGCAGCTCGCCCACAGCCTTGGCAGAGGCACCCCGCAGGGGAGCCGAGTGAGCAAGGGGAGGATTTCCTGCACCCCCAAGACGGCGAGGAATGAAGGACTGGTAAACAGTGAACATCTGTATCCAGCTGCTGCTCCCGACCTGGTGCCTGGCTCGGGGAGAATCAGTTGGCCAGAGAGAGCAGGGCGTGTCCTTCTCTGCAGCAGGGGCAGGAGGGGAAGGGAAAAGACCAGCTGCTTGACTGGACAAATAGCCTCGAAAGAAAGGACCCGATGCTTCGCCTAGCGGAGGGCGGTTTCAGAAATGCAGCCTGTTCCTGGGATTCTCCCTGTTCTTCTGGCCCGCTGGCAGTGAAGGCTCACAAGTGGAAGGTCTGCGCCTCTTGACGCCCCCCACTTCATCTCAGGGGCACTTCCGTTGGCTTCCAGACGGTCCGGGATGAAAGCTGGTTAGCTCTGCAAGGCAAGCCAGCAGCCCTCCCTCTCCTTGCAAGCTTTTTAGTGGCTCAGGTTGTGTATCCCACAAAGAACCTTTTGGCCTGGGCAGGGGACTCTTTTCGACAAGTGGTGCCCTCCAGCTGGGCTGGGCAGTGTGGCTTTTTGCTCCTTAGAGATGATGGGAGTTGTGGAATAAATAAATGTTTGAAAAGTATGTTTGAAGGACATAGAGTTGTGGAGGCTGCTGTAATCCAGAAAGGGGGAGAGGGACGGGAAGCAGTGGAATAAATTAATGTTTGAAAAGTATGTTTGAAGGACTTCTTATTTGATTTGTTCCAATGTAACACAACATCTGTCTACTGGGGGCTGGAAGAATTAATAGGATTTTTTTGTGAAGTTGCTCACCAGCAAGAACAAAATTGGCCAGACCTTTAGCTAAATATGCTTTATTTATTTATTCTGCTGGTACTGTGTGATTTAAGAGATAGCAGCCATTCTTTTTTTCAATCCCACCAGTTACTTAAAACATTTCGGTCCTTCCTTATAAAGCATGTGGCTCTCAAAAATCAAGAGTCGCTATAAAATAACATTATGATTAGTCGAACAGCAGCAAGTAAGGAATAACTTAAAATCCTCAGAGCCCCTTAAATCCGCT